>NC_133970.1:48388827-48988827 GCF_031877795.1 Strix aluco | reverse complement strand
ATTTAAATTTACTTCTGCAGAAGATTGATATTTCTCACATGTAGACGCTGGCAAGGGATGCCTTAATTGACCGGCAGAGTCAGAGCTGACTGTGCATTGGGGTAGGCTGTGGAGGGGTCACAGCTGACGGAATTTGGTCAGGTCAATCCATGATTCCTCCCTGTAGCCCTTTGGGACTAAAGAGAAAATGAAAAGGTATTGTAACCAATGGTGGCCAAATTATAAATTGGATAATGGTGAAAAATGGCCAGAGAATAAATATTTACAATTTAATACAATATTGCAACTGATGTTATTTTGCTGTTGACTGGGGAAATAGGATGAGGTTCCATATGTTGATGCATTTATGACTTTATATAGGAAACCAGATATTCAGAAATGTAAATTAGGGGATATAGTTATGCCATGTTTAGAAGAAAAGGAGGTTAAGCAAGGAGTAATTTGTTGGGGGGGAAGAACAGGAAGATGTACAAATGTTGGTCCCTTCTTCCCCACCTCCATATAATACAGGGGAAAGTAAGGAAGAGAGAAAACAGGAAAATGAAGAAAATAAAAAACACATGGGAAATGAAAGGTTTAGTCCTATTGCAAGTCATACTAGGGGACAGACCCAGCCAATAATACAAGTACCCTTGAGACAAGCAGTGGGTGCCAATGACACACCAATCTTTGTGCATGTGCTATTCACTACCTCCGATTTATTGAACTGGAAACAAATTGTTGGTACTTATAGGGAAAATCCCGAAGGAATGCATCAGCTCTTGGAAACTATCATGTTGACTCATAACCCAAATTGGGGTGATATGCAGGTGTTATTGAATACCTTCTTTACAGCAGAAGAAAAAAAGAATGGTTTTAGAAAAAGCCAGGGAGAAAGGGGAAAAAAGAAACAGAACTGAAAACTCTCATCAGTATTTACCCCTGAGGGAGGATCCCAATTGGAACCTGAATACAGCATATGGGAAGAATAAATTAAAACAATATCAGCAATTGATATTATATGGAATCCAGCATGGGATCCCAAAGCCAAAAAATTTATCTAAACTATATGAGGTCAGACAAGGACATAATGAGAATCCCTCTGATTTTTATGAAAGGCTGTCTAAGACAGCCAAGAAATGGACAGACTTAAACTGAGAGTGTTACCTGAAATAAAGACTCTCAAAACCAAAGATTAGTTTAGAGAGGAGATATTGCTTTATTCTGTGCAGGGTGCTAGGTGGAAAGCTTCCACAAATCAAGCACTGCACACCAAAGAATTACAAAGTATTTATACACTCCGAACTATGTGATTATGTATTTTCTATAATGATTATTGGTTAGTTGCTTGTCACTCTTATCCCTTATTGGTTGGTAACATACAGTGGGTTTGTCAACTTTCTGTGCAAGCTCTAAGGGTGAGAGTCTGTATCCAGGCAGGGGTCTTAAGCTTATTTACGTAAGACAATTTTAACAAGCTTCCAGGTCCCAGGATGTTTCTCTTCTTCCAGGATTGTAGCTTCTGATTAGAAGTTCCTTGCTAATTATTGTTGACGGTTTAAGGAACAGGCTGACCTATCTGGTGCATCCAATTTGTCCTTGTGTTTGATGAGAAACACTTGTCTGGATAACAACATGCACTATGTGTCCTTGGGTGCAATGAGAAGCTTTGCAGCCTACAACTCCTGGTAAACAATACATTCTTTCCCATGGGTATCAAGTACATACAGTTTAAGCAGCTCTGAACAAGGCCTCTTGTTCAGGGTGACAAGAGGATGATGCAAACTGGAGATTGTTTAATATGTCATTTATGGGCCAAGCATCACAGGATATTAGGAGGAAGTTCAAAAGGTAGATGGGACAGAGGGAATGTCCATTTCACAGTTAACTGAAATTGCTTATACACTATGTAACAATAGGGAGGAAAGGAGAGAAAGAAAGGATCAGGCAAAAATGAAGCTAAAGGCTTCCCTGCTGGCTGCAGCAATAGTAGTTAGAAGAGGGGGAGGAAATCGCTGGAGGGAGAAAAAAGGTAGAAGTCTAAATGAAAGGGGTCCGAAAATACAGAACTCTCCTTTAAGATCAAATATATGTGCTATTTGCAGGCAAAAAAGACATTGGAAGAATGAGTGTCCCAACAGGAGGAAGAAAAATCCAGGAGAAGACATTCTCATATTTCATTCTAGAGGGGTCAGACTCTGAATAAAGAGAACCGTAATGGCAGGGATTGGAAAATGTATAGAAGACTCCTCGACTGACCCTGTAATCCCAGTCAAAATAGGAAATGAAATAAAAGATTTTTTAATAGATAATGGAGCCACACATTCAGTAGTAACTAGTTGTAAAGGACCACTTAGTAAAATTACAATGCCGATTGTTGGGACAATAGGTATCCTGGTTTTGGCCAGGATAGAGTTAACTTTCCTTGGGCTGAGAGGGAGCCCAGCTGAAGGGCTGGGCCAGATTGATCATTGGAGTATTCCATGCCATGTGGCGTCATGCTCAGTATATAAAGGGACATGTGCTCTCTCTTTTTCTGTTTTGGTTTCAGTTTCCCAGTTGGTTGGTGGTGGGATTTCTGGTGTGGTTGGGATCGCTGCTGGGGGTGGGCTGTGCACCGGTCGCTGGTCGGTGAGCCACTACTGTATATTACCCCTTTGGACTTACTATTGTTACTGTTGTTTTGTTACTATTACTAATTTTTTTTTATTCAATCTACAAATTTCTTTTTTTTTGTCCCTCCCCTATTTCACCAGGGAGGGTGGGGGTGGGAAAGTAAACAACTGGCCACGTGGTGATTGGCTACCAGTCAGGTTCAAACCACAACAGTCTTTTGGTGCCCAATGTGGGGCCAGGGGTTTGAGATAATGACAGATCAGGTCATAATGTTGATTGCTTGGCTCCTTAAGATCTTATCACCTCACTTGCTGGTTGGGTTAAGATTTTGTTTTTGCTGTACTGTGTAATGCTGATCTATGACACAATGCAGTCATTGGTCCTGGGGCTATTTACAATTGTGTTTGAGAAATTCAGGAATTTCAAATGTCCTTGGAATGTTGACATTAACGTGGTCATCTTAGTGCTAGGAGCTAGTGTGTTCCTGCATGTGGTTCAGGTTTTGTTCAGGGTTAAGCAACTATTTAAGAGTATCACCTGGAAACCTACCCCAAGGTTGGAGAATTATGAGTGGCTGGGGGTGTGGAGTAGAATGGGCAAGTACCTAGAACAGTGGGCACCTCCAGTGTATTGGAACTTCGCTCCCAAACAGGTGCAGAATCCTGAAGAACTAGTGAAATATTTGGAAAAAGTATGTTGTCACCCGGGTAATTCCAGAGAGGCACAGCTCACTGCAACATGCTGGGGCCTGGCCCATCCCCTACCGAGTGCTATTAAACACTGTTCAGCACCCTCAAGAGGAAGAGAAGGGCTCTGCACCTGGTAACAAAGTAATAGAAACTGCAGCCACTACAAGCCCGGGGACAGGTGCTGCAGCTGAACCAGAGAACCAACCCACGACGGTGTCAGTTGCTCCCAGACAGAAGAAGAAATGCACAAGAAAACCCCCTTGCAGTGTACAGGGTGAAGATGAACCAGGCCCATCACAAGAACAGGAGGAGGAGGCAGAGCCAGTGATAGGCACCCAATCCTTATCCCCGAGTGAGCTGAGACATAAGAAAAGATTTCAGCTGCCATCCAGGTGAACAACTCATTACCTGGCTGCTCTGGTGCTGGGATAGCGGGGCCAGTGGCATGGAACTAGAGGGCAGGGAGGTGAGGCAGCTGGGATCCCTGTGTAGGGAAGGGGGCATTGACAAAGCCATTGGAAAGGAGACACAAAATCTCAGTCTCTGTCAAGTGTGAGGGAGAGGTATCCCTTCAAGGAAGACTTTGCATGTCAACCAAGTAAGTGGACCAGCATGGAGAGAGGCATTCAATACTTGAGGGAGCTAGCCGTGTGGGAAATGGCTTATTATGACCCAGACAATGCACAGTTACCCACAGATCCAGATGAAGTCCGATGCACCCAGCCCATGTGGAGGACTTTTGTACGGAGCACACCCTCATCATATGCCAGTGCATTAGCACTAATGGACTGGAGAGACGAAGAGGGACCAGCAGTGGATGAACTGGCTCACCGACTACGACAATATGAAGAAAGTGTCTCTTCCCCCATTGTCACGGCTGTGAAACAATTATCTCAAGATGTCCAGCAACTTAAGGACATGTCCTACTCCCCACCTGCACGGACCAGAATCTCGGCTATTAGGAGCAGTCGTTTCTCTACTTGAGAGAACCGGTACACACCACGGGGGAAGCCGTGGCATCGCCTGCGTGACCATGGAGAAGACATGAAGAAATGGGATGGAAAACCTACCTACCTCCTAGAAGAGCGGGTATGTGAGAAGGAGGAACAAGTACAAAACAGGGTACTTTTAGGAGAAATGCTGCTCCAGTTTCCAGTAATCAAGTGCCCAAACAGAGCAGAAAGGTCGACTTTGCTCATGATCCTATGAGAAGAACTTCTGACTTGTATTCACAAGCAGTGAGTGACCAAGATGAGGCTGAAGCCCGTGCACACCACACTAACCCATTTGTCGTTAGCGGGCATTATAACCAACATTAGAGGGGCCCTGCCTCCAGCCAGGCGGAGGACAGGGACAACCGAGTTCACTGGACTGTGTGGATTCGATGGCCTGGCACGTCTGACCCCCAGCAGTATAAGGCTCTAGTGGACACTGGTGCGCAATGCACCCTAATGCCATCAAATTTTAAAGGAGCAGAACCCGTTTGTATTTCAGGAGTGACAGGGGGGTCTCAACAGCTGACTGTATTGGAGGCCGAGGTGAGCCGAAGTGGAAAAGAGTGGGAAAAACACCCCACTGTGACTGGCCCAGACGCTCCATGTATTCTTGGCATAGATTATCTCAGGAGAGGGTATTTTAAGGACCCAAAAGGGTATCAGTGGGCTTTTGGTATAGCTGCTTTGGAAACAGAAGGAATTAAACAGCTGTCTGTGTTACCTGGTCTTTCAGAGGATCCTTCTGTTGTGGGATTGCTGAGGGTCAAAGAACAACGGGTGCCAACTGCCACTACAACCGTGCACCGACGGCAATATCGCACCAATCGAGACGCTGTAATCCCTGTTCATAAACTGATTCGTCAGCTAGAGAGCCAAGGAGTCATCAGCAAGACGCGCTCCCCTTTTAACAGCCCCATATGGCCAGTGCAAAAGTCTAATGGAGAGTGGAGATCGACAGTGGACTATCGTGACCTGAATGAAGTCACGGCACTGCTGAGTGCTGCCGTGCCAGACATGTTGGAACTGCAATATGAACTAGAGTCGAAGGCAGCCAAGTGGTACACCATGATTGATATTGCCAACGCATTTTTCTCCATCCCTCTGGCAACAGAATGCAGGCCACAGTTTGTTTTCACCTGGAGGGGTGTCCAATACACCTGGAATCGGCTGCCCAGGGGTGGAAACACAGCTCCACCATTTGCCATGGAACACGGGGAAGCCCCTGCACATTTACAATACATTGATGACATCATTTTATGGGGTAATACGGCAGAAGACGTTTTTGAGAAAGGGGAGAAAATAATCCAAATCCTTCTGAGAGCCGGTTTTGCCATAAAGCGTAGTAAAGTCAAGGGACCTGCACAAGAGATCCAGTTTTTAGGAGTAAAATGGCAAGATGGACGTCATCAGATCCCAATGGAGGTGATTAATAAAATAACAGCCATGTCCCCACCAACTAACAGAAAAAAAGCGCAAGCTTTCTTGGGTGTTGTGGGTTTCTGGAGACTGCACATTCCAAATTACAGTCAGACTGTCAGCCCTCTCTATCAAGTGACCCAGAAAAAGAATGATTTTGTATGGGGCCCAGAGCAGCGACAGGCTTTTGAACAAATTAAGCAGGAAATAGTCCATGCAGTAGCCCTTGGGCCAGTTCGGACAGGACAAGATGTTAAAAATGTGCTCTACACTGCAGCCGGGAAGAATGGCCCTACCTGGAGTCTCTGGCAGAGAGCACCAGGGGAGACTCGGGGTCGACCCCTGGGGATTTGGAGTCAGGGATACAGAGGATCCGAGGCCCGCTATACTCCAACCGAAAAGGAGATACTGGCAGCATACGAAGGGGTCTGAGCTGCTTCAGAGGTGATCGGGACTGAAGCACAGCTCCTCCTGGCTCCCCGACTGCCAGTGCTGGGCTGGATGTTCAAAGGGAGAGTCCCCTCCACACACCATGCAACTGATGCCACGTGGAGTAAATGGGTCGCGTTAATCACACAAGGGGCTCGAATAGGGAGCCCCAGCTGTCCGGGAATATTGGAAGTGATCACAAACTGGCCAGAAGGCAAAGATTTTGGAATGGCGCCAGAGGAAGAGGTAACACGTGCTGAAGAGGCCCCACCATATACTGAGCTACTGGATAATGAGAAGCGATGTGCCCTGTTTACCGACGGGTCCTGTCGCATTGTGGGGAAACATCGAAGGTGGAAGGCAGCTGTATGGAGCCCCACACAACGGGTTTCTGAAGCTGCTGAAGGAGAAGGTGAATCGAGTCAGTTCGCAGAGGTGAAAGCCATCCAGCTGGCCTTGGCTATCGCTGAGCGAGAAAAGTGGCCAGTGCTCTGTCTCTGCACTGACTCATGGATGGTGGCAAATGTGCTGTGGGGGTGGTTACAGCAGTGGAAACGGAGCAACTGGCAGTGCAGAGGCAAACCTGTCTGGGCTGCTGAAGTGTGGCAAGATATTGCTGCTGGGGTAGAGAATCTGGTTGTGAAAGTACGCTATGTAGATGCTCATGTACCCAAGAGCCGGGCCACTGAAGAACATCAGAACAACCAACAGGCGGATCAGGCTGCCAAGATCAAGGTGGCTCCAGTAGATCTGGACTGGCAACATAAGGGTGAACAATTTATGGCTCGCTGGGCCCTTGACTCCTCAGGCCATCAGGGAAGAGATGCAACATATAGATGGGCTCATGACTGAGGGGTGGACTTAACCATGGATGTTGTTGCACAGGTAATCCATGAATGTGAGACATGTGCTGCAATCAAGCAAGCCAAACGGTTAAAGCCCATTTGGTATGGAGGACGATGGTCAAAGTATAAATATGGGGAGGCCTGGCAGATTGATTATATCATGCTCCCACAAACTCAGCATGGCAAACACTGTGTGCTTACAATGGTGGAAGCAGCCACGGGTTGGTTGGAAACTCATGCCGTGCCCCATGCCACTGCCCAGAACACCATTTTAGGCCTCGAGGATAAAGTCTGATGGCGGCATGGCACGCCAGAAGGGATTGAGTCAGATAATGGGACTCATTTCCGAAACAACCTCATAGACACCTGGGCCAAAGAACATGGCACTGAGTGGATATATCACATTCCCTACCATGCATCAGCCTCTGGGAAAATTGAGCAATACAATGGGTTGCTGAAAACTACACTGAGAGCAATGGGGGGTGGAACTTTCAAACACTGGGACGTGCATTTAGCAAAAGCCACCTGGTTAGTCAATCCCAGAGGATCTGCCAAGCAAGCTGGCCCTGCTCAATCAAACCTCCTACATACCGTGGATGGGGATAAAGCCCCCGTAGTGCACATTAGGAATATGCTGGGGAAGACCGTCTGGGTTACTCCTGCAATGGGCAAAGGTAAACCCATGTGTGGGATCACTTTTTCCCAAGGACCTGGGTGCACTTGGTGGGTAATGCAGAAGGACGGAGAAGTCCACTGTGTGCCTCAGGGAGGTTTGATTTTAGGTGAGAATAGCCAATGAACCGGACTGTCAAATAACCCTGTTATTGCATTTAGTGCCTTGCAACATCCCCATGCCACATCCAAAGCCTCCTGCTCCACTGACTGAGCCAACTCTGCCTCATTCCTCAGCCTTATAGACTGTCATGACAGATGGAACCCGAATTTATGGACCAAATGAACTCAGCAGACATTGTGGAAGGATGGCCCATAGACTGAGGGAATGAGATATGTGAGACCTGGGAAAAAAGGGGTGGTGATTCCTTAGGATGCATTTGGAACCTGAGCATGACGTCAGTGGTATGGAATAAGGGGTGGAGACTGTCCTGGTTTCAGCCAGGATAGAGTTAACTTTCCTTGGGTTGAGAGGGAGCACAGCTGGAGGGCCGGGCCTGGATCGATCATTGGAGTATTCCATGCCATGTGACATCATGCTCAGTATATAACGGGACACATGCTCTCTTATTTCCGTTTCGGTTTTGGTTTCCCGGTTGGCACGGCAGGATTTCTGGTGCAGTCAGGATTGCTGCTGGGGGCGGGCTGCGCACCGGTCACCGGTCAGTGAGCAACTGCAATGTATATTACCTGTTTGGACTTACTATTGTTACTGTTGTTTTATTACTATTACTTTTTTTTTTTTATTCAACTTACAAATTTCTTTTTTTTTTGTCCCTCCCCTATTTCACTGGGGGAGGGGGGGAGTAAATGATTGGCCACATGCTGATTGGCTACCAGTCGAGTTCAAACCATGACACCTATTAAAATAGAACTGAAGCCAGGAGTTAAACCAGTAAGGGTAAATCAATACCCCATCAGATTGGAGGTGCAAAAAGGACTAGAACCCTTAGTAAATACTTTTATGCAATATGGACTACTTAGAGAATGTCAATCTGAGTTTAACGCTCCCATCTTACTGGTAAGGAAGACCTGCTCTCAAGAATATAGACTGGTTCAGGATTTAAGAGCTATAAATCGAATAACCACGGACATACATCCTACTGTACCAAATTCTTACACCCTGCTAGCTGCTGTACCTGAATCTAATATTTATTTTACTGTTTTGGATTTAAAGGATGCCTTCTTTTGTATCCCAGTGGACAAACAGAGCCAAGCAATCTTCACTTTTGAATGGGAAAGCCCCTCAACAGGAAGAAAAGTGCAATTGTGCTGGACGGTACCCCACAAGGATTTAAAAACAGTCCTACCCTATTTGGTAACGTATTGACAAAAGAGTTGGAACAATGGCAAGGTAACAACATTCATGTTACTTTACTACAATATGCATATGATTTGATAATAGGAGCTGACATGGAAGAGGACTGTGTAGAGGCCACAATCAATCTACTCAATTATTTGGGACTAGCAGGGTACAGAGTTTCCCAGAAAAAAAGCACAAATAGTGAAAGAAAAAGTCCAATAACTGGGATTTGAGGTGTCAAAAGGACAAAAAGAACTTGGCATAGAAAGGAAAGGGGCAATATGCAGAATTGCAATTCCGAGAACTAAAAGCCAATTGCAGGGATTTTGGGGAATTTTGTCAGATATGGATTCCAAATTTTGGACTGATAGCCAAACCCCTATATAATGCCATAAAAGTACCAGGGGATTTATTAGAATGGACCCCAGAATGAAGGAAGAGCCTCAGTGAAATCAAAAAGAAACTAATAGAAACTCCAGTCCTGGGTCTCCCCAATATGATAATACCTTTTCAATTGTACATCCATGAGAGACAGCATGTGGCTTTGGGAGTGATGACACAAACACTTGGTAGTTGGAAAAGACCAGTGGCTTACTTTTCAAAACAACTTGAGGAAGTGAGTAAAGGATGGCCTGCATGTCTTCAGGCTGTAGCAGCTACTTCTTTGCTAAATCAAGAAGCATGAAAGCTCACATTGGGACAACCCATGATGGTGATAGTTCCTCATGCAGTAACGCCCATCCTGAATGAGAAAGAACATTATTGGGTCTCCCCAAACAGATTGGGAAAATACCAGGCTATCTTGATGGATCAAGAAATTACTTTGGGCAAAACATCCACACTAAATCCAGCCACATTGTTGTCCATAGGAGAAAATGAACCCCTGCAACGTGACTGCTTAGCCACGATTGAACAAGTGTATGCTAGTAGGCTGGATCTAAAAGACAAACCATTGATGAATGTGGAATTGGAACTATACACTGATGGTCACAGTTTTATGCAAAATGAGGAGAGAAGAGCAGGATATGCAATAGTAATGCTCTGGAAAGAAGTGGAAGCCATACCATTGCCCCGAAATACTTCTGCACAAAAAGCAGAAATTATTGCATTGACCAGGGCCCTTGAAATAAGAAAATATTTGAGTTAATATATATGGACTCTAAATATGCCTTTGGATTTCTACATGCTCATGGAGCTATCTGGAAGGAAAGGGGATTGTTGAATTCACAAGGGAGTGGAATAAAATATAGACAAGAAATTTTGAAATTGTTAAATGCAGTCACTGAACTGAAGTAGCAATAATTAATTGTAAAGTTCACCAAAAAGGGCAAGGGGATATTGTCATGGCTTGAACTTGGCCGGTAGCCAATCACCATGCAGCTGGTCGCTTACCTTTTTCCCCCCCCCGGTAAAATAGGGGAGGGGCAAAAAGGGAGAATTCGTAGATTGAATAAAAAAAACAGTTTAACGATGGTAACAAAACAACAGTAACTATAGGAAGTCCCAACGGGTAATGCCCAGTGTGGTTGCTCACCACCCGCGGACTGATACAATTCGCAGTCCGACCCCACAGCAGCAATCCCACTGCCAACGGGAAGGGAGAGAGAACCCGCCTCTTTTCTATCCTGAGCATAACATCACATGATATGGAATACTCCAATGGCCAATCCGGGCCCGGCCCTCCAGCTGTGCCCCCTCCCAGCTCAAGGAAAGTTAACTCTATCCTGGCCGAAACCAGGACAGATATAATACAAGGAAATAGAAAAGCTGATCTGGCAGCAAAGAAAGCAGCCCTACAAGACATAATAGGAGCTTTGGTACCTGAAAGAAAAATAGAAATGAAGCCCCCACATTATTCCAAATAGGAAGACTGATTAGCAGTAAGAAGAATGAAGAAGGATGGTGGGTAACACCAGATCAACAAGTTCTTATCACAGCCGAGATGATGGAGACCCTTCCTAAGAGATTGCATGAAGAAACACACATGGGAGCAGATGCTGTGATAAACAGTGTTAGAAGATATACTGTAGGACCAAAAATGCAGACAAGCGTTAATATAATAGTAAGAAGATGCTGAATCTGTGGCATGAATAATCCCAAAATACAAAAATGGCCACCCATAGGGAATGTGAAAAGGGGAATAGTTCCTGGGGCGCACTGGCAAATAGATTTCTCTGAGTTACCAAAATATAGGCAATATAAATATTTACTTGTTTTAGTAGATACCTTTTCAGGATGGCCAGAAGTTTTCCCTTGCCACACCAATCAAGCTAGGGAAGTAGTCAAGGTATTATTAAAAGAAATAATTCTTAGGTTTGGGATCCTTGAAGGATTGTCTTCTGATAATGGGCCCCATTTCATTTCTGAAATAGTTCAGGGAGTATCAAAGTTTCTCCAATTTAAATGGGATTTACATACCCCTTGGAATCCTCAATCTAGCAGGAAAATAGAAAGAATGAATCAAATCCTAAAAAGGCAAGTTTCAAAATTGTGTCAGGAAACTCAGCTTAAATGGGTGGATGTTTTAAGCATTGACCTGATGAGAATTAGAATTACCCCTCAGGCTAGAGAATGGGTGAGTCCTTTTGAAATACTGTATAGAAAACCATACCCAGTCAACACTATAGGAGATAAAAGTGATCAAATGCATGTGAGAGGGGAAGAAATGTTAAAAAATTATTTGCTGTCTCTTTCGTGCATATTATCCTCTTTACATAGGTATCTCAATCAACGAGCCCCTCTACCTTTGGATTCCCCAGTACATAATTTCTGACCTGGAGACTTGGTGTATATACAGTCCTGGAAGGATGAACCACTAAGGGAAAAGTGGAAGGGACCATAGGTGATACTGCTAATCACTTATACTGCAGGGAAAGTAGAAGGAATCAATTCCTGGATCCACCATACACGAGTCAAGCAAACTTACCTGTCGAAACCCGGAGAGAGAGAAGAGTGGAAAGCAACAGCTGTGGGACCACTCAAAATTGTAACCTCACACAGTCCAGTGTTAAAATGAAAAACTTTATTTTTCTATTCTTTTTTCAAATTATAGAATCTACTTTGTTCTTTCAGAAATGGGATTGAGCGCAGAACCTATAGGAAAATTTAGCAAGAAACATTGTTAATGTATCCTCCTTTTGCCTAGCCAGAGGAGTCTCAGTCGAAGAGGTTTTTACCTCTTGTTTGATGGGTATACCAACTCCTCTACAACTTTTGAAAAATTATACTATGTTGGAAGAATTTGTTACTATGGATGGGAGACCATTAAATAACACATATAGTCATGCATATAGCTGGGGAAATCAGTTGAGAAAGAAAGGCCAAGGAATGTTAAGAGTTAAGGTAAGAGGAACATTTCCAGCAGAGAGTTGTTGTATATTTGAGGGATGCACTTCTCCTGTCAAGTGTGGCAATCATCTATCTTGTTTTGAACCTCCCTTAAAGTGTAAATATACAGAAATGATCACATATTCATACAGCTACACTAAATTGCCTTTAGGATGGTTTTTCCTTTGTGGAAAGAGCTTATATGTATATTCCTGCAAATGCAACAGGGGGACCATGCTCTATAGGAAGATTAACAGCTTTACTCCCTGATAAAAAAGATTTCCAATTAGAAAAAAGCAGACAGAAGAAATGAGTTCAGGTTCTACCCCAAGAGCCCTGCTGAAATGGCTGTGGCAGCAATTTTCACTCCAGGAGCACCAGTAGCCATGAACTATCACACAATAAAAAGAATTGCATGTGCTCTTGTAAAAAACATAAGCTATGCTTCACAGGCTTTAGCAGCAGTAGGAGAGGAGATGACTCAAATAAGGGAAACCACCTTAGAAAACAGAGCAGCCATTGATTACCTACTTTTAAGGCATAACCATGGCTGTGAAGAATTTAAGGGAATGTGCTGTTTTAATCTTACAGATAATTCCCAATTAATAGAAGAAAAAGTCCAAAAACTAAGAGACCTGGCATCACAATTTCATGAGAGAGAGGGTATAGATTTCTCGTGGTTAACTTCCTGGTTACCCAAACTAAACTGGCTAAGACAACTTTTCATTATAGTTGTTATGATAGCATCAGTTCTGATTCTATGCTGTTGTATGATTCAATGTTTACCTTCATGTGTAAATTTGTGCAAACAATTGATAAGAAACCCCAAACCAGTGCAACAGGTAATGATACAACTAAGTAAAGATCCTGAAAATCCATTCAGAAAAAAAGATTGAAGAAAAGGAGCTGAATAAAGAATAACCTCACAAAATTGAAAAGGATAAAATAAAAGATGAGGCTTATTAGAGGTTGTATAAACTTCATAAGCCTCAAAGGGGGAAATAGTTGTAAAAGGATAAAAGAGCAAAAATTAAGCAAAAGATAAAAAAGTTTCTCATATGATCTGCAGCTCAGAATCAAAGTTTTGTTTTGTAACCAGGATCACACTGTAGAACCAAACAGATTAGCTGTTAGAATAATGGTAGAAACAAATAATTAACCTTGAAACAATCCATTATTGTATATAGAACCACAGAATCCCAGAATCATTCAGGTTGGAAAAGCCCCTTGGGATCATCGAGTCCAACCCTCAGCCCTACTCTACAAAGTTCTCCCCTACCCCACATCCCCCAACAGCTCATCCAAACGACCCTTAAACACACCCAGGGATGGGGACTCCACCCCCTCCCTGGGCAGCCTATTCCACTGTCTGACCACTCTTTCTGGGAAACATTTTCTCCTAATGCCCAGTCTGTATGCATGTATGTATGACAAAAAGCCAAAGCCTAGGTAGGATTAACCGGAAGTAGAGACAACAGACTGCAAGGACGTGCCTATGTCTGCCAAATTAGGAGGAGACTAGGTAAAAGGTAATTCTGGCAGGGGGAGATCACAACCACCAACTCATGGACCACCAACTCTACACCCCAGACTCAAAAGAAGGCAGAGAGGGCAAACTAGGCATGTGTGCTAATTTACATGCTAAGCAAAGATTATGACCAATCACTTAGTGGAATATACATATACATATATCAGTGTATTGAATGCGTAAAATTGTGTGTATAAATAATTGTAGTCTTTGGGGCCACGGTGTGCTGTCTTGGGACAGGCACCCGTGCATGCGCATTCATGTAATAAATACAAATATCTTGACTCTGTGTGTTAATTGGCTCTTTGCACACCGGGGGAAGAACCCAGTTTTTGGGACAACAGTATGATTATATACTATGATTGTTTTTCCCAAAGAAAGAACCTATTATGCTTGTGCTATTAAACATCACTTATGTCTAAGTAAATGTGCCTGGGTAGGTGTGTTGCTACCAAAGTGTCTTCTGCCCCTTGCTAACATTTAGGCCTTTAAACATCTCAGAAGTTCTTCCAGTTATTTTATGTATGTATTTTACATGGAACACAGAAATGAATCTCATATGATTCAATATGAAAAAGCTGTAGAAAAAGATGACCATCACTGCTTTTTGTTTTTTCTGTAATGAAGCACTTAAGTATGCAATATACACTCATTGAATCTTACAGTGTTTTCAGGTGAGAGAGTGACACTGTGATCAACAATAATGAATGCTGTGCTTTGTCCATCAACAACGAACTACCATCAGCAGTGGAATCAACAGAATATCAGGGCTATCCTACTTCTGTCTCCTTCTTTGATCCTATTTACAGAGAATGTGAATTCTCCCCCTAACCTCTGAGATGCATTAAGAGTATTATTGGTAAGTATGTGCAATCCAGCAGGTCATTCCCTTTTAGCTTATTGAACATCTTCACACAAATGAGAAACACATTACTGTATATTAGTTGGCAAGGTCACACAAGCTTAGTGACTTAAATGCATATTAAAAAAATTAAACTATTTTATTCAGGTCTATTTATACAGATTTAAATATAGATTTGTTTCATATACATATAAAAACAATATGTATGTATAAATGTAAAATGTGCATATACTAGTAATGGGAGGGTGAGCAGGGCTACTATTTTAATTAATTCTTTATAATTTCCATAAAATAATGCTTTGCTATTAAAAAACCAAACTGATCTTGTTTTCTGGTTAGAGTACTGTGTGTGAACTCAAATTCCTAGCTTTTCTCATCTTTGTTTTTGAATAAGCATTTTCTGAAACATTCAGATGGTTTGATGTGATGGTTTAGCCCCTGCCGGGGTCTGAGACCACGCGGCCGCTGCCCCTCCCCCACAAAGGGAGTGAAAGGCAAAGCCCCAAGACTGAAATAAGGAAAGGTTTAATACAACAGTGCAATAGCAACACAACAAACAACAACAATAACAATAACAGTAATAACAATGAACAGAGCAAGGTATATACCGATACAGCAGTGAGGAGAGCGATCGCACAATAACACGCGTTCACTGATTCTCCTGTGCGCTGGCGCCTGGACGTGACGTCCGCATGGTATCTGAATAACCCGGCTAGAGCTTCCCCCCACTGCTGGGGAAACTTAACCCTATCCTGGCTAAACCAGGACATTTGATAATAATGAACTTACAAGCACTGTAAATTTACAGTTAAGACATTCTTAATACTCATGACTATATATCTCTTCACAAGCTGAGCATAAAGCATAATGGCAGGTGAAGATTTCAGACTTTGGGTTGTGAGAATTAGCTGAGAAAGGGAAAAGGGCTCTCCTGTTGTTGATACTCTAGTTTAGATTTAGCTTTTCAGACAGGTGTACAGGCCCTCACAACAAGTAGTTCTGCTTTTGAGATTGAATAAAAATAGATTACCCAAATAATTTTTTTTAAACACAGTCAATTTTGACTCTGACTAATTAACTGTATAGTTAGAGGGTAATTTGCATGATTAACAAACACTACCTTTTATCCTTTGGGGGAAAAAATAATTAAAATGAATTCCCCTTTTAAAATACAGTTTATTTTGGATATACTTCTTATGCATCTTTCTTCCTGTTATTTTAACAAAATAAACATACTTAATTGTTTTTTACATAATACTGGTAACAAGATCAGAATCTCCCCACAAATATTACAACTCTGTCAGAGTAGGCAATTTGTATTTCCCAACTTCACATTTGGTCATCAGGCAATCACCCCACATTAGGCAGCATAATAATTTAAACCCCTGAGCTATAGAGTGGCCATCTGGAAGCAGAACAGGTTTCCCCTTACCCATTGCCAATGTGCTGGACTCAAATTAATTCCCTGAATTAAAAATATTATATACTTGGCACACAGCAGCTACTAAATTTAAATTCCTCCTGCTCCTATATACTAAGCTTTCTATCCAGTTCAACACCGAACTCCTATGATTTGGCCAGCTTGGATTCAGAAAGGGATATTAGCCATCAATAAATTTAGTGAAAATTATGCTTTGCTTTCCTTTCCTTCATAGTACTAAAAGGAGGTTTCAGGGAGATGGAAAAAGTGGCAGATACAGCCAACCTAACATGCCATTGACAATCATTTTGGCTCTATTACCTGCACCAGTCCACATCCAATTGCACTGCTTCATTTCTCTCATGAATTATTGTTGTCTGTAGCACTGTGCACGTTTAACCAGCAAATCTGAACCAAATGCAGATTTTCTAGAAAAGAATGGAAGAGGAAAATAGTCTGAATAGTCACTTTTACTTAATGAAAACAAATTTTAGTTAGGGTTCTCAACTGTTTCTGGGACTTCTATATGAGAATCATCCAACATCATATGGAAGAATCATTGTATCACGCTCTTGTGATTGTTTAAAATAAGTGCCACTAAACTGAACAAACGTTGGCTGTGTGACTCAGCAGGCATTGAATTTAACCCAGATGTTTATGAGTTCTCTGATGTCCATTTATTCTAGAGAAAACTTAATTGCAAAATTGGTATCTTTATTGCAAATTAGATTATGTTATAAACTAGTCATGTATGTTGTAAGCCTGATGGATACTAGATAGGAGATGAATAAATATGAAGAACTCTGGCTTAAGAGATCAATAATAAAATACAACTATTATAGAAGCAGAAGCATGATTCTCTGATTTTGTAAACAGTGAAATCAAGGTAATTGTGTTTGGTTTCAGTGAAAGCAGGATTGGTTTCTTTATTTTTACTAATGTAATTTTGACACACAGGACTCTCTGTCTCCAGTTTCCATTATTCCTACAAACTCTTTTTATGTGGCAGCAAGATAGGACGACCCATTAAAACATCTTACAGCCACCCTTAGTATATATACTAACATTGAGATGAGTATATACTAACTTGACAGAAAAAAAAAAAAAGGTTGTCAGATGTTCAGAATCCTTATGCATATCACTTAAATTAAATAGAAAATAGAGATTTTTCCATTGTGTTTTTAGACTGAGAACTTTGGGATTTTTTTCTGTGTGGCAACTGAGGCACGGACTCCTGAAGAAATCCAGAGAAAAAGAGAGAGTTTATTGTTACAACAGTACATACTTATGCTCTCGGATGCTGTCGGAAAAGCTCTTACTTCATCATTAGCAAATCAGCAATTAGACAGCTATCAACCTTTTCTCCTACCAGCATCAGACCCCTCTAACTCGGCTGTGCAGACCAATCACCCTCTCGTTCACGCGCTGTTCACGCGGCGGTAACTTCTCACAGCTCAGCACTTTCCCACAGCTCAGTGTTGCAGCTGGCCGTTGTTTTTCCCTGCCCCCTTGGCACAACTCGGCAGTTTCTGATCTTTCGCCCAAGGCCTGTTCTTCATCAAAGCCTAGCACTTTCTCAGAGGCTGTGCAAGGCTGGCAGGCCAACGCCTCCCACATTTCTGTGTGACATTCATATTCTAATGTCTACCCCATATTAAGTCTAAATATAATGAAGCAACAGAGTTAATATTGCTCACAATATTTCTTGAATAAAATAATGGTTTAGCAAAAAGCAGTTTTATCTGAGCCAAATGCTTTTCAGGTTGCACTGCCTCCACTGGTGTTTTATTCCTTGCCAATACATCATTTGTGCTTGGAGCCATAAAGACCCCTCAAAGTTGTAGCATTTTTTTGTAGAAAAAAACAAAAAAACCCTAGAGAACATGTTTTTTGGGCTTATATCCACCAGTGATTAGTGTCTTACAATGGGTCACAGTTTTCATCTTCTTTCTTTGACTTTGAGAGTTTAGGAATAGTGACAGCAAAGTTGAAAAGGAAGTGGTTTATCTGATTACAAAAAATTCATGCGTCTTCCCATTTAACAGCGAGACAAAATACAGTCTTCTGATGAACTGTACAGCCAGAGCACTTAGCTTTTATGTGAGACCCACTTTCATGACCCTGCTTCAAATAAGTCAATATTATTATAGAGTAACTGGAATTGATTTAACATAAAATTGGGGAAAGATCTATGGTTGACTGCTAAATAGGTTTGTTGTCCTGGTATTCAGTAACACAGAATCACAGAATCATCTCGGTTGGAAAGGACCTTGAAGATCATCTAGTCCAACCGTTAACCCAGCACTGACAGTTCCCAACTCCACCAGATCCCTAAGCGCTATGTCGACCCAACTCTTCAACTCCTCCAGGGATGGGGACTCCACCACTGCCCTGGGCAGCCCATTCCAATGCCCAACAACCCCTTCTGCAAAGAAATCCTTCCTAAGAGCCAGTCTGACCCTGCCCTGGCGCAGCTTGAGGCCATTCCCTCTTGGCCTGCCGCTGGTTCCTTGGCTCAAGAGACTCATCCCCCCTCTCTGCACCCTCCTTTCAGGGAGTTGTAGAGCGCCATGAGGTCTCCCCTCAGCCTCCTCTTATCCAGACTAAACCCCCCCAGTTCCCTCAGCCGCTCCCCATCAGACCTGTGCTCCAGACCCTGCACCAGCTCCGTTGCCCTTCTCTGGACACGCTCAAGTCATTCAATGGCCTTTTTGGAGTGAGGGGCCCAAAACTGAACCCACTCATTGAGGGGCGGCCTCACCAGGGCCGAGCACAGGGGTCAGATCCCTTCCCTGTCCCTGCTGGCCATGCTGTTGCTGATACAAGCCAGGATGCCATTGGCCTTCTTGGCCACCTGGGCACACTGCTGGCTCATTATCAATCAACCCCCCCAGGTCCCTCTCTGACTGGCAGCTCTCCAGCCACTCCTCCCCAAGCCTGTAGCGCTGCTGGGGGTTGTTGTGGCCCAAGGGCAGCACCTGGTATTTGGCCTTATTGAAACTCCTCCAGTTGGCCTCAGCCCATTGCTCCAGCCTGTCCAGATCTCTCTGCAGAACCTCCCTACCCTCGAGCAGATCAACACTCCCACCCAACTGGGTGTCGTCTGCAAACTGACTGAGAGTGCACTCGATCCCCTCGTCTAGCTCATCAATAAAGATGTTAAACAGGAGTGACCCCAACACCGAGCCCTGGGGGACACCACTCGTGACCGGCCGCCAACTGGATTTAACTCCATTCCCCACCACTCTTTGGGCCCGGCCATTCAGCCAGTTTTTTACCCAGCGAAGTGTGTGCCCATCCAAGCCTCGAGCAGCCAGTTTCACCAGGAGAATGCTGTGGGAAACGGTGTCAAAGGCCTTACTGAAGTCAAGGTAAACAACATCCACAGCCTTTCCCTCACCCAATAAGCAGGTCGCCCTGTTGTAGAAGGAGATCAGGTTTGTCAAGCAGGACCTGCCTTTCATAAACCCATGCTGACTGGGCCTGAGCATCTGGTTGTCCCACACATGTTGTGTGATGGTGCTCAGGATGAGCTGCTCCATCAGCTTCCCGGGCACCGACGTCAAGCTGACAGACCTGTAATTTCCCGGATCATCCTTCTGACCCTTCTTATAGATGGGCGTCACATTGGCCAGTTTCCAATCTGTCGGGACCTCCCCGGTCAGCCAGGACTGCTGGGAAATGATGGAAAGCGGCTTGGCGAGCACCCAGCCAGCTCCTTCAGCACCCTCGGGTGTATCCCATCAGGTCCCATAGACTTGTGTGTGTCTATGTGATGCAGTAGGTCACTGACTGTCTCCTGGATTGTGGGGGGGGTCGTTCTCCCAGTCTCTGTCTTCTGGCTGAGGAGGCTGGATTCCCTCAGTACAACTGGTCTTGTTATTAAAGACTGAGGCAAAGAAGGCATTAAGCACCTCAGCCTTTTCCTCAGCACTTGTTGCCACATTTCCTCCTGCGTCTAGCAGGGGATAGAGGCTCTCCCTGGTCTTTCTTTTGCTGTTGACATATTTATAGAAACATTTCTTGTTGTCCTTGACTGCTGAAGCCAGATTAATTTCTAGCTGGGCTTTAGCCCTCCTGATTTCCGCCCTGCATAGCCTCACAGCCTCTTTGTAATCACTGTGAGTGGCTAGCCCCTTCTTCCGAAGGCTGTAAACTCTCCTTTTCTCCCTGAGCTGCAGCCAAAGCTCCCTGTTCAGCCAGGGGGGTCTTCTCTGGTGCCGGCTTCTCTTACAGCACCTGGGGACCACCTGCTCCTGAGCCATTAAGACTTCCTTCCTAAAGAGTGCCCAGCCTTCCTGGACCCCGATACCCTTCAGGACCGTCTCCCAAGGGATCTTGTCAAGCAGGTGCCCAAACAAGACAAAGTCAGCCCTTTGGAAGTCCAGGATGTCAGTTCTGCTTAGCCCTCTCCTGGCCTCTCTAAGAATAGAGAACTCTCTTATTTCATGATCGCTGTGCCCTAGTTAGCCTCCAACCGCCACATCCTCCACCAGTCCTTCTCTGCTCACAAAGAGGAGATCCAGCAGGGCACCTTCTCTGGTCAGTTCCCTCACCAGCTGTGTCAGGAAGTTGTCTCCCACACATTCCAGGAATCTCCGGGACTGGTCCCACTCTGCTGTGTTGTATTTCCAGCAGATGTCTGGGAAGTTCAAGTCTCCCACAAGAACAAGGGCAAGCCATCGTGAGATTTCTCCTAAGTGCCTATAGAATATTTCATCCACCTCTCTGTCCTGGGTGGGTGGCCTATAGTAGACTCCCACTACGACATCTGCCCTGTTTGGCCTTCCCCCTGATTCTAACGCAAAGACACTCCACCCTGTCTTCACTACACTTGTACTCAAAGCAATCATAACAGTCCCTAACATACAGCGCCACCCCACTGCCTCTCCTGCCTTGTCTGTCCCTCCTAAAGAGCTTGTAGCCCTCAACAGGCGCACTCCAGTCATGGGAGACATCCCACCATGTTTCTGTAATAGCCACGATATCACAATTTTCCTGTTTCATCACGGCTTCAAGCTCCTCCTGTTTGATACCCATGCTGTGTGCATTGGTATACACGCACTTCAGATGGGCTGATGTTTTGTCCCCTTCCCCCTTCAAAGCTAGTTGAAAGCTCTGTCACTGAGCCCAGCTCACTCCTGCCCCAAGATCCTTTTCCCCCTCTGGGACAGGTGCATCCCAGCTGTTGCCAAAAGCTCTGGCGTCCTGTATATTAACCCGTGACTGAACAATCCAAACCCTGCTGATAACACCAGTCTTGGAGCTACAAGTTCATCTGCTGAGTTCTCTGGTATTCTTCTTCATCCATCCCCCCAACTGAAGGGATGGAGGAGAACACTATTTGTGCCCCCGACCCCTTAACCAGTTTCCCCAAGGCCCTGAAATCTCTCTTCATTGCTTTAGGACTTCTCCTGGTAATATCGTCGCTACCCACCTGAAAAACCAAGAGCGGGTAGTAGTCCTTGGGTCTCACTGGAGCAGGGAGTTTTGCCGTGAGGTCCTTGACCCGGGCCCCAGGGAGGCCACAGACTTCCCTATGAAGCGGGTCCAGTCTGCATATTGGGCCTTTGACACCCCTCAGAATGGAGTCACCCACTTCAATGACTCTTCTGGGGTTCTTTTTAGAACTGGTTTTAATACCTGGTCTAGAGTGACCTGGCCTTGATGGACCTTGATCTTCCTCCTTATTTGACTCATTTTCTTCGTCCTTCTCTGTCGGGTACGACTTGAAGGACTCAGACAGAACGGCCTGTACTGCTCCATTGTTAGAGAGGGACGTACTGGAACTTGTAGGCTACAAACCTTGGGAGGCCTGATAAAGGGAAGAGAAAAGCACTGAGAAAAGTGTTGATATGGTGAAGAATTGCTAACCTGTGAGTCATGCTTGATAAAGGGCCGAAGACGGTGCAGACAGCAAGGAATTTAGAGTTTTTTACAGGAGTGGCTTAGTTGCTATTAGTCCAATTGCTAAAGGTTAAGTAGCTACCAATTAGCACGCGCTGATAAGAATTCTGAAGCATAGCAACCAATCAATTTAACACACGCATCTTCTGATTTTCTATAAAAATGAGTGTTACATGTAATAAAGTGGAGAACTTTGCTTGCATCAAGCCTGTCTCCCGTCTCTCAATCGCGGCAAATTGGTGACCCCGACGTGATTCGAGTCCAGGACGTGATCGGGTCCAGGAACCACCTATCTGCGCTGCAGGCTGCGAGTCCCACGGAACGTTGAATGAGCTGCTGAAAGGAAGCAGGAGCTGGCTGGCCTGAAATCCCTCTGGAGTAGAGAGGTGAGCTGTGGGAAACATGGGGAATCAAGCGTCTTCCCCGGAGAGAGACGTATATGAGCTTATGAAAGCTCTTCTTCAAAAGCATGGGAAAGTTATCTCTGGGCACAACCTTAAAGCCATGCTTAAATGGGTACAAATGAAGGTACCCGCTGTAACTGCTTCTAGTATTTTTACGCGGGAACTTTGGGATGATGTGGGGGTGAAGTTGTGGGATTCTGCCACATCGGGGAATGTAGAAGCACAGCATATGCTCCTGTGGTGGAGGATCATTTTTGAAGCTTTAAAAGCTCAAGAGGAGAGTAATAATGGTGACATAAAGACTAAAGGGAATACCCCCGCCGCCCTGACCGTTACCCCCACGGTCCCTTCTCCGCCTTTGGAAAGTCAAAGTTGCCGAGGACCCCCAGAGGTCGGCGCCGCAAATTATCCTGCGGGGGAGGACTCCTTTGATTCGGGGCTGGTAGATCCCGAGAAGGAGCCGGACTTATGTCCCCCTGACCCACGCGACGCATGGGCTAATATAAAACGCCAAGCCTTAAAGGAAGGGGATCTCGAGACTGCAAAAATGATAGTTGCTCCTGTGATTTATCAGGGCCGGGGGGCACAATGGGAAGCCTTATCTTTCTCTGTAATTAAGGAGTCGCGCCGTACCATCACTGAGCATGGGCTTTCCTCTCCTTATTTCGTGAGCCTGTTAGCTTCGGTTTTTGATACCTATGTAATGACTCCTCATGATTTAAAATCCTTAGCGCAATTACTCTTAACTCCGACTCAGTTTTCGTTGTGGGAGTCGCAGTGGAGGGGAGGGCTCCAAGTACTTCTCCGTGCATTTGCGGGTCATGCTAATCAAGCTGTGGCTGCTTTAACTATAGAGCATCTTACCGGCACAGGTCAGCACACTGATCCGGTAGCCCAGGCTCGGGATATCCCTCGGGAGGCTCTTGAAGCGATCTGTGATGAAGCGAAAAAGGCCTTTTTTAAGGTCCCGGACACACAGAAGCCACAGAAAGCTTTTACAACTATTACTCAAGAACCTCGAGAGCCCTATATGCAATTTATTGATAGATTAAAGCAGGCTCTGGAGCATCAGATAGATAATGTGGAAGCGCGGGACATTCTGTTGCTGAAACTGGCTGTTGAAGATGCTAATGTGGATTGTAAAAAGCTCCTGAAATCCCTTCCTAATCCGAATCCTACACTGGTTGAAATGGTGGAGGCTTGTAATAGAATTGGCACTGTGGATCATAAATTTGAGGCCATGGCTGCTGCCCTTGCAGCCATGTGCGGTCCGTCAAGCTTGGGAAATTGCTCTGGCTGTGGTAAACCAGGGCATTTTAAAAAGAATTGCCTGACTATGAATGCGGGGGCTAGGCACCAAGCCCCTGGGATTTGCCCTAGATGCTGAAAAGGGCATCATTATGCTAATCAATGTCGGTCTAAGTATGATTTTCAGGGTCAACTGATACAGGGAAACCGGTCGCAGAGCACGGGGCAGCGACGCGCGCAGACACAAATGCCGCAGCCGACATTCCAGCCGCAGCCGATATTCCAGCCCTCACAGAGGGAAGCAGTAGTGCCTCAAGTCTTTGTCCAGCAACAGCCGGGAGCGCAGGATTGGACCTGGCAACCGCCCACACAGTAACATTACTTGATTGCTCAGTTCACTTGCTGTCGGCAGATATCTCGGGACCCTTACCCCCTAAAACACAAGCGCTGTTGTTAGGAAGGTCATCTACTACATTGTCAGGGCTTTTTGTATTACCAGGGGTCGTTGACTCTGACAGTACTGATGAAATTAAAATTATGGCATGGACCTCGTTTCCTCCCTGCACGATACCTAAAGGTAGTCATATAGCACAATTAATATTGATTCCTGCGGGGACGAACTCCCCCACTCCTAGTCCATCTTATCAAAGGCGGGGAGGATTTGGGTCTACAGGGAACCCACAAATTCTATGGGTGCAATCTATTTCTCAAAAGCGACCCGTATGTCAATGTACCCTTATTCGTGGAGAGCAGCAAGTAGTACTAAATGGAATTATTGATACTGGAGCTGATGTCACGATAATATCTCTGGCTAAGTGGCCTCCACAATGGCCTCTGGCTAATGTTTCCCACACGTTAGCTGGAATTGGAGGAACTGGTAACAGCCGTCAAAGTGTGGAATTAATTCAGATTCAAGGTCCAGAGGGGCATATAGCCTCTCTTAAACCTTTTGTGTTACCTGTCCCTCTGATCCTGTGGGGACGTGATGTGCTGTCCCAGTGGGGAATGTCCCTTCGGACCCATTTTTAGAGGGGGCCATTGAAGCGCGCGACACCCTTAAATTGACATGGAAGACCGATACCCCTATTTGGGTAGATCAATGGCCCCTACCACTGGAAAAGCTTCGCGCCCTCCAAGAATTAGTTACAGAGCAATTAACAAAAGGGCATATTGTGCCTTCTACCAGTCCTTGGAACTTGCCTATTTTTGTCATTAAAAAACAAACCGGCAGGTGGTGCTTGCTCCACAACCTCAGAAAAATTAACGACGCTATGGAAGACATGGGGGCCCTCCAACCAGGACTCCCGTCCCCTACTATGATTCCTCGAAATTGGTATTTGACTGTCATTGATCTTACAGATTGCTTTTTCAATATCCCACTGCACCTTGATGATGCTCCTAAATTTGCCTTTTCAGTTCCAAGCATCAACATGCAAGCCCCGTTGCAAAGGTACCAGTGGGTTGTGCTGCCACAAGGAATGAAGAATAGTCCTACAATTTGTCAGTGGTATGTAGCTAAAGTACTTAGTCCTGTTAGGGCCACGATGCCTAATGTTTTGTTATCTCATTATATGGATGACATCTTGGTGGCTACACAACATCACGAGGTCATGAAGGAAGCTATAGCCCTTGTCACGGCTGCTGTCAACTCGGCAGGCCTCTGTATTGCGCCGGAAAAAATTCAAAAAATATCACCATGGAAGTACTTAGGTTGGCGCATCAGGGCTCAGACTATAGTTCCTCAACCCTTACAGATACAGACAGACATTAGAAACTTGCATGATGTACAGAAATTGTTGGGAACAATCAATTGGGTCCGACCGCTGTTGGGAATTTCTAATTCAGACTTAAGTCCTTTATTTGAACTGCTTAAAGGGGATACTGACTTGTGTTCCCCTCGCAGTCTCGGCTCTGAGGCTGTTGCCTCTTTGCAAAAGGTTGCCACAGCGATCGCCAACAGGCAAGTTCACCGGTGGGCTCCTGAATTACCCTTTCATCTCATTATTTTAAATCCTGCTCGACAGCCTCATGCACTGATTTTTCAATGGGACTCTCAGAAGCCAGACCCACTGTTAATTATTGAATGGATTTTTTTGCCAAATCAATCTACAAAAACTATTTCGACACAGCATGAGATGTTTGCTTCTTTAATAATTAAAGCCAGACAACGCTTACTAACATTATCAGGGGTAGACTTTACTTGTATCTGCCTACCTGTGACAAGCATGTATCTACAATGGCTTTATCAGCAATCAGACGTTTTTAGTATGGCACTGGCAGACTATATGGGTCAACTCACATCCCACCCACCTTCGCACAAACTGCTTAATGCCAATATTCACTTGATATCCAGGCTGAAAAGAAGTGACCAGCCGTTGCAAGCCCTTACTGTATTTACGGACGGGTCTGGGAAGTCGCACAAATCAGTCATCTTATGGTGGGACGACCAGCACGGATGATGGGACTCAGACATAGAGACCGTTCCTGGTTCTCCCCAGATAGTGGAACTGGCTGCAGTTGTTCGAGTTTTTCGAAGGTGGTCTACACCACTTAACCTTATTACTGATTCAGCTTATGTTGCAGGGATTGTTGAGCGAGCTGAAGCATCTGTATTACGTGATGTCTCACATTCTGAGCTGTTTGTTTTATTACAAGAGCTTATCTTTCTTTTGGATTCTCGCCCTCATCCCTATTTTGTTATGCATGTCAGATCACATACTTCTTTACCTGGTTTTATTGCAGAAGGGAACCGACGAGCAGATATGCTGACATTACCAGTACAGGTATTGCCGGATCGCATAGCACAAGCTAAACTCAGCCATTCCTTTTTTCACCAGAATGCTGGAGGTCTCAAACAACAGTTTGGGCTTACCTCCCAACAAGCATCTAATATTATCGCCGTGTGTCCTGATTGCCAAAGGCATTCTTTCCCATCTATAGCAGGAGGGGTTAATCCTAGAGGTCTACAAAGCTATGGCAAACAGACGTTACGCATTATCCAGAATTTGGTAAATTGAAATATGTCCATTCTTCCATTGACACCTTTTCAGGTGCTTTGTTTTCTTCTTGCCACACAGGAGAGAAGGCACGTGACGTTCGGAAACATTTAATGCGTGCTTTTGCCACCTTGGGCATACCTTCTCAGATAAAAACGGACAATGGTCCTGCATATGTCTCAACTGCAACAAAAACCTTTCTTGACTCCTGGGGTGTAATTCACACTACTGGCATCCCTCATTCCCCTACAGGTCAATCTCTAACTGAACGCTCTCACCAGTCTTTAAAGCGCTTACTACAACAACAAAAAGGGGGAGTAGGGGCTGCCACCCCTGAGGAACGACTACAGAAAGCTTTGTATGTTTTTAATTTCTTGAATTGTTCTTTGCTAGATAACAATCCTCCGATAGTTCGACATTTCAACGTGAATACTTCATTCGAGACACGAGTTAAAGCCCCAGTGTTGGTTCGCGACCCAGAAACAGGTAAAATAATGGGACCATATCCTCTTGTCACGTGGGGAAGAGGTTATGCTTGTGTCTCTACAGAAAAAGGCCCCAGGTGGATTCCAGCAAAGAACGTGCGTCCTTTCCGTGAATCCCTGCCTCGAGCACCCAACGAGCCCAGCGGGGACTCTGCTCAACCTCCAGATCATCCTCCGGAACAACTTCCTGACCTTCTTGAGGCTATGGAGGACACCTACGGAGCTTCATAAACTGGGGATCATTAGATGGGCCAAAGCAAAGAAGTATTTGTGACGGATAATACAGAATTTTGGTCTTTTAGTCACCGCTTTTTTGCTTCTTTTTTGCTACCAGGAGCCGCTGCTGGGAAAGCATTAGCAACATTAGATAAGCTTGGCTGCTGGCTTGCTAAACAGACGAATGCCACTAGCATGGCATTGTCTGGTCTTCTGTTAGATGTAGATAGCATTCGCCATGCCACATTGCAAAATAGAGCTGCTATAGATTTTTTGCTTTTAGCACAAGGCCATGGTTGTGAAGATTTTGAAGGTATGTACTGTATGAATCTCTCTGACCACTCAGAATCGATTCATGCCAGTATTCAACAACTTAAAAAGGGAGTCTCTAAACTCCGACAAGATGATCGCTGGGATTGGTTAGACAAATTCTTTGGAGAGTGGGTCTATCAGGGTGGATAAGAAGCTTAGTGAAGACTATTGTTTATGCTTTAACTGTTTTTATTCTCTTATTGCTTTTTTTTACCCTGTTTGTTACAATGTTTGCAACGATTGATGGAACGCTCCGTGAAAAATATTCTTTTTGTGCAAAAGGAAGGGGGAGATGTCGGGTACGACTTGAAGGACTCAGACAGAACGGCCTGTACTGCTCCATTGTTAGAGAGGGACGTACTGGAACTTGTAGGCTACAAACCTTGGGAGGCCTGATAAAGGGAAGAGAAAAGCACTGAGAAAAGTGTTGATATGGTGAAGAATTGCTAACCTGTGAGTCATGCTTGATAAAGGGCCGAAGACGGTGCAGACAGCAAGGAATTTAGAGTTTTTTACAGGAGTGGCTTAGTTGCTATTAGTCCAATTGCTAAAGGTTAAGTAGCTACCAATTAGCGCGTGCTGATAAGAATTCTGAAGCATAGCAACCAATCAATTTAACACACGCATCTTCTGATTTTCTATAAAAATGAGTGTTACATGTAATAAAGTGGAGAACTTTGCTTGCATCAAGCCTGTCTCCCGTCTCTCAATCGCGGCACTTCTCTACTTCATTCACAAGTTCCAGGGCCCTGTACCTATTGTGAAGGGACACCATGGAGGGTGAGGGAGGTCGGGAGAGGATTTTCCTGCCTCCCTGAGCAGGGACCTGTTTCCAGCCTCCCCCATCTCTTAGGTCCCCTCCTCCTGCCTGGCAGCAAGAGGGTGAGGGATCGCCTGCCTCGTTTGGAGCCTCTATTTGCTCCTGTTGCTTCATGGGTGCCAAGGTGCTACTCCACCAATCAATGTCCCTTTCGCACTCCCTAATACTTCTTAATCTTTCAACCTCTTCTCTGAGTTCCGCCACCAGGCTGAGCAGGTCATCCAGCTGATCGCAGCGCACACGGGTGCTGTCACTGCTGCCCTCCGGCAGGACTGAGGGGCTCAGGCACTCCCTGCAGCCCGGGACCTGGACCGCTGCGTGTTTGCGTGGCAGCTCCGTCTGGGTCACCACGTTCTTTCTGGTGGTGGTTTTGACACGAGTGGAGACCATGGTTCAGTCCACTCGTGGAGGACGATAAGACGAAACTAGCTCAGATAAGTTCTAGACCCAGGAGATGGACTGCACCCTGTCTGCGCGAAATGCCGCGCAAACTGCCGCACTGCACCCTTTCTGCGCGAAATGCCGCGCAAACTGCCGCGCCTCACCCTTCTGACGCGCCATGCCCTGTTTGCCCGTCCTGTCCACTGCGTTCCTGGTCGCTCGCGCTCCCCAGGGGCTGCTCTTGTCCATGAGGGGCGTTGGGCGTTGTCACTCCAGGCTCTGCCCACTCTGAGTCCCCGCTGCCCCCATTAGCAGCTCACTCTTCCCGCTCAGGGGGAGGCGGCTTGAGGCTCTCCCTCTTCCCTGGGCTTCTGCCTTCATGTCTTGTGGTTTTGCTGGGGGTTTTGGATGCTTTCAGGAGGGCCCACCGCCATTATCCTCCTCTTCGGAGCCCCTCTCCTCAGCAACTGAATCAAAGTTCACGAATCAAAGTTCACACCTTTGCTTTGCACCAAGGTTTTACACATCCTATCTGGGAGCCCTTATTAATAAACTGGGGAGGTATTTATTTCTTTTTTGGGTTTTGTTTGTTTGTTTGTTTTAGCCTTTGTAGAGCTGAGAAACCTTTCCATAAAAAGAATATAACAAGCCATAGTCTATGGACTGGATTTTAACTTCCATAAAACTGAAAAAAAAAAGATACTTATTGGTTCCACCTACAATGGAGTATAACTGTCACCAAAACAGTATAAAGAACTTATCGACACCAATGGGATGTAGATAAGCAGACACTCCTTTATTAACGGCTGGGTGTGCAGGGGAGTCCTCTCACCAACAATGCACACCTAACTCGTGTAATGTGCTGATTATATAGGGTACAGTCATACATATTAATCAAGTTCTCATACATAAACATGTTAACTCCCATAACTCATTTTCATATTCCCACCTCTTTCCGGTCACGCGCACTTGAGTCCTGAAATGAGTTGGGGGCTGCTTTTGCGACCACCACGGACTGCTGACCTAAAAGAAAGACCCTCCAATGCCCTTGACCCAAGGACTTTGGCTCACACTGCAATTTTAACATGCTTCGAGGCCCTTCCACAATGTAACTTTTAAAACACCTGGTCTACAGGGCTATAAATCGTCCTCACCAAACAGTCTAACAATGGTACCTCGTCCAGCAGCGTAACTGGTTGTATGGTTACTTTAAACTAAATACAATATCTCTATGACTACTTAAAACACTAAATCACTATCTTTTATAAAAAATGATATTCCTGTGAAAATTCTATTTAATTGATTAGTCCTAATCATTCCTTATCAAAAATCCCCAAAAATCAACTCAAATTAATAACAAATCAGTAATAGTCAGTAGCATAACTATTACAAGAAAAAAAAAGAAAGTAAATTAAATGGCACACCTTACACTGAACGATTTCCAACTATTCCAGCACTACATTTACAGAAACCTGTTTTAAATTCAGCTTTTTGAAAAGTTATTTTCCACAGTTTTCTTACTTTTCATAAAGCTTACGAGAGGGAGAACAATTTGGACTATGCTCCTATAAATTGATCTGCCAGGACTGAAGAATGTCAGTAATTGGCAATCAAAGAACAAAACCTTTGTAAAGAAAAGATGCTCCCTTTCAAACTCTTAACTGGTATTTTTTAAAAAATAAGTAAGGATAGATAACAGTAATAAATAAACATCAAATAGAAATGTACATAGCACATGCTTGATCTTTGATCCACAGTTTTCCTGGTATAGAAAGTGTAATGGAAGCTCTAGACATTCAACATGCTTAAAAATCTGGTCACTTAGGCTAGAGACTAAATACAGAGCTAAGTGTGCAGCACCAATTTATAATTTGCCTCTAAAATGCTGTTCATCAACCTCTTCCAATAGTTATTTGTTTTTGCAATTGTAAATCCTTTTTCCACTTTCCCAGTTTTGTGTGTGGCAGAGTTTGCCTCGTACCAAAATCTATTGTTGAGAAAATGATGTCCGTTTCTGACGGAAAGACATTCTTATGTTCTAGGAACAAAGGACTGTAAGGCCCAACAAAAGCTATGACCTGGATCCCTATGGCCTGTTTGCATGTGTGAGAGATTGAAATGTCAACTGATTGTCTCAAAGCTTGCTTGTGTGTGTGCTTTGAGTCACAGGGTGGTGTCAGTAACGCCTCGACCATTCATCAAGGACCAGCTGTGGCCTTTGTGATTAGTCTAAGAAATGTCCCCCAAGGAAGCAGGAGTGTACGGAAGGATGCCCCCCCACTCCCTTACAGTTGTACTGACAAGCTCCTTAGATAAGCCTCAAAGGGGGGAAACTGGACTGAGTGAAACCAAATGTTTCCCCTCAAGCACAAGGTCCACTAAGCCCAATACTTTGTGGCTCTATTGCATTGCTAAGGACTTTGCGCCTTCGCCATTGAACTGATAAGAGGTGAGTATTTCTGCCCCAGAAGCATGACTGCTCAAGAAGCATGAAGTCAGCAAAAACCCGTGGGAACAGAGGAAAAACTAAAGGTGGGCAGACATGCTAATCAGCTGATAAGACAAACTTAAAAGGCAACACAGAACTTTGCTCTGTGTGCACCCACCACCAAAGAGGACCAATGGGACGCTGCTGGATCCATGGTGGTGACTATTCTTGTGACTCTATTCCGGATGCGTGCTTGAACTCTGTCTTTTCCTTCCATTCTGTCCTATTGCTACCACTCCACTTTTAATAATAAAAACTGGTTTGAGTGTACGGCATTTGACCTTGTTTGTGTCTTAATCTCACTCTTGGGATAGTATTGAAACCTCCCCCAACATTGGATCGGGACAGCGTGATTTATTTTTTTTTAAATACTTTCACTATCAGTGGCTTGACATCAAGCAGTAGGCTAGTAGGAAGGAAAGCATAACCGAGTCTGATGGCACCTAGAAGAGAGGCCCACAGCTTTCTTCTGTGGGAATCATTTTTGTAGTATTTTAGCATTTTCTAGCTGGACCTGGCATGCAGGTTAACTCATAATGCTTTCAGACTTCCCCTGCAGGGTCCAGATTTCAGTCTCTGTGCAGGTACGTGATTACCAGGGTCAGTTCACCCTCATCTTTTTTCCATGTTGATATTGGAACTCAAGGCAGTTTTTCTGTGTAATACTAAATATCTTCTGGTTTATCAGTTTCATATGCTAATCTGACAAGTGTTCCACTGAAGATGGGAGAGGGACAACTGAATGATTCACAGAGCTAACCAAACTATCTGCATCTTGCCTCTATCCACAACTCCTCTTTGTCACTTTAGCAGCTCAGGTGTGCACTTCTCACAGAGACTCTGATATTTGTGCTGATGACTTGCTTCTTTGGAGTCAGCAACAAGTGGCAGATGAAGAATTATCTCCCCAGGAGATATTGGTATTGTTACTGACTTGATATAGATTAGTATTAATTTTGTTTATTTTAATATGAATATAGAATTATAGGAGATATTTAGTGGGAATTATATAATTATATGTTTACATTTATTTTGCATTTGCACTCTATACAGGAACTGAGGCTACTTTGAACTCCCCTGTACAGCCCTGTACCAAGGCCGAAGGAATTGGTCAGAATCACCTAGTAGGAACATTTAGAACTATACATAACAGGCTTAAGATTCAAGATAATTTGGATATAGAGTTTACTTATAAGGTATTTTATAACCTAAAAGAATGCAGAGAGATGTCAGAATCCAGATTAATGGGAAAATGGGGAAATCGGCTGAAGCAACATGTAGGTTTCTGCCAAGAAACAGTGTCCTCAGGCAACAGGTAATTCCAGCAGGGGGAGATCGCGACCACTGACTCATTGACCACTGACTCACATTACACCCCAGACCCATTTCCAGGTGCTTCTGGGCTCTACTGCGCAGAATCGGAAATAGGAGGAGAGTATGATAATGATTTCCAGGAATCTGTATGTTTATGCATGAATACTTAATGAATATGTATGAATAAGTTCTATATAAGATGTATAATTTTGGTGCTTGGTGTGCATCGTTGGTGAAAGGATTCACCTGCACACCCGGCCGTTAATAAAGAAGTGTCTGCTTATCTACATCAAATTGTTGTCAATAAGTTCCTTATTGCAAGTTTTCAGTAACAGTATGGTATCTGGATCAAAAATTTTACAGGCTTTGTAAATGGAATGCAATTGTTCATTCCTCCATAAGGAGACTTACCAGGTCCTCTGGGTTTCCTGGAAGCTGGAAATGGAAGGGGGATGCATCTACCCTTCTCTGAATGTATTTATCTCCTTGCTCTTTGCAGCAGCATCCTGATCAGATGAAGGCTGACTGCCCAGAACAAGAAGGCAGCTCCAGATCCAAGATGATTCCCAATAGCTGATGGTCTGTTACAAGGCTGACTCTTTTTCCACTGGTTAAGACATGACATAATGAACTGCTGGAGGACGATGCTCTTCCCATATACCTTTTTGGTTTTATTCTTCATACAGGGGCTTTTCCTTTTAACATGATTCAGTGAGATTCTGCAAATTTTCTTTCACAGTTTTACAGCATAATGGGTTAACTCACACTTGTATTATTGGGAAATAGAATCATAGAATAGATTGGGTTGGAAGGGACCTTTAAAGGTCATCTAGTTCAACCCCCCTGCAATGAGCAGGGACATCTTCAACTAGATCAGTTTGCTCAAAGCCCCATCCAATCTGACCTTGAATGTTTCCAGGGATGGGGCATCTACCACCTCTCTGGGTGTACTGGGTGTGGCTGAGCCGGAATTGGTTTTCCCCTGTAGCAGCCCCCATGGTGCTGTGGTTTATGTTGGGAGCTGGCAGGGTGTTGATAGCACCCTGGTGGTGTGGCTACTGCTGAGTGGTGCTTACACAGCACCAAGGCTCTTTCCGACATTTCCCCCCCCCCACAGTGGGACGGGGTGGGCAAGGTCTTGGGAGGGGACACAACCAGGACAGCTGACCCCAACTGACCAAAGGGATATTCCAGACCATCTGACGGCTGCTCAGTATAAAGCTGGGAGAAAGGAGGAAGGGGGTGGGGGTCACCCTTGGTCCTCCGAGGCAACCCCTCCGCGTATGGGAGCCCTGCTTCCTGAGAAGGCCCGACATCGCCTGTTCATGGGAAGTAGAGAATAAATCTGTTTGCTTTTTTTTGCTTCCGCGCGCGGACCTTTGCTTCGCTTTGCTTATATTAAAACTGCTGTTGTTTTACCCACAAGGGTTGTTTTTTTTTCCTGTCTTATTTTCTTTCCCCTCTTTGCCCTGTTGAGAAAAAAAGGGGAAGGGGGGGAAGTGATAGAGCGACTTGGTGGGTACCTGGCATTTAGCCAAGGTCAAACCACCACACTGGGCAATCTGTGCCAGTGTTTCACCACGCTCATCATAACAAATTTCTTTCATATATGTAATAATATAATAAAATATGTACTAATAACCCCATGTTTATAGGGAAGTTTTTTGAAAACTCTAAAAAAGAAAAACATATCCTGAACTGAGACTTTTTCAGTAATTTGAATGAGGAACAACTGCAGGCAGTGCCCTGCTCACAAAACATCTAAAACTCTGCATCTGGTAACATTCTTGATGGGAAAGGGACCATTTCTTGCCCCTTAGCTTCCTCTGGACACTTCTGTAAGAAAAAAAAGAGATGCATCAGAATTGCCTCAGAAACCAAATGAAACTTTTTTTTTAATATATTAGCTTTGAAGTGATACAAGGAAATGATCGCCTGCTTTGCAACTTATTTACTTATAGCAACTTATAATGATTTCTGAATATTGCTTAATAATCCTGCTTGCCCTGACTGTTCTGGGGAAGCTTACCAAGGGCTACTGTGTCCATCAAGACAAACCAGTTTTCTGTGGAAACCTACCAAGAACTGCAGTGTTCAGCAAAAATAAGAGACATGTCCTTGGAAAGCAGATGGGTTCTAACAAGTTGAGTCTTTATAGACTATATATGGACAGCAGAAACTAATAAGCTAGTGCTTTTAGATAAGATAGAGGTGGTAAACCAGCTGGAACCACTCTTGTTATTCAAGAAATTGGCTAAGAGAATCTGCCCATGCTCCGAGGAAAAGTAAAAGGTGAAGACCGTGAGCCTTCCTCCAACAGACCCCCAAAGATGCCCCCCAGGAGGCAATGCACAGGCGCAAAGAGAACATAAACTGCTGACATCAGCCTCTAGAACTAACCCAGCCTCACTTATGCATATGGATATTTCTGCTATGTGATCCAATGAATATTTATATCCACACTCTATAAGTTTTTGGTAAAATGTGCTGTTGGTGTGCAAGCTTTGTGGAGAAATCCCCTTGCACCCCGGTGCCAGAGTAAACATACCTGCTTTAGAACTCTCTGAGTTGTAGAGTCTGTTTCCGCGAATCAGAAGTGAAAAATCTTCAGAGCAAGCTGTGCTATAAAGAAAGCATCTGGATAGAGGCTCAGAGGCAAAGATAGGTCTGGTTTGAGTTACAATAGGGCTAGGGAACATTCTGTTGTGAATACTGCTTGACCTAGAAGGTACTGATTTTGGAAGGCGAAATGGGAGAAGAAAGGAAATAGAAAACATAAAAGAGAAAGTCAAGAACAAAATATAGAGAAAGAAAACTTAAAATGTGTATGGAGGAAGATAGAAGAAATAGACACAAAAAGCTCTCAAGAAAATCTATCGTATGATCTTTTTTAATGGCATGAACTAATGGTGTGAACATGACAGAAGGAAAAAAAAGACAAAAATGGCATTTTTTTCCAAAATAAAATGGTAATTCTTACTCTAGAATTACTCTATATGCACTGTATGGACTGAGATTTTTAACATCATAGCATATAATGTAACAACGATTTTGTTGTTTGTTTGTTGCTTTAATTTAGACTAAAAAAGGATACATAAGTGCTTCATATATTTAGTATATAAAAACAGTAGCATGTTATTTGTACTTAATTATGTATCACTATGCCAAAACAGGAAAACAACTTTCTAAAATTGATCACATCTTGTCTTATCCTTTAATTATCCAATATTTTGGAAATTATTAGTGATTATAAACAAAAACCAGTACTATTTTAATATCTGGTTGCCATAGAGTATTAGTAAAGCATTATGATGATTACTTGCTGCTTAAATTTAGTTGAAATATACTGTTAATCAACAATGACATATTGATCTCTATTACTATTGTCAGTAAATTTATGCAAAGGATTTCCTTAACTATTCAAAAAGTTGGCATAAAACTTTGAAATAAAATATTTTCATGGGAAAATATAACATTCTAATTAATATACTAAAAATATTCTATTTGGTCTGATTCAGACTGATTTGTCACTTCTGGACAATTGTGTAGTTTGCTAATAATTTGCTAAATTCCCATATCTGATAATGTTTTTTCACATAAGCCTGATCCCTTCCATACATATGCATGTTTATTGGAAAACCACATACTAATACTACTTCAATATAATTCTTAAATTGAGTTCTGAACTGCTGCCATAAATGTTTGAAAGTGAAATGCATCAACTTCAGTTTGATCATTTCAGTCTCTAATTTTTTCTAGGTACTCCTGCTTTTTAAAATTGGCAGTGGGTTTGTGGCCCCTCACAGAATTAAGTGCATTCTGACTACTTTACAGATTGCATTTTTGAATAATAGCAGCTTGAAAACAACCTTGCTAAAATGCTGTAAAGATAACTTTGTTAAACAATCACAACAATGCTTCTTTGTAAACATTGCTGCTGCAGTAATCCAGTGGGACAGTTTCATACCTGGTACAGCCTCACAGACAGTCCTATCTCTAATGGAAAAGAATTGCTGCAGGAATTAATTTGGCTGAGTAAAATAACTCTCTCTAGATTTAAGGTGAAAGTTTACATCTAACTCCTGATAGCTCTGTATAGAGTTAGCTGATTTGTTTTAGGATGTTTCTGGCATGGTATAGGAGACTTCTCATTGTAAGTACTATACCTATCATACATCCTACCAGGGCTCCATCTGTCTTCTCACAATTTTATTTGCTTTATGTGGCTCTTAGCTCTCTAAAAAGTGCTGCTTCTCTTGTAGTAATTCACAGTTGATGTAGAGATGTAGTATTTCATAAAATTAGCATCTGTGTTACATTATAAAATTTGAACACTGCTGCAGCTACACTTTTCTTGACATAGAACAGTCACTGTTTGACAAATTCAGTCAAGACATAGTTGTTACTCTCAAGGTCAACTTCAGTGTTCCTAAACTGTAACCCATATGTGAGAGCTTGCTTTCTGAGTTAATAATCTCAAAGTTAGCAGTCAAGAGACTTGCAAATGTTTTTTAAATTCAGCTTTGTTGTTACTGTCCACGTCAGTGCTAGCTGTAGGAGGCAAGTTGCATATGAATTCGTATGTTGTTCTTAGCAGAATTCCACTGAGAGTCTCACATATGCAGTTATGATATTATTCTTATACCTTTGCCAGCTTTTCAATATTTCATCTTCGCAAATCATAGGCTACGTGCAATGCTGCCAGAATTCTGTCATATACAAGGGACTTAGATCAGGTTACACTATTTTTGTCAAGCTTGCGCTCAGTCAGTCAAAGAAGGTATTGACTGCGCAGCATTAGCCTTCATGCACAAAGAGCATCAAAACTAAGCTCTTGTTTGCAGTCAGGAATTGCCCTGCAAGGTTAGAGCCATCTGGGAAGTACCTGATAAAGTCTAGTTGAATTTTTAATTTGCAAAACAGGTAGGAGGACTATTCTGAATAGACTATCTAACTTTAAATTCAGCTCAGTTGAACAGTTTCACCTTTCCATGATGAAACACAGATCTGTTCCCTTCATTCATGTTGACCTCAGCCTTTGGATTCTTCTCTTACATACAACAAAGCAGTTACCTAGTTTTCCAGTGATGCAGTTCAGTGTTGCAGGACTATAACCAGCATGTTCCTGGACCTAATCAAAATACAACTGTTAATGCAATGACTTTCACAAAACAAACCCCTCTAATAGTGAAATAGACACAAGTCCAAAAAGGAATCATACTAAAATAAAAGCATGCTGTGCATTCAAACAAAAATCTAGATGCAACTGATGATTGGCTCGGCCTTGGCCAGCAGTGGGTCTGTCCTGGAGCCAGCTGGCACTGGCTCTGTTGGACATGGAGGAGCTTCTGGCAGCTTCTCACAGAAGCCACCCCTGTAGCCCCCATCCCCACTACCAAAACCTTGCCACACAAACTCAATACACTGTGGATAATTTAGTATTCTGGCAAAGATGTCTCTAGAAGATCATGACACCAAGAATAATGACTCACCTTGTCACCAATCAAAATTCCCCAGTGTTCTATTAAACAAAATAAAAGCACTTTATAATCTTAAGGTAACTTGAGCAATTGATTGTTGGGGAAATTATTTATTATAAATAGTAAAGGACTGGTTATTTATCAAGTAAACTGCAACATTAATCTATTTTAATTTGTATTTTAAGTCTTTCTGCCTGAAACAGTCTCCAGCAACTTATTTAAATGCAATCTAAATTACAATTACAATAGGAATACCACCAAAATTACATTTTTCTTGGTTAACTATAACCCAAAAGCTCATTTGGAAGCACCTGCAAGCAGAATTTGTTGCCAAATAGAGAAGGCAAGATTATGTTTCATTTGACACAAAAAATTTTGTAATTTAAAACTTTTGCAGAACAAAGAACTTTTTGTAACCATGGCTGATTATAATTACAAGTAGTTTGGCACTGCTGATGTACCTTGGAATGCACATTGTTTAACCTGAAAACAATCTGAACTAAAACATAATGTTAGTGTTGCCTGAGAATATGCATGAAAAAAGTCTCACTAAATCACTAAAATTTAACCTTTGAGAACAAGTAAAAGTATTGTGATCAGAAATTTGCTATGCTAAAACAGTTTGAAGCAAAATAAATAAACAAGCAAATAAAATAAAAATCCAACAAGAAAAAAAAAAAGTAGGCCAAACCAAAACACTGAAAAAACCCCCTTTCTCTCAGAAAGTACATGGATTGGCTATCTTTTGTGAATAAATAGCTCATAAAGGATGTATTGGAGACTTAAACAGGTGCAAGGTAGCAATACCTTCCCAGACTAAGTTTTATATGCTGTTTGTTTGACAATTCCTTTTTTTAAAAGTTTCAAATACAATATAAGATACAGAAAATGTAGTGCTGTTGTATCAAAATACTAAAGATTATTCTTGGTTTCAAGGTGCACTTATTTTTCTATGGTTATATGCCTGTAACCAGTCATATCAGTCTTCATTAGCATCACCTGTTCTCTCTCAAGAACACAAGCAAAAAGCTCATCTCCATTTCTGCCAAAACTTTATATCCAGAAATTTTTATGCCAGTCTTTCAAAATCACAATTCTTTTACCTGCAGCAAAATGAAGACAAATACAGCAGTTAATTTTAATGTCACCATCAAAAGTTGAAAAAGTACCCAGAACAATTTATTTAATTCACTAGGAAGTGATGATGGTAAGTTTGTACCAATTGCACAGCTGAGTTTGAGGGCAGACGTGGTCTGCACTTCCTTGCAATATTGTAATACTACCTGCAAGAAGGTGTTCATGTTGCTAAATCAATTCCCTTGCAATATGAAGTTTGATGTAACTATGTATTCTGAGAAGTGAGAAGTCAGGGGCTCTACTCTACACTGTATGTGCAGTCCAGAAGAATCGTTACTGTAGAATGTATCATTTTTCCTCTTCACATACGTGCCAATTTGGATCACATCAAAGCTGAATGGCAAGTAATGCTCCCTTAGGTTGAGATTTTCTACTGAATCAGTCACAACCTAAAGCATCATTCTCCCAGATTTGGCCTATGATTCAGCAGGTGATCATTTATCCATGAATTATGTCCTGGATGGTGACAGAGTTGTGACTGATATTTTTTTTCTTGACCATATTAAAGGTGCAGCCACTGGCTCAATACTGGGAGAATATGATATGGGTTAGATGGAGAAGCCTCCTGCTTATCTGATGCTTAGCAGAGTCAGAGTTGTGAGGGCTTTTGAGCAGCATCAATACTCCAGACCTAATCAAATAAACCCAGCCAAGTACAACACTACCTTACTCAGTAAAGATCAAAGAAATCTGTCCTTACTGCTCATTGCTATCACGGCATCTATCTCAATCACTATTGGTTTCTATAGAAAACACAAAGATTCATTGTGGCTAACCAAGAAGCCTGATTGACACTTCTCAAGATTGTCCTGTTATGATCAGCCAATTGTCTAAATATGAATTGACAAAGTTTTAATTAAGATCTGAGAGTCCAAGGGCAGTTCTGTGTGTTAGTAAGACTGGCTCAGCTGTGAACCTCAGGTACACTTTTCATAGCTCAGATGGATAGCAATATGATGTAAACAACCTTTAAGTAAAAAACATGACTCTGAAGCGATAGAAACAAGTATCACCATTCAGAAGCCATGATAACATACATAGTGCTTGGTTTCTTCTGATCTGGGATATTATGAAGTTTCCTCTTCTTCAGAATAAGGAAATAAGAAAAATATCTGCTTACACTTCTGCATGATCCGTCCTATAACTAAGTAAATCAAAGAAACCACTTCTTTTTATAATAAACTCCTTGAAAAGAATTATTGAAGACTGAGGTGCAAAAATTCCCATATGAGCATAAAATGAGATATGTTCGCCATTGCTGACAATGTCTACTGTTCAAGTATCAACTGTAGTCTTTGACCATGTCCAGTGGAAGCCAAGTTTCCAAAAGTCAGCTCCAGGATGTTTTTAATGTGATTCATGCTCATTTCATGAAACCACAGACTAGGCAATCAATTCTCTTAAAAACAGACAGATGAGATACTGTCCTCAGCTGGAATCCCAGACTCCTTTAAATAGGTGTCTGAAATGTAACTCCTGCAGCCATGGATCAAGCATGCTAAAAACTCTTTCATTACACAGATGATCCATATGAACACTAAAGAGCTGACAATAAAGATATTAATAACCTGGGTACATTCTCTTGAATCACTGTTGCCTTAATTTTAAGCTCCAAATTATTTACAAGAGCTGCTCTTAGAAGACCTGTAGGTTATTGACAGCCTGACAGACTAAGAGAATGCATGCATCTGGAAAATGGAAGATTTCCTAAAAAGATGGGAAGGAATGAATTTTCTCCTGAGCCATACTACACTCCAGCAAGAGATACCTCTAAATACAATAAAAACTATCTGAATAAACATCACCTAGGTGGTAGGAAACACATTTTTTTTTCCAAGATGTGTGACAGAGCTTCAGTTCAGGACATAAAACAAGGATTTCAAAGATGACAACAGTTACAGCAATCCATAGGTGTTCTGTCTGCCGTCATTCATGTGTTGGACCTCACTATGGGATGCTTTCCCAATTTTAGTTTTGTTTGTGATTACTTCTGATATGTCAAGATGGACAAAGCATTTTCAAATACTTATTTTGGTACCAGGAAGAACTTTCTTGTCTAGGCTGGTATACTTGGGTCTCAGCAGGGAAACCTTTTTTGTTATTATCACCACCTTTTGTTATTGTTCCACAAATGTTTTAATGAATTGTCTTTGCTTGACTTTTCTTTATAAGTTGGATGCATTTGTACTAATTTATAAATATGGTACTAGGCATATGAAGCTGAAAATGTGATCTCTTGGTCACAGAGCTGATGCTGATGAAATTAATGTCAAAGTCATAGACTCCAAAGTGCATCTAATTATAAACATGTTTTTATCAATGGTCACAATGTTTTTTTATTTCTTCCCCTTGGAATCACAGATGTTTTACTTTGAATGAAGGGTAACAAAGTTTCCTAAATTTTGGCTGAAGGACAGTAACGGATAAGAACAGCTTAAGTGCTGTATCTCAGTATTCAGGTGCAGGGTGAAAGAGAGCAAGAGCAACAGCTGTAGCATTTGTCAGGGACGTCTCCTCTCTTTGGGCAGAAGATTTACCTGCTATGTTTGTTGATTAATGATGTAAAACAGTTATGACAGACTAATTTCAGTCATTATCAAGAGCTGAAAGGGGGGGAAGATCTGTGTCTATTCCTGAGTGTTTTCTAACTTATTTGGGGGAGGAAGGGTCTACAATACCCAGAAAAAAAAATGTTTATGTAAGAAACTGAGCCAAAACTTCAGCCCCAGATAATTGCAGAAGCTGAAGGGCACAGGAGGGTGTTGTTGGAAGCTACTACAGTAGACCCGGGTTAAAGTCTATTGTGCCATGTATGATGATGATTGGAATGGGGATATCTGGAAACAAGCAGACCCACAAACCATCTCCTCAGGGCAAGGTGATAATGCAAATGATTCCCTGCCCTCTTGGTACCACTAATCAAAACTGAACAACACAGCATGCCCTTGGGGGCACAAAACCCGACTCCCTCCACAACAGTTACTCCAGGGTTTACTGCCCTAGGCTTAAGAGATCTGGAGGGAAGATATGGAACTAACCCAGGGGAAACACAAGTGGACGTGCTAGCATGGATCTGGACAGCTGGACCCAAACAGCTCCACTTTGCCCAAGATGAAGCTGGATCATTGGCATTATGTCTGGGAATATTGTTAGACACTGCTGGCCAAATATTAAGAGTGCAGTGTGTTGACCCTGGCTGGGCACCAGGTGCCCACCAATCCACTCTATCACTCTCCCTCCTCAGCTGGACAGGGGATAGAAAAATATAACAAAAGGTTTGTGGGTCGAGCTAAGGACAGGGAGAGATCACTCAGCAATTACCATCAAAGGCAAAACAGACTCGACTTGGGGAAATTAGTTTAATTTATTGCCAATCAAATCAGAGTAGGATAATGAGAAAATAAAAACTAAATCTTAAAACACCTTCCCCCCACCCCTCCCTTCTTCCTAGGCTCAGCTTTGCTCCCAATTTCTCTACTTTCTCCCCCCCAGCAGCACAGGGGGGCAGGGGATGGGGGTTGTGCTCAGTTCATCACCCGTTGTCTCTGCCGCTCCTTCCTCCTCACCCTCTTCCCCTGCTCCAGCGTGGGGTCCCTCCCATGGAGACAGTCCTCCACAAACTTCTCCAACGTGGGTCCTTCCCACGGGCTGCGGTTCTTCATGAACTGCTCCGGCGTGGGTCCTCTGCACAGGGTGCAGTCAGTCCTTCAGGGACAGACTGCTCCAGCGTGGGTCCCCCACGGGGTCACAGCCTCCTTCGGGCATCCCCCTGCTCCGGCGTGGGGTCCCCCCCAGGCTGCAGGTGGATTCTGCTCCCCCGGTGACCTCCCTGGGTGCGGGGCACAGCTGCCTCACCAAGGGCTGCCCCACGGGCTGCCGGGGAATCTCTGCTCCGGTGCCTGGAGCACCTCCTGCCCCTCCTTCTGCCCTGCCCTGGGTGCCTGCAGGGTTGTTGCTCTCACACATTCTCACTCCTCTCTCCAGCTGCAGTTGCGCAGCAGTTTTTTCTCCTTCTCAAATATGGTCTCCCAGAGGCGCTACCACCGTTGCTGGTGGGCTCGGCCTTGGCCAGTGGTGGGTCCATCTCGGAGCCAGCTGGCACTGGCTCTGTCGGACATGGGGGCAGCTTCTGGCAGCTTCTCACAGAAGCCACCCCTGTAGCAGCCACCCCTGTAGCAGCCCCCCCCCCCACCTCCCCCCCGCTACCAAAACCTTGCCATGTAAACCCAATACAGTCAGTCCCTTATGGACTTGCGCTTTGCACTGGGGACACACTATCCATCCCACTTACCTTGGGGTAAAAGATGCATGGCCCTGGAACTTAGCAGCCAGCATGAAAACAGCCCTGCTGAAAACTGTGATTTTAGCTGATTTAGAAAGACCAGCACCTGTTGCCCTGGGTGCTGGACAACCCCCTCCCACAGAATCCTTGGGAGGTGACTTGTTACCCTGTACAAACACTTTTGACTTATAATAAAGGGAGCTAAGGGAGTGTTGAAATCTTTAGCTTTAGCCATTAAGACTGTACCGGGTCTGGCTGAGCCAGAGTTAGTTTTCCCCTGTAGCAGCCCCCATGGTGCTGTGTTTGATGTTGGGAGCTGGCAGGGTGTTGATAGCACCCTGGTGGTGTGGCTACTGCTGAGTGGTGCTTACACAGCACCAAGGCTCTTTCCGACATTTCCCCCCCTCCCACAGTGGGACGGGGTGGGCAAGATCTTGGGAGGGGACACAACCAGGACAGCTGACCCCAACTGACCAAAGGGATATTCCAGACCATCTGACGGCTGCTCAGTATAAAGCTGGGAGAAAGGAGGAAGGGGGTGGGGTCACCCTTGGTCCTCCGAGGCAACCCCTCCGCGTATGGGAGCCCTGCTTCCTGAGAAGGCCCGACATCGCCTGTTCATGGGAAGTAGAGAATAAATCTGTTTGCTTTTTTTTGCTTCCACGCGCGGACCTTTGCTTTGCTTTGCTTATATTAAAACTGCTGTTGTTTTACCCACAAGGGTTGTTTTTTTTTCCTGTCTTATTTTCTTTCCCCTCTTTGCCCTGTTGAGAAAACAGGGGAAGGGGGGGAAGTGATAGAGCGACTTGGTGGGTACCTGGCATTTAGCCAAGGTTAAACCACCACAAAGACAAGCTTAAATGTTATTACTTTCCTAGAGGTCCTTCAACATATGCTAGCAGATCTGCCACTATACGCCCCACAGGATAAAAAACAGGAACCTCAGAGAACCTGAGCTAAAGTAAATGTAATAGAAAAGAGACAGCTGTCTCCATGCAAAAGACAGAAGCAAAACCAGGAAATTGGGAAACACCCTTGGTTACTACTGATCCTAAGAGATTATGGAAAAAGTGTTTAGATAAGGGGCTCTCTCCAAGTCAGTCAAATGGGCTGCCAACTCCTGTGTCCTGGCAACTGGCTGGGTTTCCCTCATTAACTTCTTGTGATAGTCCTCTGGGTTCTGTGTTAGGAGATGGGGGTGACACCATAAGATTCAAAGGGATAATGATTAGGGAGCCATAGGATGCAAGGGAATTGAGCTTGGGGATATACCCAAATCTATCAGCACTAAACCTAGACTGTGAATATGTGGGAAACTAGGGGTGGGGCTCGGTTCAGTGGCAGTGCTGTGCTAGGGCCTTTAGGATTCTGGAGGGCACATATTCCAGGTTTTAGTATAATAGCACGACCACTCTATAAATTACTAAAGAAAAATGCAGTCTGGGAATGGACTCCACAACATGAAGAGGCCATGGAGCTTCTAAAGGAAAATGGGAATGCGTATCAATCATTGGGACCCACCCACCCTGTGTGGCCCCTCTCACTACATATCCAGGTTGGAGAGAAGGGATATTGGTGGGGACTATGGCAACAAGGCCCTATCGGTTCCAAGGAATTCCCTATTACTTTTGGCTCCAAATCGTTGCAGAATGCTCAGCACAATTACTTGACTTTTGAAAAGGTGCTATTAGCAGCTTATGAAAGGCTAGTAGCAACCAAACCTTTGACTCAGGGAAGAAGCATAAAATTACATGTGCCAATACCTATTCTTAAACCTATCCTTGGTGCCTTTAGGTGTAGCACATGAGATCACTGTACAAAGGTGGGCACTGTATATCCACCATCATGTAACCACAGATGGCCTGACTAAGGAGAGTAAAGTTACTGAAGTAGTGGGACGTATAGGAATGCCTACTGAATACATGGAGCCTCCATGCTCTCTTATCCAGAATGGTCCTGAATTCAATCTGCATCAGCCAGATGGTGTCTGGTTTACTGAGGGGACTGCTTGTAAAATACAGAGTAAATGGCAAGGAATGGCTACTGCTGTATCTGTAGCCAATGAACTTGCAGTAACTGAATGAGTAGAAAGTTCTGCTCAATTAGCAGAGCTCTATGCTATAGTACTAACTCTTAGAAATGCCACACAGACCATATACACTGATTCCTACGCTGTATGAGCTGGTGCTACACAATGGCTAGGAAATTGGGCAAAACACACTTGGCAGATAGAGAATTGAGATGTATGGGGAAGAAAATATTGGAAACAAATATACCAAATCACCAACTCCTGTCCTATGGCTGTAGGGCATGTAGCCATACATCAGAAAAATACTACTCAAGTGGCCAAATGGAACAATATGGCCAATCACCTAGCCAGTATAAATGTGGCAGGATTTTCCTCTACCTTGAGTATTGAATGGTTAGGTAAATGGCTGCATGAATGGTTGGGACATACTGGTGCATGTGACCTGTATCAGCATGCAGCAAGATGAGGCTGATCAATTTCTAAACAACAAGCAATTCAACTAGTGACCACTTGTGGATTTTGTAATGGTATGAAGGATTATCTTTTCAAAAGTCAATAACAAGCAAACGTTAGAGAAGGGAAAGTACTTTGGGGTAATTGGCAAGTTGACTATATCAGACTCATTGTCCCAAAAATGGGGGGTTGTCACCCGGTGTGCAGACGCCCATTTTACACACAGGAGAGAGGTATTTTCCTTTATTACATGAATGCGCATGCACGGGTGCCTGTCCCAAGACAGCACACTGTGGCCCCAAAGACTAAGATTATTTATACACACAATTTTACATATTCAATACACTGATGCACATCTACTAAGTGATTGGTCATAATCTCTACCCTCAGCATGTAAATTAGCATGCAGGCCTAGTTTGCCCTCTCCACCTTCTTTTGAGTCTGGGGTGTAATTAGAGTCAGTGGTTGATGAGTCAGTAATTGCAATCTCCCCCTGCCGGAATTACCTTCTACCTAGTTTCCTCATAATTTGGCAGACATAGGCAGGTTGTCAAAGCTCGTTGTCTCTACTTCCCATTAATCCTACCTAGGCTCCTGCTTTTTGTCAGGCATATACAATAGCGGATTGTTTGAAGGTTAATCATTTATTTCTACCATTATCCTAACAGCTACTCATTTGGTTCTACAGCATTCCTAACAAAGCTGACCTCTAACCTTTCAACATTTCTTTTAATAATCTAGCATCACCATGACACATATTTCTGAAGGATGGAAATTTATTATGACTGAAGTTGAAATAGTAAGTGGCTTGGGTAATGTTTACCCTATACACACTGCATCTGGATTGGCAACTGTAGCAGGATTAAACCAATGGTTTGCTGTGCACTCAATGCCACAAGAGATACAGTCAGATAATGGTTCATCTTTTAAAAACAAAATAGTACAGGAATAGTGTCTTAAGCATGGAGTTAAGTGGACTTTCCACTTACCCTATCAACCTCAGAGTAATGGTATAGTAGAAAGATAGAATGGGCTGCTTAAACAATAGCTCAAATGGTGAAACAGTAATACTAATTGGGGGAGGAACTTAAGGGAAGCTGTAGGAGCACTGAACTCATGTCAGACTCTTACTGGCAGTCCAATATATAGAGGTTATGAACAATCCCCTGTGCTGAACCAACACCAGCAGGATGCTTTGAATACCTCCGTGTGGCATCCATGAGATTGGGTGAGAATTCAACACCCATCATTTGGAAAATGCTGGGTCACTTTGCAGCACTTTCAAGGGAAAAGAATATGGGAAACTGTGGGTGCTGTTGGAGTGAAATTAATCATTACTGAGGTTTGGATATGACCTAAGACCTAGGTCTTCTTTCTCTCTCCCTAGGGACTGTTGAACTTCTGGATGAATATGTGAAAAAATCTGTCCTTTGACCTGCATACTATCACAGAATCATCTAGGTTGGAAAGGACCTTGAAGATCATCTAGTCTACTATGGAAAGTATCCATCTAGAAAGTACACTAAGCATTCCCTGGAACTTTGCTAATACTCACTATGGTGAGGTGTTGACAATATCTAAAAGGACAAGAACCTTCATGAGTTAGGCAATTCTAATCCTCACTGTCCTGGTTTCAGCCAGGATAGAGTTAACTTTCCTTGAGCTGGGAGGGAGCACAGTCCCGGATCAATCACTGGAGTATTCCATATCATGTGACATTATGCTCAGTATATAAAGGAGACACGTGCTCTCTCATTTCTATTTTCTAGTCAGCCTGGCGGGATCTTTTGTGCAGTCGGGATCGTGTCTGGGGGCGGGCTGTGTACCGGTCGCTGGTTGGTGAGCAACTGCATTGTATATTACCTGTTTGGACTTACTATTGTTACTGTTGTTTTGTTGCTGGTCTTGGTCCAGCGGGGATTGGGGCGATGCGCTGAATCATGACAAACTCACACCATTTTGTTGAAGGGGGAGCACTGCCAAGAGCAAATGCCACCACACTGTATGCAAGCTCCCAATTTATTCCTACTTGTTTACATAGGTTCATTTCTACTTCTACATCCTACTTGTTACCGAAAATCCGGAATAAGAACTTATCAACACCAATTTGATGCAGATAAGCAGACACTTCTCTATTGACGGCCGGGCACGCAGGGGAGTATTCTCACCAACAACGCGCGCACCAAGCACTAAAATCACTCATCTTATATAGAACTTTTCATATACAATTTCCAAGGACACAGTTTCATACACAAACACAATTCCCAAGGACACAGTTTCATACACAAACACAGTTTCCTTGGCAAGTACTTGTAAGCTGTTACGGTTGTTTCCCCAAGTTTCTATTAATCCTAGACTTTGACAACTACTTGTATTCTCCTGGTCCTATATATATATATTATAAATCAACTTACAAATCAGTTTGTATTTGGTTACCTAGGTTCCAAACGTTTCTACTAAATGATTATGACCAATCTCTTTGGCCTTGGTATGGGACTGTATAGGGGATTTTTAAAGTAGCAGCCGATTGCTGGTATAAGCTACATCAAATAGAAATTTTTACTAAATATTTCTTATGATTCTATATTTCTATTAAATCAAACACAATTACTTCTACTTATTGGTAAATCGATAACATACTGACCTTCAGGTTTTATCTGTTTACTGCTCACACACTCACCATGCATTCTGCAGGTGGTGTTCTGACCTGCTGCTTCTGACACTTGCAACATGGTGTTCCATAATGTTGCCTCAGTTATTCACACTCATTCTTCTAACCTCAAGGTTAGTTTTCATTTTGCTAACTACCAATTCTTAATTCCCACATTTTGTTACTATTACTAAATATTTTTTTTATTCAACCTATGAATTTCTTTTTTTGTCCCTCCTCTATTTCACTGGGATGGGGGGGGGGGGAGGGGGGGGAAGTAAACAAATGGCCACGTGCTGATTGGCTACTGGTCGAGTCCAAACCACAACACTCACATTGGGACGTCTGGCATTCTATCACATAAATGGTGATGTACTATGCAATAATCAAACAAACCCACAGAAGCTGGTAACCTCCACCACAACATGGACAGTGAGGCCCAACATATCCAACACCTCAGATCACTGCTGGTGGAATTCTGGCCTACAACTTGGTCTGGACCAATATGGGACATACAGTATACTCTCAAATTGAAGAACTAGAGTCCTTAACCACCATCTATGAAAAAGCTATTACATACCAAAAACAAGTGACTGTTGCTATCAAGAATGATACTGGCTGAATTGTCAGAACTGCAACAGAAATTGAACAAACTGCTGGGCATTACTGATATGATATTTTTATGGGACATGCACCATCTGCAGCTGGCATACTGCATCTTATGCTACATCCTACAATCATTGTGTTCTATTTTATTAGCTTTGCTATTAGTATGCTTGTGTATCCATGTTTATCACTTATCTCAACATGTTGAAAGCATGTACCATCAATTGGTACCTGATTACAAACTGTGAAGCCAGACTTCAGTGAAAGTGCTCAAAACTTTCCCTTACCCTCACCCCCAACAAGGCAAGAGTACCTCCACTCACCAAGGAAATGGGTTTGCTAGACATTTGGTCTATACCAAGGGGTGGAGTGTGACTGTTCACTCAACTCCTGCTTAGATTTTGGCTAACCAAGCTCACGCTACATACCTGATGTACACTGGGAGCCGTGCCATTAGGTCAAAGCGAGAGCACCATGTAGGCAGGACAGGTGGCCAGAAACAGATAAAGGGCCATGATGCAGCCATTATCACTGGCAGAGTGCTGTCTCCAGCAGCCATTATCTTTTGTCTAGCAGTTTCCTCAGAATCCACTAACTTATGGAAATGGTACAGACCAAGCCTCCAAGCTGGAAGGTATAAAACATCAGTTTACACAAAAGCTTTTGAAGTGGAGCCAACAGCAGCTGGACTGCTGAGGCTTTCATGCTTCTCCTGGTGTGATACAGGGGATGCCCGCACTGTGACCGTGGGCTAGGTAACTAATTCTTTCTTTTGCTTATAGGTGTCATATAGGATAAGAAATGTTTAGATAAAATAAAATTTTAAAGTTGCTATATGTTAGCAACTCCTCTTCTGTATAATCTTAAAATAAAGTAATCTGGTGATCTATTTGTAAAATGATTCTGTAACAAACACCATTGTGTAGGTGCCTGCTAGAAAACAATTTATTACCTCATTGATCAGAATGTTTTCAAGGATGCATTGTAAAGAACCCTTGAAGGATATTAAAAGTGGAACTCAAGCCAAAGTCCTTGGGTCAAGGGCATTGGGGGGTCTTTCTTTTAGGTCAGCAGTCCGTGGTGGTCGCAAAAGCAGCCCCCAACTCATTTCAGGACTCAAGTGCGCGTGACCGGAAAGGGGTGGGAATATGAAAATGAGTTATGGGAGTTAACATGTTTATGTATGAGAACTTGAATAATATGTATGACTCTATCCTTTATAATCTGTGTCTTACAAAAGTTAGTTGTGTATTGTTGGTGAGACAAACTCCCCTACGCACCCAGCTGTTAATAAAGAATGCCTGCTTCTTAATACTGCATTAATGTTAAGGAGTTTCTTTATTCCCAATTTCGGTGACAGGTGTAAGGAACTGAAGGAAGTAATGCCTCAAACATTCATCGACACAGAAAACCTCAAGGACCAGCTGTGGCCTTTGTGATTAGTCTAAGGAATGTCCCCCAAGGAAGCAGGAGTGTACGGAAGGATGCCCCCCCACTCCCTTACAGTTGTACTGACAAGCTCCTTAGATAAGCCTCAAAGGGGGGAAACTGGACCGAGTGAAACCAAATGTTTCCCCTCAAGCACAAGGACTGCTAATCACTGGCTCCACTGTGTAAGCCCAAAGAGGTGACAAGAACTGATAAGAGGTGAGCATTTCTGCCCCAAGAGTGGGATGACTGCTCAAGAAGTATGAAGTCAGCAAAAATCTGTGGGAACAGAGGAAAAACCAAAGGTGGGCAGGGTGAGTACAACCACCGACTCAATTGGACAAGGGGTGGTGCACCCCATTCCCCCCAACGCATGCGCAGAACCCCTGCTCCACCTTTTCCTCGTCTCTCATGGGAATGAGTTTGTGGAATCCCTGCCCCTCCTCGTCTAGTATGCTAATCAGCTGATAAGATGAGCTTAAAAGGCGACAGAAACTTTGCTGGGTGTGCACCCACCACCTGAGACAGATCTGGATCCAGGGGTGCTGATCTGGATTGCTTTGACCCTCTCCTCTCCTTTCTTTTTCTTTCTTTTTCTTTTCTTTCTTATAGATTTATAAGAGACCACATTGCTTATTACCCTTTTCCAAGTTTAAATTGCTTTCTACCGCAAGTAAAACATTTTAACCAGTCGTTTGGTGTCGTTTCACCTTAATTTAACCCGAGGGGATCACAGAACCGTTGTGACTCTCTGGGCTTCCAGTCCGGGCTGTGACAATTGGTAAAGTAGCGTTGTTGTTGGTGGTGTTCAAATTAACTTGATGTTCTTTTTTAGTTCCCCAAGTGAGTCTGTCTTTTGCCCGTGACCATAATTGGTGAGTAATCCCTCACTGTCCTTGTCTCGATCACTGAGCCTTTTGTTTTGTTTTATTTTCTCCTCCCCATCCCTGAGGGGGAAGGAGTGAGTGAGCAGCTGCCTGGTTCTCAGTTGCCCTCTGGGCTCGAACCACGACAATGTTTATAGATTAGTCAGAGCTATACTTTGAGTACCGGAGGGCAGTTGAACAAGCAGTATAAAACAAATAAAAGTCAATGCTCATGAACAACAGCACAGACCAGGATCTATACTCATGTTTAATCACAAATGTGGGTAAAATTAACAGCACTGACTGAATACTAGACACAGTGAATATTTTGCTTAACATTTAGTAGAGCTAAAAAGATGCAATTATGCTAGAATCTGCATTGGATTAGTCCTCTCTTCCTCCCCTAAGCTTCCTTATATCACCTTGTGAAATCGTCATGTGAAATACTCTGTTGAGCCCTGTTCAGGAAGCGACTTTCATAGTAATTTTCAGTAGCTGCAAGACCTAACTGCAAAAAATAGCCTGATTTCTGTCATTGCATTTAGTTTCTTTATACAATCCTTTATTTTTCTTTGAACTAAAAAAATCATTAAAAGTTACTACCTCGATAAACTAAATATGACTTTTATTAACCAGATCTCATTTCCCAAGGTTATAGTAACTACAGATCTGCAAGAGTAGAATTTACAGCTCCAATTCTAGGGTTAATTTGAGACTATTTGTGTAAAATTGGACAAGTTATCATTTGCACACAAATGGACTACAATGACAAGGGCTATAGAAAAACAGATTAGGATGACACAGAATGCTAGCATTTATTCAGAAGGTAACTGTCAATTGACGTAACTTAGAAACTATAGAAATCTACAGAACAGAGACAAGCCTTGGTAAACTAGATCTGAAAAGTGAAGACAGATACTGTTAGGCAATATAGCATAACACAAAAAGGGGCTGTTTAGGAAACATGCAATTGTAGAGTTGCATGCTCAACATCTGCAGCCCTTTGCACAGAAAGATGCATCAGCTTTCCTAAGTGTTTATCTTAAAACCAATATATTTGTTTGCAAAGCCTCTGGAAAACAACATATTCTTGAGATGCTACTTCACTGCTAGTTCTAAATGTCTGCAAGGCCACATATAGGAGGAGCAGAGTTTTTTCAAATTTTGCCTCTACAGAACACAATGAAATACTAAAGAAAATTGAGACTAGTTAAAGCAATCTAAGAAATTAATATAAAAGAGAAGTCATGTACAAAAATATGATTTTCAAGTAAAAAGGGCTGATAAACATCTTTACTTTGTGTATTAACTGAATTTGCATCTTATTTAATCAGCTGAAAAAACCCTCCAGAATACAAACCTTAGTATCACTTGCCATAAAACTGAAAAACTGTAACTGTGAACAGTTAAAGTAGAAATTTGTCTTTTTTTCATATTTCACACTATGACCAAATGTACACTTTATTAAAAAAACAGTCAAATCTATCCAACAAAAAGAATTTGCTGAGATAAAAAATCTTATCATAAAACATTAGTATGTCTTCCCACCAAGTAAGAGTATTGGTGCTTTGTTTTGGTGAAAGGCTTCAAGGCATATTCTGTTTGGATAGTACACAACAGATGAAGACTTTTACTTACATTCAGTCATGACACAAATACAAGGTAAGTTTTAAATCATTCATCCACCAGTTCAATAATAATAATAATAAAGTTTAAATGTAACATTTTTTGAATTATTAGTTTAAAAGATTAATTTTAAGTGATTATAGTACATCGACCTGGGTTTACTTTTAAATAAAACCAGGTACATCATATTTATAAATGTAATACAGTGCAAAACATTCTGTGAATATGATCTCTTAGGAAAAATAATGTTTTTCTTGAACTTTAGAAAATGTTTACAGTGAGCTGCAAAGTTGACACAGCTCAAGACTTCAGTTCATAGTGCCTTAATATTTTTTCATGATTTACCAACATGTTTACTCTTACCCTGACTTTAATTTTAAAATTGGCCAAGTTTAAGAAATAGAATCATAAAAAGTTAGAAAAAAAAAGTCCTTGATAAAATATCATTTGCACAGCGATCCATTAGAAAATTACTTGTTTTCATTTGCAGCAAGCAAATCAAGCCATTTGCCTACAAATTGATATGGATTCCTTAGGCAGCAATGCCAACAAGACTGCTTGTGCTGTTGCATGGTGGACCTGCTTCTTTTATTTTTCAATTTTATCGGTTTTCCCCATCCACTTCACATTCAACAAAATAAAGGAGATAACACAGCATTGGTGGCTGCTTACTCAACACTGATGTTGAATGTGTTGACTTAAGTCCTAAGACATTAACAGATGTGCAGCACCTTACACAAGCTCCACTTCTGGAATAGAAGAGGAATACAAGCAATCAAGAACAATTCATGAAAGGCAAATTATGACTCCTTTTTCCGTCACAGTTCTTAATATTCTCACCTTCGGAAAGGGGGACATACTGCCTGCTCCATAGAAATCTTGCAAACCATGATGGAACTAGGGCTCAATATTGCATATCTTTGTGCCTTTATCTTGATATTAGGCTGAGGAAATAGAAGCTACACTAAGAAGGTGTAAAAGCTTCCTTGGAGCAATCATGAAGATACTTCATAGCCTCATCTGTCGTATTTCTCTGCCCAAAAATATTACTTTGTAACTTAGGTAGTGGGTTCAATATTCATGTTTCAAATTTCAAATTAAGTTATGACTTCAGTAATTACTAAAAGTGATATACAAAGAATAAAATCCTAAGGATATTAGTGCAAAGAGGTTTGCACTCTTACAAAACCAGCAAACTTAATTTGTGTACATTGCTTTATAAAATTATATTACTTACATATTTTAAGTGTTACCAATATAATAGCACCTCTAATTAATTAATGCTTATAAAGTCACTTTTAACCAGAATGCTCAGCATTTATTTATTTAACCTGAAAGGCACCTTCTTCTCCCTTCCACAAGATAGATCTGCATCAAGAATATTCCTCAACAAATGACTTCTCATATTTCATATCCTTTTATCTGAGATAAAAAAAAGTATCTCAGTATTGGGGCCAGTTCTGTTCAATATCTTTATCAGTGATCTGGATGAGGGGATCAAGTGCACCCTCAGTAAGTTTGCAGACAACACCAAGTTGGGCAGGAGCGTTGATCTGCTCGAGGGTAGAAAGGCTCTACAGAGGGGTCTGGCCAGGCTGGATGGATGGGCCGAGGCCAATTGTATGAGGTTCAACAAGGCTGAGTGCTGGGTCCTGCACTTGGGGCACAACAACCCCACGCAATGCTACAGGCTTGGGGAAGAGCGGCTGAAAAGCTGCCTGGCGGAAAAGGACCTGGGGGGGTTGGTCAACAGCCCCCTGAACATGAGCCAGCAGTGTGCCCAGGTGGCCAAGAAGGCCAATGGCATCCTGGCTTGTATCAGCACTAGCGTGGCCAGCAGGGACAGGGAAGGGATTGTGCCCCTGTACTCGGCCCTGGTGAGGCCGCCCCTCAATGACTGGGTTCAGCTTTGGGCCCCTCACTACAAGAAAGACATTGAGGTGCTGGAGCATGTCCAAAGAAGGGCAACAAAGCTGGTGAAGGGTCTAGAGAACAAGCCCTGTAAGGAGCGGCTGAGGGAACTGGGGTTTAGTCTGGAGAAAAGGAGGCTGAGGGGAGACCTCATCGCCCTCTACAACTCCCTGAAAGGAGGTTGGAGTGAGGTGGGTGTCAGTCTCTTTTCCCAAGTACCAAGTGATAGGAGGAGATAAAACTACCTCAGGTTGTGCCAGGGGAGGTTTAGATTGGATATTAGGGAAAATTCCTTCACTGAAGGGATTGCCAAACATTGGAACAGGCTGCCCAGGAAAGGGGTTGAGTCACCATCCCTGGAGGTATTTAAAAGACACGTAGACGTGTTGCTTAGGGACATGCTTTAGTGGTGGACTTAGGTTAGGTGTTAGGTTAACGGTTGGACTCAATGATCTTAAGGGTCTTTTCCAACATAAATGATTCTATGATTTAAAATGCAAGATAATTCTTACCTCAATCACTACCTATACTAAAGGTTTTGGGCCATGGCAACAGAAGCTAATCTGGGCTGCTGTGATTCAGTCTTCTCTCCCACTCCTAGATGCAGGTGTCTGGTGAAAGTAGGATGGAACCAGAACAGATAGGTTTGGAACAGTTCACACTGCTGTGGAGCTGTGCCCTGAAGGCTTCAGCCCTGCACATTCATGGTCACACAGAACTATCCAGGGCACAAGAAGCTTCCATGAAGCAAAGCAAAATTACTGACATACAGACTTAAGAGTTCCGTGCTTCCAGAGTATTGAACAAAGCTGATAATAGATGTGAATAATGGGTTCCTCTGAATCAACATAGCAACAAATTTCATTGTTAATATCTATAATTTGTATTTCTAACAGATTGAAAAAATAATATAGGTGAAAATGGCTGTCTCTCCTGCCTTCACAGTTAATCACTTAGATGCAGATTTGTCCTGGTTTAACCAGGATAGGGTTAAGTTTCCCCAGCAGTGGTTATTCAGATACCATGCGGACGTCACATCCTGGTGCGGGAGCGCGGGGCGCGTGGTTTTATACATCTGCTCCTCTCACTCCTGTATTGGTAGATATACTTTGCTCTGTTCATTGTTATCACTGTTATTCTTATTGTTGCTGTTTGTTGTGTTGCTGTTGCTCTGTTGTATTAAACCTTTCCTTATCTCAGTCTCGGGTCTTTGTATTTCACTCCCTTTGTGGGGGAGGGGCAGCGGCCGCGTGGTCTCAGACCCTGGCAGGGGCTAAACCATCACAAGATTACAGGGGATCTGCAGTTGAACCAGTGAGATCCAACTGAGCCAAAAGATATAGAAGCTATGAATTCAAAGCAAGTGGAAAGAAAGAAAAAGACTGATCAGAAAATAAACTGTGTTTAAGAGTTCAGGAAATGCATAAATAACATTAAAACTAATATAAGACCTTGCTTGGAAATTTATCAAAATAAATTTTACTTTCAAGTAAAAAAAAAGTAGAAGGTGAGCTTCTGTGAGGAGGGGAAGGGTAGATTAATCCCAAGCACCTTGGGTGATCATTTTTTTCTTTAGATTTTAATAAGGAAAATTGCATGGAAAAGAGACGAAGGCAGGGTAGCTAATCAGAAATTCTGACAAGTCAGTATAACATAGGCTGAGAAAATTCAAGCAGTTGAATTTTGGTCTGGGGCAGGAGACTTTACGTAAAATCTTCCGCAGCATTCCAAAACACATGCAGGAATTAACTGTTTCTTATATTTAACACTCAGCTGGATATGATCATGAGCAACTTGATCCAACTTTGAAATTGGCACTACCTTGATGATGGGGTTGGATTGGAAGATCTTCAGAGGTCACTTCCAGCCTGAATTTTTAGATGACATCACACACGTGGAAGCAAATGAACTGATGTATCTCATTATAGGAAATATATTTTTAAGGAAATAATAGTGATATATATGGAAAAAATGGTCAGCTACTTAAAATGCATCTGGGAAAGTCATTAGTGTTTGAAGAGACATGTCCTAGAACAACTGTAAGATGAATAAGAACCAGCAAATAGGTAAATGACATATCAGGCTGAAATCAGGAAATGTGTGATTGAAAGAAGACTTAATTAAATACCTGAAGTTTTAATTTCTTAATGATGGAACAAAATGTAGGTGTGATCATATTTAATAATAGCAAGAAATTGGAAGGAATTGATATGCAGAAGAACTGAAATAGATTAAGATGTGAATGACTTTGAAGATGGATATCATGCCTCAAAGGCTGCATTTGGTATTTCTATGTGAAAAATATGTACTTCTGTGCAAAATCAAGACTTTTAAAATTATTATTAGAAGCTCCAGGTTCATCAGTTGGAAATAACATGAAGAAATAGACAAGGGTGTAATTAGCTGATTTAGTGATGACTATGAGCTAGTAGTTTTGTTTATAATATTGGTTTCTACCCAGTTTCAAAAAAGATGAATCCAAGTGGAAGTAAATACAGAAAATGGGCATTATTAGGATAAGCCAGGGAACCAAAAAACTTTCTTCAGGAGAACAAGAAAGCTTTGCTAGTTCAATTAGCAAAACAAAGAAAGAGGGAGGATAAGATTGCTGTCTATAAATATATTAGGAGAAATAAACACAAGAAAGAGAGTGAGCTATTCTAAGGACAATACTGGTGTAAGAATACATGGATCTCTGTTAGACACAAATAAATTTAGACTGGAAATTAGGAGACAGTTTCTAACCAGAGTACTGAGGCACTAGAACAAACTCCAATAGAAATAGTAGTAACAAAAATAATTAGTTTTAAAATGGAGCTCAATGATAGTATTAAAGAAATTATGTGGTTGTCTGCAATAACAGGGAACCAGATTCAAGAAATCCTTTCTATTTCTGTGTTCTTAAGCATGTCTGAAATGCAAATCAACCTACACCTTTTTTGTAGCTATTTTGTAACTATTCTTTCAAATGGTAATGGTAGACTTTGAATTTATTATGCAAAATACTCCCTGACTGCCTATTTTCCCTAAAGTTTTAAGAATTTTTGGCCCAGTTTGCCTGAAGAGAAACTGGCAGTTAACGTTCTAAACTACACTGTAATTATAAACACTTGTCCTTATTATTGTTCCAAAAACATTGGTAGACAACTAAAATTTGCTTTGCTAAGGAATATATGAATCTACTTGTCTAGTCTAGTAAAAAAAAAGAAGGTGGAACAATTTGGAGTGAACCCCTCACTATTTCCAAATTTGGCACAGCTTGCAGTTCAGTAAAAAATACAATACATTGCTATGCATTTTATTTGGTAAAGAATATATGCATTAAAAAAGAAAATATCCAGCTGGGAATAGCCTTAAATAATATAAACCAACTTGAAAAATATCAATTAAACATAAAGGATCAGCTGTAAGAACTATTGTTATTTCAAAATATAACTTAAGATCCTATGCTAGTGACTTTAAAAAGATATTACATGTAATTAAATAAAAATTGAACATTCCAAATTTAATAGTTATTAAGAAAGTCTTACCTTTTTCTTTTTAGCACTTCCACCTTTCTCTGGAAGGGGAAAATGTTCTTCTAGGAATTCACCAAAATCATTCAAGAGTTCTTCCTTATATGCCCTTAGTTTCAACATTTTATTTTTCAGTTCTTGAAATGCTCTAGTATCTAAAGTGATAGTAAAAACATAGCAATAGAATATGAAATTCAAGAAAATAATTAAAAAGTCCTTCTTAAGTAAAAAAAATCCCTTATTTTCTATTGTTATAAATTCAACATCTTGAATCACAGGATATAAGCAGATTGTAGCAATATTTTCCATGTTTCAAATATGCATTACTGAGTTATTATTTCATCTATTTAACAAAATGAGTAGTATGTTTTTAGGAGTGAGTTTGCTCAGTTGCTCTTGTTGATATTTAAATTCTCCAATATAAAAAAACCTCAACACTATATAAATACCTTTTTTCAGAAAATCAACAACTTTTTTTTCATCTCTTCTTCAATGCCATTAAGAGCATCTAGTATCTGCTCCTGTTCCTCATGCCACTTCTGTTCTCTTCAAAACATGAGAAGTAGGAAATGGCACAATAGATAACCAGAGTTTTCCTGGACAGTCAAGAAAATAAGGTGTGGTAAAAAAAATAAGGTGTCATAAAAAAAAGCTTTCATCATTCATAAGTCCAAATTATCGTATTACCATTTCAGGTCATCTTCAATTTTTTTATTCTTTGACTGAACTGTTGACAGCACCATTTCGAGATCATTCTTTACTTTCTGCAACTATAAAAAAGCAAATATGAACCTACAGTTTGTAGAGTCTGGAAGAACTCAACAAAATATTTGCAGATTTCCACAGAACTCTAGATCTAAGAATACTGACTCTTCTGTGCAACATATAATGATATTTTATTTTATATAAAGTATGAAATGCAATAAATAAAGTTTTAATAATAAAATGCAATAAATAAAGTTTTCTTTTTGTTTTAAAAAAAATCATTCGTTATAACTCGAAAATGTTAGTAATTATAATACAAGGGAAGAAAAACATTAGAACAACAATGCCTGAAGAAACATACACAGTATCATAGCAGTAGTCCACCACAGTAGTTGTCTTTGGAAAATGTAGCAATTATATATAATTTTTTCAACAAAAGTTTATCATCTCTTAACAAAGAGACTTAGGTCTTCTTTTCTTAATGCTACCGGTACATCTGGATTGGTAGAAATTACCAAAAAATAAAATTAATTGGTTTTTTTCATTGTATTATATAGACTTGTTTATACTGAAAATAAGCCTGGCTAGAGAGAAACTTGTGTAGTCTCTAAAAAACTAGCTTGGCTATCAGCAGCAGTTTAACCACATTTTGTGGTGTCCTGCTGGGCTAATCTACTGTTACTTTTCAGCAAATTAAATTAGACTGAAAAAAGTGTAGTGTTAATGCTTCTGCATTATTTTTTTGTACCTGAGCTAGTTCAGGTACATAATATTGAAATGTGAAGTACAGTCATATTTCAAGATAAGCAAGTCTGATTTTTCAGCGGAAGGGATTCCATCAACATGGACAATCAAATTCCTCCAGTCTTTGAATTCCTTGTAAAACAGCCTCCCAACTGCTTGATCAGGATTGAAAAACGTATCAGATTTAAAGAATTTACAAAGCGAGGCATGATCCTTAACGTTCACAAGGACAGAAACACATGGAGATGAAAAGCCCAAGCAAGGTCAGTATCCTAACTCCAACCCTGAGCAACAACAGTACTTAAGGGAAAATATGGTACTATTCAAGGATGTGGTAATGTTTCCCCAGAATGCTTCTGCAAAATACAGTGATTTATGGCTCATGGATTTTCTGAATTAGAAGTGAATTGTTGTATTTAATAGCCTTCAATGGACTCTGATCAATTCTCAATTCCATGTCAACTTGCAGCGTCTGGATAAATGTGTGACTTTTTCCGAAGTAAAGCATTTGAATCTCTCCATTAACAGAAGAAATGAAAGCTACTTTAAGAGATTGAAATCTTAATACAATGGGGATATTTTTTGTCCAAGATTGGGCTTCAAATCTGTAATTTTAACAAAAATAATTACTTCAAAAAATATTTTCCCTTAACAAAAAGGAAAAACCTTAACCCTCTTATAAAAGCATTAAATGTCTCTGTACCGGGTCTGGCTGAGCCGGAATTGGTTTTCCCCTGTAGCAGCCCCCATGGTGCTGTGGTTTATGTTGGGAGCTGGCAGGGTGTTGATAGCACCCTGGTGGTGTGGCTACTGCTGAGTGGTGCTTACACAGCACCAAGGCTCTTTCTGACATTTCCCCCCCACAGTGGGACGGGGTGGGCAAGATCTTGGGAGGGGACACAACCAGGACAGCTGACCCCAACTGACCAAAGGGATATTCCAGACCATCTGACGGCTGCTCAGTATAAAGCTGGGAGAAAGGAGGAAGGGGGGGGGGTCACCCTTGGTCCTCCGAGGCAACCCCTCCGCGTATGGGAGCCCTGCTTCCTGAGAAGGCCCGACATCGCCTGTTCATGGGAAGTAGAGAATAAATCTGTTTGCTTTTTTTTGCCTCCGCGCACGGACCTTTGCTTCACTTTGCTTATATTAAAACTGCTGTTGTTTTACCCACAAGGGTTGTTTTCTTTTTCCTATCTTATTTTCTTTCCCCTCTTTGCCCTGTTGAGAAAAAAAGGGGAAGGGGGGGAAGTGATAGAGTGACTTGGTGGGTACCTGGCATTTAGCCAAGGTCAAACCACCACACAGGGATACATTTGTTTTTGGAAGAAAATGAGGTGTGGTTCATGTGGTGCGGAATCAAACTCTACAACTCACTCAGAGTTATAAAGTAGTATGTTTATTGATGTCCGGCACACGGGGGATCGCTCCGCCACAAACGTGCGCACCCGGAGCCAAAAAAACCAGCTCCTTTTATTGTTTGAAATGTTACGTATGCATTAGGATTCCGAAGATAAGGAGGGAATATTACAATTAGTTCCGAGAAATTCCCCTCTTGCCCCCCCGCCCCAAGTCCTTCTTCTTTGTGCCTGTGCAGTGCCTCCTGGTGAGGGTGGGCCGGGGTCTTCAAGGGTCTTCAGGATGAAGTAAGACTCCTTCCTTTTCATGATTTTTTTTGACTTTGCTTCCTGCTCATGCTCTCTGGACCTTTGGCTCCTCTTCAGGTTGTAGAGTTAGTTTTACCTGTTTGTTTTGTTAACTGGAACTTTTGTGTCTATCAGGATGTTGCAGGAAGTAAATCCTTGGTGTTATCAGGAATTGGTCATCCTTTAGCTGGTACAGCTCCCCCTTTATCTCAAAGACAGGGATTAGTTTACTATCTATCCTGTTTTCTGTAAGAATGTTATCTAGCTAACATTGCCTAAGGGCTGGCATTGTTTAAGGGGCCTCACAACTTTGTCTATATTTCTTTGCTTCCTTTTTTTTTTTTTTTTTTTTCCTTTTTCACTTTCCTCAGATCAGTTCATCTGTTTTCTGGCCATACCTTAAAAATTATTGTGCTGAAATTCTTTGTATACATTCTGAAAGCCAAGGTCATAGTTGCTTTAAAAGGCAGCATCTGTATGGGCAAAAGCAAAGTTTGAATGGCTTAGTCTACCAAGAATCTAGCAGTCTGAGCACAAAGCCACAGTGGAACCCCCTTTTATTATGTTTGTACAAAATCCTAGCATATTCTTGACTAAAATGGGAGTAAGCTATTCAAGAGTAATTAAGGGAGAACAGAAGCTAGATGTGTTACTGATTTGATATGCTATTGATTTAATATAGATTAGTATTAATTTGTTTAATTTTAATAGGAATATAGAAGATATTTAGTAAAAATCCTATGCTGCATTTGCACTCTATACAGGAACCAAGGCTACTACGAACTCCCTTGTACAGCCCTGTACCAAGGCCGAAAGAATTGGTCAGAATCACCTAGTAGGAACATTTAGAACTAGATAACAGGCTTACGATTCAAGATAATTTTACATATAAGGTATTTAATAACCTGAAAGAATGCAGAGAGATGTCAGAATCCAGATTAATGGGAAAATGGGGAAAGTGGCTGAAGCAACATGTAAATTTAAGCCAAGAAACAGTGTCCTCAAGCAATAGGTAATTCCGACAGGGGGAGATCGTGACCACTGACTCATTGACCACCGACCCACATTACACCCCAGACCCATTTCCAGGTGTTTCTGGACTCTACTGTGCAGAATCGGAAATAGGAGGAGAGTATGATAATGATTTCCAGGAATCGGTATGTTTATGCATGAATACTTAATGAATATGCATGAGTACGTTCCACATAAGATGTATGATTTTGGTGCATGGTGTGCGTCGTTGGTGAAAGGATTCACCCGCGCACCCGGCCGTTAATAAAGAAGTGTCTGCTTATCTACATCAAATTGGTGTTGATAAGTTTTATTCCGAGTTTTTCGGTAACAGATGCACCTTTATGAATAAAAAAAAAAAAAAATCCTAATTTTTCATCTGTTTAATCCTTGAATTTGGACATGTTTATCTTGAAAAATCTACCATGTGCTTCAATGTATGAATGGATTTACACACACAATATCATTACACATGCAGCATGTACTAAGTGTCTTTTTTTTTTTCCCACTGTATCTCATTATCAGAGATATATTTTTGTATATACTATGAAGTTTTCATTGTAGAAGTTTAATAATGGAAAGTTATTATGTCCAGAGGTGGTATTTTAAGATTTTTTGAAAACTAAGTGCAGAGGAAAGTACATACTGAGAAGCAATATAAAAATTGTTTAAATAGACTAAAAGGGGTTCTTAAAATCCTTATTGCAATGTGCAATGTTTACAGTGATAAGAGAAACTGGCTGTGTCTGAACAAAATATGATTCAGCAGAACTGCACAGATTGATGAGATAGCTTTCTTATATATTAAAAAAATGGTTTATTTATTAGGAAAGTGGTGTGGAAGTGCATAATATGTGTAATTTTTTTTTTATTTTTCTTTTGCAATTGTAGTAGAGATTTTATCATAACAGCCAGTCATGATGGACATGTAAAATTCTGGAAAAAAATATAAGGGATTGAGTTTGTTAAACACTTCCATAGCCACTTAAGTAATAAGTTGCTTTTTCTTCTATAAAGGAACTCACTCTCCCCCCCCACCCCCCCACCCCATGGGGGGTTCTGCAATTCATTTACAGCAGTCAGGGATTAAATGATATCTGTCTATCTTCCTTCATTGCCCTGCCCTGTTACATTCTGCTCCCAAACTGCAGGAGGGATAGCATGAGAATAAAACATGTCAGACTCCTCCTGCACAAATCCCCTACATCCTTTGCATTGCCTTGTGCTCTACCTTTGGGGAAAATGTCTAAAACAGGAAGAAACTGTCTATTTAAAAATAAGTGAACATGGTACATAAAATCCAGAGAATTCTTTTTTAAAAAATGTTATTTTAAATAAGGGTACCTTCAGCCCTTATCTTTTTTTCATGGAGTCAGGTCTCTTCACTTTGATGTGGTGAATATTCTTATGAAATAGTTCTAGTAGAGAAGGAACTTGGCCTGTATGTATTGTCTTATTAGTTGTCATAGGGATAGCAATTTTCTTCTGTTAGAAAGAATGTTGTCCTTAGTCTTGCTATTGTAGGATTTCTGTAGCTAAAGAATCTGGGAGAAATAGGAATGGATGTTATTGGAGTTATATCAATACCAGAGGAAAACAAGCCCCACACTGTTACAAGACTGGGTTTGGAGAGTAGGCCAATCAATGAATGCTATACAAAGATTAGTTGAAATACTGATGTTTCCACAAGCCTTTTAAAACTGGAAAACATTTATTTCCCATAGTCTACTATTTGTTGGTTAATTGTGAAGCTGATTAAAAGTATAAACAAAAAAAAGCTTTTCAGAGTGCCTATAAAAATGCTTATGTTAGCTGCTTTGCTGATTATGGTTTTAGTAATATCCTCCAGATAATGTACTTGATCCATAGGAATTGATTCCCTCTTGGCTGTGTGCTGTGGAAAAATTCCAGTTAGCCTTAGTCTTTTGTTTTTGCTGGTGTTTTCTACTTAGCAGCCCTGTATTGTCACTACAAAATTGGTAAAATTATGGGATGAAATAAAATTAATTTAATATTAAAAAACCCACTTAATTTGATGTTACAATAGAAGGTGCATTTCTTTCCTGTTTGAGAATTCAGGGAAAACTGAGGTAGAACTTAAATTCATTTTGCTTTAGGGATACCCTGAATGCTACCTATAACATTTGTCTATAGTATGTACCCTAATTTATCTTTGAATAGTTTTTTTTCAACCTCAGTAATCTAGACCCTCCTCTCCCCATATATTTTTTTTTTTCAGAGATAATTGGGTTTGACTTGAAGTGAACTCTTTGTCACATCCCAATTTCTTGGGACGATGACTCAGATTTGCCAATTCCCAGGTCAGGATTAAGGTGAAACAACACCAGGGATACTTCAATTCACAAAACTCAATTTTTATTCACTCACAACAGATGTGAGTGAGTCTTGCAACCTCTGCAACAAGCAGTAAACCTCATAACATATACCAACAAATCACAAACCTTATAACATACACTGACAAGCAGTAGACATGCCCTGACAAGCCTTGCCTTATACGCAGGGATACAGAATAAGAGGAAAAAGGAGAGGAAGAGAGAAAAAGAGAGTGAGAGAGGCAGGGAGGGAGACAGAAAGACAAAAAAGAAAGACTTCACCAGTCCTGATTCCAGCATTGGTCCAGCCAGCCTAGGGGTCCAGTTTGGAGGGGCACAGCCACCCAGGGCTTTGACTTGTGTCTTTTTATAATACCTTGCCCCTCCTCCAGGCAGGCCCTTGGACTCCTTAGGCTAATTAGGCATCATGTGCAGTCTGTGCTTCTAGAATTCTCTTGGCTTTGGTGCATGCGTAGTTTGTACCTTCAGAGTCTTCTGGAAATGGGTCGGTGGGCTTGGGGGTCATTGGGGAGTTACTCCCCCCTCCCTGCAGGTATGATTGTCGTCTGACCTTTCTTCTTGGTGCATGCATTGTGAAAACGGCTTCTCTATTGGCTCTTTACGGAGTTGCTTAAGATAGGGAAGTTCAGCCTCAGGAACATGTGGTCCCACCTCCACAGGACCCTCTCCTCTCAATGCATCTTTCTGCCATTACCTGCACAGCCTCAGCGTTTCCATAGAAACCCTTTCCTTCATCAAAGTTCTTTATCGGATGGTTGAGACATTAACTATGGTTTCATTGGACAGTCACACTCTTTAATGAAGAAAAGTATACAGCTGTAATATAAGTATTGTCCTGAATAGTCTTTTAAAATTTAATGTTTGTTGTTCTATCTTCTGCATTACTGTTTATTGAGCAGATAGCTTCTGTTGACCTGCCTGAGATTTTTTTCATGGCTGTTTGCTCAGGCTTGCAATGATTAATGTAGAATCATAAGTTTTGTGTAATCTTTTCACCTCACATTATCTTGTGTTGTCTGCTTTGATAGGTATATGCTGGTATGTTGCATGGTTGATTAGCTTTGTCTCAAATTCTTCAGATCCTTTCAGTTTTAACTAATCTATACAGTGTGGCTATCTGCAAATCCCTATGCTTTATGCTTCCATCACTGATATGGAGAAGGGTGGCTATTTCTACAGAAACTTTGGATAACGATGCATAGATCAGTGGAAGATCTTATTTATTTATTTATTTGATCCTATTCTTTCTAGGGAACCCGAGACAAAGTTCTGGTTATGTTTATCTGTTTGAGAATCTTTACCAGATGGGTATTGAAAAGCCAAATGATTTGTGTCTGTCATCTGTCAGTCTCTCAGTATCTGTTAGTTTGATTTGTGAAAGGATACTAAATATGAGTTTCCTATGGAGACTGTATCATTTCTTTGTGGTCTGTCATTTAGTTTCTGAGTTCTGGTTCTCAGAATCTTTGGTTACAGATTTTTTTAAAAACAGACATAAGTTATATTATTGACCATATCTCTGGCTTGTTTTATTTGTAGAGTATGTTTTTGCTAGTAGCAAATGGGTTCCTTCTTAAATGTATTCAGAACGCTTACTGAATATAGGGTGATTGTCTTAATTTTACTTACATCTTGATAATTAAATTATAATTTTTTTTTGAAAGACCTAGTTGTACTTTTCTGTAAATATATGGCAAAGGTGCGGTTGTCATCATTTGCACTGAAGCATTAATCAGTTAACAGATGGAAGATAAATACTTTTGAGTCATAGAAGTTGAGTGGTAATCTTTAATGCCACTGGTGCTCTTCAGCTGGATTTCTATCCTTATTTTTCTTTTATATTGTTTTGCTGATCAGGGATATCAATTAAACTCAGACACCAGAGTGAAAAGAGCAGGCGTATTTTACTAGAAATAACTAAATAATATAACAGAATAATACAGAAAACATACAGTAAGAAAAGACAGAACAGTGCACTTAAACAAATAGGAAAATACAGGGTAATGCATCAAATCATTGCTACCTGAGAGAGAGAGAGAATAGTGATTAAGAAAGATCCATCACCACTTGCATACTTTACCATCATCCAGATCCGCAGTCACTGGGCAGCCCCGGTTACAGCGAGGATTTGCAGAGCCTGTCCCGGCAAGTGGGAAATCCTACGCGGTGCGTCCACCGGTAGGTGAGTCTTCCAAAGTCGCTGTGAGCGGGTCCAGCCTTATATACCCAAAAATCAGCAAGCCAGAATAGCTGACACCTTTGTTTTGAGTGGAAATATCTGGTTTCCATCTCACATTAGGTTCCCCCCAGAGCCTGGCCAGGGCTCAAGGGAGAAACTAAGGGAGTTTCTCTGCTTATCTGATCGGATTATGCGCAAGGTCTCACATCAGGCCTCAAGGACAGACACCTGTCTCCATGACTCTTATTCTATTCACATCCAAAGGAAGGGAAAGATACATTCAAGATAGCTCCATCCTCCATGCAGATTTCATTAGGGATTACATACTGAGTTAACAGTTTCGGTTCAGGGCCTGTTGCTCAGGCTTCAACACTTCCACCGTTTACATCAGAATAGGTGGTTTGTTATAACTCAGTATAATACCTGTTAGCACAATGGTTATCAGTTCTAAAATATACAGGATTCATCTATAGGTCAACTCTGGCTTGGGCCTGTTGTCCAAGCCTTAGCACTTCATATATCCACCTTCTTCTACCTCTGCTTTCTGTCATAGTCTCTTTATGAAACAATATGGGAGCAACAGAAATTGTTGTACATCCACTGATTTGTGTTGTTTGGAAAAGCTTGGTTATAACATCGTTGAATTTTAGCAAGACATATATCAGCAAGACTAGTAAATAAAGTTCAAAATTTGCTTCTGATATTTGATTTCAAGTTTATAGTGTAACTCTATTTTTATCTAAGTAAAACCTGTTCTTATTTCTTTTTTTTTTTTCTTTTTTTTTCCCTTCCACTCTTTGTTGCAGCTACTACCCTGACCATTGTGAATGGATATAATGCCCTGGACATGCCATATCTTCTGTTGCAACATCTGAGAAGAGCACAGGAAAAATATTCATATATGATGGATGAGGAAATAACCAGCCATTTCATGTTTGTGATAAACTCCATATATCCTCTCTTACTCAGATATGGTTAAACCCTATCTACAAAGTAGTAATGTCTTCTGCCAAATCTGGAATGATTGAGTACTGGACTGGTACTCCTCACAAATATAAATTTCCCAAGAATGTGAACTGGGAGTACAAAACAGATGCTGATCTATATGAATTTGCTAAATGCAAGGCTTACCCATCCAGTATAAGTTTTTCCATTTTTTTGATGGGAAAGGTCATGAAAGTCTTTGAATCTCTGAGTGTGAGTTTGGTCTTGATTCTCTCTTTCTCTAGTTATTTGAATTTATTTACCAGCACATTCACCTATGTTATCATCTGTTTCTAAAGCTGAGCTTTACTGCTATATTTTTCTTGAAGAAAATTTTTTCCATGTTTTCTTCCTTGCTTCTTGTATTGCTTTGCCCCAAAATTAATTCTTACTAATTTGTCATGGTTTGAGCCCAGAGAGCAACTGAGCATCACGCAGCTGTTCACTCATCTCTTCCCCCCCAGTGCTGGGAAGGAGAAAATGAAGCAAAAGGCTTCATCCAGAGAAGGACAGAGAGGGGTGGCTCACCCACTAAAGGTAACAGGCAAGACAGGCTTGTTGGGTAAGAAAAAGGACATCACTTTAATTCAATAACACTAATGATAATGACACTTAACAGACAGAGTGGGACAGTGAGAAGTGTTACCACATCTTAAAAACACCTCCCCCCACCCCTCTCTTCTTCCTGAGCTCACTTTGTTCCCGATATTGCGACCTCCTCCCCTAGCAGCACAGGGAATGGGGATGGGGGGGTGCAGTCAGTCTGCCTCTTCCTCCTCCAAGGTGGGGGAAAGAGCACTCTTCTGCATTCCACTCCCTGCTCCACGTGGTGTCTCTCCCACAGGAGACAGTCCTCCACAAACTCTGCCATGATTCCTCCCCAGGGGATACATTCTTCTCAAGATGCTCTGGTGTGGGTCACTCCCACGTGTTGCACCTCCCAGTGCCAAACTACAACAGCAGGGGCTGCTTTTCCCCACAGAGTCCTGGGGGTTCCCCACAGGCTGCAGGAGAATCTCTGCTCCTCCGGTGACCTCCATGGATCACAGGGGGGTGGTCCTGCCCTCTCACCACAGGATACATGGGGGCGCTCTGTTCTGGCACACCTCCCCCCCTTCCTTCTCCTTCCTCCCACTGACCTTGGCGTTTGCAAAGGTGTCCTTCTCATAACCCCTCCTCACAAATCCCCACCCCCTCCCAGATTCCCCTTCTTAAATACGGTACCGCAGAGGCGCAGCCACCGTCGCTAATTGGCTTGGCCTTGCCCAGAGGTGGGTCCAAATCGGAGCCGGGGGAGCTTCGAGCAGCTTCTGACAGGGGCCACTGCTGTAGCCCCCTCCCCTGCTACCAAAACCCTGCCACACACAAAAACCCAACATATAATTTATGTTAGTTATGCAGTGAAACTGAGTTGTTGATTTTCATCTGTGTTTTCATACTGCTAGATTTCCTTTAACTAGAAAGCAATTAGGGAAAATGCCCATTTCAAATAACATCATAACAATGAAAATAATTAAATCTGTAATCTTCTAAGAACTTTTAGACAGCTACACACTTTTCTTTCTTTGCTTGAGCCTACTACTACAACATGGCTATTAGGTCATTAAAATAAAGCTAATATTACTTGTATTTATTTTAATTCTTCTGATAAGTTTGAGTGGAGTAGTCTCACTTGAATTCTGTGTTTTCTAAGCATGTGGATTGGTGTTTTGCTGGGTCAAAAGTTTAAAATGTGTTCATATAACAGTGATTTTTTTTTTTTTCTTTAGATGTTTACTGAACTTCAACAGATGAGACAGCAACTACCAGGCATGGAGTTTGGCTGATGCATGGCAGTTGAGCATGAGCTGGAGAAAGTGAACACAGTAAGATTAATTAATATAATTTTTGATAAAACTGGACACTCCATTCTCTATGGAACAATGTTGGGCATTAAGGTCATAAATGTAGAGACTAACAGGTAAGTTCCAGTGAGACATATGGAGATAAATATATTTGTTTCAAAATCTATATTCAGTTAAATTTATAGTATATTTAAAATTTGATATGTCTGTGGGTGTCTCTAATCTTTTTTTGTTGTTGTTATTTGGGATCCTTAAATTAGACTGTAGATAAGATATTCCCATGCTTAGTAATGAGTCGTTGCAGTTTAAAGCTTAGAAAATGAGGAGAAAATATGGCAAGCATATTCGTATTAAAAATGTGTCATCAAGTCATCTCTGGCTAATTGGATGTGATAACGAAGTGAATGTGGATCATGAGGTTGGGATTTTACTGGATAGGGAGGCTGACTAGTAAATTATGTAGCAAGTTTGACTAGAGAAGCATTATAAAAACAATTAGTAAAAAAATATTTCAAGAGGCTTTTGGAATTTTGCTTTGAGTCTCTTGCAGTCAGAAAGGAGACATTCTCTAACTGAGCAGCTAACAGTAGTTACATCTTTTTACATCTTGTACTTCAGGTATATCTGTATCTTGGAAAACAAAAGAACATCAAGAGCGATGCAACTAGCTTCGCTCTCAGGAGTAGCAAAGAAACATCGTGCTGCAATCACTATAGAGATGAAGGCATCCAAAAGCCCTATTCTCCATAATATCCAAGCAGATCTGACAGTAATTTGCACGGCTTATAAAAAAAATAGGTTTTACGTGGTGTATGTGATTTTTCTTTAAGTAACGCCATTCTTGTATTGATGTTTTCTCTGTATTATTTTTCAGTTTCCTCCTTGTGCATTTCCAGTACTTTTTGTCTTGAGTGTTTGCAAACACAACTTTTCCAGAGGCATCCCTTTAAATTGGAAGTATATTCTAAAACTTTTAGCTTGAACAATCCAGAAATTGACTAGAAATAGCTTTGTAGTCTTTATTTATTTCACTGTTGCTCAAGCAGTTAAAAAAACTTGGATATTTTTGGCTGTCTAAATTGTAGTTCTCTGAGAAGGGTATAAGCTTTTGGTCTAGTTTAAGAAGCTTAAAGAAGAACATTTAAAAAAACCCACGAACCTAACCAGATGTTATACTGATAAAGAAACAATAATTAACTGTATGTATAAAATATATAATAAAAATAATTAAATTCAGAGTAGCATCTTGCTACTAAGTGCATTATGGGTAAGTAACAAAGACAGCAGTCTTCTTCATGCTCACAGTTTAGATTTTAGATGAGATGCAATGAATAAGCCAAACAGACAAGCAATTCTGGAGTAGCTATTAGTTGATCTGGTATGTAAGCACCATAGAGGTTAGAGGTCAGTCTGTCTGTTGTTACTTGTGCTTGAATTTGAATGTAGTTGGAGCAAGATAGTATACTTTCTAAACCTTTGTGTGGTTAGTATATAGTACATAATGGAATATACTATTCTGAACAATTTGACAAGGAAGAAAAGTTAGACAAAATCTGAAAACATTACTTGCTGTTAGAGAAAACATGACTATATGGCAAATGAATGCATACCAAAAATTAGTGACTGACATTTGATATGTAAGTGTACTCATTTATGTGGATGCTTGTGTATTCTGATATTTATTGTATGATTTGCTCCTTTAAGAAGTACTATAAAAGTTACATTTCTGAGATTTCTCCTGTTTTGGGTTAAATTTGCTGGTTTTCTATAGTTTTGTATTAATGCAGTGCCGCAATTAGCCTGCCTCTTTAAACCTGCCTCCCACATATCAGTGGCGCTCAGATCGCAGACTAATGCTGCAGGAGGTTAAGACCTTCACGGGGACATCAGTACAAACACCAATATGATGGATACAAAATGTCCGTTTATTAAACTGTGTATCTCACCTATATACATTCACCAAGTACCTCCTTCGTGGGTGTGCCCTTAACATTACAAGCCTGTCCATCACCTTACCTCGTAACAAGGGAGGGCTACAGCTATTCCTTCCGTACATCGCGAGATCTTCCGAACGCCACTCCCTACATTTCCCCCTCCCCATGCTGTTGGAGCTTTGCTTTCAGGGTGCGATGTGCACGTTCCACTATCGCTTGTCCTTGACTGTTATAAGGAAGGCCGTGTACTAATTTGATGTCCCACAATGCACACCATTCTTTTGTGCGTCTAGCAACAAAACAAGGGCCGTTATCTGTTTTGATCTCTTGTGGCTTCCCTAACAAGGCGATAACGCCCTCCCAATGAACAATAGTGTGTCTGGCTGTTTGCTTACGAGCCATTGTGGCTAATATTGTAGAGCTAAAGGTGTCAATGGTTACTATGAGATACTTATTTGGTTTTAACAATTCACATGTTGTTACATCAGTTTGCCATATCTGATTGGAAGAGAGACCCCCGTGGATTGACACCTGCCTCCCACAGTTGGCCTTTTTGACAGTAGGGACAAAGTGCCACTATGTTTCTTGCTTGTGACAGAGAAATATGACATGTTTTTGCTAAGGCTTTTGCTCCAAGGTGTAAAAAGGCATGTAAACTCTTTGCGGCGCCCAATGACCACACACCCCGTGCCGCTTGGTCAGCCTTATGATTGCCTTCTACAATCGGACCTGGTAGGGATTGGTGACTATTCACATGTGTAATAAAGGCCTGCCCTATGCGCTGTTGTAGAGCTTCATAAAGTAAGGTCGACACTTCCGTCTGCACAAATCCTACTGTTGCCATTTTGTGTACAAGTTTATAAACATATAAAGAGTCTGTAACAATATTAACAGGATTCTCTGCCTCTTGCTGGAGTGCCATTTGGACTGCTTTGGCCTCTAACCATTGTACAGATTTGTTAGTCTGAGTCCACATCCTCTTTTCTTTGTTTTGCAGCAGCACCTGCAACACTTGTTTCAAGACTTTATGAATTAAGGGTTAGGGAAACTTCAAAAAATGCAGCATACTCAAAATAGTTCCACAGAAGGCTAGAAACAATACAGTAGTTACAGTTACTAGTTAAAAGAGTAGGCTAATTTCACTACTTTGAGGGATATGACTAAATACTACAAAAATAAACAATAAGGAAAATACGGAATAGCACACTTACTTAATGGGGTACTAACATTCAGATCCGCAATTGCTGGGGAACCCTGGATGCAGCGAGAATTTAGAGTGCCCTTCCTCACAAACCGGAAATCCTACGCGATGCGTCCATCCGTAGGTGAGGCATCCAACATCGCTGCAAGCAGGTCCAGCCTCATATATCTAAATCAGCAGGCCAAAATAACTGGCAATTTTCTTTGAGCGGAAACATCTGATTTCATCCTCCTGTTGGGTTCCACCCAGAGCCTGGCCACCACTCAAGGGGGAAAACCAAGGGAGTTTCTAATAAGGTTGAACACTTGGGGTCCTGCTTCGTGATACTGCTAAACAAGGAACTTAAATACACACATTCTTACAGCATTCCATCCTTATTAATAACTACATTTTATCTAAGCTACATCTTTTACTGGTGACTAATAAGTTTATATATTTCATCAAGGAGTTACAATTACTGTCAGCATTTTCTCTTAAAAGAGTTGGCAACCATAGTGTGATTAAGGACCGAGATATTTTGTCCTATTGCAGCAGCAAGCATTACCCATACATTCTGCTTAAATGATCAGCTGAAGAGATTGCAAACTGTTGGCACAGGGGCACCCACAGCACCCACAGCCGGCTCCTGGGTGTCCACCAAAAGCTGCCTCTCACGCCTCGGGTGTGGTCACACACAGCTTGCTGGTAACCACCGGGACTGTGACCTGTGAAAACACAAGCATAACCTCTTCCCCAGGTTATTAAAGGATATGGTCCTTCCCAATTACCACTTTCCAGGACTTGAACCCTGCCCTGGACTTCTTGTTGATCTGGTATCTGCGACGAGAAGTGACGCAATATTGGTGGCACCTTTCATGATCAGTTTGGCAAACATTTCTGGATGAGTAGTGACCATCTTGTGCATTTGGTGTGACAAAAAAAAATCCATTCAATAATAACAACAGGGTCATTAAGTGTTTCATCCCATTGAACAGCAGAGCATAGGGCTGCCCTGAAGGATTAAACAATATCAGTTGATACGGATGGCCGGGCACACATCACGATGCTTGTCTTTCTGAGATGGCGTTAGCTACCCGGTGGAGATCTTGTTTTGCTTTCTCTGTAAGTACTCTGGGTGATGTCAGTGAGGGATCTCCTCGCAAAATATCAAACAAGCTATGCAGATCATCATTAGTTAGGCCCAACAACAGCTGTATCCAATTTATAGCTCGTAACAGTTTCTGTAAATCATTTAAAGTCTTAACATCAGTTTTAAGTTTAACCTGTTGCAGGACAATGGTCTGTTCACAAATTCTCCACTCCAGGTGCTGCCACAGTGATGATCTCTGTACCTTTTCAGGTGCTATTTGTCACCCCATTTGAGATACTGAGTCTTTGGGTAAAGCAAGAGCCTTTTCCATGATCTCCTGTGTTTCTGCTGCTATGAGGATGTCATCCATATAATGATATATAACAGCCTGGGGGACCTGTATTCTAACAGGGCTCAAAGCCTTTGCAACAAACCACTGACACATCGAGGGACTATTTTTCATGCCTTGTGGCAAAAAAACCCAGTGGTACCGTCTTGCAGGTTCACTGACATTAATACTGGGAACAGAAAATGCAAATTTAGGTGCATCATCTGGATGCAAGGGAATGGTAAATACCAATCCTTTAGATCAATTATTGCAAGATGCCAGTTTCAGGGAATCATTGTTGGGGAGGGCATTCCTGGCTGTAACGCACCCATATCCTCCATGGCATCATTAATGTGTTGGAGATCATGTAAAAGTCACCATTTACCACTTTTGTTTCAAATAATGAACACCAGGTAGTTCTAAGGACTGGTGGTAGGTATGATATGTCCTGCACTTAATTGTTCCTGAACTAAATCATTAAGGTGGCACAACTTTTCCCTTGGCAAGGGCCACTGACCCACCCACACAGGTGATTCTGTTTTCCAGGTTAGTCTCAGGGTGGGTTTAGGGGTGGGCTGTGCTGCAGTGGCAATTAAGACAAATTTGATCCAATTGGAGTTCCCCATTGAGCCATACAGTCACGACCCCATAAGGTAATAGGGGTTTCTAATATAAATGGACAAATAGTTGCTACCCAGTTTACTGGGCTCCTTACATGAATGAGATCTTTGCTTTGAAATGTTACAGCATGACCACCAACCCTGAAAAGCACTCGAGTTACCGAAGCTCACAGACATTACAGTCACATCCGCACCAGTATGTAAAATGCCTGTCAGTTCAGCAGATTCTTCGGCTTTAGTGAGGTTACATTTTATCAGAGGTCGACTTTGTCTCCCTGTCTGAGCTCAAAATGTTTGAGGGGTACGTGCTGGTCCAAATCCTGAGTCACCCCAGCTGTAGTAAAATAAAGAAGCTGAGTAAGTTTGACCTCTGGTAAAACGAACAACCCCTGTAAGGTTGTAGATAATTTTTATGACAATACCCTTCTTAGACAGATGGTACAAAGGTGCACTCTCCCCACAGAGTATGCACCTAAATTCAAGACAACAATGAACACAGAATTACTGCCTCCTGCTAGAGGAGATATTTCACCTGTGACACTTAAAACACTGAGCCCGAACAAACAGGCAGCACCAGTGACCCAGCAGGCGGGCACTAAGGTGCTCTGTCAGAGAACTCCACACTCCGCAGCTGCCGCTGGGCTGCGTCTCATGCACGCAAAACAATCACACAAGGAGGTCTCTTACACTTATTACTCACACAACATAAAATGATAAACGCTGCAAACATCAAAACACTGTTAAGAATATATAAAGCCATTGCTTATTGATTATGTGGTCTTGGCAGACAAGGGACGTCGCATTCCAACGTCAGCACCTTCTGTAAAAACTGCCGCTTCTGGCGTTGGAGGGGGGGGCTTGGGAAGGCCCAGGGCCGCCGCCGTCAACTCTGCGCTTGCAGGCCAATCACCCTCTTGATCACGCGCTGTTCTCGCGGTAGCATCTTCTCGCGGTTCAGTACTTTTCCACAGTTCAGTGTTGCAGCTGTCTGTTGTTTTTCCCTGCCACCTTGGCATAACTCAACAGCCTCTTATCTTTCTTGCAAGGCCTGTTTTTCATCAAAGCCTAGCACTTTCTCACGGGCTGTGCAAGGTTGACAGGCCAATGCCTCCCACATCTCCGCCCCCCAACGCTGCATGTCCGCCTTCCATTTTTCTGCTAATTCTCCCCTACGCACCTCGGTTTCCCCCTCCCCATCGTCGGAGCTCACTGAGTGCTCCTCTGGGGGTCCGCCCCATCGTCGGAGCTCGCTGAGTGCTCCTCCGGGGTAGCTTTCATCATCGCATTTGCCTGCCCCCAAGCCATTAAATGCTCCGGCTTTCCTAATTTCGCTTGTTCTGCTAACTCCGCCTCTATTTGTGGCCAGAGCTCTGGCTTCATACCGTCTATCGGCTCTGCTAAAACGCCGAGCCTTATCAATCTTTGTAGCATTGCTTTTAATGTTCTCGACTTCATAGAAGTCTTATTTTGTTTACCCCATCTTTTCAGTACCTTAACTGTGACATCTATGGCGCGCCGCGGAGTCTCCCGTCCTGCGTAGAGCTCCTCACCTCCTGCTGTGCACCACTGACTGCCACAGCTTATCTCTTCCCAAAATCATGTCGTAAATCACGTCGGGGTCACCATTTGTTGCAGTTAGCTCTGCCTCTTTGAACCTGCCTCTCCACGTGTCAGTGGCGCTCAGGTTGCAGAGACTAATACTGCAACACCACAATTAGCCTGCCTCATTAAACCTGCCAATCCACATATCAGTGGCGCTCAGATCGCAGACTAATGCTGCAGGAGGTTAAGACCTTCACGGGGACATCAGTACAAACACCAATATGATGGATACAAAATGTCCGTTTATTAAACTGTGTATCTTACCTATATACATTCACCAAGTACCTCCTTCGTGGGTGTGCCCTTAACATTACAAGCCTATCCATCACCTTACCTCGTAACAAGGGAGGGCTACAGCTATTCCTTCCGTACATCGCGAGATCTTCCAAACGCCACTCCCTACAATGCAGTATTGGAATAAGAGGATTTAGTTTGACTTTGTAGTGAAACCAAAAGTTTTGTGATGAAACCTGCCAGTTTTTTTCTGAATTGAACACATTGATATTCTCCACTCTTTTTTAAAGAAAAGATGCTGAACTACTGTGAGCTTTCTGTTGAATAGGGGAGAAAGTTTAGAAGATAACAGAGAGATTATAAAAGGTTAATTGGATGTGCATGTAGTTGCACTGGAATTTGTGACTGTGGAAATGCTGATAATGCACAACACAAATGCAATGATAGACTGTCTATGAATTCTCTGCCTACATTTCAAATCTAGTTGGGTATTTAGCAGGTAGAATAATCACACTGATGTCTCAGGTGTGGAGCAGTACGTAATACAAGGAAAAAAAGAGAAATCCAAACAGTTACCTTCTTTTGTTCTTCAGTTTCTATCTTCTGGTTCAGATTTAGTAAAGAGTGCAGATTCTGACAGAGATGTATTTAATGAGAAACCTTCTAAAGAAGAGGTCATGGCAGCTACTCAGGCAGAAGGTCCCAATAGAGTTTCAGACAGTGCTATCATCTACACAAGCATGGGAGATATTAATAGCAAGCTTTTTCCTGTTGAGTATGTACCTGGTAGTTTTTCTGTTATTCTGCTTTTCTTTCCTTCTGTGTATTTTGGTGGCAGTATCCAAGACTTACATTCCAAGCAAGGAATAGTTCCTCTTTTTCTACAGTACTTGTTTCCTGACAGCTTCTTAATGCATCAAGCTAGGAATGTGACTCTTGACAAACACAAATAAAGCAGGGTAAAAATAGGTCTAAGTCAGTGGGGGCACAGAGGTTTTTTTAATTATTTTTGCTTTTTAAAATTGTTGGTTCAGGGGTGTGGTGGTTTAGTCCCTGCCAGGGTCCGAGACCACGTGGCTGCTGCCCCTCCCCCACAAAGGGAGTGAAATACAAACCCCGGGGCTGAGATAAGGACAGGTTTAATACAACAGTGCAATAGCAACGCAACAAACAACAGTAACAGTAACAGTAATAACAATGAACAGAGCAAGGTATCTACCGATACAGCAGGGAGAGCAGAGAGATCGCATAACACACACGATAACCGATAACGACTGTCCCTCAATGCTGCGCTTAGGCGCCAGGATGTGACATCAGCATGGTATTGAATAACCCGGCTAGAGCTTCCCCCCACTGCTGGGGAAACTTAACCCTGTCCTGGCTAAACCAGGACAAGGGGGTTTATTCCTTTCTTAACTTTTGTTCTTTCTCTAAAACACAAATGTGGATAGGTCATGATGCTCTTCTGTATAAGCTATATATTGTTGTAAGGCAATGCTGTCTGATTCTATCTTGAAAGAGAAGAATGATCTTGGCAGCAGTAGTAGTAGATTTGGCAGAAGGTATGTGCAAGCCAGAGGAGTAGTAGAGTTTGCAACTTCCAAATGCAGCCATCATAATACATTTTATGTTATTGCAGCCCCTTCAAGAGCAGCATAAAATTTATACCAGCATATAACATATAGTTCTGTGTATATCCAAAACCAGGCATATAATTGAAAAGGAGTTTTATGCATGACTATTGGTAAAGTCCTTATGTCAGCATCTCTCCTTTGTGATACTAATAAATGCAAAGATTTTGTTATGAAACAGTAGGTTTTATATATATTATGGCTATACATTGAAATATAAACCATTTAAGTGTAGTCCATGCTTCTCCAAAAACAAGTTCATGTTTTTTCAAAGCACAGTTAAGGCAACACAACCTCAATTCTACCCTGTAGGGCTGCTAGTCTTTCATTGCTCTCTTCACCAATGTCTCCTTTCATCAAGCCTAGTTCCTGGAATTCATAACTGTAATATGTAGGTTGCAGTAACACCTTACACATATAGCTTAATAGAATTACAGAGATAAAAGAATGAACACCTTTCTGGTTATGGAGCATATGGGAGAGGAGAGGGAGAGGGTCAAAGCAATCCAGATCAGCACCCCTAGATCCAGATCTGTCTCAGGTGGTGGGTGCACACCCAGCAAAGTTTCTGTCGCCTTTTAAGCTCATCTTATCAGCTGATTAGCATACTAGACGAGGAGGGGCAGGGATTCCACAAACTCATTCCCATGAGAGACGAGGAAAAGGTGGAGCAGGGGTTCTGCGCATGCGTTGGGGGGAATGGGGTGCACCACCCCTTGTCCAATTGAGTCGGTGGTTGTACTCACCCTGCCCACCTTTACCTTTTCCTCAGGTTTTGTTTCTTGGGCAATTATCCAGTCATTAGCTCCATCTGGTATTGGGTGTTTTCTCTCTTATCAGTCTTTCAGCTCTTCTTTGAGGCTATAGTCATAAATTAAGCTGTAGACATTAACCTGAACATATGGTTTTACTCAGCCATGCACCCTTTGATACACTCTGTGCTTCCCTAGGCAGATAATTAATTCCTTAGACTAACCACAAAGGCCACAATTTGTCATTGAGGCTTTTCATGTTGATGAATGCTTGAGGCATTAACTCCTTCAGTTCCTTACAACCAGTGAGTGTAATTATGGTTGAATGTAATTATGCACTTCCTAACCTTATATACCTTAGTTATAGCACCTCCTAACTCTTTGAGTACTTGCCTTGGAACTCAATCTGGTGTAGCTCTGCTGGCCTATGCAACACACCATGGCTGTATCAGCTGTGACCCTCTTATTGCTAAAGAATGTTACTTGGCTAATGCAAACATCAGTGGGTTTTCTGCATGTGTTTAACTTTTTTAAGCTAGTTAGTGAACACATTTGGCAGTAGACTTTGAAGAAAGTAAAGCTGTTACCAAGAACCTTGACTGTCTTGTTTTTCTGGGAAATGAGAGCCATTCAGGAGGGCTCAGGGTAGCAACTAGGGAGCCCCAGGAATCTTGGAAGCTTCGCAGAGCATTTGGAGCAGATAGTGTCATTGTCCAAACTGAATGTGGGAGCAAAACACAGTCCCCAGAAGCCACAGTGCTTCCTGCCAGACTCACGTGGCATGACAGTTCTCTCCAGCACTCTGCCTGGATGATCTTCACCGCTCTTGCTGCTACCTGTCTTTCTTTGTGGGGTAAAACTCAGTCTTCTCTGAAACAAGCCATGATAAAATGTGTGTCTCACATGTGCGTATATCTCAGAGGCTCTCTATTGGAAGGAAGCTGTCCAGCCAGTTAGGTCTATGTCATCATGGTCAAAGCAGAGAAGTGTTCCACCCACAGTGATGTTTTGCCCTTAAAGGAAGAGCTTAGCCTAATCCTCACATTCATTTGAAAACACTTACCAGCAGTAGGCAGGGAGACAGACTATGACAAATGCATCTGATGGATATAATCTTTTATCTCAACAATATTTCTATGAAGAATAACAACAACTTTGGATTTCAGTGTCTTTAAGAAAAAATCCTGCACTGAATAAGTAAGAGAAAACTACTTGTTATCTTAAAAGATCCTGAAAATCCAGATGTATGAGAAACAGCTGTACAATACATAGCTTAAAGCAAAAAACAGTATTTAGCTAACAAAGTGAAAGACCACCTATTGCTGTTGAATCTTGCTACCTTTAGATGGGGGCAGGAGGTACAAAGAAGCTTTATTAGCCCTGTTGTGCAGTGACTAGGCTGTGTGACAACACTTAAGTAACAAGATACTCCAAAGGGAACAGGTGAGGGGCAATGGATGCACTAGCAAGTAGGACTTGCACAAAAGACATCCCTAGGGACACAGCATCATTTCAGATGGCTCTACCTGGACCTTGGCTCTGTTGCCCAGCCTTGCCCATAGGCAGGCCACAGTCTCATGAGACTCTGAAAGAATACTATGAGATGAACAAAGGAAATTAGTATGTTTTTTTAATTACAATATGTGTTTAGAGATTGTCAAAATCCACTAGTAAAGCAAGAACGTTACTACAAAAGTATGCCTGCTATCTTGCCCTAACTTTCTTCAGAACATTCATCAGTTCCTTCTGAAAGTACATCTTCTTTCTGCTAAATAACCATAAAAAAAACATTTCAGGCTGTATCCAGCCAAATGTTAATGTTGTTAGATGCAGTAATCATTGTACAAACAGTCACTTCACTGGTCACTGAAGGTGAGTTCTGCATCCAACCTGAATACAAGCAGGCTATTGTGTTTTTAGTGAAGCTGCATAAAATTATATATTGCAAACTAAAATTCCCTTCTGACTTGTCTGTAGGTAAAAGGGATGTTGCTGAGAAAGGCAAGAGAGCTTTGATAGCTTTTGAAATGTTGTAGAAACTGATGCAGATCATAATGTACTAAGTGATGCACTTCCTGCCTGGATGAAAGATGTGTGTAATGGCTGGGTAGCACTGCTCTGACGAGCATTTTATTGTCTGATGTGTTTAATTCAGACAATTGCAGTGTAATAAGAAAAACACTGGTAATTAGATTTCCCAGTATGGCTGCCTTACAGCATGTCTGTTGAGGTTTCTTCCTCTCTTATCTCAAGATTTGTTGCTATAATGAATTCTTTCCCCTCCCTGTCTTCAGTTCCTTCAGCTGGGAGCTTCTCTTCATGTTAGTGCCCTTTCTCTTGACTCTGATTTAATTAAGGGTGAAACTGGAACAGTGACTCATAGCAAAGGAGAAGAGTTTCTTATTAGTAATAAGCAAAAGTTGTCACAGGAATCTACTGTTTCCCAGCTCTAACAATGCCTTCCTTTCTTGTGTCATTCCCACATTGATCATGTTAACTGATGCCTCTTTAGACACTAATTGCTGTATTGGTGAGTCTGAATTGGACGGTTTCACTATTTGGGGGTTTTGGGGGGAGTCAATCACCAAAAAGGTGAAAGTGCTAATTATATTGGTAATTACTTTAAAGCTCTTAACCTATTTTTGCCAATGTCCATTTCCATGGTAACACGAGCAGGTACAGCAGCATTCAGCCAAGCGGCTCAGAGCTCTTGGCTACATCAGTGGTGTCTGAGTTAGGAAAGATATTATACAAAGCACATACAGATTTTCCAAGACTCCAGCGATTTCTTTGCCACAGATCTAACTTAAAATATCAAAAAGCTATCCTAATAATGAGATTCCCTCTTTGTAAGCTGTATAGGCTTTTTTTAAAGCTTTGATTTTACCCTTAGGTGAACTGGCAGGTCTTCTAAAGGCTGGGCTGCAGCCAGAGTCCTCAGGGGAAATTCTGACTTTTTTTCTGCAGCCTACTGGGCTGAGAACAACAGCTCTGCCACTTCCTGACTCTTGGGCCTTGTCTGCTAGGCAAATTTCAAAAAAGAAATTCTCACCAGTGCTTCGAGCGTGTCTGAAATTCTAAACAGACTGTATTTGGCATCATTTATGTCATTGACCTACAGTCAGTGTTAAACTTACTTAGGCTGCCATCAGCTGCAGCAACTTCTTAGATATTTAAGCTTTTAGCACATAACTGTTTTTTTCCCCACATTTTGTAAACACAAATTTTTCATGTTTTCTTTATGAAACAGAAATGATTCTGGACTGTTGTGGCTGGTTATTCACATGCTCAGCAAAGCCAAGCATGATATTGCCATGCTCTGGAGTGAAAGTTCTGAAGTGATCTTAGTGGAGTCATGAGCAAGAGGAAAATCATAAGGTATCTTATTTTCCTCCTGGGTGAGCTTCAGAGCTCAAAACAAGCTCCAACAAGAGCACTCCAAGAGGGAGATCAAAATGTTTGGCTTTACAGGTAGGTGCCTCTATAGGGCATATTAAAAATATAACATCATAATTAAATAAGGATAATAAGGATTATGTAGCATTGATTCCTTTCCCATGATTCTAGAAATATTAACGTCTAGAAATATTGGGTTTTTTCTGTGATTAACACTGATACATTTTAAAAAGAAATTTTTTTGTTAACTAATACATTTCTTTTTGTTTAATTAAAGTTTATTCAATTCTGCAATTAATATTAAATTTCAGTCTTGAGCAAGTCTGCTACCTACAGTGAGATTATACCTATCCTGTTTATTTAAAAGAAATAAATAAGTACAATAGATAAATCATAGCTAAATAATATATGGTGTCTTAGAATTTAAGGAGGAACTGGATAATCATCAGTTTTGAAGATCAGGGCACTTTAATTATGTCAGAATGTAGGATCTTAAATATTTGCATTTGTTTTAGTTATTTCCTTTTAATCTTGGCATTGCTTTTATGACACAATCAGTTTTCTAATTCTACATAACTAAAATGTGACAGTTGCGCATGCTTTATCTTCCCTAATTTCAAGCAAAGAAAGATCAATTTAAGTTCATAGGGCTTTTCCATGCTAAGAGGTACCTCACAACTAAGCTATACTGTCCTCTACCCAGCAAAACCCTTAATATACTATCAAGGGATAAAACTCAAAGTGATGGGCCTACCTTTTCTAGAAAAGAAAGAAAAAAGAGGTTTTGATGGCTAGCAAACTTGGGGGCAAGGGAAGGAGAAAGAATTGTTGGTAATAACCTTTATACAGTGCTCCTGTTATTTTACTGACAAGTTATATGGTTATTAACCACAACTAGTCCCTGTATTGGGAAATGGAAAGATGATGTACTCTGTTCTTGGGATGTTTATTCTGTAGAGCCTGCCTGCTTTCCTTGGATCCTTTGACTTACTGAAACAATTGAGTATCAAACTTTGATAGTGTGTGTATACATGGAGACAATGGCATGAGGCTAAGACATCTTGTGCCACCCTCTTGTCCTCATTCAGCTTATTATTATTTTACTAATGTCCTTACACCCATAATTAAAGGGCCATTGTGTTACTCCCATGTTTTCTGTGTGGTTGCACATTAGCTACAGATTGCTTTGTCAGGTGGGCCATGTCTGTCTGACAAATGTTCCAACTCTGTAGGAATTGGACTAAAGCAGAAGAGGTATCTCACTTGCTTGTCTTGGTCGTAATGCTTTAATGAAGTCTTCTGGGAAGAGAAACATGGGAAAACTGATTCTTTATAAATCTCCACAGCTGCAAAGCCAAAAAAGCTCCTCTGCATCCGAGCAGACCAGCTACAGAGCCTGATGTCCCATCTCCTGAAAACTCAGAGTTCTCTGCAGTTGGAATTAGGCTCGATGAGAGCGTATGATGCTATTTACATCCTGGTAGAGAGATGGCTGTCATCCAAATTTCCCTCACAGGGAAATTTAGCAGAACATCTTTAACGTCTCTGTTGGGGACATGGACAGTGGGATCGAGGCACCCTCAGCAAGTTCCCCGCCGACACCGAGCTGTGTGCTGCGGTAACACGCTGGAGGGAAGGGATGTGCCATCCAGAGGGACCTGGGCAGGCTGGAGAGGGGGGAAAGGGCAAACCTCATGGAGTTCAACAAGGCCAAGGGCAAGGTCCTGCCCATGGGTCAGGGCAATCCCAAGCACAAACCCAGGCTGGGCAAGGGGTGGTTGGAGAGCAGCCCCAAGGAGAAGGGCTTGGGGGGTGTGGGAGATATGGGCATGCACACGATCAATGTGATCAAGCAATACCAATTTTATTGTAGTGAAGCAAGCCTTTTATAATGCTGGTGAGAATCACATGATATAATCACATGGTATAATTCTTTCTGATTGGACAGTTAGCTTTGCACATGCGCCTTAAGCTCTCTTCTGATTGGATGAAAACTGCCACATCGACATTGTACAAAGTTCCTTCTCCGCCCAAACCCACACCCTGAAGTTGTTTAACTTCCTGGGTTCTTCATTCTTTCCGGGTTATGTCCTTGCCGAAGCTGAGGCTTTACCAGTCTTGCTCATATGCAGGATTGCTCACATGTCCATTTTCTCGCAGGGAATCCTTCCGAATCCCCACGGGGGGGTTGGGGGGTGGAAAACTGCCTGTGAGCCAGCAACTTGCACTCGCAGCCCAGCCAGCCACTCGTGTGCTGGGCTGCACCCAGAGCAGTGTGGGCAGCAGGGTGAGGGGGGGGATTCTCCCCCTCTGCTCCACTCTGTGAGACCCCCCTGCAGTGCTGGGTCCAGCTCTGGGGACACCAACATAAGGATCAGGGGTGACGGGTTTAAGCTGACAGAGGGCAGACTTAGGTTGGATCTAAGGAAGAAATTCTTCCCTGTGAGGGTGGGGAGGCCCTGGCACAGGTTGCCCAGAGAAGCTGTGGCTGCCCCCTCCCTGGAAGGGTTCAAGGCCAGGTTGGATGGGGCTTTGGGCAACCTGGGCTAGTGGAAGGTGACCCTGCCCAGGGCAAGGGGTTGGAACTGGATGGGCTTTAAGATCCCTTCCAACCCAAACCATCCTGTGATTCTATGAACTTTTGGACCCGGTATCTATGGTTAACCAGGGATAGCATACTTACAAGTGTCTACATAAAGAAATAGCAGAGTTAAAGATGTTTTCCCTAATTGGGTTACACAGAGAAAACAATGATCTGAAACTGGCAAACTGAAAGAAAATCTATTCTGAATATACAATAATATATTGTGCTAATCTTCAGTTGTATTCTGCAAAGTGGGCAAAGAATCTAACAAAACATGCCTGCAGACTGTTGGGTCAGAGAAATGGATGGTTGATCTGGTTCACCTGACACTTAAAATTTATGTGCAGAATATTTAATAATTTGACTGACTTAATTCTAAGTCTCTGTATTTGAAAGCAGAAGTAGAGGTGACTGAAGGTAGATAGTGGTATAGCGGGAGGGAGTAGAGAGAGAATTGTGTGAAAAGCAAATATGGATGTGCTTCAGTGAAGAGGAAAAGCTTACAGGGGATGGGAGAAGGTAGTACATAATGCAAATGCCTCAGATCAGCACTTTGGAGAACCATTTCCTTATATTGGCACTCATGTTTAAGTTCACTTTGCAGAAACAAGCCAATAAATGCTATTAAGACTGATCACAAATGAGAAAGAGATCACTCTGCCCATGCTGCAGTTTGTATCCCACTGAAATGTGGTTCCCATGTTTGGATTTGCCTCCATTTGTACCTTCAGTAATGAGCTGTTTTGTGCTGAGGACAAAACCATTCACCTGAGCTGCTTCTGTCCTTGAGTTTGTCCCCACATAATTTTATTTATTCCTTTCTTGCCTCCTTGGCTGCGTGGCTTTTTGTACCTTTTAGAGGAAGCTGTGCAACCACCTGTTCTTATTGGCAGGCTAAATTGGCAAAATATTTGTTTCTCATAGGCCTGAGACTGGCTTACAGGAAAGAAAACATCAAAACACAACCATATTGTGCCCTTCACCACCCCTGAACAATGAAGTGCAGCACTGCAGTCTTTTGTAAGGCAGGTGGCATGTCAAAGTCCACAAAAGGGCTGTACCAGCCCTGAGAGTTCTGAATGGCTAATGAAAACATGTATGATAATTTTTTTGCCATTCTGCCAGAAAGCTATGTCGTATCATGTTTATATGCCACAAGCCTGCAAGTGTGGAAACCTATCCAGTTTATGAAGCTGAACTGCCTTTTCATTTGATTTATCTCTTCTTGTTTTCCGGCTAGGTGTAAGCAGTTTCTGGTTTGCCTGCGATCTTCAGCAGCAAGGAGGGGAGCAGCACAGCAGCTCTGGTGTCAGCTAGCAGTTCTGGAGGACTAATTCATCAGATCCAAGAAGCTGAAGGTATGGCTATTTCTGTCCCCCAAGGCCAGTCACACTCTGCTAGTCACATCACAGTAGCCACCAGACAGCCCTGCTAACAGAAGCAGTGGCTGGACTTGACTTGCTGCTGCAGCCTAAACCCATGCTGGGCAACCAAGCTGCATCTGTCACTCACGTTTCCTGAAGTGTTTCAGCAGATATTGGCACATGACCAAGAATTCTACAACTTTGTTAGGTTCCTCTCACACTACAGTATCTATTATTTGTATTTCAGTGGCACACCAAGTGCTGCCATGCTGCAAATACTAAATAAGGGAGGTTCCCTGTTAGCAGGTTGCATACGATCCAAAGCTAGAGGGATTATGGTGTTCCTGCTATGAATGGTCCATGTCAGACCAGGATGCAGAGTTCAGAGCTTCTAAATCCTAGATCAGCAAATTAACAAGATTATCCTTTCACTCTGAAAACAAGATTGAGAAAGATTTTGATAACAGCAGGCCACTCAAAAATTAAGTTACATTAAATTGCCTGGAACTGAAAAACATTTAGATTTTATACTGTATGTATACTTAGTAAAAAAAACCACAACTCTGATGGTAAAGTGTAAAAATGCCTCTGTTTGGAAATGCTACCTTAATCATACAGATACAGTCACATGTCAGTTGTGAGGCTGTTTGAAAGTTATACTGCTGACATGTCTTTTATTTTTAATAGCTCCCATGACATTTTGAATACTTTCCTAATTAAAATAACTTGTTCCATGAAAGAGCAGACATCCCGGTGATACAGTATACATCACATTTGCTAGTAGCCATGATTAATAGCTGTGCTAGTAGCTATAGTTACTGCACATATGGGGACAATTACGAGGTTTTGAAGCTTGGTCAAACAAGACTTTGAGTGATAAGAAGTCCATCAACAACAAGCTTTGATCGCCAAACCCTAGAAAATAGGTTGAATGTCCTGGACCATAAAGAGATGCGGTGCTTGCCAAGCCACTTTCCATCATTTCCCAGCAGTCCTGGCTGACCGGGGAGGTCCCGACAGATTGGAAACTGGCCAATGTGACGCCCATCTATAAGAAGGGTCGGAAGGATGATCCGGGAAATTACAGGCCTGTCAGCTTGACGTCGGTGCCCGGGAAGCTGATGGAGCAGCTCATCCTGAGCACCATCACACAGCACATGCGGGACAACCAGATGCTCAGGCCCAGTCAGCATGGGTTTATGAAAGGCAGGTCCTGCTTGACAAACCTGATCTCCTTCTACGACAGGGCGACCTGCTTATTGGGTGAGGGAAAGGCTGTGGATGTTGTCTACCTTGACTTCAGTAAGGCCTTTGACACCGTTTCCCACAGCATTCTCCTGGTGAAACTGGCTGCTCGAGGCTTGGATGGGCACACACTTTGCTGGGTAAAAAACTGGCTGAATGGCCGGGCCCAAAGAGTTGTGGTGAACGGAGTTAAATCCAGTTGGCAGCCGGTCACGAGTGGTGTCCCCCAGGGCTCGGTGTTGGGGTCACTCCTGTTTAACATCTTTATTGATGAGCTAGACGAGGGGATCGAGTGCACCCTCAGTCAGTTTGCAGACGACACCCAGTTGGGTGGGAGTGTTGATCTGCTCGAGGGTAGGGAGGTTCTGCAGAGGGATCTGGCCAGGCTGGAGCGATGGGCTGAGGCCAACTGGAGGAGTTTCAATAAGGCCAAATACCAGGTGCTGCCCTTGGGCCACAACAACCCCCAGCAGCGCTCCAGGCCTGGGGAGGAGTGGCTGGAGAGCTGCCAGTCAGAGAGGGACCTGGGGGGGTTGATTGATAATGAGCCAGCAGTGTGCCCAGGTGGCCAAGAAGGTCAATGGCATCCTGGCTTGTATCAGCAACAGCATGGCCAGCAGGGACAGGGAAGGGATCTTGACCCTGTACTCGGCCCTGGTGAGGCCGCCCCTCGATGAGTGGGTTCAGTTTTGGGCCCCTCACTCCAAAAAGGCCATTGAATGACTCAAGCGTGTCCAGAGAAGGGCAACGGAGCTGGTGCAGGGTCTGGAGCACAGGTCTGATGGGGAGCAGCTGAGGGAACTGGGGGGGTTTAGTCTGGAGAAGAGGAGGCTGAGGGGAGACCTCCTGGCCCTCTCCAACTCCCTGAAAGGAGGGTGCAGAGAGGGGGGATGAGTCTCTTGAGCCAAGGAACCAGCGCCAGGCCAAGAGGGAATGGCCTCAAGCTGCGCCAGGGCAGGGTCAGACTGGCTCTTAGGAAGGATTTCTTTGCAGAAGGGGCTGTTGGGTGTTGGAATGGGCTGCCCAGGGCAGAGGGGGAGTCCCCATCCCTAGAGGGGTTGAAGAGTTGGGTTGACCCAGCACTGAGGGATCTGGTGGAGTTGGGAACGGTCAGGGTGAGGTTAATGGTTGGACTCGATGATCTTCAAGGGCTTTTCCAACCGAGATAATTCTGGGATTCTGTCAGAATGTCTGGGATTGTGTTGACGATGAGTTATTTGACAACCTGGCAAAGTGACTATTCACTTACTTATCTTGGCAACGAAGCTTAACTTTTGAGTGTCCTGACAGTGAACTACCTCCATTATAATACTAAAAAACACACCCACAGGTCAAAGAGACCCCTGCCCAGGTTAAGACCCTTCCCCTGAGCATGCAGAGTAGTCAAAGCATTATGGAAGCCATATAATTGTATGGTAATCACTAACCAATCAGTATCTAATAGGCGTGTTTGGAAAAGCACTAACCTCTGATTTTTGTGTATAGAAGAAGCACGAAAACCTGCTGTTGGGGTGCTTGATTTGTGGAAAAGTCCACTGAGCACCCAGGTCTGAATAAATACAATATCTCTCCTCAGTGTGTTAAGATTGGGCTATGGCACGCTGGGCACGAATCCACTTTTTGGATGACAAAGGGGGTGCACCAACGCCCTTGTCCAATTGAGTTGGTGGTTGTGCTCCTTTACTTCTCCCCCAGTTTTCACAGATTTTTGCTGACTTCATGCTTCTTGAGCAATCATCGTGTGTCTGTTGCAGAATGCTCACATTAATTATTGCTGACAGGTGATGGCAGACAGCTTTGACTTGTTTGCTGCAATACTGAGATTTTCAGTTATCCCTTCTAAGCTCAAGGAGTTGAGGGGGAGGTGAGAAAAGAGAAAATGCATGTAGTGAGAGAGGAGAGCAAGGGAAAGAAAGGAGTGTTTCTCACTGAACATCTGAGAGTATACTATTATATTTGCTGAGATATAATTATTTTTAACTAGCTCTTAAAACTTCTGGCATGGTCACTGCCTGGAATGTACAAATGAAGGCAACTGAAATGAGCAGTTAGGGAAATAAGAGCAATCTGCAGGGGTACGGCTGGTTGTTAGGAGCAGAAAAAGTTAAAATGCCCACAGCAACATTGCAAGTCATACTCCCTCACCTGAGAACCAGAAGAAAGCTATGTCTTGTGCAACTTTTCACATTAATGGCATATTAACCAGGTAAAACAAAGAGATTTACTGTCTGATGTTCCTTTTTCAAGATTGCCAGCCTGAGTAGTCCATAAGATGGGCAAACTGAATACCTGTCCTGGTACTCTTGGATGTATCCAGCCAACACTCAGGCTCTTGATTAGGCACTCAGGCAAAGTGGTCTTGGCTTTCATGTGAGCCTTCTCCACAACAGTGTGTGTGTCAGCTTCAGAGTCCTTACTGTGTACATTAGTGTCAACACTGTCTACAGCAAACTGACTTTGATATGTGACAAAATCCAGTCAAGCTTTTTTAACATACACAGGTGAAAGGAGAATTGCTGGATATCTACTTTTTCTTTTCCTGCAGTGAATTATAGTATTTTATGTGGCATGGCAACAGAGCAGCAGGACAACTATGTTGAGTTGTCTATGGCAGCCTGAGATAGATGTGGTCCTCATTTCAACAAGTTCTGAGCTCCTTCCATAGAATCACAGAATCACAGAATCATTCAGGTTGGAAAAGCCCCTTGGGATCATCGAGTCCAACCCTCAGCCCTACTCTACAAAGTTCTCCCCTACACCACATCCCCCAACAGCTCATCCAAACGGCCCTTAAACACACCCAGGGATGGGGACTCCACCCCCTCCCTGGGCAGCCTATTCCACTCTCTGACCACTCTTTCTGGGAAAGATTTTTCCCTCATGTCCAGTCTGAACCTCCCCTGTTGCAGTTTAAAGCTGTTCCCTCTTGTTCTGTCACTAATCACTTCCATGTTGCACTGTATGAGGGGAGTGTTTGTCACATGGATGCATATGGTTCATAAGCGTTCTCTGAAGCTCTGTAGCTGATTTTTGTGGGACAAAGAGATGAGAAGAGCTTGCAGTACTGTGCCAGGAGTCTCCAATGTTGTAATGATGATGCTTGCTAGCTGATGCCTGCAAGCAGTTGATGCCAATTGCTGTAAGGGGCCTCAGATAAGAATGCGCCCAAGGACATAATTTTTGCAACTGCGATGGGTACATCGGGGGGGGGGGGGGGGGGGGGGCGCACCTGTGGAAAGCAAAGATAAGGAACCTGAGAAACTTTACAGAGAGAGTGATGAGCCAAGAGCCAAGACAAGACCTTATATGAAAAAAAAACACAACTCAGAGTTCACGGAAAGGACACTAAGACACCTCTTCAACAGCCACTAGGGACCACCACAGGCCACTGAAAACCCCCATGGAAGCCCCTCAGAGACCCTTCCCCAAATTCTAGTATGCTTGTGCAATGTATTAACATATGCATTAGATACTCTGGAAATAGGTGGGTACTTCTCAGAAATTATGTGAATATCCATTTCTTTTATTGTATATAACGAGCATGCCTTTATCTTTTGGCATGTGTGTTAGGTGGAATGATCCCCTGTGCATCCAGCGCTGCAATACAGAATACCTGCCTCCTAAAACTACAAACTAAGTCTTAGGGGGTTCTTTTGAGACTGAATTTACAGTAACAATGAGGAAGTGGAATTCAGTGGCAAATAGGGGTTTTCTTCCCTTCCTAACCCCTCCAAGATATTCTCAGCTTGGGAAGGGCAGGAAGGCAGTAGCTTAGTAAAACATTACATGTGTCTCTGTGGCGGTGCAATTTCTCCCCCCTTCCTGGGCCACATACCAGCATGGGGAGGTAAGTACTGCTAATGGCAGTAAACAGCATCAAGGCTCCCTTTGAGGAGCCCGGCTCTGCCCTCCCTATCACTTGGGAACAGTTATAACCGTTGACAGGAGCCCAGGGAGAAGTCAACCTGCTTGAGTCTCAGTTATCGCCCATCGAGGAATGCCGATGCATTGTGAGTATTTACTCTGAACTCGAGGGAAATTTTAACTGTAGGCTAGCTTCTCTTGCACCTACCTCTCTACCTACCAATGTGTTGGGGTATACACAGTTATTTTCACGAGCGTGGGGACATACTTATTCCACTGGATCCAAATACTTTTGTCTGTCTGTGTGTTTGTACAGCTTGGGTTTGTGAATGCGCATGCATATATGTATAGATTTAAGGTACTGTAAAGTAAGTTAGTGTGAATCTTGTCATCTTCAAATCTGTAGTTAAGTCGCTATTTTAATTATAACATATCTTACTGAATTATTTTGTAAATATTTAAATTGGTTAATGATCAAGTGCTGCTAGTCATTAATAAATCTTGATTTGCTGCTAAACCATTACCATGTTAATACTTTCATCTGCAACAGTCTCATAATCTTCAAATAGGTATATAGGCTTTACATTATCTCAACAGCTACTACATACTAAAACTGTATCACATGAAATTAAGGTGTTTCAACATATGTAGATTTAGTGTACTTTTCTTACTCTGTGTAAAGAAGCCCTTAGGTCACAGATCAGGTGTACAACTCTATTTCTATTAACAACCCCAATGAAAGTAACAAACTTACTCTTGTGGAAAAAAAATACCTCTGCATTTGAAAAAGCAGATCCTTATATTTTAAATCTCTGTGGCAGCAGCATGCATGTTAAATTACCTAACTTTCTGGGACATCATTTTTTTTCAAAGTTACATGTGATTCACATAGCTTTCATGTCCATATATTTTTATTGACAATCATTTGCCTTAAAATTAAAGAGTAATTAAACTTATGCTATAGGAGTTTTACACTATAGGGATGAATACTCATCACTTAAATATTTGTGCATATATATATGCCACAGTGTCATATATAATTTTATATACATATATGTATCATATCATATTTCAGATTTAGGCTTTAGCAGATTGATGTGTATATATATACAGAACTCTGTTTATTAATAGTTGTATTGAAACATAAATACACAGCTGAACTGCAGGCAAATTAGCTCATATAATAAATATAGATGTCATGGAAAAGAACGCAACCATACCCTGGCAATTCCCTATTTCTTCAGAGTTAGCATGACAAAATGTTTATGCAGATTTAAAATGCTGAACAGCCTGACAAGGCCAGTGTCATTCCACATGTCAATGTCTTAAAAAGTAATTTATGTATATTCACATCTTTGAGGATTTCTCTCCCAAAGGCCTCTTGGTTGTACAGTGGATTAATTCAAGATGTTTTTTGTTGAAGGTAGAGAAAGAACTGAAAAAGAGTACAGTTGTTTCTCTCCTTTAATAAAATGCTGATACACCTAAATCAGTGGTTTTCAGATGGAGGTGGCTGCTACTCATAAAGAATTGTGCAAATCAGTAGGATGGGGCAACCAATGTTTGCAAATGTTTTAAAATTTCTCCCTCATACCAGTATGCCAGCCTGTTCATGAACTACTCATGGGAAAGTGTTTGAGAAACTGTGCCACCAAACCTACTCTGTATCTAAAAGATACACATATTTATCACCTGAACTTCACTGATTTGCATTGCTAATTCAGTATTTACTGCCCATACTATAATAGGAACATCACCTTTCTAGATAACATGGATGACAAAAACTGACAATACAAGTTACCCTGTATAGGAAACCACAAATCAACACACTCTTCACAAAATCAGCTACCATGCAAAACACACTAGAAAAAAAGTCTCTAGAACTGCCCTGCAAGAATCAGGCTGTGTATTTGAATTAGTCACCTGAACATCATCTATGAATCTAACACAGAAGGGAAACCCTCACTGACAGTATATTCCTATTACATACTATTCAATGCTGGTATGTATACAGAAAATTGTTAAATAATTACAGCATCCACTTAAAACACATCCTTGAAGAGTTCTTCCCCAAGCCCTTTTCCACCTCTCTTTTCAAACAATGCTTCCAGTATTAAACTCACAATCCAAAACCAAATTTCCCTTGTACTAACAAACACCCACGAGAAACAAAGCTTGCTTGCACAGCAAATGCAAAATTCATGAATACTAATGTATTTATTGATGTAAGTGCCCCAAAGAACTTTTAATTTCCATGGATCTTGTTCATACACTTTTAAAAATATATATTGCACTAAACATATCACATACCCTCATGAGAATTGTGTGCATGAAACTAATCAACCATTATTCATGAACTCACACAGATCAAGGACAAAACACAGAAAAGGATAGGAGAATGGTTTTGTCATAAAGAAAATATTCTGTCTCTTGCATAGTCCAGATCTTCACAGGGGACCTACAAGTCATATTTAAAAAATAATCCTGGGAAATAAATTCTTAACAGTGGATAAACAAATTGTGGACTCACTAGCAACACTGTTTTTAAAGCTTATAGTTTTATTGCTGATTCATCCCTGTACATTCATGTTAGCAACTGTTGTCCCTACAGTGGTTTAATTGATTAAAATAATTTTATTATAATAAGAACAATCATGTCCCACTTGTATTTAGTTTGTGTACTGAAGTGCTAAGGCTTGGACAACAGGCCCAAGCCAGAGTTGACCTATAGATGAATCCTGTATATTTTATAACTGATAACCATTGTGCTAGTGGGTATTGTACTAAGTTATAACAACCCACTTATGCTGGTGTAAAAAGTGCTAAAGCATTGAAATACTGCAGCCTGAACAACAGGCCCCAAGCTGAAGCTGCTAACTTAGCATGGAGTCATTAGTAAAATATGTAAACTCGCTAGTGAAAGACAAAATATAATCAGTAGAGGGGAGAGAATGTATCCGACTTTCCTTTCGCAGCCTTGTTCAAGGCTGAGAACCCAAGTATTTGGCCTTGTTAGAAACTCCCTTGGTTCCCCCCCGAGCCCTGGCCAGGCTTTGGGTGGAATCCAACAGGAGAATGAAACCAGATGTTTCCACTCAAAACAAAGGTGCCAGCTATTCTGGCTCGCTGATTTTTGGTGTATAAGGCTGGACCCGCTCACAGCGACTTTGGAAGCCTCACCTACGGGTGGACGCACCGCGTAGGATTTCCCACTTGCAGGGACAGGCTCTGCAAATCCTCGCTGTAACCGGGGCTGCCCAGCGCCTGCGGGTCTGGATGATGATGATAATATATGCAAGTGGTGATGTATTTCTCTTAATTACTATTCTCTCTCTCTCTCGTGTAGTAATGATTTGATGCATTACTCTGTCTGTTGCTTTAAGTGCACTGTTCTGCTGCTTCTTACTGCATGTTCTCTGTATTACGCTGTTACATTACTTGGTTATCACTAGTAAAGTACGCCTACTCTTTTCACTCTGGTGTCCGAGTTTAATTGGTATCCTTAATCAGAAAAACATGTACTGGGTGTGGCTGAGCCAGAATTGGTTTTCCCCTGTAGCAGCCCCCATGGTGCTGTGGTTTATGTTGGGAGCTGGCAGGGTGTTGATAGCACCCTGGTGGTGTGGCTACTGCTGAGTGGTGCTTACACAGCACCAAGGCTCTTTCCGACATTTCCCCCCCACAGTGGGACGGGGTGGGCAAGATCTTGGGACACAACCAGGACAGCTGACCCCAACTGACCAAAGGGATATTCCAGACCATCTGACGGCTGCTCAGTATAAAGCTGGGAGAAAGGAGGAAGGGGGGGGGTCACCCTTGGTCCTCCGAGGCAACCCCTCCGCGTATGGGAGCCCTGCTTCCTGAGAAGGCCCGACATCGCCTGTTCATGGGAAGTAGAGAATAAATCTGTTTGCTTTTTTTTGCTTCCGCGCGCGGACCTTTGCTTCGCTTTGCTTACACTAAAACTGCTTTTGTTTTACCCACAAGGGTTGTTTTCTTTTTCCTATCTTATTTTCTTTCCCCTCTTTGCCCTGTTGAGAAAAAAAAGGGGAAGGGGGGGAAGTGATAGAGCGACTTGGTGGGTACCTGGCATTTAGCCAAGGTCAAACCACCACAGTTTTTTGGCGCCCAACGTGGGGTGGGACAACGGCAGTTTTATATTAATTGTGCTATAGCTATAGCAGTTAGTAAGAGACAAGCTCTTGTGCTGGTCACGGGTTTGTTGATTGCGCTGCTTATCTTTATTTTGCTAAGCTCGGGAACATGCTGGAAGAAATTGGGAACATCATGAGTGGTTTTATTCTGCAGGCTCCCGAAGTACTTATTAATCCTTACGTTAGCTCTTTGATACTGTTCATTAATGCTATTCGCCTATTGTGGGCTGTGTGGAGCTCGGTAGGTTTTTGGTGTAAGAGAAGGCAAATTTTGGGTGAGACAATACCAAAATGTGCCCTGAGGCGGCCTGTCCCTGGGTGGCAGGGGGAGTGGAAGGATTTGGGCAGATTCCCAGGACGGTTATCACCTCCTGTAGCCTGGGATCTTACCCCTGAACAGGCAAGCAACCCCGCAAAATTGACACAACACCTGATAGAAGGGTGCCTTGTCTATCCCAGTGAACATCAGCAACTCCCAGCGCTGTACTGGGGCCTGGCCTGTGCTTATCGAGCTGCAGTTCAGTGCTCTCAAAGGACTGTGGTGGAGATGGGAACTCAAACAAAAACAACAACAGCAGAGATTGCCCCAGTAGTAAAAAAGAAACAGTGGACAAGGAGAACAACAGGGCCATACCCTCGATTAATAAGGGATGAGAAAGAGGAGAAAGAAGCGGGTCCTTCAGCAAAGGGGTCAGAAGAGGGAATAACAGAGCTCAAACAGGAGGCAGAAACTACCCGGTCCCTGACATCATCAGAACTGCGAGATCTGCGGAAAGACTATCGCCGCCAGCCGGGTGAGCGGATTGCTGCCTGGCTGCTTCGATGCTGGGATAATGGGGCTGATGCTCAGCAGCTGGAAGGTAAGGAAGCCCAACAGCTGGGTTCCCTTGCTAGAGATCGAGGAATTGAAAGGGGAATTGGAAAAGAAACAGGAATTTGCAGTCTGTGGAGACGGCTCCTTTCAAGTGTTAAAGCAAGATATCCTTTCAAGGAAGATCTTACGGACAACTCCCCAGGGAAGTGGGCTACTGCGGATGAAGGTGTCCAGTACCTGAGAGAACTAGCAGTGCTGGAAGTCATCTATGGTGATCCAGATAGTGATGAAGCCCCTAAAAATCCAGAGGATGTCCTGTGCACACGGGCCATGTGGAGGAAGGTGATTAAAGGTGCGCCATCCTTGTATTCTGCGGGCTTGGCTGCGATGTACTATCCAGAAATGGATGTGGGAGAAGGACTAAGATGTACACCAACTGTGGAGGCAGTCTCTTCCTGGCTTCAGAACTTTGAAGAGAGTCTTGGTACCTCCTCATCTCTACGGGCGAGCTCCCTGGATGTCAGGAGCACCCCAAGAAATCAGTTCTCTTCCACCCCAGTCAGAGGGAAAGGGAAACCCAGGCGCATGACACGTGGCAAACTTTGGTTCTTCCTGCGTGACCAGGGGGAGGACATGAGGAAGTGGGATGGTCAACCCACCTTCAAGTTGGAAGCTCGTGTACATGAATTGCGAGGAAAGACCCCTGCCAAGAAGAAGACATCCAAGAAGGTTGTTAATGTAGCTGGTGTGGAACCGCAAGAAAGTAATCAGCAATCTCCCAGATACAGGAAGACTGAGATCACCTCCCTTGGCCCTGATGAAAGAATCTCCGGCCTGGCACGGCAAGGGTCAGACAGTGAATGCTCCGACCAAGAACAGGAATAGAGGGCCCCTGCCTCCAGCCAGGAGGAGGAAAGGGATGATCGGGTGTATTGGACAGTGTGGATTCGATGGCCTGGCACATCAAATCCACAGAAGTACCAGGCTTTAATCGACACCGGGGCACAGTGTACATTAATGCCATCAAGTTATAGAGGGGCAGAACCTATCTGGATCTCAGGAGTGACACGGGGATGTCAAGAACTGTCAGTACTGGAGGCCAAGGTTAGCTTGACCGGGGACAAGTGGGAAAAACATCCCATTGTAACTGGCCCAGAAGCCCCTTGTATCTTGGGCATTGACTACCTCAAGAGGGGGTACTTCAAAGACCCAAAAGGATACCGATGGGCTTTTGGTGTGGCCAGTGTGAACACAGAGAAGGTCAAACAGTTGTCTAATCTGCCTGGCCTCTCAGGAGATCCTTTTGTTGTAGGACTGTTGCGAGTTGAAGAACAACAGGTGCCAATTGCTACGAGGACCGTGCACCGACGGCAGTATCGCACGAACCGAGACTCTCTGGCTCCCATCCAAGAACTGATCCGTCAACTGGAGAGCCAAGGTGTCATCAGTAAGACACATTCGCCTTTTAATAGCCCAATATGGCCAGTGCCAAAGTCTGACGGAGGGTGGAGGTTGACAGTAGACTATCGTGGCCTGAACGAAGTGATGCCACCACTGAGTGCTGCTGTACCAGATATGTTAGAGCTCCAATATGAACTGGAGTCAAAGGCAGCCAAGTGGTACGCCACAATCAACATTGCCAATGCATTCTTTTCAATTCCTTTGGCAGCAGAGTGCAGGCCATAGTTTTCTTTCACGTGGAGGGGTGTCCAGTATACCTGGAATCGACTGCCCCAGGGGTGGAAGCACAGCCCCACTATTTGTCATGGACTAATTCAAACTGCACTGGAAAAGGGTGATGCCCCTGAACATCTGCAGAACATCGATGACATCATTGTGTGGGGCAACGAGGCAGAAGAAGTGTTCAAGAAAGGACAAAGAGTAATTGAGATTCTTCTGAGAGCTGGGTTTGCCATAAAGAAAAGCAAGGTCAAGGGACCAGCACAGGAGATTCAGTTCTTGGGAATAAAATGGCAAGATGGATGCCGCCATGTGCCTATGGAGGTTGTCAACAAGATAGCAGCTATGTCTCCACCGACCAACAAGAAGGAAACACAAGCTTTCTTAGGACTTGTGGGATTTTGGAGGATGCACATTCCAGGCTACAGTCAGCTGGTGAGCCCTCTCTATCAAGTAACCCGAAAGAAGAACAATTTTGAGTGGGGTCTTGAGCAACAACAAGCCTTTGAGCACATCAAACAGGAGATAGCTCGGGTGGTAGCTCTTGGGCCTGTTCACACAGGACCAGATGTGCAAAATGTACTTTACACATCAACTGGGGAGCATGGCCTCACATGGAGCCTCTGGCAGAAGGTAGCAGGTGAAACTCGGGGTCGACCATTAGGATTTTGGAGCCGGGGATATCGAGGATCAGAAGCCCACAACACTCCAACTGAAAAGGAGATACTGGCAGCATATGAGGGGATTCGAGCCGCCTCAGAAGTTGTTGGTACAGAAGCACAGCTCCTCTTGGCACTGCAAGTGCCTGTACTACATTGGATGTTCAAAGGAAACATCCCTTCTACACACCATGCAACCAGTGCTACCTGGAGTAAATGGGTAGCGTTAATCACGCAACGAGCTCGACTGGGAAAACCCAACCGTCCAGGGATCCTGGAAGAGATCATGGACTGGCCAGAAGGTAGAGATTTTGGAGCACTGCCTGAGGAGGTGGCTCGTGCCCAAGAAGCACCGCCATATAACGAATTACCAGAAGATGAAAGGCGGTATGCTCTGTTTACTGATGGATCCTGTCGTGTGGTAGGAAACCATCGGAAGTGGAAAGCTGCTGTGTGGAGCCCCACAAGAAAAGTCGTTGAGGCCACTGAAGGAGAGGGCGAGTCAAGACAGTTTGCAGAAGTAAAAGCGATCCAACTAGCCCTAAAGATTGCTGAACGAGAAAAGTGGCCAGTACTGTATCTCTACACTGACTCCTGGATGGTGGCTAACGCCCTGTGGGGGTGGCTACAGGAGTGGAAGAAGACCAATTGGCAGCGCAGAGGTAAACCCATCTGGGCTGCTGCATTGTGGCAGGACATCGCTGCCCGAGTGGAAAACGTGGCTCTAAAGGCACGTCATGTAGATGCTCACGTGCCCAAAAGCCGTGCCACCGAAGAACATCAAAACAATGAGCAAGTAGACAAGGCTGCCAAAATGGAAGTAGCTCGGCTGGACCTGGACTGGGAGCGCAAGGGTGAGCTATTTGTAGCTCGATGGGCCCATGAAACATCCGGGCATCTCGGGAGAGATGCAACGTACAGATGGGTTCGTGATCGAGGGGTGGACCTGACCATGGAGGCCATCTCCCAGGTCACTCGTGAATGCGAAACGTGTGCTGCAATCAAGCGAGCCACACGAGTAAAGTCTCCCTGGAACAGAGGGCGATGGCTGAGTTTTCGATATGGTGAGGCCTGGCAAATTGACTATATTGGACCATTGCCACGAAGACGCCAAGGCAAGCGCTACATACTCACCATGGTGGAAGCAACTACTGGTTGGCTTGAGACGTACCCTGTAAATCATGCCACTGCCCGAAATACCATCTTAGGTCTTGAAAGGCAAATTTTATGGCGACATGGTACTCCTGAAAGAATCGAATCAGACAATGGGACCCATTTTCGAAATAATCTCATAAACTCCTGGTCAAAGAAACACGGCATTGAGTGGGTGTATCACATCCCTTATTACCCACAAGCGTCTGGAAAGATTGAAAGATCCAATGGACTGTTGAAGACTATGTTGAGAGCATTGGACAATGGGGGATGGAAGCACTGGGATATAAATTTAGCAGAAGCCACTTGGCTAATTAACACCAGAGGATCTGTTAACCGTCCTGGTCCTGCCCAAACCAAACCCCTTCATACTGTGGGAGGAGATAAGGTCCCTGTAGTACCCACAGGGCAATGGCTGGGGAAGGCAGTGTGGATTGCTCCTCCCTTGGGAAAAGGCAAGCCCACTCGTGGGATTGTTTTTGCTCAGGGACCTGGATGTACTTGGTGGGTAATGCAGGAGGATGGGGCTACTCAGTGTGTGCCTCAAGGAGATTTAACCTTGGGGGGAAAATAATCTGTGGGCTGAGTTGTATGTTGCAGGAAGTGATGGAGGAAGTAGGAACGACGAAGAGTGAACCAGATACGTGCGATGATGACCCAAACCTAGCCAGTGCTGGAGTCCAGCAGTCAAAAATACTGCTCTGTCCTGAACATCCACCTTGACAGATGGGAGCCAAGTCACTGAACATCTGGAGGAGTGAAGAAAGCTTACGGAATGGATAAATGAGTGTTATGTGGGACCTGGGCATGACGTAAATGGTATGGAATAAGGGGTGGAGACTGTACCGGGTCTGGCTGAGCCAGAATTGGTTTTCCCCTGTAGCAGCCCCCATGGTGCTGTGGTTTATGTTGGGAGCTGGCAGGGTGTTGATAGCACCCTGGTGGTGTGGCTACTGCTGAGTGGTGCTTACACAGCACCAAGGCTCTTTCCGACATTTCCCCCCCTCCCACAGTGGGACGGGGTGGGCAAGATCTTGGGAGGGGACACAACCAGGACAGCTGACCCCAACTGACCAAAGGGATATTCCAGACCATCTGACGGCTGCTCAGTATAAAGCTGGGAGAAAGGAGGAAGGGGGGGGGGGTCACCCTTGGTCCTCCGAGGCAACCCCTCCGCGTATGGGAGCCCTGCTTCCTGAGAAGGCCCGACATCGCCTGTTCATGGGAAGTAGAGAATAAATCTGTTTGCTTTTTTTTGCTTCCACGCGCGGACCTTTGCTTCGCTTTGCTTACACTAAAACTGCTTTTGTTTTACCCACAAGGGTTGGGTTTTTTTCTATCTTATTTTCTTTCCCCTCTTTGCCCTGTTGAGAAAAAAGGGGAAGGGGGGGAAGTGATAGAGCGACTTGGTGGGTACCTGGCATTTAGCCAAGGTCAAACCACCACAGTTTGGATTTTGCTACTTGTCAGACCTGATTAATGGATGTCAGTCAAGTCCAAAAGTTTGTTTGTTTTCTCTAGTTCTATGAGTTGGTCTAATTAAAGATAGCACCTCTTCTACAAAGCTTGTCTCACTTGTATCGCACAATATATTAGCCACAGCATCATAACTGCACTCTCAAAATGTACAGAAGTGAGATAAACTTTTAATTGAAACACTTCTCTCCTACTTTCACAGCAAATGAAATGGGTATAGGAGGAAGAGGGAAATAATACAATAAATTTTAACTTCAGATAAAGACAAACCACTATACAAAGGTTGGAAAGCAGTGCCCTAAGGGCCTCATAATAGCAACTGTATTTTACACTGAACGTTTTTCTATTAATTGATAAGTTTCTGTGCCACCTGCATTTATATTTAAGTGGATTTGTCTCGCCAAGAGACCAAGAACAAGGCTATTTTTTTCTTGTTTAAATCTTTTCTGTGTAAATTCAAAGGGGGGGCTTTCTTGCCAAAGTTGTGTATCTGTTTAATCTGAATGTACACTGTCTAATCGTAACACTTTGAAATATGTTAATGGAAAATGTGTTGAGTTGATGCTGTCATGATGCTCAGTTGTAAACTCTGCTATGTTGCTGATAGCATGGTTAATCAGAATCTATGCATTTTCTTAACCTTAGTTTAACAAAGTTATTTAAAATATTTTATTTATATAAATCATAATAAAGAGTAATTACAGTTCTAGACTAAAGCACTCTTCTGAGAAGCACTTGGTAAAGCCACTTTCTCTGTTGAGAGCTTTTGCTTGTTTGCAGGCATGGAAATAAGTTAATACACATTTTTCACCTTTTGTAGTCTGGAAAGTCAATATTTCCTTACTGATTTAATATATTACTCACATCTGCCATGTAAGGCTTGTATTAAAATATCCTTTTGATGGATGAAACTAATAAATGAAACCTCTGAATTAAAACATTAAAAATATACTTTAGTTTCACTATTTGCAACTCTCATGTCTTAGGACAGATATAACTGAAAATGTCTATTTTAGATTTTAAAAAGCCACTCTGAAGCCACTTTTCACACAGGAAAATGAAAAATGTCTATAATGGTTTTCAGTTATGTTAGTCATACAAGGGCAATCTTTTATATTTTGCTCGTTCAAAGGAGAAGGGATAAAATACTAAAAAAAGGAGAACATTTCTTAACACTTAGAACTATGTCATTTATATTTGTCAGGTGGGGAGAAGAAAGGGAAAAAATAACTGAAGAAATTGAACTGAAGACTTCATAAAGAGAAACAGGGAAGACAAACTGATTCTCCTTTAATTATATTTAAAATTGAATTTCTTATATGATGAAAAAATCTACAACTGTTTTAACAGATTCTGAAAAAGTAATTATTTTCCCCAAACTAAAGTTATCTTTTATCATGAGCCATATTTTACAGATGGAGGACAATCAAAAGGATTATTTTTTGAACTCTCCTAAAAATGTTTCATTGTAGCTTTTCTACAAATCAAAAACTCTTTACTTAAAGTACAATCTATTAGTCTAACAGGCCTAGAGACAGGATAGTTCATCTCACTGTACTGCCTGGATCTCCTTGCTTCAAAGGGATTTAACCTGTCGTTCCAAACATGGCAGTCCATAGAAAATTCATCCTTAAATATCAAGCCAACACTGAAGCCAGGAATTCACATATTGTTAGTCCTTGTTTTTATGTGACTGAGATTATTCACAGAAAATAAGATGACAAGGAAAAAGTAAGGAATTTGTTAAGTGTGCACATATATACAACAGTATTGCTAAAAACTACTAAGAGATTTGGATTGTCAGCGTTAGCTCCTTGTAAGAAAAATTAATGGTCAGAATAGAGATGAGGAAGCCATAAAATGTAAAATAAATGCAATTCATCCTACAGTTAGAGAAATCTGGATTTATTTAATGGTTAGCATGATGGGTATCAGTATCATAAATGTACCTATATAGAATAATTCTGGAACGATATTTGTGATAACATTTACAGTGTCTATTTACACATCACCTATTCGCCAACTCAGTTACTCCAGAACTCATTCTAATGTGTTTCCATCAGCTTAAAAAGATCCACCATAATTAATTTTAAACAAACTTGCCACAGAAATTCTTCTTTCCTACCAGTGGAGAGAGAAGAGTGATAGTTTTCCTACAGGATGCAGAACTAATTACTGACCTTGTGTTGCAGGGGAATTATTGAGATGAGTCCTTGTTGTGGGGTTAACCAAAAGGTTTTATTAAACAATGATTAAACAGCAGTCAAGCACTCTACTACTTACTACATGTTTAATACTTAAACTATAGTTTGATGTGTAAAAAAACATCTCTTGCCTCACTGTAGGCATCAGATGCTGGGTAAGGGATCTCTCAGCCTCGAGGAGTAACCTTGAGAGAGCATCCCTAGTCACAGGGAGATCACTGCCATGCAGCCCAATGCCATGCAGGAGAGCTCAACAGACCCTGGTGGCTGCAGATATTTATAGCATAAAGTGGTTGGCTTGTTTTCTGCTGTGTTCATGCAGTTTCTGACACTTATCAGCCCAGTCTCCAGCCCAAACTGGTTTTGTGGTTTGGTGCTGGGTTCTTGCTGATGTGGCATAGCCTTGCACAACAGAATTAACTTCAGTTAGGCCTACTTGTTGAGCAACTGCCTGAACCAAAGTATACTTAGTTCAAACAGGAGGAGTGCACCCGTCACACCTTGGAAGAGCAATATAACCAGTTTAGAGCTACTATAGAGCTAGCTATTCCAGGTCTGATTAGAAGTTGGTACAGTATTCTTTTAGGATTGCTTTTTGGACGCAAATATCCTCAGTAGCATTCATTGTTACCCTTTTTAGATCCAAGAACCTTACCAAACGCAGTTCAGAACCATCATGAGTGCATAGGCAAAATACTGAGCAAATAGCTTATTTTAGGCAACTTCATATTTGGCTTTTTCTGACAACTTCATGTTTAATTCTTTGTCTGCAGTGTGGCCAGAAGCAGCTCTGCAGGAGCTTGTGAGCAAAGGACTGATGGTTATGAGCTGCAGATGTCCATGTCTTCACACGGCATAGCTGCAGTTTTCATTCCTTTCCATTTGTTTTGACCAGTGCAAGATTTATGTGGGGGCATCAGCTGTCAAAACAGACTCAGGCTAAGAGGCTGCAGCATAGCTTAAAGTCAGTGTTAAGGAGACTGTTCAGGAGCAAAGCAGTCCAAATCAGGGAAGAGTAGAGGTGCCTTAACATCACCTTTTTCTCTTTTCTCCTCCATGTGAAACACTGTGCCAAGTGTTCCTTGGTCAGAATTCATATTCAAATATTAATATTCACACAGCATATACAAAATAGGTTGTGGTGTTACAAAGGTTTTCTATTAGTACTTGCATAATACTCCAAAACTTAGTCACACAATACATTTATGTTCATTGCTCTATTTGATTTTACTATTTGAAAAATAATGCAGCCAAATATAGAGAAAACCTCTTTGCATGGCATAACGCAATATTTATTCAGGGTAAATTCGGGACTGTATCAAAGTTAAATTGAACAGAGGTTGTTTACTTAGCTTCTCTTTAAATAAGAGTAGATAAGCATTATGCATTTAGGAAGTCATAACAATATACTTCTAGGCCTTAATTGCCACTGAATTATACGTTTTTTTGTTGATTTCACCAGCATAAATGTGGTTTAATCCAGTTATGAGTCAGATCAATTCAGAAAATGTTACAATAGGACATTTTGAATGGACCATGGGCAAATTTAAATTCTGGAGTATCCAAAATAAACAACCCAACTTCAATATATACTTGTTAGAGAAAAGATTACTTATTGCCTCATTATGTCTTTCAGGCAGTTATTACTTCCAGAAATTATTATTTAATATTTATATTACAATGATGTCCAGAAGTACCAATTCAAATCACCTTAAAAACCACTGTTCAAGTAGAGCACTTAATGAGAAGAAGTCTGGAGGCCTTTCAATCTAGCTCTTGGAAAAGTGGAAACACATGAACATAACGAACAACAGTAGTAAGAATAGGGAAAAGCAGCAATAAAACCTTGTTACTCTGAAAAACTATGTAAACATTGTTCAGACCACTGAACTCTTGAAAGGGACAAACATAGAGGTGGCTGTCACCAATCATTCTTTCAGTTTAGCTGCATGTTGTTGCAGTATTTACTAATGTTGCCGTTCAAATGTAAAAAGAGATTTGAATAGGAGAAGGTTGGGCTTGGTGTCTACTTTGAAATCGTTAGTAAAAAAATTGTTTAAACTTTCAGTGGGATCACTTACATAGTCTCACTTGAAAGACCCATTATGTAACTATATTTTGTACTTTGTGCACTTAATCTGTAATTATATGGTAACTGGGATACCAACTCTGGGAATTAATGTTGCTGAGGACTCTGTTGAAGCTGCAATCAAAATACTGGTTTTATATTTATAGTGCTTTTAAATTCCTGGGATAATTCCTGGTATTTTCTTAATTTGTATAGATATTTGTATCTTGTCTATGTAAAATGTCTTCAGGAGTTGTGGTCTAGCTAGCTATAGTTTCAGCAGACTTTGGATAGGCTTTTATTTTTGATGGCTAAAACTGTAAGTTAAATAATAGTGTCTTACACTGAAACTAACACTACAACTACAGTAGATTCACCATGGGAGCAACAGTTGCTATAAATTTCCCGCACCCATCTATTTCCCTGTTGCATTAATAAATGTATTGAGCAATTTGTGGTAAACATTTTTACATTAAAAAAAGTTATGATAATTCATGCATAAAACAGGTGCCTTGAGTTCATGATGAAGGACATCAGTTACAGAGGCATTCATATTAATTATGATAAAGATACATTATTGGTATTAGACAGGAATGATCAATTGTTCTTCTGAGAGAAAATATTAGTAATTTTATTATAGCACTGGTGTAGTGCACTATAGTGAGAAATTCTAAATCTGTTGTCAGTGCTCTTAGCTTGAGGGGCTGAAGTTCTCATACTTGGCCTTAGTCCAAAGGTGAGTCATTTGAAGAAAATGGCTTATCTGAACAAGAAAAAATGGAGGTGATTTAATGTTTTGGGAAATATATATATGCTTATAATTTTATTTTTTACAAACTCTGATGGTTATATTTAGTTTAATTATTTAAATTTAGGCATAGATGTAGTCCTCAAAGAGGACTGCATGCTCTGTAAAGATGGAGGGAGGATTAGTAAAGAAACAATAAGCATATAACCCTAGTAGAAATGCATGCTTATTTTCTATATCTGGATACAAATTGGATACTCAAACATACAATGCCCATACACAGACAAGAATTTAAAAATAAATAACAGTATTGTTAAACATAGTGGACTTTTATAAATGTGATGAACTGTATGTTTTGTTGCTAAAGATTAAACCATCTTCATCCAAAGCCTCATAAGAAAGTGAACAAAGCAACTAATGATCCTGAACAGGAAATATCACTTTCAGGGACTGGTGAGGGTTTAAAGGACTTTTCACTTCTAGTTGTATGCTAAAATCAGGGGCAGGTCAATGCTAACCTGACATACCATTTTCTGTTGCTGTTCATGTAAAATGGCATTCTTTAGCATTTTGTCCATTTCTCAGTAAACAGATTATCATAATAAAACAGGATCCCAGCTTAGTTGGTGGCAGTACCAGTAGAGAAGCCAGGGATTAAATGGGTGTGAAAACAAAACTATCTCTGTTCTTAGACATGGTCTCTGCAGAACACAATTAAAGAGCATAAGGTGAGCAGCATGTGCAAATCCACCCTGCTGTCAGCTTTGTGCACTGTTTTGTGGCTGAGCAGAACTTCAGGCTCCAGGACTGTTAAAATGGCATATTGCATACACAATAGGTTATCAAATACCTATTTCAAACAAACAAGGAAATTAAACAGGAAAACATTTCCATCAACATATTGTTGAGATCTAACAAACATGAATATTGAAGTCACGTTACCTACAATAAACCCATTGGCTGCTTTTCAAACATATTTGTACATTACTATGTTACAGTTTAACAGCATTTTCAATAACAATGTTGTACTGAGGGGGTTGAAATATTTGAAGAAAAATTACAACTGTATTCTGGGGTTTATGTGAAACAGTGTGAGTATGTATGTGGCTTTACTCTTATTGTTGCTTGCATCAAAATTTAACATAACATATTCAAACATTGTGTTTGGGTGGAGGTTGTTAGGGTTTTTTCCCAGATGTGTTTGTTCTCCTAATTCCTGGTAACTGAAAGTTAGGGGGCGTAAGGCACAATGGAGTGGCAGCTGCTGGGATGGCCATGAACACAAGACATCAAACGCCAAATACATGATCAATCGTTTCAGCGTTTTAGATATAATATATGCAATTATTAAATTAGGAAACTGAGTCCGAGGAAACATTTGTCATTCGGGATTGAATTTGTCTGGGCAACTGACGTGCCCCTGCAGACGACAAACTATGCCAAAAATGCGGGGGAAACCAGGGACACTTGTACCCTAGAGCAGGGGTCCCTCAGTCCCATGTCGGTTACCGGGCCAGGAAGGGCCCCCGCAGGCACCCACCGCGGTCTGGCCCGGCCTAGCCAGGCCCGCGGACAGATCCCATCCCAGTCCCCGGCCCAGGCCGCATGTCGGGCAGAGACAGGAGAGCCCGTTACGCGGCCCCAGAACACGTCCCCCCTGTAGCGCGCCACTCCCACCTCCTCCTGTCAACTCTCCCAGGTCTCCTCCTGCCCTCACATCCGCACCTTCACCCTGTCCCTGCCCTTTATCCCCAGGCCCCTGACCCCCACGCCAACGACCCCAGCCCCCACCTTGCCCCATTCCTCCATAGCGGGCTCCCGCCTCCCGCTGAGCGCCATTGGCTGCGGCGGCCCATCCCTCACGACGTCCCTGGCTCAGGATTGCCTGCACCGTGACTCAGCCTCACACCAGTGCAGGAAGAGGGAAGGTTAGTGGGGATCGGTGGTTGTGGTACCTGTTTGTCCCCTCCCTCCCTCCTTCTGTCGCGACCAGTGGGGGAGCGAGAGTTGCGTCTACTCCCTCCCCGCCGCTGTGGTACTTTCCCGAGCTTGGGTGGCGGTGCGAGTTGCGGTGCCTTCTTGCTGTCCCCGTTCCTTTCCCCCCAGGGCCTTCCTCTACAGCCCTACCTCCCCCCTGGGTCCCCGCTGAGAATGGGAAGGGGGGCGGGAGGCTGAATCGGAGGAAAAGAGGGGAAGTGTGCGGAGGGAGGCGGGGAGAAAGGGCGGTGGTGGGTAGGTAGGAGGCCATCCCGGTCCCCTCGTGCCCGCGGCGGCAGTGCGGAGGTGGTAGTTGCCGCTCCCGGGGAGTGTGGCTTGGGGTGAGGAGTTGGGGGCGGAGTGGCGACGCTGAGCGCGCCGGGGAGGCGGGCGAGGGGCGGTGGTGGCGGGAGGCAGCGGTCTCGCCGCCGGGCATCGTTTCTGTTGGGACAGTCGCGGGACAGACCCTGGTGCCGCTGGCGGCAGAGGCCAGGAGGAGCCCGGCTCCACTGACGTGCTCCCCCAGTGCACACGCACGTCACACGTTCCGCTCTGCAAACGCCCCCGTCCTCGTCGAAAGCTGTTGTATTTTTTTTCCTCCCTCTCCTTTCCCCTCTTAACGAGAAGAAAACTTGATTTGATTTAATATATTTCCTTGGGGTCAGAAGAAACTCCTGCTTGCTGGATCTGGTTTAGGCGCCCGACAGACAAGGTAAATTAAATAGTAAAGGTTTGGGGAGCAGCAGCAACAACAACCGAAAAATCCTTCCTCTGCTGAAGGGGGTGGGGGAAAAAGGAAGGAGTTCAGCTTCATTTTGATATCTTGGTTTTGGCCTTTATTTTTCTGTTTTCTGCCTTGCATAGTTTAGCTGTCTTTTGTGTTTCTCCTCCTCTTACCGAAATGCTGTTTGTATGGACATAATCATGGAGGTTGAAGAAAGAATCTGGGGAGATCGAAAGTTTTTAAGCTCCTCAGACACAGAAGTTTCTTTGTTCGTATTGAACCGAAACTGCTCGACTCCGTGACTGTGCTTCTTCCGCTCCTTCCTTTACGAAACGATTGCTAACCCTGCAAGTATAATTAAGCTCTCAGGAAATAAGAAAGTTCTAAAAGAGGTAATCTCTTTTATTTAATCAAAAGATCTTGAGGCTTGGCGCTCCCTGTATCTGCCGTTTCTTGTTTCTTTTATCTTGTTTTCTGGAATATCGGTCAGTGTCTAGCCGGTCGTCTTCAAGATAGCTGTTAAATTTCTTTATAAAAACGTGCCCTCGTAGTCCGCTGTGAATGTTGTTGCAGCTTTTCCTCTCGACTGCTGCCACCACCCCTTTTCCTCCCTTCTGCCCCCATTCTGTCCTCAAGATGACGAGTTGAACTGTGTATTTTTCAGCTTTTACAGGAGAGTTCTGTATTGCATTTTGATCTTTGCACAAGTTTTTCTTAAGAACCTCCATTTAAAAAAGAAAAAAAAGGCTAGCTAGTGGTCTGACTTATTAAAAGTACGTGTAGTTGAACCTCTCAGTTCTAAATGCGAAGTTTTGGTGTAAGGTTTTGTACCGTTGATGCTTGTTATGTTACACCAATTGACAGTTGCATGTAGTGAAAGCAGTATTGCTCACCACGGATTCATTTCACATGCCTCAGAAAGGTAATTATTGATTAGTTCTTTCGTGAAGGCAAGGAATTTCTCCTATTGTGAATATTCAAAATGAGCCAGAAGCTATAGCTCTGTGCTATCTTATTTAAATTTTTGTTCCTGTTTGACGAACTCAAAAGCAGTATGTTAATCAGATAGGATGTGCATGCTTCAGTCTCTCGAGGGTCCAAGATGTGTTGGTATTTGTGAGACTTTGACAAAGTCATTTCTATACAAAAATTTTTAACACTCCTACATATGTAGTTCTTTAACAGCACCAAGTAACGTAGTGTATGAGGAAAAAGTTATTAATCCAGCTCCATCTGTTTGATAAAATGTGAAGAAAAATGTCAACATTTAACTCTCCTAAAATGGCTTCTGTGGCTGATAACAAGTAAATTTAGCTTGCAATGTATAGGCTTACCTTTCCAGACAGCAATAAAGGTTATTCTTAGGTACCTGAAGGGGGTGAACAATATAAAATGGCAGTGAACTTCAGTTTCCTTATATGGCTGATGTTTGGCGGAAAAGCAATGAAGTCTAAATAGAGTAATCCTTTTGCAAAGAACAATCGCTTTTCAAAGCAGTGTTTCAGTCCCAACAATGACTTGAGATTCTTGGGGGGGGAGAATTTTAGCAATACATGACAAATTTAGTTGTGAACCCCCGTGTTCTTAATGGCTGAAGTTTTTTGTTTCTTTTCAGACCTTTTGTGTTTCTTGTGATGCACTTGATATTTTTCAATGTTGTGTAGAAAAATAGATCCTTGTAGTGGAGCCACAACTTTCTACATCAGTGTTTTGTCACCGTGGTAGCTATGGATAAGGCAGTTTTTAATGATGAAAGTGTAATTCAGTACTGCTTTTACAGCTAACAGTTATATCCTAGAATGCCATTTATGTCATTAACATAGTTTAGGAGTTATGAAGGGTGTATTCTTTCTTGAGATCAACTGTCTCACCTAAAAAACAGGCTGACACTGATATTCATATTATGAATAAAATTATTTAAGTATACACACAGTAGCTCATGTTGCTTGAAACAGTGCTTTCATAGTACCTGTTGATTGCTTGGGGAAACATTCTTTTGACCAGGCTGTTCCTTGCTTATGAATTAAATTAAACTCATGTAAACATTGGTGATTTTAAGTAGGTATGCTTGCAATCAAAGAGCTAGAAGTTACAGCATATGGCATACTATGGAATATGATTATCATGAGAGTGATTATCATATTAGTAAAATATGATTAGATTTGTCTTACGAATAAGCTGCCCAGTAGATAATGTTTGGTATAAATGTAGTGCTCAATAGGGTATCTGTTTGCACATCACATTCATATAGAATTGGTTAGGGGACTCCATGGCAAAAGTGTTATTGACTGAAAGTTGCTTAGTGTACTAAGCTGGTGGTGTAAGAAAACAGTGTTATGACTTGTCCTCAGTGGAGTTCGTTTAGAGTCTGTGGTCCTAGGTATAGAGCACCATGCTTGGAACATCAAAGCTAAGGGAAGGCTTGCACATATGTTACATACATTAAAGGTAGCATGTTAGCCAAGGTTTGAGAAATAGAAGGTCATGGAAGCAAATTCCTCCACTCAGCTTTCCTGTAGGAGTGTAATGAATTATTGGCTGTCTGCTTTGTTTTCTTGTTTTGTTTTTGTCCTTCCTGCTCCGAAGCAAAAAGGAAAATCTTCTAGGGAAAATGTTACATAAAGATCAAATGTTTGATATGTCATCTTTTCAGTAGATTCTCCCTATGGAATAACCTGATCTGCTGAAGGGTCTGACATTTACTCCACATAGAGGAATTACAAATCTAACCTTTTTCAAACAAGTAACGAGTTGATGGAAAAGCTATTCTTACAGATATGAAAATAGTAGGTTGTATCCCTATGTGAGCATGCAAATGTTGATGGTGACAGTTGATATAGGTAGTTAGATGCAAATTCTTTGGAAAATGAAGATTTAGAAACATTGCTATTCTACCTTTGTCAACTTTCAAGTAAAACAACATGTCAGACAACGCTTCACATCAGAATGAAAACATTAAAGGTAATATATTAGTTTATGTAGTAAATAGTCCATAAATAACTTATTTTTTATTTTTTTCACATTTAAAAAGTGCAATATCTGTGGTAACCTATTAAATTGCTACTTTAGTGTTGTGGGTAACTTGTGAACAGTTGTGGCTATGGCTACTCATGTGGCAGACTCTGGTCCAGTTCTGGACAGAAATACTTTTTTGTCAGGGTGGGGGCTTGTCAAAGCTTCACACATGATTTTGCTGTAATCCTTATAGTTCTTCTCATCTCTTGGGGAGCAGCTGCAGTGTGCCACTGCAGTTTTCAACTGTGAAGGTGGCATGCAGAGCCTGCTGTATAGCACAGTTGGCACACTGTCTCCTGCTGAGTAAATATCAGTAAAAATTAGTGGGCCTAAATAACACTGCCTGGGATACTAAGCAATTCTACTGAGTTTAAGATTGTAAGGGGACATGTGATACAGAGAGAAACGTGACTGCTCTAATGACAAGATAGGTGTGGGGTTTTTTTAAGGATTTTTTTTTGTTGTGAAAAAGATTACTGAAATACAGCCTTCATTTCTAAATAAGAATACAGTGTTCATGTATTGGGAGTAAAACCTTTTAAATGTCAAGTTTTGAGAGCGATGATGCTGATTTAGGAGGGTTTTCTGCCTGTGTAAGAAAAATGGAAAAAGTGAATATTGTTATACTGGAATTGGTAATATTTTTATTGGGATAATTTTGCTTTTTCTGCAGCTCCTCCTTGTTAGTTACCAGTTCTTCTTAAGATAATTGTTTCTATGATGCTTAGATTTCAATATGGGCATTTGGCTTATTACTCTGTTTAGTTTCACCTGTACTTCCCCTGAAGGTAATACAGGAGCATAATATTTCAACACTAAATTGCACCTTCCACCTTTAAAAATACATTGTGACTTTGCATGATTGAGAAATAATGCTAAACAGACCCCTTCATTTGGTCTAAATGAAACCAAACTGAAGTATACTTATGTTGGAGAACATCAACATTGTGACTAGCTTCCCTAGGGTAGTTTAAGTTGAAAAGTAGATTTGTTCTTTCTGTATCCAGAACTAATTTGTAGATACTTGATACTAAGCAATCATTATACATAGGAATGAGGAGTGATGATTAAGCAGAATCTGAGGACAATATGAACTATCTTGGCTGCTGTGGCTATCATGGAAGTTGTAATAATGTCAGAAGGTAACCAAGCCTCTGGAGCTTCTTGTGTTCAAAGGCTGAATCTTGTTAGGTAAGATAGTGTATACTCTCCTCCCCTCTATCTGCTTCAGTAGATAATGAATGGGGTGGCCATACTCTTCTGTCCTATTTTTTGGTATGGCCAAGAAAATGTTAGATAACAAGTCTTTTACACAATTTTGTTGATTAAAGAAGGTGGAGGAATTCTTTGTGCTTTCCTCTGTTCTGTATCTGTCCAATGATTAAGCACAGTCTAGACCCTAAAGATGAATTAAGATAGTAAGGACAACTTCTGTCCATATAACAGCAAAGCTACCAGAAAGAAGGTAAGTGATTCCAAAATGCACAACTTTTTTCATAGTTTCTCAACTGTAAAATATCCAATATTATGTACCCTTGAATCTTTTGTAAATAGAACTATGGTTTCTCAACCTTTTGTTTCATGCTTTTGTATAATTGAATTCTGCAAGCATAAAGCTATGTTATATATGCAAAGTAAAACAACTGTTAAAAGCAAATGTTCTTTCTGATTCTCTTATTTAGATGCACATTGTGAGAATAACTGGAAGAAACTGTAAATCAGTATCCTCAGAGTGATCAGTTCAGAATTCACTTGGGCCGTGAGCTCCTTTTCCAAACACAAAAGTCTTCTAAGCACACTGAATTCTCCAAGTTTGTATAGCTCAACGTGTACAGTACTGTGCTTCATGCCTTGTAGACCCTGTCATGAAGTTGGCTGGGGTGGAATGAACAGAGATACGTAAACATGGTCCAGGTAGTGAATTATCTGACTATTCTGGATTATCACGCACTTCCAGTGGAGGAGACTGCAGCTATTTGAGTAGAATTTCCTTTCTAGGAACAGCTAGGAAGGAAATACTTGTTTTAAGTGTTGAGCTTTGTGTTCTCTTGAACTTAAAATTGCACTTCTGAAGTAGATGCTCAGGGTATAGTTGTCTTCCTGTGAGCTCTTAGTGCTCAGTGGCTACCTTGTGTCAGTTGTCTGAGGTTAGCTTTAGGAGTAAAGGAGCTCTGAAGTGGCTTGAAGTCTTACTAAAAGTTACAAATACTTGAAATAAAACATTTCTAATACAACTTTAATTTGGACTGGATGGTATCTCCTCCTGAAGTGGTGTCATGACCCGGAACGGTTCTGTGATCCCCTCAGGCTAGATTAAGGTGAAACGACACCAAACGACTGGTTAAAATGTTTTACTTGTGGTAGAAAGCAATTTAAACTTGGAAAAGGGTAATAAGCAATGTGGTCTCTTATAAATCTATAAGAAAGAAAAGAAAAAGAAAGGAGAGGAGAGGGTCAAAGCAATCCAGATCAGCACCCCTGGATCCAGATCTGTCTCAGGTGGTGGGTGCACACCCAGCAAAGTTTCTGTCGCCTTTTAAGCTCATCTTATCAGCTGATTAGCATACTAGACGAGGAGGGGCAGGGATTCCACAAACTCATTCCCATGAGAGACGAGGAAAAGGTGGAGCAGGGGTTCTGCGCATGCGTTGGGGGGAATGGGGTGCACCACCCCTTGTCCAATTGAGTCGGTGGTTGTACTCACCCTGCCCACCTTTGGTTTTTCCTCTGTTCCCACAGATTTTTGCTGACTTCATACTTCTTGAGCAGTCATCCCACTCTTGGGGCAGAAATGCTCACCTCTTATCAGTTCTTGTCACCTCTTTGGGCTTACACAGTGGAGCCAGTGATTAGCAGTCCTTGTGCTTGAGGGGAAACATTTGGTTTCACTCGGTCCAGTTTCCCCCCTTTGAGGCTTATCTAAGGAGCTTGTCAGTACAACTGTAAGGGAGTGGGGGGGCATCCTTCCGTACACTCCTGCTTCCTTGGGGGACATTCCTTAGACTAATCACAAAGGCCACAGCTGGTCCTTGAGGTTTTCTGTGTCGATGAATGTTTGAGGCATTACTTCCTTCAGTTCCTTACAAGTGGCCAGGGGTTTATTCTTGGTGGGGAAAGCTACAATGTTAATAACTGAATTCAAAATATTTGAAGTTATGTTAGTTTTTTAAAGGTAGCTGCAGAAGGATGGTTAAAAACCAGTATCTGTCTTGGTGTCTGAAGTACTGTGCTTTGAGTTTTACTGCTGCCTTTGGAGCCTTCTCATCAGGTTTCAGCTCTAGTTGGCATGGGAAGTTCCTGTAGCACCTGCACGTGGGGGGCATTGTCTTCCCAGATGGTTCTGGAAGAAAAGTTTCATGTTCTTCCATAGTCCTCTGTCCCCTAGTGTGGGGTCTAAGTTTAGTACAGTTGCAGAAATTACTTTTTCAGCCTTCCTTGCCTTCCTTGTCCTTGGAGATTTTCAGTACATATTTTCTAAAACTTCCAAAGCTTCCTAAGAAGGAGAGGAGAGGGCATAGATGCTTTGAGCTGCATCAATACATCAGAACAAATGTCTGAAATGCAGTGCCAGATGTCTGTGAGTGTCAGTCATAGGTTCAGTCATCCAAAATTACTATGGATGTCATTTTAAGTGTTTGGATGGTGGAAAGTGTTTCCAGGCTTGTCTGGAATACTTCTGGTAGGCTGTAAAGGAACTTTTTGAGAACTGCTGCTTTTTCCCCCATGTGTGACTAGTCATTCTGGAATTAATCTCCTTGAGGGGAGAAATGATAGTTTAGAAGAACCCAATTGTCAGCAGTTTGATCAAATTACTGCAGGTCATCTGTTTTTACTTACAGGTAACCCTGATGATAGGATGGAGGCTTATATTTGAAACTAGATATTAGGGAACTCATATTTAAATAATGATGCTAACGTAAATTATAGTGTTTTTCTTCCTCTGGGGAAATGCTATGCTTAATAATTGTATGTGCTTATACATGCCTGTGGTTAAAACAAAGAAAAAGCTTGGTTGCAGAAGCATTTACAAGGTTGAGGAGGACTGTATTTTCAGTAAAAGTAGACTGAAAAGTATGACAGTCTAAATCTTTCATAACTTAAATGCTCTGTACTTACTTTCCATGCTTATGCTACAGAGTATTACATGCAGGTGTTGAATTTACTTAGTTTCCCCTTTGGACACACTTTGGCAGGTGTACCTGAGTGAGGAGATGGATGTGCAGACAGCTGTTCATGTGCACTGATAGCCTGCTGCTGGTACATTTGCTTGCTGTGGCAAATTAGTTTGTGGCAACCTGGACTGTCAGCTTGGTGGTTAGCTCCTTTTAGGAGAACACTGTAATTTTGGGTTACTTCTGGTCACATAATCATATGTGATGTTAACCTGGGAGCTGCAGGTCATTTAAATTCTGAGGTGCTTTATAATTTTTTGGGGGTTGGCAATAAAGTTTATCACTAAGGAAGAAAATTCAAAAGTTCATGTCTTTCTGATACAGCTATCCAGCCTCTATACCATTTATTTCAGTTGTGCTTTAGTAAACTTATACAGGATGATTTATTCTAAGTTATTGAGATTGTTCATGAATTCTTTAGTAGATCTCTTTTTAGGGAGGAGTTACAGGCAGAAGGAATCGAGTGAAGAATGCTAGAAAATAATATTTGGAACAAACCTAGAATTTTACTTTAAGGTCACTTTTGTTGGTTCACATATGGGTGTTGGAAAACTATTACAAACAAGGTAAAAATTAAGTTAAGGACTCAACTCTAAGTACGAAGAGGAGAAAAAGATGGTTAAACCTGTGAGTTTCCATCCTTTCTGGTAATATGACAGGAAGGGGAAATCAACTGGAACTCTGAATTTGGCAAGCTGTTTGGCTCTGATTCTGATGGATAAGATCAGAAATGTTAATATGGGAGAAACTGGAGCTTTACTATTTTACTGTACTATTGTTTAACTATAGTGCATCTTATTTATGTCTTTTCTTTTAGGATACTTTCTTCTGAATGATGTTTTGTAGGAGAGGGAGCTTTCTGTGGCTTTTAGAAAATCCTGTTCTTCCTGTGCATTATTCTTAATCTAGACTTTAATGCTTTGGGTCCAGTACCAGAACTTTCATCTAAATAAGTAAACAATACAAGTACTAGAAAAGCAAGATAGACTTAAAATAGATTTTAATAGACTCAGATGGGAGTAATTTACTCTTCCATTTGTATTTATCTGGGTGAGTTCCTCTATTTTTCAAGGAGCATTTATTTTGTCTTGCTTTACTGAAGTAAAGCAGAAGTGCTGAGGATCATGGCATTACTGTGTACTTTTTGCAGTGCTGCTCCTACTAGAGAAAAGCAGTGGAGCAGGCAGACTTTTCTGTGGGATTTTCCTGAGAAATCTGTGGGAGAGGTGTTGTCAAGACTTCAAATGTCCTGTAGCTTTTCATGACATTAGTGTTACTGAACTGGTTTTGCAGCAGTCTGTGACACCTCAAGGGAAAGATCATGGCCCTGCCGATGGAGCAGGTTAAAATAAAGTGTTATGGGGATGGGAGAGAAATAAGTCTTTTTCTCATCCTCTTTTTTACTTCTTTCTTCCCTATGCATAGAACAACTGGTCAAGAACCAACAAATTGTTTCTTAAACCTTTTAAAATGGTGCTCTCCTTTCATCTGTCCCAGATGGATTGAGTCCCTGCCTGTTTCCACTGAATTCAAATATATATTTGCTCATTTTAGGTTCATGGATCACCCATCATTCCATTTGTGTTAAATCTTGACAAAGTTTTAAATTTCAGCTTCAGAATATGAAATATCCATAGAGGAATAACTTTCACTCAAAATCAGAATGTTACTCATTTTCCCCAAACTTATATTAACTTGTTTTTAATCTTTTAAATGTCTGAAGGGAAGTACCCACTGGACAATTAAAATTATTTGAAATCAAAGTTATGAAATTTTCTGAAATTCCTACCTTGTGCTATTTGGTTCAGTTTTCCTATTCTGAGAAAGAGGCTGACATGTTAATAGCAAATCAGTAGGGCACTGTCCCACATTTTACTTCAATAGTGTCGAAGTAGTATTGTAAGTTTTATTTTTTTTTTCCTTCCTCCTGCTAGAAAGCACAGGATGTCAGAAGTTAAGTAACACTTTAAGCCAAGTTATTAAATCAACTTTTAATTCAGTTTTGAGGCTATAATTTACACTGTGATGGGAAGGAAGAATCTTAGTTCTCCTTAAGCCTCCTGTCATAGTGAATTATCTATGTTGATAACAGCACTTTAAAAAAAACTGTGCTTCAGTATAACTGTCTAAATTCCAAATATTTTTTTTTTTATTGTAAACAGTAAGCTATCATTCTTCCTCATCTAAAGAGGCAACAATATTTTGGAAACCATTCAAGAATATCCTTCTGTTAATTTTGTTGTAACAGTTGCTTATCTGATCTCCAAAATGCCTGATGTAGTAAAATAAAAATAACATCTCTCTTTTTCTTTAATCATCAGTTGTTGGCATAGAGAAACACAACACTAAATGAAGAGAAAAATAATTTAGTGCAAAAAATATTGGCTTATATGCTTCATTACTGTGTTGGGAGTGAAAGGAGATATAAGTTGGCAAAAATCAAATGTGTGTTGTGAGAGCAAAGCTGAGTAAATAGAGGACAATAATAATGGTGCTTAGCCACATGGGAGATGTGAAGAGTCTTGTAGTTAGAACCACAGTTCAGGTGAAGATTAATTCTTGTGCATCACAATTGTGAGCTACTAATTGGGATGGGTCTGGAATTATGTATCAGTGGTAAAATGAATGTAGAAGATAAAGTGGAGAAAGGTACAGTTTAGGGATTTCTTTATTTAGCCAGGGCAGTGACTTAAAACCGCTAAGAATAATATTGAGTTAATATGTGTCATAATTACTGTATAAACTAGAGGGAGAAGATGCTTAGAATCTGGAAAATACTGATTATTTTTTTTTAACTTTTGTTCTTTACAAAAGTAGCGGCTACTCCTTATTGTAGCAGTGAAAAAGGTGTATTAAAGGAAAACTTTAAAGCTGAACTAAATAAAAGCTTACTGTTTGTAGTACTGCATTTTATACTAAACAAATGCAAAAGCAAAAAACAAACTAGCTTGTTGAGGTGGGTAGCACTTAAGACAGAAATATTCTATAAGGGAAGTATTCTAAAGTAAAATGGAAGTCCAGTTGTATGCTGTTTCTGTAAGTAGTAACTTTCATTTAGGGCACTGTGTAATATTTTAAGTGTCAAGATGCATCTTTAATTGTGTTTTTTTGTTAGGATTTTTTTTTTTAATCTAAGAAATGGGGAATGAATGCACACATCCATGTGCACTCCCCCCCTTTTTTTTTTTGGTCTTGTCTATGAATGTGTTTCCACTTGGGTTCCTCTCACCACAGACTGAGTTGTGTGTAGCAGTTAGATTTGGTGCAGCAGTTTGATTTGGTGCAGCAGTTTTTATGAGCAGTTTATCCATTTTGCTATTAGCTAGAGGGTTTTGAGTGTGGTTCTTCCTTCTCCTCCCACGGACCCAACCTCTGGTTGCTTTGTTTCTCAATCTTTGTTTTGGGCCTGCTATGTTCTTCTGACCTCTGTTGTTTGATGATCCTAGTTTTAATTAGGAATTCTAGCAATTACTTTTTGGGGTGAGTGCATGTAAAGCAGGGCATCAGGGGCTGTTTTGTTTTAATATATGGACCATGCAGTTTAGAAAACAATAATTAAGTAAATAGGAATCTTCTGATAAGAAATAGTTTCTTTTTTTCCCTTTCTGCTTTAGTTTGTGCTGTACTGTTGTGTTGCAGATTACCTGAATTTATCTGCAGGCAATTAGATGGAAAGTCTAGTTAATAGATGAGAACTTTTCTTGTGTATTGAAATGCTGCATATTTACAGCAGTGCAGCTTGCTTGTTTAAAAACCTTTGGTATCTGCTGCAGATGGCTGCATAATCTAAGGAGTGGTTTCCTGGCTGCATTGTACATGAAATGCCAAACATGTTGAGAGCAATTTTGTTCTGGAATGCCAAAATACATTAAATCTGTTCAGGAAACAACATATGTCAAATGAATAAAAATATCACACTTGTATGAAACAGAATATGGTACTTCTGTTTTTTCAAATCTGTTTTCTTTCTTGAATTAAGAGGTTAAAAAGGACTTCTTGTATTAATTATTGAGGATAGTATCAAACACCAATTGCTGACATACTTCCAGCATTTTCACTACTGTTTGTTTCCTCATACCCTTTTTTCAGCTATAGACTGAAATTGAAACAAGGAGGCTATCAATAGGGGTACTGCATAGGAAAAGGAATATTATGTTTTCCTCCTTGGATATCTAGGCCTGTGCACAGCATACAGGTTTTTGGTGTGGGGCTTGGCTTTGTTTGTTTTGGGTTTTTTCTGGGGTGGTGGTGTGTGGTGGTTTTGGTTTTTGATTTTTTTTTTTGTGTGTGTGTTTGGTTTTTTTTTTTTTTTTTTTTTTTAAGGTTGGCAGCTTATGTGTTTCTTTACATCCTTAAGAGAGTTGTATATAATTGCTTGACACAGCAGATAAAAAACCAGGGTTGTTAAAACAAAAATGAGCAGTGAAGGATGTTGCTTCTGCTCAAACTGTAATTCCAGCAAGTTCTCGAGACAGGAAGTGGGAACAACTAATAGCTCCAAATATTGCAGGATTTTATTATGATAAAGAAACAAGCCCAGGGCGGAGTGTGTTTTGTTGCATATTATTTCCTTGTTTACAAAGAAGGTGGTAGTCAATTTGATTCAACCTAGTTGGAAGGTAAAGATATTAAAAATTGTGTTGACAGAAAAATACATGTTTCTCTAGAAGCTGTAATTCCATCAGATCAGTTTCTAACTAATATTTTTCTATGGAGTCTACTGAGGTTTTTTGTTGCTTGTTGTGGTAGTTTTTGGGGGGGGGGGTGTGGGGGGTGTGTCATTTTTTTGTTGTTGTTTTTCTCCTCTTTTAGAGTTCATTACAGATTTTCTGCTAGCATCTTTCTGTGCTGTTGATAGCTTTGTAGTACCAACCTCTTGGATTTACCCAGTATCTCTTTTGTTACCTCTCCATTAAACAGTTGTCTTGACACTTTTTTTTTTAAGGTACTTTGCAACTTAATTCTACTCTGTGTGATTTTAATTAACCATGATATATAATTGATGTGACTTTTAAAAGCATATTGCCTGTTATGCTTTGTTTTGTCCTTTCTTGTTTCTTCCTGAATGTGTCCCTTTTCTTTAGGCTCTCCAAGACCTTAATAATGTTGATTTGAGAGAAGGCCAGAAGACAGCATCATGGAAGCTTATTTATAAAAAAAAAAAAAAAAAAAGGCTGTTTCCATTTCTTCATATCAGGATTTACTGTTAGGTGTGTTTTTTCAGGTGCATGATGTTGGTGGCTCTTAATTAATCAATTAGTAGGAGGGACAGTAGAAGAGAAATTTGGATTAGAAGCTTGTGTGCACTGCAGAGACTGGTTTTGTCCATACCAATTATTAACTTTATATCCAAACACCTAAAGGTTAACAGGAACTGTTTTATTACATGGACTTCATATGGGAGAAATCATCTTTCTTTTTAAGACTGGAAATAGGGTGCATCCTGCTCTAAGTAATGGGCATCATTTGCTATAAAATCACAGCTTCTGATGCTGTAGGAAGTTTGAGGTACATCTTGTGAATCTTCACTTACTTTGTAAGAGCTCTGGGACAGATGAAAGATGCATCTAGATCAGTGTCCTGTCTCAGCAGTGACCCTGTTTTGTATTTCGGGTATTTTTTTTTTTCTTTTTACAAATTTATTCAGGGTTTCAATTACAAGTTGATATTCCCTGAATATTTTTCTACAAAATATTTAAAACCTTAATATTACAATTAAGCCCCACTGAACAATTAAAACTCTTTACCATGAGCACTTCTTGACAAGACACCTTCTTGTATTGATCAGTTTGGAATTTAAGAGAGTTTTTTTGGTTAAAAGAAAGGGTTAAAAATATTTAAAGTCACCGTGTTGGGGATGCTGGTCTGTGGTGTATACTGTAGTCCCATTCTCTCAGGCCTTTTTTATAAATGTAAAGCATTGCTTTGTAGGCAAGTAATTGACTTCTTGTTGCAAAAATATGCCCAGCACTTGCTGAGCAAGGGTGTCTTCCAGTTAAGAAGACCACATCCTGTAAATATTTCTTTCAGTTCTGAACTCAGTGTAGAACATGAACTGCTGATGTAATACTGTCTAGACCATAACTGTTTACTGACCTGAGTGTCTTTGCTGCTTCTTGGTTGCCTGCAGCATCTGCACAACTGAGATATTTGGCATGGTTAATTATTTTGTTTTTTTAATTGTTCCCCCTGCCCCCTCCCCAAACTTCCTGTTTTCACTGGTTGATTCTTTCAGAAAAAACACCATCAAAACTATGAACCCAAGGCAGGCTAAATTATAAAATGTGACCTCCACGAATGAATTTTGCGATCTGAATGTGCTGTTGTGAGCATTAAACTATGTTTGCATATGTTTTTTGATACTAAGAGAAAAATATCAATAATAATCAAGAAAAGGCAGGTGTAAGTAGGGGAAGGCAGGGCTTGCTCTTTGGTGGTCTCTAGTTTGGATTAAGCGCAATGGGAATTCACTTGCTTTTTGAGTTCCAGTTGCTGGGTTGGAATATTCTTATACTTGATCACAGTAAATCTAAATTTTGTTCTTCATCACTGATTTGTTCCTCAATAATCCTTTCATAAATGTCAAAAGTACAGTTGAAAACTGGAATACTTACCCAGTTATATCTCTTTTGGGGGAGTTATAAAGTGATCATCCCCTGTCTTTCCTGCTTTTTTGCTATTTGCAGGTTGACTTCTAGACTTTGGACCAGTAGGCTGGGAATTTCATGCCTATCTGTAAAATAGTTTGTAATTGCTGTAGTGGTGGGAAATTACTAACTGCAGTAAGAACTGAAATTGGAAGAAGTGGAGAGCTGTTCAGACCTTCATTGCTGGGGGTATCAAGTCCTTTCCACCCTGCCCTCCCCCCCCCCAAGCTACCTTCCAGACTACTTGCTCTTGAGACTTTTGTTCCTAGGGATTTCTGGTGACTTCATATTTTTCATCATCTGGGGGGGATCTCTTGATTGAAACGTGTAGGTCAACAGTGCTTGCATGTGGGATGCTCTACTTTCAAGTTAGACCCCAAGGCTAGTGTGAATGGAGAACTGACAAGTGATGGGCAGTCAGTGTGATTAGTAGACAAGTTCATATGTTATGTATTATCACTGGTACAATGATGCAATTAGAAATGTCTGTCACGGATGATGTGGGTTGATTGTGACATAGTGAAAACTCAGTAAGTGGAGTTATTAAGCAGGTATTCCTTTATTACGGCGCCGGGTGTGTGGGATCTCTCCTCCTAATACACACACACCAGAGTTAAAAGCCCTCAGGCCATATAGGCAGTATACATACATATGCATGAGTTTTCCAAGAAAAGGCCAGAGTATTCAAATGGTTTCCCAGAAATCGTTTACATAGTTCCTGCCCCAACCGCGCATGCTCTGTAAAATGTAGTGGTGGTCATGGGTGTTCTCTGGTGGTCGTTTGATGAAGGCTCGAAGTCTTCCTTGCTGGTAAACTTCTGAACTTTGGTAGTTTCTGCTGAGCTGTGTGCTTCGGGTGGTCAGAATCCCATTGTCTCTAGGCAGGCTGTATCTCCCTTATCTTTGAGGACCTGCTGTTTTCATCAGTTCTCTGCAGCTAGGTGGGCAAAAGGCTCAGAGTCTTAAAGGTACAGATTAGTTATTAACTTTTTCCCCTCATCAATTGACAAGTACTGATAAATATTTCATGTAGCACATAGAGGAAATAGTGATTGATGGAAGATAATTTCTTTTCTTAGGGTACAAGGATGGAAACAGAGCTCAGCAGAATATATTAAGTCCCAAATTATTTTGAATGTTATATTCAAGAAGATAATTAATTTGTTTTTCTTTCAAATTGTGTAGTACAAGGATTGACCTATGCAGGATCTGGAGACAGTGAGTTTCCGAAAGGTGACCTTCTGCATAATTGAGAGGAACTACTGTAATGATACTAAATTCTCTGGGACTGAAATTTTACCTTGTGAAACCCAGATAATGCAGTGCGGAGTCTCATGTTCCCATTGTCCCCCCCGCCATGATTCAAAATATACTAGGATTTGTTTAAAAAAAAAGCTTTCACAGTCTGGTTAAGAATTAAAAAATGAAGTGTTTGTTGACCTTGCAAATGAGTGTGAAATAACTGTACATTTCTTCATGTTCCCCTGATTTGCAGAAAAGAGACTCTACAACTCGGAGAGAGTTCTAAAGCAGGTATGTTTTACTCCGGCCGGGGTGCAAGGGGATTTCTCCACAAAGCTTGCACGCCAACAGCACATTTTACCAAAAACTTATTGAGTGTGGATATACATATTCACTGGATTACATAACACAAACATCCATATGCATGAGTGAGGCTGGGTTAGCTCTAGAGGCTGGGGGCAGCAGTTTATGTTCTCTTTGCACCTGTGCATTGCCTCCTGGGGGGTGTCTTCAGGGGTCTGTTGGAGGAAGGCTCACAGTCCTCCTCACCTTGTACTTTGCCCCGGAGCATGCGCAGATTCTCTTGGCCAATTTCTTGAATAACAAGAGTGTTTTTCAGCTGGTTTCTTCATTCTCTCTTATCTAAGAGAACCAATGGAACTTCTACTGTCTGTATATGGCTATCTTTACCAAGACCCAACTAGTTAGAGCACATCTGTTTCCCAAGGACAAAAACATGATATTTTGCTGAACACTGCAGTTCTTGGTAGATTTCCACAGTAAACTGCTTTGTTTTGATGGACACAGTAGTCCTTGGTAAAATTCCACAGAACAGTCTGGGCAAGCAGGATTCTTAGCAATATTCAGAAATCATTATAAGTTGCTATAAGTAAATAAGTTGCAAAGCAGGTGATCATTTCCTTGTATCACCCCTCATGTGTCCACTTAATTTGTGATATTTGTGTCTATCTGTAATAAGAATCTAGAGCCTGGTAAATTGGAATTGACTCTGAACCTAAAGGTGTGTGTGTTTTTGTTTTGGGTTTTTTGCATAAATTCATGTTTGTATTCCTCCTTCCCCCTCCAAGTATGTATTTGATTAAAATATGAACTGCATTCACTTTTTCTGTTTTTTAGTTATCTTCCTTCTCAGTTTTTCTCACTTAAAATGTGAAGTAAATTTTCTACATTTTTTTTTTTTTTTTATACTGTAGATAGTCTTATTGATTTTGGGAAAGAGTCAGAGACTTCTAAGAAACTGGAGTTATTTTCAGTGCTTCAGTCATGTCTTAATGCTGGGCATGAAACAAATTCACTCAACAGTCAGAATGCAATCGAACTGTTCAGCAGGAATTCTTTATTAGCAGCGCTGGGGTCACCCTGGGGATTCTCTACCATAAGGGCTCCCCCGAAATAGCAAGGGACATCAGGTTACACTAACAAATATGTATGATTTGTGTTTGATTTCCTGGAAAGGGGTGTCTTATGATAATGAGTTCCCGGAATTCATTTGCATAATCCGAGCATGTGTAGTGAAAATAGGGTGAGGGGTTTCGGTGGTCGAGGGGAGAAGTAAATAGTCTTCTTCAGTGTTCACTAGCTGACCTTCTTTCCAGAGCGTGTGCTGTGAAGTAAAATCCAGTAAAGTCCAGGTGTCTTCTTCCTAACTCCGTGAGCTCACCCTCCCTAGATGGTATCTCTGGGTCCTTTGGTTCAGTTGCCCCTTATCTCAGTTTGCCCAAGCACCCACTGAAGGCCGCTACCAGTGAGTTCTAGAGGGAGCGGTTTACTTTTGTCTAGACAGACAAAGAGGCCGAGGGAGAACAGTTGAGGAGCCCTTGGGAAACAACCACGAGCCAAACTTTCCTGCGTCACAGTTTAGTCTGAATCGGAAATTCATTGGTATGAGCACTTTCAGGCAGAAAAGATTAATGGAAGATAACTATAGGTATTTCCACATTTTTTTCTGCTGTGTGATTAGAATACAAGTTGGACAGTGCTTTTTAAATATATGTGTATATATTTATATATCTTGCAGTAAGAGGAGAAAATGGATATTTTAAGATCCAAAAAACAGAAATTACTGCCTTGGCTAAGATCATACATTTTCTGGTATCAGTTCTGATTCTTGAATATGAACTGTGAGTCTTGCATGCTGAAATTATAGCCAGTAGTGAAGCTGAGTTTAGTGATATTAACATATGCTGCTGAGGAGGGTCTCCTTCCTCCCTTCCCCTTGAGTCATTCACCTGGAAAAGAGACTAGGGTCCAATGTCAAATTTATGTGTTTAGGCTGTGTTTAAAAAAAAAAAAAAAAAAACACAAACAAAAAACAACCAGAAAAACCCTCAGAAAAGCCACAGAACAAAAACCCCCCCCACAGTTTACTCAATGGCAAGTACCTAAGCTTATAAAGTACCTGCAAGTTGATGCCCTCTCCTGTCATCTCTTAGCTTCCAGTAAACTGAATTTCTGTATAACCAAATTATTTGTTAACGCTTTGAAGGATAGTAGTCAAATATGTTTAAGCACTACTTATTGGTTTTGGTGGTGGTTTGGTTTTTTTTTTTTGAGTGGAATAAATGTGTCAAAACAACTTCTGGTAATAAGGGCTAAATAACTTAGGTGTGTGTTATCTGTAGTTATATGCATCCTTTTTTTGCCCCACTTAATGAAAAAAATCAGTTACACAAAGTATTTAGTTGCTTTCAGAAAGTAACTGCAGAGAACATTTGTTTGTTCTGTTCATATCCAATTGCATTAATGTAGCTGCTAAATTATCAATTTTGTATGTGCACTCCTAGTAATTGCATTCATGAATTTATAAGTTCATGTTTTTATCTTATTTTTCCCTTATTTTGAATGATTAATTCAGCTAAACTATGCTTAAAACAAATCTAAATATCCTTTTTTTCTTTTGTCATGTTAGATGAAGAAAATGGAAAGAGGAGAATCATGTAGTAGTAACTGAATTTTCTTTTTGTTCCTTGTGAAAGCAAAATGATAGTTTTTAATACAAGATCTACTGATGCAGTAGAACTAACATATCTCAAATAGTCTTTTTGACCCTATTAAAACTTGATTAATGGAACATTTCTAATGAATTTTGCTGCTTTAAGTGATCATTTTGATTGCTCATTGCTATCAGTAATTTCACCTGTATTGTTAAGATAGCAGTGTGATGATGCTTCTTGGCTTTGTGTGGAATATGTAATGAGAGTAGTGTCCATTACAATGTTCCATCTGGCATCTTCCTCCAGTAGGACTAGTCAAAGTGATAGATGAACTTAAATTATAATACAATATTGCTACTAATTCAAGCATGGGCTGTAGGATATGTTCTTTCAAAGTCTGCAGTGTTTGATAGCAGTACTAACCCCACCTTCTTTTTTGTAATAGCTAAACAAAACTTCATATAGCTAGGCAGACCCTGATGTTGTAGAGCTATTGAAGAAAGGAACAACAGTAATAGAGGACCAGAAACAGAGTACAATGAAAACATTTTCTTTTTTTTTAAATTCACAACTTTTTTTTTTGAAATACAGTGATTGTCACAAGTGTTAGGTGGAATAAAATCCAAGTTGATTATTCTCATACTTGGCTTTGCAGCCACAAAAATACTTGTTCTCTGTCAGGTATTGTCTGTAAGAGATTATTTTGTGCATTGAACAGTGCAAATTTTACCTAGTTCTAAAAAGTCCTGGTTGTTTATAACCCTTCTGAAATGAGTTTGTAACTCAAATGTAATGTGGGTGCTTTTTCATACAGTGACCTGCCCATCAGGAGTTTGAGTTGGAATTGGTTCTTGATGTTAATTAGGCATCATGTGTTTTTAATTAACAAAAAATTTAAAAACAGTATGGGATAATGAAAAAGCCAGAAGTAAGCTGTAGCCTTACTTTGACTTAATTTCTAAATTATGTTGTGGGAAAAACTTAAATTAGGGGAAGAAGTGCCAGAGCAAAAGATCTTAATTCTAAAGATGTGCAAAAATGCTTATTTTCCTACTCCTTCTCCCCAACCCCTAACTTCTGGGATCTATCTCAACACTGAGCAGTTGTAGCATGTATGCCAGGGTAGTCAATTTTTTATTAAAGAGAAAAATCTTGAATTTCTGACTTAGTAATGAGAAGGTGCTTAATGGTCATGGGAAGTCACAGACTGGTTTGGGTTGGAAGGGACCTTAAAGACCATCTAGTTCCAACCCCCCTGCCATGGGCAGGGACACCTTTCACTAGCCCAGGTTGCCCAAAGCCCCGTCCAACCTGGCCTTGAACCCTTCCAGGGAGGGGGCAGCCACAGCTTCTCTGGGCAACCTGTGCCAGGGCCTCCCCACCCTCACAGGGAAGAATTTCTTCCATAGATCTAATCTAAATCTCCCCTCTTTCAGTTTAAAACTGTTCCCCCTCATCCTATCCCTCCCCCTGATCGAGAGTCCATCCGTCCCCCCCCCTTTCCTGTAGCCCTTTTCAGTCCTGGAAGGCCGCTCTAAGGTCTCCCCGGAGCCTTCTCTTCTCCAGCTGAACCCCCCAACTCTCTCAGCCTGTCCTCACAGGGGGGTGCTCCAGCCCCCTGAGCATCTTCGTGGCCTCCTCTGGACCTGTGTATCTGCAGTTTTTACATGTTCATATGGCTCTGCGTGCACACTTGTGTATAGGCAATCTGACTTCCATTGCTTCTGGTATAATCTTCTGCATTACTTAGTTTGAATGCTACGTAATGTATGCAAGGCAGTGACCCATTTTATGGTACTGTATTCAGGTGGCTCTTGTGCAAAAATAAAAGCAGTTTCAAACAAATAATTCTGCCCTGGGTAAGCTAACTTAGATGCTTTTATCCTATCCACCAAAAGGTTAATATGATTGGGATTTTTGTTTGCAGTTGAAAGCATGTACTGTTTTAAGTTTGTATTCTTGTTAATTTACATAAATTTAGTTGTTAGTGGTATGTTTTTGGGGGATGCTGAGACTGAAGGGTTTTTTATTTAAACTTCTTTTTAATCCCCTAATTCAGTAGCAGATGCACTCCCTTTCTCAAATATGTTCTCCCAGAGGTGCTACCACCGTTGCTGATTGGCTCAGCCTTGGCCAGCATTGGGTCCTCTTGGAGATGGCTGGCACTGGCCTTATCTGATATAGTGATAGCTTCTAGGAATGTCTCACAGAAGCCATGCCCCCCCCACCTTGCTATGCAAATCCAATACATGGGGAAAGTTTTTTAATAAAACGGGTTAGTAAAGATGAAAGGCAAGAATGTACTGTATACTGAGGAGCAGGGGGGTTTTTTTGAGAGGAAAATCTTGATTATATTTATTAAAAGTACTTGATATACTGTATGAGAACTTCAGAACTATTGTTTCTATAGATTCTTGGTTACAGAGAATTGGATAAAGTGCCATTTTTCTCTATCGAACTTTTGAGACTTCTTTCACAGTTCTCTGACTAGTGAGTGGTACTGTGAAGTAATCATCACAAGATTTTATCATGTGGATAGGCTGAGACTTTTAATAAGCTTTTACTGTCCTATTTACTGTTAAGCTAACAGTAACAAATCGGGGAGTTCAAGCAACAGTGCACAGCTTGGATTTAGAGAGAGTTCTTTCCTTTATTATGCTCTTCATATTGTTCAATAACATTCCCTAATATGCATAAGAAAATAGGCTGATACACCTATTTGTTGAGAATTTTATGTTGAATTAGTCTTGTTTTATAATCCTAATTTCCTTGTGGATCTGCTTGTTTTGGCATTGAAATGCTTGTGTTAAGTCTGATTAAGATAACTCAAATGGAATGGTTAATCTACAGTTTATTTCTTGTTACTTTGCAGTAGTTTGCTCTTATTTTATGTCTAGTCCTTTGTTCACTCCTAACTGTTGGTTCATTGGCAGACTTGATTAATGAGCATTTATTAGGGGAAGAAAATCTCTACCAGCTAAAAAAAACAGGATTAGGAAGCAAATGTTGGCTTTGCAGTATGCTTGTGGCTGCCAGCAGATCTTGAATAGTTGAACTGTAAAGCATGTTATGATAAAGTATTTACTATAGGTATCATAAGAAACCTAGTAAGCATTTTTGATGTTTTGTGATCCTCTTTGATAGAGGCTTCTTAATACCAGTTGAGTATGTGTTCTCCAGCTTCTCAAAGTTGTTATAATGAAGGTTTATGGAAAAGATGCCATAATTTGTCATGCTGCTAAATCCACAATTAGCACACTGCTAAATGCTTAGGTCCAGCACAAAGGTAACGTATTAATGTGTCACCAAAACGGGATAAAAGAACTTTTCGACACCAATGGGATGTAGATAAGCAGACACTCCTTTATTAAACGGCCGGGTGTGCAGGGGAGTCCTCTCACCAACAATGCACACCTAACTCGTGTAATGTGCTGATTATATAGGGTACAGTCATACATATTAATCAAGTTCTCATACATAAACATGTTAACTCCCATAACTCATTTTCATATTCCCACCCCTTTCCGGTCACGCGCACTTGAGTCCTGAAATGAGTTGGGGGCTGCTTTTGCGACCACCACGGACTGCTGACCTAAAAGAAAGACCCTCCAATGCCCTTGACCCAAGGACTTTGGCTCACACTGCAATTTTAACATGCTTCGAGGCCCTTCCACAATGTAACTTTTAAAACACCTGGTCTACAGGGCTATAAATCGTCCTCACCAAACAGTCTAACAATGGTATCTCATCATGAGTCTTGTTCTTTGTATAGAAATCTGGTTAATGATTATCACTAGTCTACATAGCCTCAGCCTGGGCCTTTACAAAGAACTTTGTAGCAGCATAACTGTTTGTATGGTTACTCTAAATCATTCCTTATTTAAATCCAAATCATCAAAAATCATTAAAATCAGCTCAAATTAATAACAAATCAGTAACATTTCCCCCCTTTGAAAGCTTTGAAAATCATTTCAATACTTTCATATCAAAGCCTATTACATTCCTGTCTCACTGTATGCTGGTGGGAGTCTTGGGATTTCTCTTATGATCATGCGATTGAATGCAATTTTGCTGGTAATTAGCTTTTTTTTTTTTTTAAAGTAGGAATAAATCAATGTTATGATCAAGAAAACAACCAGCAGGTTAAATAACATGCCAATTAATGACCTTATCCATGAACTTAAATTCCAACTCAATCCACTAAAAATTTTGTCTATCCAATCTTCTGACATATCTTCTTAGACTTTCTCAGTATCTCCTTCAATTTTTCCTAGTAATTCTAGGTCATGTTGCACATCTTGTGTCACATTTGGGATATGTATGCAGCAGTGATCTACTCTATCTTTGAGGTATCCACAAACTCCATGCTCTTTAAGCAGGAGCATGTCTAGTGCCATTCTGTTTTGCAAAGTCATCCTTGAGGTTGCCTGCAATTGAAAATTTAATTCCTTGAATCCTTTCTTTGTGACATTAGCCAGTTTTTCTACCTGTCCAGTTAGTTGATACAACCATTCCCTGTTTCTATATGATGCTGTGGGATTCAAAAGGGATTCTAGAGCCCAACCAATTTTTATTCCTGTCAAGGGTTCATTCTATGTGTTATCTATCTCTGGTCTTTTAACCCGTTTTAATTTTAATTTTTCTAAGGATCCTTTAAAGGAAGATTTTTTTTTTTTTTTCTTCCCAAATTGGGCACAACGTTGGCATATCTAAAGTAATCTGGTTTTGTTTTGTTTTGTTTTTTTTTCCATCCAAGGGCAGATGCATTGTCCAGGTTCCATCACTCATTGCCCAAACTAAACGTCCTGGACTCTGAATTGCAGATCTTCTACAGCTAAATATTGTTCCTCTTCTGGGTATATATGTTTTGGTTAAAATAAGACCATTTTTTTTTAAGTTCTCGGCAAAGACACCTATGTCTTAAGGCAGCAGCCAAAGCAGGAATTCTCTGAATTATTAGGTCTACATTGCTGTACTTATGTACTTCCTCACATTTCCACCAAGACACTAAATTTTCCTTTCCTCTCAGTGTGCTTCCTTTATCATTTACTGATGGAAAGGCTGCAAAAACTGTCCCATCCCAAGTAAAACACCAAGGAGTTCTAGCCATATACTGAAACTGAGAGAATATAGTCATGGGCCATATAGAATCCTATTGCACCTCCTACTCTTGTGTAGTCTGATTGGTTTGGTCACACTTCCATTCCGTGATGTTTATACTTACATTGTTTCCAATTTGTTCATCATAAGAACACCACTCAACAGTTTAATATCTTCCTGTTTTTGTGAAAACACAATTTAACAATTTTTCATAATCTGCTTTATTTCCTGGGGACTTCTATTGTTTCTTGATAATTTTTACTTGTTCATACTACTGAACAACACGTTTTTTGTTTGCAATGAGTACTCTCATTTTTGTGTCTTAAATTGGTCAAATTAATTTTTAAAATTCCCCATGGAACAGATTCATCTACTGCTCTTGGTATTGGTAAACAAGCAGTAATTTGTGTTATGTTCAGCAAATTCCTTAATTAATCCGAACATCAAATTTTCATTCGGTGTTTCCTTTGGGAGGTATGTTAGCTGTTCTGTTTCTACATGCTTTCTGTTCTTCACCTTCAAGTCTAACATTTCCTCATAATTCTCAGTCGCATTTTTGTCTTTTGATTGTTACCGCAAACCAGAATTCCACTAGCATCAGTTTCCAGGTTAAAATCAAATCTAAAACAATTTCTGATTAATATATAAAGTTAGACATATTTTAGAGTCAATTTTGAAGTTCCCGGATCCCTACTGAAGATCTTCCAGGAAGGGGACACCTTCTTCACTCAAGTATAGTGTATCCACGCATCTGATTCTGCAATTTTGATAGCTGTGAAAGTAGTCAGCAGTATTTGAAAGGGTCCTTTCTAGCATTCTTGTAAGGGTTCAGAAGTCCATGTCTTCACATAAACGTAGTCTCCAGGTTGAAGGTCATGTACTGGATTTTCCAGGGATAGAGGTCAGTTCCACACTACTGCATTTCGGATTGCAGTCAGGGTTTTTCCTAAGGAGAGTAAATTATATACATCTTGTTTCCTTTTTGCATGCGCATTTGGATTTGGTTCCGGAGACTCATATGGTTTCCTATATAGTAATTCATAAGGACTAACTGATGTGCCACTTTCTGGTTATACCCTGATTCACGACAATGCCAATAGAAGTGTCTGAGGCCACTTTAAATTAGTTTCTTGACATATTTTGCTAATTTGCCATTTTAGGGTCTGATTCATTCTTTCTACCTTTCTGCTGGATTGTGGCCTCCATGGTGTATGTAAATCCCAAGCAATTCCCAGAGTTTTACAGACACTTTGTACTACTTCAGCAACAAAGTGTGGGCCTCTATCTGAAGAGATCCCAGTAGGGACTCCAGATCTTGGGATTATTTCTCATAGTAACCATTTCACCACTTTCTTTGCCTGAGTGGTATGACAGGGAAAAGCTTCTGGCCATCCTGTAGAAGTATCAACCCCCGCCAGAATGTATCGATACCCATTTTGTCTAGGCAACTCTGAAAAGTGTACTTGCCAATAGTCTCCTGGTTCTGTTCCAGATTTGAGTTTACCCATTTGAACCCTTTTCTTCACTACTGGATTATTTTTCAAGCACACTTTGCATTTTGCAGTTATCGTTTTGGCAATTCCTGGCATCTTAACTGATACTACTTGTCTTTGTAAAAGGGTTACCAAAGCCTCTTACACCCCAATGACATTGCTGATGTTTTACCTGAATTATTTCTCTTATTAGAAGAGGTGGTACTATTACTTGTCCATTAGATGTCACCCACCATCCAGCTAAATTTTTCCTAGCATTCATTAATTGCCCCAATTTATCATCTTCTTCTGAATATTTAGGTTTCTCCCTTGGGAGAACTACACTTTTGGTTGGAATCAATGCCATTTGTAATGTTATTTCTTTTGCTACTTTTGTGGCAGCCCTATCTGCTAAGTTATTTCCTCCAATTTCTTTTGTATTCCCAACCTGATGTGCTTTACAGTGCATGATTGCCACCTGAGTTGGTTTCTGAACTGCTTGCAATAATTGCAAAATTTCATCCTGATGTTTAATATTTGATCTCTGGGAGGACAATAATCCTCGTTCTTTCCACAAGACTCCATAGACATGTACTACCCCAAAAGCATACTGTGAGTCAGTCCAGATATTTACTTTCTTCTTTTCACTTAATTCAAGAGCTTGGGTTAAATCAATGAGTTCTGCCTTTTGAGCTGAAGTGGTGCCAGACAACGCATTTGCCTCTATGATGGAGTTGTCTGTTGTTACGGCATATCCAGAGTATCGAACTCCATGTTCCACAAAGCTGCTGCTGTCTGTGTATAACTGCCAGTCGGGATCTTCCAGAGGTGTGTCCTTCAAATCCTCTTGACTGGAGTACACATGTTCAGTGGTAGTCAGGCAGTCATGCTCCAGCTGCCCTTCTTCCTGTGTAGAACTTAGAAAAACTCCAGGGTTTACCAGGTTAATTGTTTTTAAAACCACATCATCTTGTTCAGACAGGACCACCTGGTACTTCATCATTCTGCTCGGGGACAACCAATGTCCCCATGAGTCCTTCCCACAGGTTGCAGCTCTTCCTGAACTGCTTCAGTGTGGGGCCCTCCTGTGGGGTGCAGCCCCCCCAACGACAGACCACCCAAGCATGGGGTCCCCTCAGAGTCCCGGCCTTCTCTGGGTGCAGCCCCCTGCTCCGGCATGGGGCCCTCCCCGGGCTGCAGGTGGGCATCTGCTCCCCCGGTGACCTCCATGGGTGCAGGGGCACAGCCTGTCCTCTCCCCACGGGCTGGGGGGGGTCTCTGCTCTGGCGCACCTTCCCCCCTCCTCCTTCCTTCCACTGACCTCAGTGCTCACACAGATGTTCTCCTCACAACTCCTCCCAGGTTCCCCTTCTTAAATACGGTACCGCAGAGGCGCAGCCACCGTCGCTAATTGGCTCGGCCTTGCCCAGAGGTGGGTCCAAATCGGAGCCGGGGGAGCTTCGAGCAGCTTCTGACAGGGGCCACTGCTGTAGCCCCCTCCTCTGCTACCAAAACCCCGCCACACACAAAAACCCAACACATATTGACAAGTTGTGGCATGAAGTGCCTGCTCAAATGTATCTCAGGTGGTTCAGCTATGGAGGTTAATCCAGTCAGCACAAGATGACTTTTTAATTTTGGTAATGTATGTTGGGGACGTGTCATTCCATCAGCCTGGTGTTCCCTGTAGTGCATAAGAGGTATGGACAAACTATCTTGATAGGTGAAATGGTTTTAGGCCCATGGGCACTCAACACTAAAATATTTTAGATTGATCTGCTGAATGTTACTTTAGTTTGTCACTTAAAATGTGCATACTGCTGATGGAGTCTGTCTAAAACAAGATTAGGTTATTGGAGGGTTGGCTTGTGTGATAAGTTTCCTGGTTGTCACATGGCCAGAATTGGATAGTCTAAGGAAAACAGTGTTCATCCTGAATGCATCTAGGCAAATTTGTTTGATTCTTTGCAAAGGCTAGGTATTAAGAAGCACAGGCATTCTTGGAGCAAACTGCATTGTCCAAGACTTTCAAAGATAACTTTCAAGAGGAAGTTTGCTTGTATAAATTAGTTAAGACTTAATTCTCTGTCACTCATGGACCTAATTGACTATGTCCTTCTTTTATTTATTTTTTTTCATGGATTTTTTTCTTAATGATGTAATTGTATCCATTATAATATGAAAGTATGTTTTCCTGCTAATTGGAAGAAAGGATGATGAGGCAGAAATGCCTACCTGTCACATCCTGCTCAGATGACGGAGACGAGTGACTCAGATTTGTAAATCCCTAACGGAGTGGACAACGGTGAGACAAGTCTCCAAGTCCAAACATTTATTAACTACCCACAATGTACTAATTGAACACACGATAATTGGCTAAGTATATAGCGAGTTGTGGCAAGCAATACAATATGCCTTGCATTGCTTAATGGGAAACGGGAAGGAGGGAGATAGAGAGAATAGAGGAATAGAGATCACCAGTCTGGGTTTCTGCATCGATCCCGCCAGCGAGGGTTCCAGGAGGCATCTGCCTTTTTCACTTCACTGCACTCTCCAGGCCTCCCCCTTTGCCCCCCCTCAATTTATACCCACTTTCCTTGGGTCCGTCCCCCAGGTCGACCCACATACCTACATATCCCATGTATGGGGAGGGCTCAGGAGTTTCATGGGATGATGTAATTAGCATGATCATGTCAGCCTTCATTAGCATACTGAGGGGTGTTAACTTTAATATGCATTTTGTGGATAATGAAGCAAAGGTCATTCACCGGACAGATGGCCCTTGAAGTTTTGGCCAGGTGCCCCAGAGCAGAGCCGTCCTGTCTCCACAGGGCTCCCTCCTCCAGCTGCATCTTGTGTTATTGGGGCAGCCTTATCAGCTTCGACCTCCACACCATCCACCCTGGGACTCAGAGTTTTGTCTTGTGAGTGTTTGAGGCATTCCTTAGCTCAGAGGGCCCCCACTCTCCCCGCTATCCTTTATCTCTTTCTCAGGCTGTTTCTCTCAGTCCTTGTTTCTTGCAGGCCTGGCTTTTCATCTTTCACACTACCTAGTAAAATGCTTTACTTCCAATGATGTCATAAGCAGCCATGGGGGGGGCTGTAATGGATGTGCCATAGGTTGTTGTTCTGCCAAAATATGTTCTTTTATATGAAATCGTACAAGTTTACAAATTTAATTGTACAAATTTATATGAAGTACCGATTTCTTTCAGTATTGTTACAATGTCTGGAGGGCCATACAACAATGGTGTAGACAGCTGCACAGACTGATGTATTCTAAAACTCCCTATCAGTATGAGAAAGATTAGCTATCACTGAACAAGAGTGGAAAATGCAGCTGGTTAGTTTGAAGCTAGTTCAGGCCAAAGAAGCTTTGTACCCAGAAAGCAGGAAGAATGAAGGCTTTGATTTCTAGGGAAAGGGTAGTATGGGAAGAGTTCTGTGTATTTAGGAACATCCAATTGCCATCAAATTGTCATCCTGCAGATTTCACATTCGTAAACATCTTTAGCCAAGACAGATAAACTCTTTGAGTGATTTTTGCACCAAGACAGTTGGAAGACTGTAATGTATAAATGGGCAAAAGGCAGGTGAACTGCATTTCCAGAGGTCCAGGTGATCTTCTGACATTATTCCTGCCAGTGAGGACAAAGGCAGATGATGATAGAAGTGAGCTAGCTGGCTACATAAGCATTGCAGAAGGTATGGGTTTTCCTGTTATGAAACAGTAGTTTGGTTTTAGGGCAAAAAGAGATGACTTTTTTTTTTTTCTGAAGATACTAACTTGAAGTGAATATCAGTTACAGAGGAGAGGCAAATAGAATAGTAAATAAAACGTGCAGAAAGAAAAACTTTATTCTAATACAAAAACAAGATATTGAAAGTACAGGTCATCAAGGACTGATGAATAATTCTAAGGATTTTTATAAAGTAAGAAGTGTTAGGTACTCCTGTTGGGGGGGGTGGGGGGGTGGATAAAAAGCTTATGCTTGGTCTGTTTTAATATCACTGGCCCTTGGTAGGAAGAGTGATGTGTTTGTTAAAATAACTGCCTGTATTTTAGGAAGGACAAAGTGAGGGAAAAATATAGTGCTATTTTGATTAAAATAACTTTACTTAGTTTTAACTGTTAATCAGTTTTCTCTCTGGTAAGCCACAGCATAAATAGCTTCCTATGGACCATCAAATTGCAGTCACATACAGAAAACTTAATTTTTATGTGCAGGTGGTCTCATACTGCTAATGTTCATTAAAAAAGATGATGGATACAATATTCTTAAAGTCATTGTAGAAGGATTTGGAATAACACCTGATATTGAAAGGTGCCAAGTAACTAATTGCATATTTAAAACCTCATTGTGTTTGATAAAGTATAAATGACTGAATTGATTTTGATTGTATGTAATAAAAATAAATTTTAATCAGCAGCATTTATTTGTTCCTTTTTAAAAAGACCACTTGGAAGACATTCAGCCAAATCACCCGTATAGACATTTGGTTTTTACTCTGGTTTTAAAGGGAAATCAGTTAAAGATGTTTTACTAGATGCTTAGAAAACATCAAATCTAAACAAGGGTAATGTCATAGTAGTGAAAAGTATCCATCCATTAGTTAAATGGAGGAAAAAAGCTACAGCAATGAATTATGGGTTAGAAGCTAAAGACTACAGAAAGTGAAGGATGCAGGAGGTCCACCCAAAATATATTGGAAGCTAATGTTAGGGCCACTAAGGTGCTTGAGAATGAGATAAAATAAACAACCCTTTGTTTTTGATATGCTTAACAGATGTTTCAGTTACTTGGCAAAATAGGAAGCTTTTGTAACTGAGAAAATCCAGAAGGACTTGATGAACAAACTTAAAAATCTGACTCCTTTGTAGGCTTCTTCAGCGGACAAGTGGCTCACTTTTTAAATTTCTTGATTACTCACTATAATCCTATAACTAATTTGTTTCAATGTGTTTTTAGGTTAGAGGATTCACTTTTTTTCCTTGTGAAGTGTTTTCTTCTCATGCTCCCCTCCTCTCCCCCTTGAACTAGTTGCATATGTGTGAAAGGAGTACTGCTCATCTTTTGCATGTTACTGTTGCTATTTGAGGATATGAAACTGCTTGATCTACCTCTCATCCTTGGCTAGATGAAGAAGCCTCTTGTGGTCTTTTTGCTGCTACCAGGCTATTTAGAACTCAAGCCATTCTCTTGCTCAGTCTAGATACTTATATGGCAGCTGATGGTCCTTCATTCCTTCCCTAACTTTTTTGCTAAAATACAGACTTCAAATAAAAAATATTCCAGACGTATTATATATCTGTATTCAGTTATAAATGTGTTCATGTTTAATCCAGAGGAAAAACTCTCTGAAAAAACAAAGGTAGTTTCTACAGCTGTGACTTGAGCTAATCAGAGCACAAGGGGGGGAAAAAAAAGTACCACCTTTCAGATGTCAAGCAATTTCTTTGACCACTGCCTTATGTCATTGCTCACAGCACATATCAAGGTAGAATTGCAGACTGATTCCCACAGTTTGTTCATTTCCCTGTTATATGGTAATACAGTCAGGACATAGTGTATTTCTTCTCTTGAATTTTATGTTCTTATTAAACTTTATTTGTATTTTTGCTTGCTACTATTTGGGATAATAAAGAAACAGACCAGATAAATATCTCTGCCTTAAATGTTCTAGTTAAAAAGCCTAAATGCTTGTACCACTGTAACTGTGCTGGGGTTTTTTTATGCATATGTTAGCACAAATGTAATGTGTGTAATGCATTTTAATGTGTTTCAAAGCAGGATGGGTAAAAACAATTTTTTCCCAAACAGTATGATCACCCTTTGTGATGATGTAACCCAAAGGAGTTTTAGTAAACAAACAGGAATTACCTATCATGATTCAATGCAAGTGTGGGATAGACAAGAGATTGTATGTCCTCCAGGACAGGATAAAATGACCTAGATGGATAGACAGACCTGCCAAGGTCAAGCCAATCAGTGATGGTGGTAGCGCCTCTGGGAGAACATATTTGAGAAGGAGAAAAAACTGCTCAGTGATGGTGGTAGTGCCTCTGTGATAACACATTTAAGAAGGGGGAAAAAGTTACTGTGCAACAGCAACTGCAGCTGGAGAGAGGAGTGAGAATGTGTGAGAGCAACAACCCTGCAGGCACCCAGGGCAGGGCAGAAGGAGGGGCAGGAGGTGCTCCAGGCACCGGAGCAGAGATTCCCCGGCAGCCCGTGGGGCAGCCCTTGGTGAGGCAGCTGTGCCCCGCACCCAGGGAGGTCACCGGGGGAGCAGAATCCACCTGCAGCCTGGGGGGGACCCCACGCCGGAGCAGGGGGATGCCCGAAGGAGGCTGTGACCCCGTGGGGGACCCACGCTGGAGCAGTCTGTCCCTGAAGGACTGACTGCACCCTGTGCAGAGGACCCACGCCGGAGCAGTTCATGAAGAACCGCAGCCCGTGGGAAGGACCCACGTTGGAGAAGTTTGTGGAGGACTGTCTCCATGGGAGGGACCCCACGCTGGAGCAGGGGAAGAGGGTGAGGAGGAAGGAGCGGCAGAGACAACGGGTGATGAACTGAGCACAACCCCCATCCCCTGCCCCCCTGTGCTGCTGGGGGGGAGAAAGTAGAGAAATTGGGAGCAAAGCTGAGCCTAGGAAGAAGGGAGGGGTGGGGGGAAGGTGTTTTAAGATTTAGTTTTTATTTTCTCATTATCCTACTCTGATTTGATTGGCAATAAATTAAACTAATTTCCCCAAGTCGAGTCTGTTTTGCCTTTGACGGTAATTGCTGAGTGATCTCTCCCTGTCCTTAGCTCGACCCACAAACCTTTTGTTATATTTTTCTATCCCCTGTCCAGCTGAGGAGGGGGAGTGATAGAGCAGCTTAGTGGGCACCTGGCGGCCAGCCAGGGTCAACCCACCACAGTCCTAGAAATTATTTTTGTAGTAAGTGGAGCAAGTTTGTGTGGTTAAGGTTTTGGTTTGGGTGTTTGCGGCAGGGGGGAAGTGTGACTACAGGAACTCAAGGGAGAAACAACTGAGGAGAGTTGTGGGTCAGAGTAACAGGCAGGATGCTAGTGTTTTACACAGAAGTAATAAAAAAATCCAAGCATGTGATAAGAACAGTTGGTGGTAGTGGTTGAGATCAAGTTCTGGTTTTATATGCACTGAATTTAAGTAGGCAATTCCCAGAGGTGCTTATCATCCAGAGCTTTCCTGTGAGATGGAAGGGAAGCAACTTGGGGTGGGAAAAAACATACTTGAAAGAGGAACAAGCAGAAGGGGAGAGGAATGGGTTAGCCACCAGCACAAGGAATTGTGATGGAATGGATGAGGAAGCAAGAGAGATTACTCTTTCAGGGCTCTCACCTTTATTGAGGACACCATCATTGGAAGGATCACCTGTAGAGTTGTCTGAGAAACCTTGGACTGATAAGAAGGCATGTTAGCAAACCAGCCAAGTTTTTATTTTCCCTTTATTAATATGACTTTCCTTACTTTCCTTTTTATTCCTATACCTCTCTAAGAGAAAACTTTGAGAGTAACTGCTCCTCCTTTAATTTTCCCTCATTTTGAAGCATGTTGGCTGTACTTTTCTTTAAATGTGCATTTAAAGCAAGCAATAACTGATTGAGTAGAGATGTGGTTTCTGTTGGGAGTGATTACCCAGGCATCTTTACATCTAGCAAGAATTAAGTTTAAGACTCATTAGTCTTAAACTAGTGGGTGTTAGATAAATTGGTTAAGCTCTGTCTTCGTGTTTCCTATTTTTGGTTTAGATACTAGCCTGCCAGGTCTAGTTGAAGCTGTTGAAACTTTCTTTTTAACTGGAGTGCTAATAGCTAAAAGCACTGCTAGTGCTTATTCTGGTCTTTATTTTTATAGATCATGCAGTTAGCATTTATTCTCAGCCCAGTCTCTCATTGGTGTGAACACCAGACTACTGATAACTTCAAATATGTTCATTTCTAGATCTATATAGTTTTATGAGAAAACTGGACTATGTGCTTAGTCTTGGAGCATGTCAAAGCTGTGTTGAATGATTTTATCCATGATATTATCAGTCTGTCTCAGTTCTGATCACTTAATGGTACCAAAATGAAAGCTGATATCTAGATTGGAATTAGTCCATTAATCTCACTACTGATACAGCAAACCTGTATCCTTTTGTTTTCTGGACACTGCCATCTTCTAACCACGATTTTAAATAACAATTGTGTTTTGTTTTTTTTCAGATTCAAAAGCTATCTCTGTGTTGGTTACTTCCAAGTTCAATCTGCAGAGTGGTTTAGTGCTGTGTGGTGGCTTGTTTTGTTTGGGTTTTTTCATTTTTATTTTTTTCCAGAAAAAACTAGGACCTTTTTCCAATCAGTTGAATTCAGCATATTAATTTCCTTAAATTTTCTTGCAAGCTGGGAATTAATTACGTTGCAGCTTTGTGATTTCAAATGATAGAAATCTTTATTACCATAATGAACTGTTTGCCTTTTTAGTTCAGGTGGCTCATGGTCCTGGATTGTTTTTGTGTGTTAGAAGAGGATTATAATCCTGTTACATAGTAAAAATCCAAGGGGATTGTATAGTTCCATTGCATCCATAAACCAAATTGCTTCTAGAACAGTATTTGCAGAATGTAAATTAGCTTTGCAATGGGGGTTTGGGTAGCTTTAAATTATATGGTAAAAAGTAACAATCTGCTCTCTTACTTATTATTGATTCTCAGGCAGGTAGTAAAGAGGTCTGACAGTAAACCAAGGCTTAATGTTTATAAATTGGCTCAAACCACAAGATTAAGCAGCAGCATTAGTCTTTTCAAGAGTAATGTGATAATGTCACAGAGAAATGGAGCATACCTCAGTGGCAGATGGCACATGCCTGTGTGAAGTGTAATAGAGTACAAATACATTTTGCTATGATGTTGTATATGCTTAGTCACAATCAGTAGCTGTTTGTCGCGGATGAAAGTATTAACACAGTGATGGTTTAGCAGGAAATCTAGATTTATTAATAACTAACACCAATTTATTATTACAAAATAATTCAGAAATGTTGAAAGAAAAGTGACTTATTTACAGATTCTAGGATGCCAAGATTCACACCAACTTACTTAACAGTACCTTAATTTATACACGTATACATGCGCATACACAAAACGTGTTATAAGTAGATTTCTCAAACTGATGTGAGTCAGAGCCAATCAAAATTTCAATTGTTTACTTAGCAAGCGGCAACAAGCAAAACAGCGCTGGGCGGCCGGGGAGTCCCTGCTCCACCAACGGCGCGCACTCACTTCCCGAGGGTCCGTCTTTTTTATATCCTCCGCCTTCCGTTATCGGGTCTCTCTGAGAGGTGTACCCTGCGTCTGCGCACTTTGCAGCTAGGGGGTCGCTCCATCCGGGTCTTCCTCACGTCACCAGCTTCTCGTATTTCCTGCTTTCCTGAGAGTGGCTCACAAAGCTTTTGTTTATATCTTACAGAGTACAGACACTACCCCTTCTACCCCTTTGTCCTTCTTTCCTTTCTCCCTCTTTTCAGTCTTTTGCACAATAGGAGTCCTTGCTTCAGCATTTCAACTTAGATAAGCACTTGCAGTCAGTTAGTCGTTACACAGTGTAATAGTTAAGATTAAGCTTAGGCCTACATAGTTTATGGAATAACATGTCACGAGCTCCCAGTATCTTCAATGGAATTTGATGAACAAACAGTTTACTGTCTATCACAAAACGGACAAACACACACACAGAAACGAAAGTATCTGGATCCAGTAGAATGAAGTACGTACCCACACACCAATAAGCAGAGAAAGAACGGGTAAAGGAGAAGCTAGCTCAAAGAAAATTTCCCTCTCGAGTTTAGAGCAAATACTCCCAATGCCTTGACATTCCTCAACGGGCGATAATTGAGACTCGAGCAGGGGACTTCGCCCTGGCCTTCCGTCTGGAGCAGACGACACCTTAAGGGTTTGGTACCTGAGAGGCGTCCCAGCTCAGGGGAGATGCTGGTCACAGGCCCGCTGCGATCCAGGAGAGCTCAAAGGGTCTCCCTGGTGGTCGCCATTTATAGGGTCCAAGATAATTGACTTTTGTCAAATGCCTTCTGGTGCCTTCCAGCAGTTACACAAGAATTTGATTAATGTGCGACTCTGTTATTGTTCTCATTTGACCACATCCCAGGCACAGGTGTGCCAGGCCCTTAGGAGTTGATGGGCCATTTTAACCATTTCCGAGCAATCAGGAGGGGCAGGAGCCAGGCTCGTTAACATTGTCAGTCCTTATCTCCACAGATTGGTGTATAGCTCCGGGGATGTGGGTGGAATCGCACCTAGCACCAAGCAGCCCAACAAGGAGGGGCGGGGAGGGGTAAGAATTGCACCACCACACTGTTGCTATTAGTTATGCATTTAATATCTGTTCAGACAGGAAATTTCAGCTTCCACTAAGATACCTGTTCTGTTGTTCACGGTTTGCTAAAAGGTTTTAATACAGGACACTTGCCTTGAGAGTATATCCCTGCTTCAAATCAGTGCATTTATAAAAAAATCATCTCTCTGCTTTGTTCTTGCTCTACTATCTAATTCCTGTTTTGAATATAGAAGCTTATTATTCATCTTGGTTTCTTTGTTTATAGAGAACACTGACATTCAGGAATTGATTTTCATAATGGGCATATGGGGTGAGTTAATAATGCACTCTTATGACAGTGAATTGATGTGCACAAAAATTGACAGTTGAAGCTATAAAAGATATTTGACTACTTTTTTTCTTTAAACCCACCCAAACAAGCAATAACACCCTAATATTTTTTGTATCATTTTGTATGTTTAAGCACAGCAGAGGATATCTTCATTTGTAGCTATGAACGTTTAGCAATTTCGCAAGTAAGTTCTCAGATTGCTAATTGTATCTGTAATCAAACTGGTCAGTGATGTCTCCTCATTCAACTTTGTAAAGCAGTGAAGAACAAAATAAATGTAGAAGGAAGTAAAAGGTTCATAATAGCAGTCGTTAATTGAAAAGTTATGCCTGTACATGTATGTGGGGGGAAAATGACATATGAAGATAGATTTCAGTGTTGCTCAATTAGCACTGCTCACCTCTGCCCTGGAAGGAAAGAGAACTTGGGAATTTAAATATCCTAGTGAGATCTATAATTAAGTATACAATTATAGCGGAAGCTAACAGCAAACAGTTGCTATTTTTTAAACAATTTTAGTTTGAAATCTCTATTATGCTATAAAATTGTGTTTCTGAAATATGGGATATTTAAAAGATTCATCAAGTTCCTAATACCTATTTTCTAACCTAATTTCAGACAACTAACTACTAGGTGGTTATTTGTTCTAACAATTGAGTCCAATATATTTTATGCTTAATTTGATAAATTCAAATATATAGCCTCAGATGTTTAGCAGTTCAAACTGTGATGCAGAATCTCCTGGACTAGCCAGTAACAATAAAAGGCCACAAGCAGAAGACAAATTCATGCATTTAGAGTGCAATGAGCATTCATAGAGTCTATAAAGTTTGCAGTCTGAATTCTGTCTATGCCTAAGTTTCTGCTGTAAGCATGTATCCTCAGCCTTCTCTATTTTAATAAGCTGAAACAGCTCTAGGATCCAATTTTGTGCATAAGCTGTGACATAAATGACAAAGTCTGCCTGATACAGGAAGTATATTCAGAGTATACCTGAGTAGGTTTTAAATAGAGGGAAATATACCACCTTTATAGTTCTAAATAATGGGGTAGAAATAGTAGGTTATTCATCTGGGATGCTGGAAACCTACACTTAAAGGTTGTCCAAGAGGACTTGAATCTCAGGTCATTTGTATTTTAGGACAGGAGTGTACACTCTGTGAAAATCTTTGGGTCATTCAAATGAATGACCCATCCTGGGACTAGTTTGATTAAGTTTCACAAGTTTTTGTTGGAAAATTCAGTATACAGTTAAATATTGTGCCCAAAATCTTTACCAAAGTTTCTTATTCCTGGTGCTTCTCTTTTTCTCATGCTTGGTAGTCATATTCACTTTAGTATCTAGATGATGTCTGTCTTCCTCATACTAAGTTAACAGGCTATCTGTGTTAGTGAGTCATCATCTGCTTAATACAATATTTAGCCAATCACTCCTTGCTTACAGAAGTGTTTGTGTTCGGTGTCACCAGCATTTTATACACTCCCATGGTCCCTATAAGACATGGTGCCATATTTCTTAAGTATTGTGCAAATAAAATTAGATATGTCCCTCCCTAAAGTGTTTCAATGTCTAATAAAAGTTGATACGCAACATGTGGGTGTGATGAAGTAAAAAACAACAAACAAACAAAAAAACCCAAAAACCCAAACCCCGAAACTCTAAAAGCAAAATAAATATTCAATACAATAAAATATCAGTTTATTCTTATCTAGTAGGGATAGGGTTGACTAAAATTTTTGTACCTTTGTCTTAAACAGAATGTTGGTTTTGAAAGCTCAGGGAAGAAGCAGTAGGGAGAAAAAAGTAACACAGTGGTAAGTACACTATTTTTATTTCCTCTGAACCAGCTGTACAATATATTAAAATATAAATTCTTTTCTTTATTCATATGTTGTAATAATCACCTCCAAAGCACTTGAATTTTACTCTGCATCATCTCATGTTCTTCTGAAGGCAACTGTTTTAGTTATAAATATCTGTTGAAGAGCCAAGGGAATAATATGTATTTACATTTAATTGTGTGCATATATAGAAAGGGGAATATATGGGAAGCTAAGTTGCAGGAAAATAAGTGTCTGTTTTAAAGCTTAATACCTATTATTAAATGTTTTGACTTGTGGAGCTCTAGCATTTTATCTTTCCTAAGGACTAAAAAAAGTTATTTTAAAAAGCAGTATAAGCATGTTTTAAAAAACTTGGGTAAAAGATGCTTAAAAAAAAATGCTTTGTATGCTTGTTGGGCCTCTTACTGTTCTTCTTTCTGGTTTGCTGATCTAAAGCCCATGTGAACATCATATTGTGTATTTAATATTATTTAGCTAGAGAGGATATTTAAGAAGATCAAAAGTAGCAAGAAGCCAAATAATGTTTAAAGCAACACATGTTCAGAATCAACCTTTTTCTTTATTAAATGATGGCAGTGCAGGTGGCACTAAGTTGCTTTCATCTCATATTGTAAGCATTTCTAGAGGCAAGTATTTCTCATGAATAAAAAGAATGCCCAATATAATATTTTGTCTTCAGAACTTCTGTATGAATTTCTGTGGAGGAATTGTTGTGTCTGTGTGTGTATGTCCCTGCCCCCCAAAAAGCTCCAACAACATATGAGAGCGGCTTCCATCTGCTCCAATTTTATTAATACTGCTCAGACTGTGGAAATGCTAATAAATATTGACACTTCAGTGACTGTAATTTTGAGACTTACTATAAAATAGTTTAAAATATAAAAAATGTTCTGCATATTTTATTTGGCATTGCTACAAACAGCATATAACTTAAGGCGATAGAAGCATGTGCACGTGCTCACTTTTTTCCAGCCTTTTGTGTAGTCTGCAAGGCTGTAAGCTTTGTGTGCTTTAGCACTCTGCTGAGCTAAGAAACTGTGCTGTTGCTGCACTGCCTCAGCTGTGCTTACTGCTCCATAAGGTTTGTGGCTTCCTATGGACAAATGACTAGCATGGCCTCTTCCCTTCCCCTGTGCTGGTTCATCTCTTCTGACTATGTTGTTATAACTGAAGGAATTAAGACAGTATCTCCCTTTCTGCTTGAATAGATGTTGACATTTTGATACGAAGCGCTTATACAGTAGATCCAGACATAATCCCTCAAAGGACTAAACCAGAAGTATAAGAGGTTTTATACCTCTTCTAGAGGCTTACTATCTTTTAGTCTGGTTGCTCTGTGTATTTAATTTTCACTGTTTTCTTTCTCTAGAAAGTCAGGACCTTGTCTTGTTGCTGTGAAAAAGATCCATAGAAACAAACAATGAAAGAAAATGGAGTTATTTAATGTAGGAACTAGTGAATTCAAAGCAAAGTGGTTCTGAAGTAGTTTGGTACAGGTAGCTGTACCAAATAGCTGTGATTACTAGCTGTACAGTAGCAGTGATTATTTGTACTGCATGGTTTGCTTGTTTGTGTTCTTGTTTTTTGTTTTTTTTTTTTTTAAAAAAAAGATATGGTGGATAGTGGGGGATGGAGTTCAATTCAGTATACTACTGGGATAAATATTTCATATTCCCAGCTGTGTATTAATTCAAAAGTGACAAACGCAAAACCCCAAACATGGCAGTTCTATAATGTAAAGGAATTCTGTAGCCATTTGAAAACATCAGTGTTGAAATACTGAAACATCTGTGTCATGGCTTTTTAAAAAAAATCTCAGTTTTTTGGATATTCCATGAAAGTTTGAGGGGCTCCTATGATTTCCTTTAAATTTCAGATTGTCATAGTAGATATCTTCAAATTTATATAGCTTTTTTGATTTGGGGAGGAGAAACAAGTGAGACTCAAGCACAGTGGTTTTAAAAATCAATTTATTCCTCCTAATGTTTTCTTAGTAACACTGCAAATAGTTACCCCCAAAGAATATGCAGTCAAGTCAAACATCAGAAATGAAGCTCAGATCTAATACTAATCTCAGCAGCATTGTTAATGGTATACAACTAGAGATCATTCTTCAGATGAAATGTTACAGTAGCACTTACTTGAATAGTTTGGCTGTCCAAATGGAAGTTAGTTTCTAGAGCTGCATTAAAAACAGAGCAAAAGGAAATGTGAGAAATAAGTTGCAACTACCTGGGCTGCAATTGTGTAGTGATGGGGGGTAGGGAGTTTATTATGTAGTGTTAATATAAACTGTCAATATAAATATTAAAAAAGCCAAAATTACAATTGTTTGGATATCTGAACATATTCTAATTTTTTTTTACTGTAAACTTAATCTATAATTTTCCTTGTCCTCTTTTTTGTTAAAGGTGTTTCTGCAATAGATCTTGCCTTAAATTACAGATGTGTATTCCTGTATACCTGTGCCTTAATGATGCCTCAGTCTAGGAATATAACAGACTATTGAATATTATTGCATTTCAGTTAAAGGTGTAGGATATCTTATTGTGCAGTTATTTGACAAGAGGTTTTTTGCTAACTTATGCTAGGTTTTACTTGTCATAATAACTTTTCAGGTTGGTTTTAGTGTAGTCAATTTAGATAAATTTTTAAGCTGGAAAATAACTGTTGCAACAAATATCTGGTTAGTCTCTAGTTTCAATAAAGCAGGAAATGCTGCTGTTGAACCAAGAAAATGTTATTGATACCATCAACACCATTATAAATAAGTAAAGAGGTTTTATAAAATAGTTTGATCCAGAACTTCATATCTTAATTGTATAAAGGATGTCTGAATATTTTAAACCAAACCAAATGGAAATAGTAAATAGAAATCTGATTAGAATTTACTTCATAGAATACAAGAATCAGATTATTTCAGTAAATGTCTCCAGAATTCACACCTGGCATCTTCGGGAAGTTACCTGAAATTATCTTGCTGCCTTGGCCCTTGGAGGTGGGTGGTGGGTGTGTTTTGTTTGTGTGTGTTTTTTTGTGGTGTGGGTTTTTTTTTTTTTTTTTTTTAAGTATATAGACATTGAGAACTTGGAAAGTAGTTAACTCCAAGAGAAGCTTTGAGTTTTTGTGGTGGTTTGACCTTGGCTAAATGCCAGGTACCCACCAAGTCGCTCTATCACTTCCCCCCCTTCCCCTTTTTTTCTCAACAGGGCAAAGAGGGGAAAGAAAATAAGATAGGAAAACAAAACAACCCTTGTGGGTAAAACAACAGCAGTTTTAATATAAGCAAAGCGAAGCAAAGGTCCGCGTGCGGAAGCAAAAAAAAGCAAACAGATTTATTCTCTACTTCCCATGAACAGGCGATGTCGGGCCTTCTCAGGAAGCAGGGCTCCCATACGCGGAGGGGTTGCCTCGGAGGACCAAGGGTGACCCCCCCCCCTTCCTCCTTTCTCCCAGCTTTATACTGAGCAGCCGTCAGATGGTCTGGAATATCCCTTTGGTCAGTTGGGGTCAGCTGTCCTGGTTGTGTCCCCTCCCAAGATCTTGCCCACCCCGTCCCACTGTGGGGGGGAAATGTCGGAAAGAGCCTTGGTGCTGTGTAAGCACCACTCAGCAGTAGCCACACCACCAGGGTGCTATCAACACCCTGCCAGCTCCCAGCATCAAACACAGCACCATGGGGGCTGCTACAGGGGAAAACCAATTCTGGCTCAGCCACACCCAGTACAGTTTTGTTACCAGCTTTTTTATTTCAGTGAGCTAGGAGTATCACTGGTTTTGCTTGTATCTTAAGTGACTGTTAAATTGGTAAAAGCAAAACTGATATCTGTCCTCTCTCTTCCCTTTATGTTCTCAAAAATTGTAGTAAGCATCCTTCATATTTTTGCATTTAATAATTGGTTATTTACTAACATGTTCCTTCTCCTGTTATTACCTTTCCCTATTGTTGTTTAATGAGTAATGCCTTTTATTTCATTTGCTCTGAATGCTGTATGTGAGCAAGTGCATTGTAACAGTTTTTGGTGTTCCCTGCCTGTGTGAGGATATGCGGGCATGGATGCAGTTGAACATTGTTTTCATATCAGGAATGGGGAGACTCAGACTATAGCTTTACATAAAAATGGTGAAATGGTTCCAAAAACCACTTTTATTTCCTACTGCTTGTTCTCTTCCTCAGAGTACAGCACTGTGGTTCATTGTTTTGTACTGACCTGAGTGTTTGCCAGTCTCATTCAGTGAAATGAATGACATAACCAATCCAATTTTGCTTTTTTTTTTTTTCTTCCCTAGAAGAGACAGAAAGAAATAGCTTGGATGGGAGGGAGGAGGAGGTAAAAATACCTTAACTTGGCATTGTCACCAAATGAGGTTTTGACGCCACAACCAGAATGCTAGTGCCACTACAAAGAGGCAGTCTTTAAATGTTTCAGCTCCTTGTCAGGGGCTATCGGGTTTGAGTCATACTTTCCTCTCCTAAAGAGAACAAGATATTTGTGAAGAATTTGTAAAAACTGTGTGTGTTCTTTCCTGTAAGAGCCAAGGATGTTTTGTGTTATTTAAAGTACTAAGATGCTTACAGTTTCCCCAAATTCATGAGGACTAGTGCTGTTGTTAGCTGGAAGAGATTCATATAAAATGTGCTGGGAGTTATCACAATATAGCCTCTTTTAACAGCCAGCCAAATAGCCTGTATCTGGGTACCTTCTGTGGTGTGTGGTGCTGCTTTAGGAAGTGGAAAAACGTTTAACATCTTTAAAGACAGACTGGTTCCTTTTTTTTGCTTGTTTGGGTGTTGGTTTTTTTTTTTTTTTTTATTTCCACTACTGGAAGCTTCATTTCTTATTATTTTTTTTAATGTAGAGGTAGTAAACAATTATTTTGGGTTTTTTTTAGTGGATTAAATAAGATTGTTAATAAACAACTATTTTTTTTCTTCATAATTTTCTGTTTGAACAGGAGTATGTTGGAGCTTCTGTCAGTTGGCCAAATAAACCTCTTGGTGTTCGTTAGGTTACATGTGTCCTGTCATTCCCCCCTTCCCCCATCTTTGAATTTCCTGTGTTTACACATACTTAGCTCCATAATCCTGAACTTGTTTGTAGATAGTGGAGTGGGCTAAAAAGAACCTGACCAGATATTTTTGTGCCTAATTGTTCTTGCCTTTCTGTATAAGCATCTGATAGCTGGTTTCATTTTCAGCTCTGCCACTGATAAACTGGTAAACACCCTTTTGAAAGTGCTTTCACCAGCTTGGAGTATGAGCAGTTCCATCCTGTTAGCATCAGACAGGAAATTTAAGGGACTAATGGTACAGTGAAACTATTACATTTAGAGCAAATTAACAGAGATTAGGAACAAAATTAATATGAATTTAGGTTCTACTTGTAACAAGTGTGAGTTCAGAATTTTCAAAGAAATGGGATACTTGGGGGGGGTGTGTGGGGGGATTTTGTGTTGTTGTTTTTTAATGTTCATCAAAACATAGCTAGACATGTGGTCAAACAAAAATGTCCTGTGGGGTTCTGTAGCAGCCAAAATAACGAGTCAGAGTGTTCTTCTTTCTTTCTGCAGGACAGGGGCCATCTTCTTTCTTTATTCTCTTTTTCTCTCCTTACAATAAGTACATACTTCTGCTCTCACCAAAGCTCTTACTTCATCATTAGCAAATCAGCAATTAGACATCTATCAACCTTTTCTCCTACCAGCATCAGACCCCTCTAACTCGGCTGTGCAGACCAATCACCCTCTCGTTCACGCGCTGTTCACGCGGCGGTAACTTCTCACAGCTCAGCACTTTCCCACAGCTCAGTGTTGCAGCTGGCCGTTGTTTTTCCCTGCCCCCTTGGCACAACTCGGCAGTTTCTGATCTTTCGCCCAAGGCCTGTTTCTCATCAAAGCCTGGCTGCTTCTCAGGGGCTGTGCAGGGCTGACAGGCCAATGCCGAATTGCTCTCTCCCACAGCGTTCTAGCAGATCTGTGGGTGCTGTTGGGCTGCCAGATACTTGGATAATGGGAGTGTGCAGGGAATCATCAAAGAGTTCCAGGAAAGAGTGATGTCTCACTGGACAATGCGCTCTCTTCTGGATTAATATTTAGTGTGTATCCAAGCTTGCTGTTGATCTCGCTTTCTTTCATTGATCATGGTCTTTCAAACTGATGCTTTGCTTTCTGCTTCCAGTGATTTGTATTTTATCCAGTGAAGATGGTTCAACACTTATAGATACAGTCCACTGTTGTTACAGTGTAAATCTGGTAGAATTATAGTCCTTACTTTGCCCTAGGTTCTCCAATAATTTTGTCTGGATACTGTATTAATTACACGGTATTCTCCAGTTGTTACTTCACTATTTTTTAGTAAGTGTCAACCACTGCTTGTAACAGAGGAGTGCCGACGCAGAAGTCCCAGACACAACTTAGACAATCAATGTGATCAAGTTGATGCCACTTTATTAAAGGCTACACAGCAATTTATACACTACCACAAGCTTCACGCGCCACTATCTTCTTGCTAATATGCTAAAGCTACTTGTTCACGTGCCCTTCTGCCCTCTATGATTGGTCCCGGTGTGGTGTCCACGCGCTGCTCTCCCCCCAGGTAGACCCCCTGTTTTGAACAGTCCGACTTCTTTATCTTTTGGCCAGGAATGTAGTTTCTCAGGCCGTCTCGGCCTTGCTTATGTCCTTGAACACAGCTGCAGCTTGCTGGTACAGTGAGGCCCCTTGGTCTGGATCGCTCACAACATGTCCGTTGTTTTCCAGCCATTCCACAAATCCCCCTTTTTGGTTTTGAGTGATCCAGACCCCCCTGTGGTCCTGTGCTAAAAACATTGCACCGACAGTCCTCTGCAGGGCCCTTTGCAGAAGGCCAATAAGGCAAGGTGACATTAAGAGCACAGTCACTACAATCAAAAGGACTACCCCTACAGTTTTGATTAATGTTTTCAACCAACCAGATAATCCCCAACCTTTAACCATCCTTGTCAGCCAGTCCAAGCCATCATCTTCTGTTAAGCGTTTGACTCCATCCTTCAATTGCTGAATGCTTTTAAAGATAGATTCTGAATGATCGGATAGATTCATACAGCACATTCCTCCAAATTCAGCACAACCATGTCCTTGCGCTAGAAGCAACAAATCAATCGCAGCTCTATTTTGTAACGTAGCATGTCTGACACTATCAGCATCAGTTAAAAGACCACTTAAAGCTAAAGAAGTAGCATTAGTTTGTTTGCTAAGCCAACACCCTAATTTATTTTAAGTAGTTAAAGCATTTGCAACACCAACTCCTGGTGCTAACACGGAGGCCGGTATGATTTCTCCTGGATTCCAAAATTCAATGTTATCGCGACAGGAACTGCTAAACTGATGAACAGTCCTCTGGACTCGCTTATGCTTTCAAGTCATGGTCAAAATCATTGATATGTTTGGTGTTAGTAACGTGAGGTGTCTGAGGCTACACGGGCCTCCATTCAGTTTAGATGGAACGCCTCCTCAGGCACGATCTCCACAGATTAAAAACACACCAGGAGGTAGCACGAGAGGAGCAACAGAGGATCGTGAAGTGTTAAGTGCAGTATAATTACACCACGCAGTAGCATTGTGATAAACAATACTGGTTGCATTAACATTTTGACCTTGGCGAGCAGTCTTGTTATAAGGGTAATTGAAAAATAACACAAGCATCCATCATAACAGATCCTAATAATTCTAGCTCCTGGGGTTCCTGGGTAACTTGCGGGAGGTGTGCATACACACCATCCCAGTTTTTTGTACAATTTTCTGGAGAGCCACAGAGATTCGGGAACTGCAGTGGGTTCGGCCATGTATCCACAGGTATTTCTACCAAGCACGTAGAGAACGGATTTTCAGGGCTTGCGGTGGCGTTTGGTTGTGAGACCACCCATCCTTCACCCTGAGACAGGTTCCAATACAGGCTGAACACCAAGCAGGAACCCAGCGAGAGCCGGCATCTGTGAAAACACAAACATAACCCTCGCTCCAAGTTACTATCTCATTCGGTTTCTGTTTCATCTTTCTTAACTTCCTTTTTCCAGGGTCGCACCCATCGACTCGGAGCCCATCTAGTGCCGGTATCGGTAATAACGCAGGCACAGCCTCGACCCGTCATTGTTAGTTCCACAGGTCCTTTCCACTCTCCTATAGCAACATCTTTGTACTGAGCAAAAGCACCATCTCCACACCGGCTTATATCAGATTTCAGATCCATAGTATGTATTACTACTGGTGGTTCCTCCCTATCACCTGTGAGCTGTAAGTACTTTAACACATACACCGCTTTTGCAAATGGTTCTGCAGCAGCCAAGACCTCTCCCCCTTCTTGTTTTTGCAAAAGCGCTTTTAAAGTTTTGATGCGCTCTCTCCACTATAGCTTGCCCCGTGGGGGAATGTGGTATACCTGTGATGTGACATATACCCCAGAGTTGACAAAAAAGAGCAAATTTTTGAGAGGTATAGGCTGGTCCATTATCAGTTTCACGGGTCAATTGAACTAATTTCTTATATTCCCTGGCTCATTCCGCCCTACCGTGATGGTAACTTCTCACAGCTTAGTACTTTTTCGCAGTTCAGTGTTGCAGCTGTCCACTGTTCTTGCCTGCTACCTTGGCACAACTCAGCAGTTTCTTACCTATCTTCCAAGGCCTGTTCTTCATCAACCCTAGCTATTGCTTAGAGGCTGTGTAAGGCTGACAGGCCAATGCCTCCCACATCTCCCCTTTCTTTGTTTTGCAGCAGCACCTGCAACACTTATTTTGAGACTTTATGAATCAAGGGTTAGGCAAACTTCAAAAAAGGCATCATACTTAAAACAGTTTTACAGACCGCTAGAAACAATACAGCAGTTACAGTTACTAGGTAAAAAGAGTAGGCTAATTTCAATACCCATAACTAAGGGATATGACTAAATGCTACAAAAATAAATAGTACGGCAAAATACGGAATAGCACACTTACTTAATGGGGTGCTAACATTCAGATCCGCAATTGCTGGGGAACCCTGGATGCAGCGAGAATTTAGAGTGCCCTTCCTCGCAAACCGGAAATCCTACGCGATGCGTCCATCCGTAGGTGAGGCATCCAACATCGCTGCAAGCAGGTCCAGCCTCATATATCTAAATCAGCAGGCCAAAATAACTGGCAATTTTCTTTGAGCGGAAACATCTGATTTCATCCTCCTGTTGGGTTCCACCCAGAGCCTGGCCACCACTCAAGGGGGAAAACCAAGGGAGTTTAATAATAAGGTTAAACACTTGAGTTCCTAATTCTTAATATGGCTAAAGAAAGCAAGTTGAATACACACATTCTTATAGCATTTCATCCTTATTAATAAGTACATTTTGTCTAAGCTACATCTTTCACTAGTGACTAGTAAGCCTATATATGTCATCAAGGAGTTACAATTACTGTCAGCATTTTCTCTTAAAAGAGTTGGCAACTGCAGTGTGATTAAGGACAGAGATAGTGTATTTGCTCCCGTTGCAGCAGCAAGCATTACCCATACATTCTGCTTAAATGATCAGTCGAAGAGACCGCAAACTGTTGGCACAGGGGCACCCACAGCACCCACAGCCGGCTCCTGAGTGTCCACCAAAAGCTGCCTCTCACGCCTCGGGTGTGGTCGCACACACCCTGCCGGTAACCACCGGGGACCGTGACCTGTGGAGACACAACATAACCTCTTCCCCAGGTTATTAAAGGATATGGTCCTGCCCAGTTACCACTCTCCAGGACTTGAGCCTTGCCCTGGACTTCTTGTTGATCTGGTATCTGTGATGAGAAGTGATGCAATATTGACGGCACCTATGCAGCAAAGGGAGCGACGTCAGATTGCCATAATTCTGAGGAGTGAGTCCCTGAGGGTTGACACCACTGGCTGTTGAAGAGAGGGAGTCCTTCTGGCACTCAGGGCAAGTGGCAATGATGTCTTCAGCCTGAGGCCTTGATAAAGAAAACTGGTTTTGTATTGCCCTGGCGTTTTGGTGGAAAAATTACATGTGAAAGCCGTGCTTACCGTGTTTCTGAGATGGCATTAGCTGCACGGTGGAGATCTCGTTTCACTTTCTCTGTAAGTACTCTGGGTGATGTCAGTGAGGGATCTCCTCGCAAAATATCAAACAAGCTATGCAGATCATCATTAGTTAGGCCCAACAACAGCTGTATCCAATTTATGGCTCCCAACAGTTTCTGTCAATCATTTAAAGTCTTAACATCAGTTTTAAGTTCAACCTGTTGCGGGACAATGGTCTGTTCCACAAATTCTCCACTCCAGGTACTGCCACGGTGATGATCTCTGTACCTTTTCAGGTGCTATTTGTCACCCCATTTGAGATACTGAGTCTTTGGGTAAAGCAAGAGCCTTTTCCATGATCTCCTGTGTTTCTGCTGCTATGAGGATGTCATCCATATAATGATATATAACAGCCTGGGGGACCTGCATTGTGGGAGTATTCTTTATGCCTTATGGTAAAACAACCCAGTGGTACCGTCTTGCAGGTTCATTAACATTAATACTGGGAACAGAGAAGGGAAATTTAGATGCATCATTTGGATGCAAGGGAATGGGGAAAAAATCAATCCTTCAGATCAATTATTACAAGATGCCAGTTTTGGGGAATCGTTGTTGGGGAGGGCATTCCTGGCTGTAACGCACCCATATCCTCCATGGCATCATTAATGTGTCGGAGATCATGTAAAAGTCACCATTTACCACTTTTCTTTAAAATAACAAACACCAGGGAGTTCCAAGGACTGGTGGTAGGTACGAGATGTCCTGCACTTAATTGTTCCTGATTGGCAAGAACCACTGACCCACCCACACGGGTGATTCTGTTTTCCAGGTTACTCTCAGGGTGGGTTTAGGGGTGGGCTGTGCTGCAGTGGCAATTAAGACAAATTTGATCCAATTTGAGTTTCCCATCGAGCCATACAGTCATGACCCCATGATGTAATAGGGGTTTCCAATATAAATGGAGGAATATTTGCTACCCAGTTTTCTGGGCCCCTTACATGAATGAGATCTTTGCTTTGAAACGTTACAGCATGACCACCAACCCCGAAAAACACTTGAGTTACCCGAGCTAACGGCCAATCTGCTCACAGATATTATGGCCACATCCTCACCAGTATGTAAAATGCCTGTCATTTCAACAGATTCTTCTGCTTTGGTGAGGGCACATTTTATCAGAGGTTGACCTTGTCTCCCTGTCTGAGCCCAAAATACTTGAGGAGTACATGCTGACCCAAATTGTGAGTCACCCGGCTTCTCGGCATACTATTTGGGGGAGCTGCAGTCAAATAAACAAGCTGAGTAATTTTTGACCCTTTTGTTACTGAACACGGGGGTACAGGAGTCCAGGCCCTAATTCTGATTGCCCATTCATAATCGGCATCTCTGACCCCTGGTAAAACGAACAACCCCTGTAAGGTTGTAGATGATTTTTATGACAATACCCTTCTCAGATAGATGGTACAAAGGTGCACTCTCCCCACAGAGTATGCACCTAAATTCAAGACAACAATTAATACAGAATTACTGCCTCCCGCTAGAGGAGATATTTCACCTGTGACACTTCAAACACTGAGCCCGAACAAACAGGCAGCACCGATGACCCAGCGGGCACTAGGATGCTCTGTCAGAGAACTCCACACTCCGCAGCTGCCGCTGGGCTGCGTCTCGCACACGCAGAACAATCAGACAAAGAGGCCTCTTACACTTATTACTCGCACAACATAAAATGACAAACACTACAAACATCAAAACACTGTTAAGAATATATAAAGCCATTGCTTATTGATTATGTGGTCTTGGCAGACAAGGGGCGCTGCATCCCAGTGTCAGCAGCTTCTGTAAAAACTGCCGCTTTTGGCAAGGGGGGGGAGGGGCTGAGAGCGTGGTGCCGGGCTCGGCCGCAGGTGGGTAAGAGACTTAAGGCTTTCTTAGTTTTCTCATTAGCATTATCATAAGCAAGCACATCAAGAAATTTAACTTTCATTTCATCATTTAAGTCAGGATTGCCATTAATAGCGGCATGTAGTCTATCAATAAATTTTGGGTAGGGCTCCGTGGGCCCCTGTCTTACTCCTGTAAATGCTGGCGCCACTTTTCCATCACGTATGGCTAAAATCGTTTTTAGGGCTAATTCTTGGGTTAACGGTAACACTTCCAGTTGAAACCCTGCTTGCCAATCTGGGTTGGCAAAAGGGCCTGCCCCCATCAGCATCTGAGCTTGCCCCCCATATAGAGGATCTCCTTGCTGATGGGGTGTGGCTGCCGCAGCCTCGCAGGCCACTTGCCAGCGTTGGAAAAGTTGCAATTGTTGGGAAGTTGAGTTACAGAACCAGTACACGGTGATTTTAACTCATATTCCCCATATACTAATTCAGTAACCCAGCACATCCCCATCATTCTCCAATCTCAGGCTTCCCACTCATTGCCCTGTGGGATCACTATTACCGGGAACGTCATTGGCCCAAGTTCGTTAAACTGCCCCTCTATTATTGCATCCCGAGTAACTCCCCACCATCGGTGTGCTGGATTACCATTACCACCCGTGCCTCCCAGTGCCCCCCCTCCCATTTGGGCCGACGATGGCAGCGACCCGAGAGCCCCCGTTTCCCTCTGACCCACCCCCCCTCCCCCCGGGTCGCAGAAGAAGGGGTTAATGGGAAGAGGGGGAGGCGGCGGTGCTGTGGGGGTGGGCTGAGCCGCTTGTTGCATTCGCATTTCAAGTTGCTCTAACTTTCTCGTTAGTTCTTGCAAGTGCTGATCTTGTAAACCATAACGAGATTGTTCTTGCACCGATCGGGGTGTCGGGGGCGAGGACGGGGGCAGGGCTGGGTCGGCGCCGTCCTCCAGTGGACGTGCGCTCCAGTGATTGATCTTTTGGGCTTGAGGGGGGGGAGTCGAGCTGGAGTAAATCTGTTGATTTTTGCTCTTGACTTTCCTGCCGCACGGGTGCTGCGCGTGCAGCGTCCCCGTCCCTCCTTTTAGGAGCCGCCTTGGGGAACAGGGATCCCGCGAACGTCCCAGCAGTGACGGAATCCTGAGCGCCAGCGCGTTCGGCCTCTGCTGACCAGGCAGCGAAAGCGGAGGTGGGGGTCTGCCGTTCCGCTTTCAGTTCTGTCAGAGTGTCTAGGACCAATCTCCACACGGTGGAGAGTTTCCTACTGTCTTTAGAACCTGAACTAATGTCGTCCCACAGTGCCGCGCCGATCTTTTCCCAAGAGGTTAATTCAAAGGCTGCGGTCACTGAGGGGATTAGTCCGTGCTGCCGAGCCCACAAGAGCACCCTCCTCAGGTTCCCCTGATAAGATAATCCTCTCTTAGAGAGTATATGTTGGAGGAGCTTAACCACTGCCGCTTCTTCTTTACCCAGCGCGGACCCCATCTCCTCCCCAGCCGCTCACCTGATCAGGGCGAGATTCCCGACCATTGCGCGCGCGTCTTCCCGGGCACCGGGGCAGCGCCTGCTACGGCTGCTTCTGCCCCCTCTGGGCCGTCTTCTCTTGCTCGGGAGGGCACCGACGGGAGGGTCCCGATTTCCCAGGGCTTGAGTCCCGCATACTTCCGATAAGGCTCTTGCAGGTCCCTGTTTGGGCGCCACTTGCTGACACAGAAGTCCCAGACACAACTTAGACGACCAATGTGATCAAGTTGATGCCGCTTTATTAAAGGTTACACAGCAATTTATACTCTATCTCAAGCTTCACGCACCACTATCTTATTGATAATAGGCTAAAGCTACTTGTTCACGCGCCCTTCTGCCCTCTATGATTGGTCCCAGTGTGGTGTCCACACGCTGCTCTCCCCCCAGGTAGACCCCCTGTTTTTGACATTCCAACACCTTTATCTCTTGGCCAGGAATGTAGTTTCTCAGGCCGTCTCGGCCTTGCTTATGTCCTTGAACACAGCTGCAGCTTGTTACAGTGAGGCCACTCAGTCTGGATCACTCAAAACATGTTCGTTGTTCTCCAGCGATTCACAGAGGAGGGCTGATAGCTATCATTAAGTCAGAGGCTGGTAGAGTTGAGGAAGGGGAAACATGTCTGTGGAAGTAGAGAATCCTCAATTTCAAAATTGAAGAGCTGAGGTTTTTTCTTTTTTTTAAAAAAAAGAAAATATTCATAATACCCTTTGATCAGTTTGGCTTTGCTTATCACTTCTGAATCTTTGAAGTACTCTCAGTCATTCTGTGTCTCAAACAGAATAGACTATATGAACTGATATATATCTATCTAGATATATAGATATAAAGCAGAAAAGATGAAGCTTTGACATAGGTTATAAGTAAATTATGTACAGTTTCATAGCAAAACATCATTCAGTTGTGATCTATCTCCCTCTGGTTTTGATCATACTAGTTAAGCACCACCATTATATCATACTTACATACACCACCATACTTATATCAGAAAACGCTTAACTTTTCTCACAAATATGAGACTTCACAGAATAATTAGTCTTCACCGCTATCGAACTCCTAGAGGAAAACTTGTTCGCATAGTCATCATTACTTTCAGCATATAGACAGGTAAATAAGATAACATTTTTCTTTGTCCCTTTTTCTGTAGTTATTGTGGAATTTGTTTCCTACCTATTACTGTCACAGTTAATGTATACAAATGGGTGAAGACTATACTTGACTAAAATACACATTTGTGTAGTTTAAACCACCTATGTATTTTTGAGTTTACTACAGATACTACAGCATCTCCAATGCTTAGGTGTGATCCTCAAATAAGCTTGAAAGAGAAGGTGTGAAATAAATGCTAAAAGTGATTCATGGAACAAAAAAATACGATGAGAAATCTGATAGTTTATAATTAGCTGACATATCTATTTCAGCTAGGTATTTTTTAACACTGAATTTTTTGGGGTGGTAGATTAAGTCTTTATAAACAGAACACAGGTAATTCTCCCTTATGCCTTCAAACTTTTGAGCCTTTAATGATTACAAAGAAAAGCTTATGATTATAGAGTGATGTTTTTCCCTTCGTACTTCTTCATGAAGTAAAAAACTCAACTGTACGAAGACCCTGATTTTTCCTCTGGCTGTAAACACCGAACCTGAGGTAAACTTGTGTCAAAGCTTTAATGGTTTAGGGAACAAGGAGGTTTGGTTTGTGGGTTTTACCCCCTTCCTCTGAGTTCCTTAGTAGATCTGCTTCTTAAATTTTTGAGTTGTTTAGTGGTGGAGAAAAATTAAGCCATCACAGTGTTGTAGATCTGCAAAACAATCTTACATTGATTTGGTGCCTTCAGATGGCCTCATGATGTGGTATATTATGAAACTAAGATTTTTCTGATTGGCAGACTTCCCTGTTTTGTGGGAAAGGAAACAATGCTATGCTTTGTGTTCCCTTCTACCTTCTCTATATTTACCCAAATAATCCATGGAGTTTGTAGTTTGAGCAATATAAGAAAAGCACGTGTGCAACATCACATTTTCCTGTCTTTGGTAGTTATAACAGTGGACTCTCTTTCTGTCCTTCATTACAGTTTTTTTTGTTTGGGCAACTGATCACAGGATAGGTAGACTGATAAGGAAGGGTGGGTGTGTGTCTGATTATATAGATAAATAGATATAGATATTGCAGAAGAGTGGTGGTGTAGAATACTCATGCCTATCCTGCTGCGCCTCTTTCCTAGTATTGGCAGTTATCTCTTGTAGAACACCAATGCTAAACAATTTTCGTATATGTTTAGAAGTAAAGTACGAACAAACATAAAACAAATTTGAACCAAATCATGTTGTATCGTTTCCTACTTTTATAGCAACTCTCTTGATTCATTCTGGTTTTTGAAGCGTTATAATTAAATGTGCACTCAAGTTGGTAAAATCAATGGTTTTGGGTGGGTAGGCTTTTTGGAGAGGGTTGTTTTATTTGGTACTTAAATATGAGTTTGACTATTTTGGCTTGGGACATGAACTGTGAGTTTAGGTACTTTTAACTGATGTGATAACTGACTGGAGATACGACCTAACATTGTGATGTTGTACAGGCATTTGTTTATTGATCCATGTTTCCAGTGCTGTGGATGCATGTGATTCTTCTTAAAAACACTTCCTCCCCAACCCAAAATCTCAAGATCTCTTCTTACAGAATAAGAAATAAGTTAGGAAAACTAAATATGTGTGTTTTGCATTGTTAGGCCTTGAGTTTTGTTGCTTCAGAAACTTTTAAGACCTGAGCAAGTAAGTATGAAAACAGCAGCCACTGAAAAAGAAGGGGCAAACAGTTTTAACAATGTAGTGTATACTCTTTTTTGAGGGATTTGAATGAAAAATATAATCTTCATATTTATATGAACCATCTAGTTAACTTTTTCATATTCTGGAAACCAAAACATATTCTCAGAAGTTGAAATGACTCGACAAAGCAAACTTATTGATGACTGCAGTTAGTATGATATAGGTGTGTCTCTCCTGCCACACAGCCACTTGCTCACTACTGATGGAATGGGGGGGAGAATCAGAAGAGTAAAGTGAGAAAACTCGTGGGTTGAGATAAAGCCCATTTAATAGGTAAAGCAAAAGCTGCACATGCAAGCAAAGCAAACCAAGGAATTCATTGCCCACTTCCCATGGGCAGGTGGGTGTTCAGGCATCTCCAGGACAGCAGGGCTCCATCGTGCATAACAGTTACTTGGGAAGACAAACGCCATCACTCTGAATGTCCCCCACTACTTCTTCCCCCAGCTTTATATGCTGAGCGTGATGCCATATGGTCTGGGATATCCCTTTGGTCAGTTGGGGTCAGCTGTCCCAGCTGTGTCCCCTCTCAACTTCTTGTGCACCCCCAGCCCCCTTGCTGGTGGGGTGGGGTGAGGAGTAGAAAAGGCCTTGACTCTGTGTAAGCCCTGCTCAGCAGTAACTAAAACATCCCTGAAAACTAACTCTATCCCAGCCAAAACCAGCACATCATCTCATCTGTACAATCTCTGCTTCCAGTCCTTGTTGTTTCCAAGGCATATGTTCATCTGGTTTATACTCATGTTTGAAGAGACTGCTGTTGGTGCTTCTTTTTGAAGTGTTGCGTTTTTCCATGGCTCTGCAGATTACTGAAATGATAGAACAAAATGAGACAATATTTCTTTTTGTTAAAGGCTTTTCGTTTGTAAATGTTGGCAGTGGAATTCCTCTTGTGTCTTCAATGCCGTCTCCGAGGCTTGGAGAAGGTGTGGGTAGCTCCAACAGGGTGAGTATGTCAGCTTCAGTAGCATCTTTGGCACCTGGCTGTGGGTGGCTGGAGGATGTCATGCTGGAGCCTGTTCCTGTAAAAGAAGCAGTAGGAGGCTATGCTGTTTCTTTTGTTGACTTTGTCATTCTGTGGAAATCTCCAGCATGGAATTTGCAGTCTCTAAATGCTTTGTGTTGCAATACATTTAAATATTCTTATTTTTAGATGGCTTTTTATTTAAATAAGAGACAGATTTTTATGGAAAGTGTTGTTTTGATACATAATCAGCACTGTAATAGAATCCTAGCGACATTAATTCATTGTTACAAAAGGAAGTCTTGACTTCATGCCATCTAATGAAGTTTTCTTCCATCCTTTTAATGGATGGATGTAGAATCTTGACTGTATCCAGCCTGAGTGGTAAAATGTACTTGTCTTTAGTGAAAATACTGAAGTACAGCAGCCCATGATCTGTTGTATAAATTAAACATACTGTAAAGTACTAGGTAAGCTAGCTGCTCATAGATGAAAATCCAAGTACATGACCTGTTTTCATGTCTTAATAAGAAGAGGGGTCTTGCAGCCTGTGACTTCATATAGCACAGTGGCCACGGTATTTTATTTTCTCCCTCTATTCCTAACATACTCTGTGTATGTTGAAGTGGAATCTGCTAAATGTGTCTGAAAGACCTTTTTTTGCACTTGGAGAAGAAAGTTTCCTGTCACCAATCCAGAAATTGAAATATGTCTGCAATTCAAAAAGAAGGGGTTTAAAAAAAGCACATATTTTAATTTGGAGTGTTGGCAGTTTGACTAAGGAAAAAAAATAGTCAGTGCTGTTTTGGAAAAGTATGTATTTTTAGATCAATATCCTGAGGAAATGAAGCTTACATGATTACATTGTTTGTCTGCATGTGTTGGTTCTTCCTGAAAAATTGAGCCTGTCATTTGGCTTCAGACAAACTTGAAACTTGAAGTAAAATTTTGATGACGATTGTTTCTGAATTTTGGAAAATTGATTGCTAATTATGTTACTGTAAATTCGGTCTCAAAAGAACCCCCTAAGACTTAGTTTGTAGTTTTAGGAGGCAGGTATTCTGTATTGCAGCGCTGGATGCACAGGGGATCATTCCACCTAACACACATGCCAAAAGATAAAGGCATGCTCGTTATATACAATAAAAGAAATGGATATTCACATAATTTCTGAGAAGTACCCACCTATTTCCAGAGTATCTAATGCATATGTTAATACATTGCACAAGCATACTAGAATTTGGGGAAGGGTCTCTGAGGGGCTTCCATGGGGGTTTTCAGTGGCCTGTGGTGGTCCCTAGTGGCTGTTGAAGAGGTGTCTTAGTGTCCTTTCCGTGAACTCTGAGTTGTGTTTTTTTTTCATATAAGGTCTTGTCTTGGCTCTTGGCTCATCACTCTCTCTGTAAAGTTTCTCAGGTTCCTTATCTTTGCTTTCCACAGGTGCCCCCCCCCGCCCCCCCCCCGATGTACCCATCGCAGTTGCAAAAATTATGTCCTTGGGCGCATTCTTATCTGAGGCCCCTTACAGCAATTGGCATCAACTGCTTGCAGGCATCAATTAGAGGAAAGAGACCTAAACTTGTGCTCTTGCTGAGGAAAAAGGAGGCAGAACATGGCTGGCGTACGCAGTCAGTAATCAGCTAGCCAGTTTGCACCATTTAGATTTGCTCTTTCCTGCTGAGGAGGAATATTATGGAAGCCATGGAGAGTAGAGGGGACTCCTATAGCAATGACTGGAAGATGCATTTCCATAGCAAGGTGAAGTTTCATTAGTTCCAGTGTGCACAGCAAGATGTGTTGAAGTTTTCCAAACTGAATGGAATTGCAAAAATTAAAGGAACTTTACCTTTGCACTTAGAAACCTTTCCTTTTAAATTGTTGATAGAAGAGTGGAATCTGTGCTGGTTCTTTGTGTTGTATTCTGTCTTTAAATGAGGGATTTGAAATAAAGGTACATGAATTTAATCTTGCTCATCACAAAGAAAATATTTAGATTTACTATAGCTAAATTTTAATGCTCTGTAGAGGGTGGATTTTCATATATTAAGCAAAAATATCATCCCAATAACACTTGTAATGGTAAGATAAGCTATGTTGTAAAAACACAATTGACACTTCAGAACTGCTGCTTCAAAATTTTTTGCTTCTCTGCCATGTAGGGCTATACTGGGTGACCAGTTTACAGACTAAATTTTTACTTCATCTGGGGTCTGTAGGTGTGTTAACCACACTTAATACCACTACAGATCTATTGCGTTTAAAATAAAATAAATACATTCTCTCTCTCTCATATATGTGTATATAGACACACATATATATGCATGTATGTATATACTTTTCTCTTTAAGTATTTAGCAGCCAGGGGAAGTTTGATAACCTGCCCACATAAGTATTTCTGAAGTTGTCTTGTTGGTTTTTAAAACAGACCAATTTCTGTTTTACAGTGCCTGAAAATGACAACAAAGCGGAATTTGTTTGTGCGGCTGGTACCCTGCCGCTGTCTGCGTGGAGAGGAGGAAGTGGTCACTATGCTTGATTATTCTCACTGCAGCCTGGATCAGGTGCCTAAGGAGATTTTTACTTTTGAAAAGACCTTGGAAGAGCTTTATTTAGACTCTAATCAAATCGAAGAGCTTCCAAAGGTACGTTGGGTGGCTTTCCTTTTAGTTACATTTATTAACTCTGTTACTTCATCAGCGTTGTAGAAGCTGATAGTGCCTAGCTTCATGGTTCAGCTTTTAGGTTGCAGTTTGCCAAATACTTTTAAGTAAATGTTGCTGTGGTGGTTTGATCCTGGCTAAATGCCAGGTACCCACCAAGTCGCTCTATCACTTCCCCCCCTTCCCCTTTTTTCTCAACAGGGCAAAGAGGGGAAAGAAAATAAGATAGGAAAACAAAACAACCAACCCTTGTGGGTAAAACAACAGCAGTTTTAATATAAGCAAAGCGAAGCAAAGGTCCGCGCGTGGAAGCAAAAAAAAGCAAACAGATTTATTCTCTACTTCCCATGAACAGGCGATGTCGGGCCTTCTCAGGAAGCAGGGCTCCCATACGCGGAGGGGTTGCCTCGGAGGACCAAGGGTGACCCCACCCCCTTCCTCCTTTCTCCCAGCTTTATACTGAGCAGACGTCAGATGGTCTGGAATATCCCTTTGGTCAGTTGGGGTCAGCTGTCCTGGTTGTGTCCCCTCCCAAGATCTTGCCCACCCCGTCCCACTGTGGGAGGGGGGGAAATGTCGGAAAGAGCCTTGGTGCTGTGTAAGCACCACTCAGCAGTAGCCACACCACCAGGGTGCTATCAACACCCTGCCAGCTCCCAGCATCAAACACAGCACCATGGGGGCTGCTACAGGGGAAAACCAATTCCGGCTCAGCCAGACCCGGTACAGTCTCCACCCCTTATTCCATACCATTTACGTCATGCCCAGGTCCCACATAACACTCATTTATCCATTCCGTAAGCTTTCTTCACTCCTCCAGATGTTCAGTGACTTGGCTCCCATCTGTCAAGGTGGATGTTCAGGACAGAGCAGTATTTTTGACTGCTGGACTCCAGCACTGGCTAGGTTTGGGTCATCATCGCACGTATCTGGTTCACTCTTCGTCGTTCCTACTTCCTCCATCACTTCCTGCAACATACAACTCAGCCCACAGATTATTTTCCCCCCAAGGTTAAATCTCCTTGAGGCACACACTGAGTAGCCCCATCCTCCCGCATTACCCACCAAGTACATCCAGGTCCCTGAGCAAAAACAATCCCACGAGTGGGCTTGCCTTTTCCCAAGGGAGGAGCAATCCACACTGCCTTCCCCAGCCATTGCCCTGTGGGTACTACAGGGACCTTATCTCCTCCCACAGTATGAAGGGGTTTGGTTTGGGCAGGACCAGGACGGTTAACAGATCCTCTGGTGTTAATTAGCCAAGTGGCTTCTGCTAAATTTATATCCCAGTGCTTCCATCCCCCATTGTCCAATGCTCTCAACATAGTCTTCAACAGTCCATTGGATCTTTCAATCTTTCCAGACGCTTGTGGGTAATAAGGGATGTGATACACCCACTCAATGCCGTGTTTCTTTGCCCAGGAGTTTATGAGATTATTTCGAAAATGGGTCCCATTGTCTGATTCGATTCTTTCAGGAGTACCATGTCGCCATAAAATTTGCCTTTCAAGACCTAAGATGGTATTTCGGGCAGTGGCATGATTTACAGGGTACGTCTCAAGCCAACCAGTAGTTGCTTCCACCATGGTGAGTATGTAGCGCTTGCCTTGGCGTCTTCGTGGCAATGGTCCAATATAGTCAATTTGCCAGGCCTCACCATATCGAAAACTCAGCCATCGCCCTCTGTTCCAGGGAGACTTTACTCGTGTGGCTCGCTTGATTGCAGCACACGTTTCGCATTCACGAGTGACCTGGGAGATGGCCTCCATGGTCAGGTCCACCCCTCGATCACGAGCCCATCTGTACGTTGCATCTCTCCCGAGATGCCCGGATGTTTCATGGGCCCATCGAGCTACAAATAGCTCACCCTTGCGCTCCCAGTCCAGGTCCAGCCGAGCTACTTCCATTTTGGCAGCCTTGTCTACTTGCTCATTGTTTTGATGTTCTTCGGTGGCACGGCTTTTGGGCACGTGAGCATCTACATGACGTGCCTTTAGAGCCACGTTTTCCACTCGGGCAGCGATGTCCTGCCACAATGCAGCAGCCCAGATGGGTTTACCTCTGCGCTGCCAATTGGTCTTCTTCCACTCCTGTAGCCACCCCCACAGGGCGTTAGCCACCATCCAGGAGTCAGTGTAGAGATACAGTACTGGCCACTTTTCTCGTTCAGCAATCTTTAGGGCTAGTTGGATCGCTTTTACTTCTGCAAACTGTCTTGACTCGCCCTCTCCTTCAGTGGCCTCAACGACTTTTCTTGTGGGGCTCCACACAGCAGCTTTCCACTTCCGATGGTTTCCTACCACACGACAGGATCCATCAGTAAACAGAGCATACCGCCTTTCATCTTCTGGTAATTCGTTATATGGCGGTGCTTCTTGGGCACGAGCCACCTCCTCAGGCAGTGCTCCAAAATCTCTACCTTCTGGCCAGTCCATGATCTCTTCCAGGATCCCTGGACGGTTGGGTTTTCCCAGTCGAGCTCGTTGCGTGATTAACGCTACCCATTTACTCCAGGTAGCACTGGTTGCATGGTGTGTAGAAGGGATGTTTCCTTTGAACATCCAATGTAGTACAGGCACTTGCAGTGCCAAGAGGAGCTGTGCTTCTGTACCAACAACTTCTGAGGCGGCTCGAATCCCCTCATATGCTGCCAGTATCTCCTTTTCAGTTGGAGTGTTGTGGGCTTCTGATCCTCGATATCCCCGGCTCCAAAATCCTAATGGTCGACCCCGAGTTTCACCTGCTACCTTCTGCCAGAGGCTCCATGTGAGGCCATGCTCCCCAGTTGATGTGTAAAGTACATTTTGCACATCTGGTCCTGTGTGAACAGGCCCAAGAGCTACCACCCGAGCTATCTCCTGTTTGATGTGCTCAAAGGCTTGTTGTTGCTCAAGACCCCACTCAAAATTGTTCTTCTTTCGGGTTACTTGATAGAGAGGGCTCACCAGCTGACTGTAGCCTGGAATGTGCATCCTCCAAAATCCCACAAGTCCTAAGAAAGCTTGTGTTTCCTTCTTGTTGGTCGGTGGAGACATAGCTGCTATGTTGTTGACAACCTCCATAGGCACATGGCGGCATCCATCTTGCCATTTTATTCCCAAGAACTGAATCTCCTGTGCTGGTCCCTTGACCTTGCTTTTCTTTATGGCAAACCCAGCTCTCAGAAGAATCTCAATTACTCTTTGTCCTTTCTTGAACACTTCTTCTGCCTCGTTGCCCCACACAATGATGTCATCGATGTTCTGCAGATGTTCAGGGGCATCACCCTTTTCCAGTGCAGTTTGAATTAGTCCATGACAAATAGTGGGGCTGTGCTTCCACCCCTGGGGCAGTCGATTCCAGGTATACTGGACACCCCTCCACGTGAAAGAAAACTATGGCCTGCACTCTGCTGCCAAAGGAATTGAAAAGAATGCATTGGCAATGTTGATTGTGGCGTACCACTTGGCTGCCTTTGACTCCAGTTCATATTGGAGCTCTAACATATCTGGTACAGCAGCACTCAGTGGTGGCATCACTTCGTTCAGGCCACGATAGTCTACTGTCAACCTCCACCCTCCGTCAGACTTTGGCACTGGCCATATTGGGCTATTAAAAGGCGAATGTGTCTTACTGATGACACCTTGGCTCTCCAGTTGACGGATCAGTTCTTGGATGGGAGCCAGAGAGTCTCGGTTCGTGCGATACTGCCGTCGGTGCACGGTCCTCGTAGCAATTGGCACCTGTTGTTCTTCAACTCGCAACAGTCCTACAACAAAAGGATCTTCCGAGAGGCCAGGCAGATTAGACAACTGTTTGACCTTCTCTGTGTTCACACTGGCCACACCAAAAGCCCATCGGTATCCTTTTGGGTCTTTGAAGTACCCCCTCTTGAGGTAGTCAATGCCCAAGATACAAGGGGCTTCTGGGCCAGTTACAATGGGATGTTTTTCCCACTTGTCCCCGGTCAAGCTAACCTTGGCCTCCAGTACTGACAGTTCTTGACATCCCCGTGTCACTCCTGAGATCCAGATAGGTTCTGCCCCTCTATAACTTGATGGCATTAATGTACACTGTGCCCCGGTGTCGATTAAAGCCTGGTACTTCTGTGGATTTGATGTGCCAGGCCATCGAATCCACACTGTCCAATACACCCGATCATCCCTTTCCTCCTCCTGGCTGGAGGCAGGGGCCCTCTATTCCTGTTCTTGGTCGGAGCATTCACTGTCTGACCCTTGCCGTGCCAGGCCGGAGATTCCTTCATCAGGGCCAAGGGAGGTGATCTCAGTCTTCCTGTATCTGGGAGATTGCTGATTACTTTCTTGCGGTTCCACACCAGCTACATTAACAACCTTCTTGGATGTCTTCTTCTTGGCAGGGGTCTTTCCTCGCAATTCATGTACACGAGCTTCCAACTTGAAGGTGGGTTGACCATCCCACTTCCTCATGTCCTCCCCCTGGTCACGCAGGAAGAACCAAAGTTTGCCACGTGTCATGCGCCTGGGTTTCCCTTTCCCTCTGACTGGGGTGGAAGAGAACTGATTTCTTGGGGTGCTCCTGACATCCAGGGAGCTCGCCCGTAGAGATGAGGAGGTACCAAGACTCTCTTCAAAGTTCTGAAGCCAGGAAGAGACTGCCTCCACAGTTGGTGTACATCTTAGTCCTTCTCCCACATCCATTTCTGGATAGTACATCGCAGCCAAGCCCGCAGAATACAAGGATGGTGCACCTTTAATCACCTTCCTCCACATGGCCCGTGTGCACAGGACATCCTCTGGATTTTTAGGGGCTTCATCACTATCTGGATCACCATAGATGACTTCCAGCACTGCTAGTTCTCTCAGGTACTGGACACCTTCATCCGCAGTAGCCCACTTCCCTGGGGAGTTGTCTGTAAGATCTTCCTTGAAAGGATATCTTGCTTTAACACTTGAAAGGAGCCGTCTCCACAGACTGCAAATTCCTGTTTCTTTTCCAATTCCCCTTTCAATTCCTCGATCTCTAGCAAGGGAACCCAGCTGTTGGGCTTCCTTACCTTCCAGCTGCTGAGCATCAGCCCCATTATCCCAGCATCGAAGCAGCCAGGCAGCAATCCGCTCACCCGGCTGGCGGCGATAGTCTTTCCGCAGATCTCGCAGTTCTGATGATGTCAGGGACTGGGTAGTTTCTGCCTCCTGTTTGAGCTCTGTTATTCCCTCTTCTGACCCCTTTGCTGAAGGACCCGCTTCTTTCTCCTCTTTCTCATCCCTTATTAATCGAGGGTATGGCCCTGTTGTTCTCCTTGTCCACTGTTTCTTTTTTACTACTGGGGCAATCTCTGCTGTTGTTGTTTTTGTTTGAGTTCCCATCTCCACCACAGTCCTTTGAGAGCACTGAACTGCAGCTCGATAAGCACAGGCCAGGCCCCAGTACAGCGCTGGGAGTTGCTGATGTTCACTGGGATAGACAAGGCACCCTTCTATCAGGTGTTGTGTCAATTTTGCGGGGTTGCTTGCCTGTTCAGGGGTAAGATCCCAGGCTACAGGAGGTGATAACCGTCCTGGGAATCTGCCCAAATCCTTCCACTCCCCCTGCCACCCAGGGACAGGCCGCCTCAGGGCACATTTTGGTATTGTCTCACCCAAAATTTGCCTTCTCTTACACCAAAAACCTACCGAGCTCCACACAGCCCACAATAGGCGAATAGCATTAATGAACAGTATCAAAGAGCTAACGTAAGGATTAATAAGTACTTCGGGAGCCTGCAGAATAAAACCACTCATGATGTTCCCAATTTCTTCCAGCATGTTCCCGAGCTTAGCAAAATAAAGATAAGCAGCGCAATCAACAAACCCGTGACCAGCACAAGAGCTTGTCTCTTACTAACTGCTATAGCTATAGCACAATTAATATAAAACTGCCGTTGTCCCACCCCACGTTGGGCGCCAAAAAACTGTGGTGGTTTGACCTTGGCTAAATGCCAGGTACCCACCAAGTCGCTCTATCACTTCCCCCCCTTCCCCTTTTTTTCTCAACAGGGCAAAGAGGGGAAAGAAAATAAGACAGGAAAAAAAAACAACCCTTGTGGGTAAAACAAAAGCAGTTTTAGTGTAAGCAAAGCGAAGCAAAGGTCCGCGCGCGGAAGCAAAAAAAAGCAAACAGATTTATTCTCTACTTCCCATGAACAGGCGATGTCGGGCCTTCTCAGGAAGCAGGGCTCCCATACGCGGAGGGGTTGCCTCGGAGGACCAAGGGTGACCCCACCCCCTTCCTCCTTTCTCCCAGCTTTATACTGAGCAGCCGTCAGATGGTCTGGAACATCCCTTTGGTCAGTTGGGGTCAGCTGTCCTGGTTGTGTCCCCTCCCAAGATCTTGCCCACCCCGTCCCACTGTGGGAGGGGGGGAAATGTCGGAAAGAGCCTTGGTGCTGTGTAAGCACCACTCAGCAGTAGCCACACCACCAGGGTGCTATCAACACCCTGCCAGCTCCCAACATAAACCACAGCACCATGGGGGCTGCTACAGGGGAAAACCAATTCTGGCTCAGCCACACCCGGTACAGTCTGTCCCAGAAGAAGCAAACCATGGTAGGAGGAATGTTTTATGTGTTCCTGCTTTCAGTAGTTTGCTATGGTGAACTGGGATGAAACTGCTTAAACAACTGGTCCAGCCCAAGAGAGCTACCTAGCAGAAGAGGCAGGCTGATTTATTTCTGTGGCAGTGTGTTGTGGTTTGAACTCAGCCGGTAGCCAATCGCCATGTGGCCAGTTGTTTACTTCCACTTGCCACTTTGATTACATCTTTATTATAGAAATTTATATTTGCTGTTTGTTCTGAAATCTGAGGACAAACTGCACACTTAATTACTGGTATACTAGAGAAAAGAATGAAAATTTGTGCCACTGAGACTTTTGGGAAGTACAAAGTGATCACTACAATAGACTTGTTTTCCGTTACTTGGTCCTACCTTGATGGAATTAAAGACTTAATAGTTAAATTAAAGACTTAATATTTAAAAACCTTTTGTCACAGTTGTGTGCAAATCTTCACTGTCATGTGGGACAACTGTAGAATGCTTTGTTAGAGTTATGGAAAACGTCCTATAACCACTTCAGATTTTGTTGGTTTGGATTTTTTGAAAGATAAATGAAACTAATAAGGAAATAACTGTCAAGTTACTGTCCTGAAATTGCTTTATCAGAAGGCCTGGATCCCAGTAAAGCTGACTTCAACCAGCTGAATGCTTTTGAAACTCCACCCTTAAATGCTTAAAAGCCATCAATGACAATCCATATTTATATGTTGAATAGAGCTAATAACATATTAGTTAAAAGTAGATGTTTTGTCTAGTCTGTTACAGTTTAGAACTTCTGCTATTCTAATCTTGTCTCTTCCCAAGCAGATATTTCTTTACTTTAGACTTAGGTGCTTTGTTCTGCTGATCGAGGATGTCAAACTCAGACACCAGAGTGAAGAGTAGGCTGATTTTACTCTTAATAATTAAAGGATATAAGCAAGTAATACAGAAAATAAGCACTAAGAAAAATGCAGAATAGCACACTTAGTTATTACTACATACAGTTAATTACAGAAAATAAGAACAAGCAAGGTAATGCATCACATCATTACTACCTGAGAGAGAGAATAGTGATTAAGACAGACCCATCACCACTTGCACCCGTTCCCATCATCCAGACCCGCAGGCGCTGGGCAGCCCCGGTTACAGCGAGGATTTGCAGAGCCTGTCCCGGCAAGTGGGAAATCCTACGCGGTGCGTCCACCCATAGGTGAGGCTTCCAAAGTCGCTGTGAGCGGGTCCAGCCTTATACACCAAAAATCAGCGAGCCAGAATAGCTGGCACCTTTGATTTGAGTGGAAACATCTGGTTTCATTCTCCTGTTGGATTCCACCCAAAGCCTGGCCAGGGCTCGGGGGGGAACCAAGGGAGTTTCTAACAAGGCCAAATACTTGGGTTCTCAGCCTTGAACAAGGCTAAACAAGGGAAGCTGGATACATTCTCTCAGCATTTCATCCTCACTACTGATTATATTCTGTCTAAGCTGCATCTTTCACTAGTGAGCTTACATACTTTGTTAATGATCAGATACTAATTAACAAATGCTAATGGTAATACAGATTTTGCTAATAAACATACTAATAATGGATAACATTTGGTTGTGAGGCTCATCTAGAGGTCAACTTTGTTTCAGGGCCTATTATTCAGGCCCTAGCACTACACACTTTAGCTTTAATACCTTGCTTCTAAAGACTTTGTATCAGCCTTTGAGATTTTTTCAGATGATTTCAGAACTTCATTCCTTTCTCTCATTCCTTATTAAAGAAGAATAAAACCGAATGCTTAAAAACCAGAATAAAATACCTTTCTTAGCCAAAAAATTGTATCTTCTGAACTCTTCTTGCATTAAGTTTCTAATTTATTTCTCAAATCATAAGAACTAAGCAAACATCTTCCAAACTGATAATTGTCTAAGAAATTCCTTTTAGTAACCCTAAAAGAGGAAGACAGTACTGTAGTGATCAAATTAATGCATTTTGGTGTTTTAGACCAGAAGAGGCTGTTTGCGTTGTCTTCCTTTTCTGTTACATGCCATTTGATGTCATTAATCAGTTCCTATATGAAATACTGTTTTGATACGTGAGTGAACTGAAACTTGATCTAGTCTAAGATTAAATTATCCACACAATTGGAAAGACTGCTTGAACATTTGCGTTTTATTCCTTTTTGCTTTTCTTTGCTGGACTGCAGGAACCTGTAATACTCTATACTTGTTTCATGTTAATGTATTTGTTCATCGTAATAAATCATCCTTATAGGCTTATTTTTGAGAAGCTAAGCATTCTTTTCAGCTTTTTAAGTAATTTTGGTCATTATTTTTTACTTTTTCAATTTTCATAAGAAAAAGAACTCCACATGTAAATTCAAATACTGTAAATCAAACAAGAAGATAGATTAGGGGGAGTAGTAAAGACATAGTAAAAATGTTTGATTTAATCATTTGATAGAAGTTGTAATCTTAAAACTATCCATAGCAGATCTGTAAGGGAAGGCCTGTAATGTTTGAAATGATCCTAGCCAATTTGGGGCCAGAGTTTCAAGCTGTGTATTCCTTTTCCCTAACCCAAGTTTATTTAGCCTTTCAGCTCTGAAACAGGCTTCTAATTAAGCCATCCTCTCAGATGAAGGGTGCGGTACTTACTAGGCTGTCTCTAGCTTTCTGAAGCCTGATTAAGAAATTCCCACTCTTCCCCTTTACTCTTTGCCCCTGGTGGTGTGTTCTTATTCCTCTTTTGCAATTTGCTGCCCTTTGTATGCCACAACACAACTGTTCTTGGGCTGTCTTGTCAACCTGATCACTGAAATGGCCTGTCAGTGTATGTGGTTGGGCTTTTTTTTTGTTTTCTGGTTGGTTGGTTTGTTTGCTTTGTTTTTTTTCTGAATTGCCCCTAGTCTTTTCAGAACCCCAGTGTACTTCAAAAATTGATTCTTACAGCATAGCTCTTCAATTAAGTTGACTGGTTGAGGGTGCAGCATGGGCAAACTGCGATGGGAAGAAAGATGGTGGTAGAGGAGGACTTCACATCAAATGCTGTTTTCTTCACATGGTGTTGTATTCTCAGTTTCAGAAGTGACTGGGCATTTGAAATGCTTTCATCTTGTGTGCTAAACCACATCTGAAAAAGTACCCTATTTATCTCAAGTGCCACTGTGTGCATTTGAGCTGAGAAGCTCAAAATGCAGCAGTTTTAGTTTTCCCACTCACTGCTGTTTGGAAAAAATTGGAATTCTGTAGTAAAGTAAAGCTTAATTGTATGACTTCTCATGTTTACTACCAGTAATGATGATTTACTTAATCACTGAATATGCAAACATTAAAAACCAACAGCAACAAAAGGAACAACTACAAATTTAGTACCCTAAAAAACTCTTCCCCCTTTTCCTTTAGGGATCTTGTGCTGCATTTGTTTTCACCTGACTAATCAGGGAAATTTCTAATGATTCCAGATTATTGTTTTCAGGGATGAGTTTTAAGTATATATTCTTGCTTGAAGTACTAAAATAAAGGAATGGCTCCAAAACACATGAGCTCATTAAAGTTCTCATTCCCATATAATATCCTAAGGTAACTTTAACTCTTCAAAGCCTTAATGATATCAACTAGTTCTAGCATGTGCATGTTTCTGAGGAATTGGAAACATCAGTAGGCAAGTTAAAGCTCATTCCTTGAGCTGCCCATCTTGCTAATTTGTCTGCTTTTGTTCTGAGGGGGTATATGTAAACATTAAATGAATGGGGCCTGTTCAATGGTTTGTGGTTGAAATAATGGCTTCGTAATTGAGAAAGACCCAAGAAATTTCAATTGAACTAAACCTGTTGCTAGGACATTGATTGGGTTGAAATTTTTTTTTTAGTCGTAGAAGACTTCCTGGTTTTGTCTGATTTTTTTTTTTTTTCTCAGAATTCTGTAAGAAAAGAACACTAAGCCCAGGTATTTATGAATGATCTTATCCAAAATTGTTGGGAAAAGAATATTTCATCATAAATTGTTCAGATGAACCTTTTCATCCACTTTCTTACAGATATTTATTTTGTACTATCTGTAAGCTTTGAGGATCATTTGAGGATTTTTTTTCTTCTGTTCCAGTAATACTAATTGCCCTATTTTGTCAAAATGTAAAGCTTTGGGTAAGAATCTCAAGGTACCTTGCATATAGGAAGAGATCTGGCTCTGAGCTAGTATTTGATACAAATTATAATACATATATATACAAAAGAGATTATACAATTTTCTGTATCCTTAGATCAAACTTTTGCTAGTTTTCATCATCATTTTGTTGGATTTTAGTGTACTTGAGCTAGGAAGCATGGAAGGGGAAAACCCCCAAAATTTCTTGTAAGATATAATGGAATAAAATTTTAACTTTTGGAGATCAAATTCTAACTTCCAGAACTATTTGACTTTTAAAAATGTATTTTTCTTTTTTTTTTTTAAGAAACTAATTACTTCTAGGGTATCAGATGGCATGTTTGTTATGGAAAATATTTTGCAATGTTTGCAGGACTATGTGTTAACTACAGGTCACAATTTCTGAGATACTGGAAGGAATTTGTTGTGACCATTTGCAGTTTTTTGCTTTCCTAAGCATTGTAAACAGTCAATTTTGAATAAAGCTAGTTAAATAAATAAAGTTTTTGTAGCCAAAGACTTTGTGGCTTGAAGGCCAGACTATTTAAAGTCAGAAGTTTTAAAGGAATTAAAAATAAAAGGTATATAGAAGAAACTAAGAGAAAGTTGCATTCACTTTTTTCTTTGTTTCAACAGCAACTTTTTAACTGTCAGTCTCTGCACAAGCTGAGTTTGCCAGACAATGATCTAACTACACTGCCAGCATCCATTGCAAACCTCATTAATCTCAGGGAACTGGATGTCAGTAAGAATGGTAAGTCACTTCACTTAGTGGGGTAGCTAAAAGGCAAATCACCATTGACTGTACAAAGATACTAGGGAAAGTGTAATTTCTAGAAGGTACATAGCGAGTAAACTTTACTACTCTAAATCACTGCGTAACATAAAAGATGCTCTTTTATGATCTATTTGTGATATTTGTTTTTAATTATCTCTATAAAATTGGTTTGTACTTTGAGGTGAAAATATTTCTATATTCTTTCAAAAATGTATATGCTCAAATTTATTACTTTTAGTGGCTTTCCTCATGTTTCACTACACTGAAGAGTTTGCACAAGAATTTGTGAAATTTTCCTGGATTCTCTGTTCTATTTGGTTTCATGAAAAAAAAGTTTTTGATTTATTTTAATGAGCTGTCTGAACATTGTAGTAGGACTTGGCTGCTATGCTGTCAGATGGTAATCTCTGCATGGGGAAAAGTAGTGACTATGGACAATGACTGGTTCATTTGTCTGACTTGTTAAAAATCTATCATTCTGTGTAAGTCAGCCTTTTATAAATTATGAAACATCAGTCAAGTATTGTATGCATGTGGTCTATTAATGGTGATGTTCTGGCAAGTTGGCAACTGAGGAAATTGAAATAACTTAGATTGTCATCAGACTTGTGTGGCTTATTTGGAGGGGGGAATTCAGTCATGCTAATTGATGAGCATATAATAGTCTTGTCTTATTAATTGAAAGTGAAATTATGGGACCTCTCCTTGAAATCTTATTTGAAAATAAGGATTGTATAGATATGCCAAAGATTTTATCATATCAAATTCATTGTTTTATTTGGACAGCTAGCTAATTATGACTCCAGAAAATGAAGTTATGATTTATTAAGAAAGTATTCCAGTTGTTGAGGTGTTGGCATTCTCCTTTATTGTCCATTGTAGCCCAAACTATACTTAAACTGTTACTTTATTATTTCTGCCTAATGAACACAGCATTTAGTGTGATAAACTGATCTGATTGTCACTGCTCTGTTCCTGGTACAAGCGAATTAATAGTCTGTTTTAAAGAACACCGGCCTTAAACTTTCAACACACAACAGAGAAAGAATCATTTTTTTTGTCCCCAACTGAACTGTGTAAAAAGACTGTTTCCAACACAAGTTCACAATGCAGAAGACTTGAAAGCAGCAAAAGGGGTTTAGAGTTCTAGTGCTGGCAAATTCCTTAGTTTATGTACATAAATAGGCAGCTGGTCAGTTACCAGCTAGAGTTAGTTGTCTGTCCAAAATAGTGTAACCTTTAGCTAAGCTTTCAGAGCTGCTGAAAGAGCGCTTGTTCCTCTGAGGCATATAAAGAATTTGAGGAGGCAATAGCTGAATAATACACTATCTCTGTAAACTGTGAAGCTCTGTTTTCTAGGAGTTGTTTTGTTTTTAACACTTTTCAGAGAAACAATAGGTCACAGATCTATTTAAATTATTATTATGTGCGTGTTTGCAATCTTATCACAGTTTGGATAGCTTCTCTGCCTAGTGTTACATGTGAAAAATAGTCCTGAGATCACATGCTTATTTACTACAAAAAACAAATCAGGGTCCCTGTTTGTCCCTGTTGGGCAAGGTAAAAAATACTGTTTATTCTGGCTCCTAATACATTTGGTAATATTTGAGACTTCACTTTGTTGGCTCAAGTGCCTTTTCTGTTTAGCTATCTACTGTTGCAACCACAGAAACTTTTTTTTTTTTTTTTTTTTTTTGATAACTGCAAGACTATTCTCTTCCCTTGTGTCTCCCTTTTTCTCTTGGTAAGAATTTACAGTTCAGTTTCTCACTGTCCATGATTGTTCTGATGTTCCTCTATAATGGAGCAAAATATAAGGTTTTTTGCTAGTTTTCCAAGGCTAGCAAAACTGATTAAACTTCTCAGATTCTTCCTTTTTCCTTGTTAGATATTGAAATAATACCATGTGGAAGCAGTGGACTTTGTGGGAAGCACAGGGGTTGCTTTATCTTAATTTATTAAAAAAAATAATGCAGGGGATTAATCACCAATCTTAGTGAAGGATGATGAGAGATGCTGTGCTGGGTTTGTGTGGCAGGGTTTTGGTAGCAGGGGAGGGGGCTACAGCAGTGGCCCCTGTCAGAAGCTGCTCGAAGCTCCCCCGGCTCCGATTTGGACCCACCTCTGGGCAAGGCCGAGCCAATTAGCGACGGTGGCTGCGCCTCTGCGGTACCGTATTTAAGAAGGGGAACCTGGGAGGAGTTGTGAGGAGAACATCTGTGTGAGCACTGAGGTCAGTGGAAGGAAGGAGGAGGGGGGAAGGTGCGCCAGAGCAGAGACCCCCCCCAGCCCGTGGGGAGAGGACAGGCTGTGCCCCTGCACCCATGGAGGTCACCGGGGGAGCAGATGCCCACCTGCAGCCCGGGGAGGGCCCCACACCGGAGCAGTTCAGGAAGAGCTGCAGCCCATGGGAAGGACTCATGTCAGAGAAGTTCGTGGAGGACTGTCTCCTGTGGGAGGGACCCCACGCTGGAGCAGGGGAGGAGTTCTGTTCAGAACCATGAATGCTCTGAAACCTACTTTAGGATTTTGAAGCCTTACCATTTAACCTGGATGTCATGCAAGCCATGTATTTGACAGACAAATCCTGTTGGAAACTTTGTTCTACTATGTGTATGAATGCCTTTTAAAAAAATAAATAATTGAGACTGAGGGTCTGATCTTAAGTACATTACAAAGTACAAGTACTTTAATATTTGGTAATGAGCAGTGGGAATTGTTAGTGCATTGTGTGTCTATAATGCTGTTGGAGCTGCCTACTAAGTGGCAGTATGAAATGCTTTAGGAATGAATAGTAAAATAATTGATATTGCATAAGAGTGTTTTTTTAATGAAAACTGTATCTAAAATGAAATATCAGAGAACCAGTCCCCTGGTTGCTAAATGAACGTTTCCCTACCTCTCCCTGTATTTTACAGGCATACAAGAGTTTCCTGAAAATATAAAAAATTGTAAAGTATTGGCAGTTGTTGAGGCCAGTGTAAATCCAATTTCAAAGTAAGTTTTGTCACATTTTGTGTTTTATGCAGTATACACTGCTGAGTCTCAGATGTGTCCCAGCCAACTTTCTGTGAGTCAACCTTTGGAGGCAAGGAGCAGAGTTACCTGAGAAGTATCTTCATTAGCCTCATTGCACTGTGATACATTATAGCTGTCAGTATTTTGTCCAATAGGCTATGTATGTGAGCGGTCCTATGTTACACCACATGGCTTTCTCAGTGTTAAGTCCAACACTTCTCTGTGAAGTTAGAGAAATACGCAAAGAGTTTTGTTTCTTAATAACAATAATTAATTTCACTCTAAAGCCTCTACCACTGTTATTTCAAACTCAGCTTATACGAGTAGATTTCCCTGTCATCTTCTATAGTGACAAAATTAATTTGCTGGAAATAGCACTGCCAGAGATATAAACTTTGCACAAGCTAACTCTGCTGGGTGGAAAAAAAGTATTGCATAGGTTTTAATTTATCTTCTCTAATGAATGCCTCCTTCACGTTAGGGGTCAAGAGATCACAAATACATAGCAAGACTACATTTGTTGTTTGTAGTTTTTATTGCAGGTAGATATTGTCCTCAATACTTAAGATTAGTTTCAAAATTATTTTTATAATGAACAGATATCTAGTGCAATTTTGTAGAAATTCTAGTACCACCTTAATTTTAATGGTATCAATATATAGAACTTCAATACTATACTGTTGTTTAAGAAAATATGACTTAATACCCTGAATACAATTGAAACAAAGGCACTACATTATTTTATTTCTATGTAGGCTTCCAGATGGATTTTCCCAACTGTTAAACCTAACGCAGCTGTACCTGAATGATGCTTTTCTTGAGTTTTTGCCAGCCAACTTTGGCAGGTAAGTTGAATTTGAAACAGTATCTACATTTAGTTTTAAATTTATGCAGAGCAGTTTCTGTTGCTTCTTAAGCAAAGTGTGAACTGGAGGAGGGGAAGAAGTATACATTACTAATCCATTTATGCCACACATTAGTTACCAAAAAACCCCAAATCTTTATCACCATTTTTTAAAACTGGATTTTTGTAGGACAGACAGAATACTTATAAAGACCCAAGAAATAAAATTAACTTACATACTTGCTGCTTCTGCAACACAAGTCTGATAAGTATGGGAGACTAGTATTTATGAAATATGGCTTGGTTATCATTTAGTAATTGGAGTGAAGGAAATAATGACATCTGTAATTTCACTTGTCCTCTCCTGGATGCACAGATTCCTTCATGCACATCTATAATTTTCAAGTGCTGCCTGTTTTGCTGATCAGGGATATCAATTAAACTCAGACACCAGAGTGAAAAGAGCAGGCGTATTTTACTAGAAATAACTAAATAATATAACAGAATGATACAGAAAACATACAGTAAGAAAAGACAGAATAGTGCACTTAAACAAATAGGAAAATACAGGGTAATGCATCACATCATTGCTACCTGAGAGAGAGAGAATAGTGATTAAGAAAGATCCATCACCACTTGCATACTTTACCATCATCCAGACCCGCAGTCGCTGGGCAGCCCCGGTTACAGCGAGGATTTGCAGAGCCTGTCCCGGCAAGTGGGAAATCCTACGCGGTGCGTCCACCCGTAGGTGAGGCTTCCAAAGTCGCTGTGAGCGGGTCCAGCCTTATATACCTGAAATCAGTAAGCCAGAATAGCTGGCACCTTTGTTTTAAGCGGAAACATCTGAAGTCAGTCTCACGTTAGATTTTCCCAGAGCCTGGCCCGGGCTCAGGGAAAAAACTAAGGGAGTTTTCCCAGCTTATCTAGGTGATTTATGAGCAAGGTCACACACCAGGTCACAGGGCCAGACAATTGTCTCTGTGGTCCTGTTATTGTGGTCTTGTTACCTTGTTTACACACACAAAGAAGGATATATATTTTATGATGTTTAAGTTACATTTTCTATACATATCTCACTAATGACTACATACGGAGTAAGCAATTTTGGTTCAAGACCTATTGTTCAGGTTTCAATATTCCCACCTGTTACATCCGGACAGGTGGTCTGTTATAATTTTAGTACAATACCTATTGATACAATGCTTGTCAATTATAAAACATACAGGATTCATCTATAGGTCAACTCTGGCTTGGGCTTATTGTCCAAGCCTTAGCACTTCACTGCCTTGTCAGGAATCTGAGAGACAGCATCTTTATGGTGTGCTGACTGAGCAGAATTGTTCCATGTAATAGCTTAAGTAAGAGACAAACACTAAACCCCTACCTCTTTAAAATGAATTAAATCTTGGGAGCAAAAGTGAAAGGATAATATTACTAAAAGGAAGAACCCACCTACTGCCCTCTGTTCCAGGGAGACTTTACTCGTGTGGCTCGCTTGATTGCAGCACACGTTTCGCATTCACGAGTGACCTGGGAGATGGCCTCCATGGTCAGGTCCACCCCTCGATCACGAACCCATCTGTACGTTGCATCTCTCCCGAGATGCCCGGATGTTTCATGGGCCCATCGAGCTACAAATAGCTCACCCTTGCGCTCCCAGTCCAGGTCCAGCTGAGCTACTTCCATTTTGGCAGCCTTGTCTACTTGCTCATTGTTTTGATGTTCTTCGGTGGCACGGCTTTTGGGCACGTGAGCATCTACATGACGTGCCTTTAGAGCCACGTTTTCCACTCGGGCAGCGATGTCCTGCCACAATGCAGCAGCCCAGATGGGTTTACCTCTGCGCTGCCAATTGGTCTTCTTCCACTCCTGTAGCCACCCCCACAGGGCGTTAGCCACCATCCAGGAGTCAGTGTAGAGATACAGTACTGGCCACTTTTCTCGTTCAGCAATCTTTAGGGCTAGTTGGATCGCTTTTACTTCTGCAAACTGTCTTGACTCGCCCTCTCCTTCAGTGGCCTCAACGACTTTTCTTGTGGGGCTCCACACAGCAGCTTTCCACTTCCGATGGTTTCCTACCACACGACAGGATCCATCAGTAAACAGAGCATACCGCCTTTCATCTTCTGGTAATTCGTTATATGGCGGTGCTTCTTGGGCACGAGCCACCTCCTCAGGCAGTGCTCCAAAATCTCTACCTTCTGGCCAGTCCATGATCTCTTCCAGGATCCCTGGACGGTTGGGTTTTCCCAGTCGAGCTCGTTGCGTGATTAACGCTACCCATTTACTCCAGGTAGCACTGGTTGCATGGTGCGTAGAAGGGATGTTTCCTTTGAACATCCAATGTAGTACAGGCAATTGTGGTGCCGAGAGGAGCTGTGCTTCTGTACCAACAACTTCTGAGGCGGCTCGAATCCCCTCATATGCTGCCAGTATCTCCTTTTCAGTTGGAGTGTTGTGGGCTTCTGATCCTCGATATCCCCGGCTCCAAAATCCTAATGGTCGACCCCGAGTTTCACCTGCTACCTTCTGCCAGAGGCTCCATGTGAGGCCATGCTCCCCAGTTGATGTGTAAAGTACATTTTGTACATCTGATCCTGTGTTGCTGTTAGCTCTGCCTCTTTGAACCTGCCTCTCCACGTGTCAGTGGCGCTCAGGTCGCAGAGATTAATACTGCAACACCGCAATTAGCCTGCCTCATTAAACCTGCCAATCCACATGTCAGTGGCGCTCAGATCGCAGACTAATGCTGCAGGAGGTTAAGACCTTCACGGGGACATCAGTACAAACACCAATATGATGGATACAAAATGTCCGTTTATTAAACTGTGTATCTCACCTATATACATTCACCAAGTACCTCCTTCGTGGGTGTGCCCTTAACATTACAAGCCTGTCCATCACCTTACCTCGTAACAAGGGAGGGCTACAGCTATTCCTTCCGTACATGGCGAGATCTTCCGAACGCCACTCCCTACACTTCCCCCTCCCTATGCTTTATAACATCATTATTCCTGATTGATTGTCATTATTGCGCTGTTCCAAGCGGTGATGAGCAAGACCCATATGTCGATCTAAGAACAAAACATTAACCTTCTTAAACAATCTACGAACTACGGCACTAATACATGTAAAGGCAATACAGACAGCGAGAAGCACACCCCATATTCTAATAATTCCCCAAATGAGCCAATCCCAACCAAGCTAATTAGTAATCTAAGTCCACACGTTGTCAAGCCACCCAAACCATTCTGGTTTTACAAAGGTGACTGTGATGAAGACATAGCAAGATTCTGCCCCTGTATCCAGAGGAAAACAGACGTCTTCGCGGTGATGTGCTCGTGCCCGCTCTCTCCAATATCCTGCGTGAGTTGGCAACACGCAACCAAGGAGGGTGATCCACCACCAACGCTGTAACACAAAACTCCATCTTATGTTAGATCAGGTTTTACACACCGTGCGGGTATCCATTTGATTAGGCCGTCCTTTTCCACTGCTGCGTACCCACGCCCAAACACCCTCAGTGACCACCCCGACTCCCCAGCTATCGCACCCGGTTCCCTGATCTGGACCAAAGGATAGTTTTTCGTCGCCTGGGCTGGTATAAGGTGTTTCCACAGGGGAGGTGTAGACTCATCGCCTCGAACAGAATGATTTAAGGTATACAAAGCGCGTGACAAAAGAGCCTGTTGGCGGTCTATGGGTATTGTCCCTCTATGACCTTCCCCCTCCCCAAGCTGTTGGAGCTTTGCTTTCAGGGTGCGATGTGCACGTTCCACTATCGCTTGTCCTTGACTGTTATAAGGAAGGCCGTGTACTAATTTGATGTCCCACAATGCACACCATTCTTTTGTGCGTCTAGCAACAAAACAAGGGCCGTTATCTGTTTTGATCTCTTGTGGCTTCCCTAACAAGGCGATAACGCCCTCCCAATGAACAATAGTGTGTCTGGCTGTTTGCTTACGAGCCATTGTGGCTAATATTGTAGAGCTAAAGGTGTCAATGGTTACTATGAGATACTTATTTGGTTTTAACAATTCACATGTTGTTACATCAGTTTGCCATATCTGATTGGAAGAGAGACCCCCGTGGATTGACACCTGCCTCCCACAGTTGGCCTTTTTGACAGTAGGGACAAAGTGCCACTATGTTTCTTGCTTGTGACAGAGAAATATGACATGTTTTTGCTAAGGCTTTTGCTCCAAGGTGTAAAAAGGCATGTAAACTCTTTGCGGCGCCCAATGACCACACACCCCGTGCCGCTTGGTCAGCCTTATGATTGCCTTCTACAATCGGACCTGGTAGGGATTGGTGACTATTCACATGTGTAATAAAGGCCTGCCCTATGCGCTGTTGTAGAGCTTCATAAAGTAAGGTCGACACTTCCGTCTGCACAAATCCTACTGTTGCCATTTTGTGTACAAGTTTATAAACATATAAAGAGTCTGTAACAATATTAACAGGATTCTCTGCCTCTTGCTGGAGTGCCATTTGGACTGCTTTGGCCTCTAACCATTGTACAGATTTGTTAGTCTGAGTCCACATCCTCTTTTCTTTGTTTTGCAGCAGCACCTGCAACACTTGTTTCAAGACTTTATGAATTAAGGGTTAGGGAAACTTCAAAAAATGCAGCATACTCAAAATAGTTCCACAGAAGGCTAGAAACAATACAGTAGTTACAGTTACTAGTTAAAAGAGTAGGCTAATTTCACTACTTTGAGGGATATGACTAAATACTACAAAAATAAACAATAAGGAAAATACGGAATAGCACACTTACTTAATGGGGTACTAACATTCAGATCCGCAATTGCTGGGGAACCCTGGATGCAGCGAGAATTTAGAGTGCCCTTCCTCACAAACCGGAAATCCTACGCGATGCGTCCATCCGTAGGTGAGGCATCCAACATCGCTGCAAGCAGGTCCAGCCTCATATATCTAAATCAGCAGGCCAAAATAACTGGCAATTTTCTTTGAGCGGAAACATCTGATTTCATCCTCCTGTTGGGTTCCACCCAGAGCCTGGCCACCACTCAAGGGGGAAAACCAAGGGAGTTTCTAATAAGGTTGAACACTTGGGGTCCTGCTTCGTGATACTGCTAAACAAGGAACTTAAATACACACATTCTTACAGCATTCCATCCTTATTAATAACTACATTTTATCTAAGCTACATCTTTTACTGGTGACTAATAAGTTTATATATTTCATCAAGGAGTTACAATTACTGTCAGCATTTTCTCTTAAAAGAGTTGGCAACCATAGTGTGATTAAGGACCGAGATATTTTGTCCTATTGCAGCAGCAAGCATTACCCATACATTCTGCTTAAATGATCAGCTGAAGAGATTGCAAACTGTTGGCACAGGGGCACCCACAGCACCCACAGCCGGCTCCTGGGTGTCCACCAAAAGCTGCCTCTCACGCCTCGGGTGTGGTCACACACAGCTTGCTGGTAACCACCGGGACTGTGACCTGTGAAAACACAAGCATAACCTCTTCCCCAGGTTATTAAAGGATATGGTCCTTCCCAATTACCACTTTCCAGGACTTGAACCCTGCCCTGGACTTCTTGTTGATCTGGTATCTGCGACGAGAAGTGACGCAATATTGGTGGCACCTTTCATGATCAGTTTGGCAAACATTTCTGGATGAGTAGTGACCATCTTGTGCATTTGGTGTGACAAAAAAAAATCCATTCAATAATAACAACAGGGTCATTAAGTGTTTCATCCCATTGAACAGCAGAGCATAGGGCTGCCCTGAAGGATTAAACAATATCAGTTGATACGGATGGCCGGGCACACATCACGATGCTTGTCTTTCTGAGATGGCGTTAGCTACCCGGTGGAGATCTTGTTTTGCTTTCTCTGTAAGTACTCTGGGTGATGTCAGTGAGGGATCTCCTCGCAAAATATCAAACAAGCTATGCAGATCATCATTAGTTAGGCCCAACAACAGCTGTATCCAATTTATAGCTCGTAACAGTTTCTGTAAATCATTTAAAGTCTTAACATCAGTTTTAAGTTTAACCTGTTGCAGGACAATGGTCTGTTCACAAATTCTCCACTCCAGGTGCTGCCACAGTGATGATCTCTGTACCTTTTCAGGTGCTATTTGTCACCCCATTTGAGATACTGAGTCTTTGGGTAAAGCAAGAGCCTTTTCCATGATCTCCTGTGTTTCTGCTGCTATGAGGATGTCATCCATATAATGATATATAACAGCCTGGGGGACCTGTATTCTAACAGGGCTCAAAGCCTTTGCAACAAACCACTGACACATCGAGGGACTATTTTTCATGCCTTGTGGCAAAAAAACCCAGTGGTACCGTCTTGCAGGTTCACTGACATTAATACTGGGAACAGAAAATGCAAATTTAGGTGCATCATCTGGATGCAAGGGAATGGTAAATACCAATCCTTTAGATCAATTATTGCAAGATGCCAGTTTCAGGGAATCATTGTTGGGGAGGGCATTCCTGGCTGTAACGCACCCATATCCTCCATGGCATCATTAATGTGTTGGAGATCATGTAAAAGTCACCATTTACCACTTTTGTTTCAAATAATGAACACCAGGTAGTTCTAAGGACTGGTGGTAGGTATGATATGTCCTGCACTTAATTGTTCCTGAACTAAATCATTAAGGTGGCACAACTTTTCCCTTGGCAAGGGCCACTGACCCACCCACACAGGTGATTCTGTTTTCCAGGTTAGTCTCAGGGTGGGTTTAGGGGTGGGCTGTGCTGCAGTGGCAATTAAGACAAATTTGATCCAATTGGAGTTCCCCATTGAGCCATACAGTCACGACCCCATAAGGTAATAGGGGTTTCTAATATAAATGGACAAATAGTTGCTACCCAGTTTACTGGGCTCCTTACATGAATGAGATCTTTGCTTTGAAATGTTACAGCATGACCACCAACCCTGAAAAGCACTCGAGTTACCGAAGCTCACAGACATTACAGTCACATCCGCACCAGTATGTAAAATGCCTGTCAGTTCAGCAGATTCTTCGGCTTTAGTGAGGTTACATTTTATCAGAGGTCGACTTTGTCTCCCTGTCTGAGCTCAAAATGTTTGAGGGGTACGTGCTGGTCCAAATCCTGAGTCACCCCAGCTGTAGTAAAATAAAGAAGCTGAGTAAGTTTGACCTCTGGTAAAACGAACAACCCCTGTAAGGTTGTAGATAATTTTTATGACAATACCCTTCTTAGACAGATGGTACAAAGGTGCACTCTCCCCACAGAGTATGCACCTAAATTCAAGACAACAATGAACACAGAATTACTGCCTCCTGCTAGAGGAGATATTTCACCTGTGACACTTAAAACACTGAGCCCGAACAAACAGGCAGCACCAGTGACCCAGCAGGCGGGCACTAAGGTGCTCTGTCAGAGAACTCCACACTCCGCAGCTGCCGCTGGGCTGCGTCTCATGCACGCAAAACAATCACACAAGGAGGTCTCTTACACTTATTACTCACACAACATAAAATGATAAACGCTGCAAACATCAAAACACTGTTAAGAATATATAAAGCCATTGCTTATTGATTATGTGGTCTTGGCAGACAAGGGACGTCGCATTCCAACGTCAGCACCTTCTGTAAAAACTGCCGCTTCTGGCGTTGGAGGGGGGGGCTTGGGAAGGCCCAGGGCCGCCGCCGTCAACTCTGCGCTTGCAGGCCAATCACCCTCTTGATCACGCGCTGTTCTCGCGGTAGCATCTTCTCGCGGTTCAGTACTTTTCCACAGTTCAGTGTTGCAGCTGTCTGTTGTTTTTCCCTGCCACCTTGGCATAACTCAACAGCCTCTTATCTTTCTTGCAAGGCCTGTTTTTCATCAAAGCCTAGCACTTTCTCACGGGCTGTGCAAGGTTGACAGGCCAATGCCTCCCACATCTCCGCCCCCCAACGCTGCATGTCCGCCTTCCATTTTTCTGCTAATTCTCCCCTACGCACCTCGGTTTCCCCCTCCCCATCGTCGGAGCTCACTGAGTGCTCCTCTGGGGGTCCGCCCCATCGTCGGAGCTCGCTGAGTGCTCCTCCGGGGTAGCTTTCATCATCGCATTTGCCTGCCCCCAAGCCATTAAATGCTCCGGCTTTCCTAATTTCGCTTGTTCTGCTAACTCCGCCTCTATTTGTGGCCAGAGCTCTGGCTTCATACCGTCTATCGGCTCTGCTAAAACGCCGAGCCTTATCAATCTTTGTAGCATTGCTTTTAATGTTCTCGACTTCATAGAAGTCTTATTTTGTTTACCCCATCTTTTCAGTACCTTAACTGTGACATCTATGGCGCGCCGCGGAGTCTCCCGTCCTGCGTAGAGCTCCTCACCTCCTGCTGTGCACCACTGACTGCCACAGCTTATCTCTTCCCAAAATCATGTCGTAAATCACGTCGGGGTCACCATTTGTTGCAGTTAGCTCTGCCTCTTTGAACCTGCCTCTCCACGTGTCAGTGGCGCTCAGGTTGCAGAGACTAATACTGCAACACCACAATTAGCCTGCCTCATTAAACCTGCCAATCCACATATCAGTGGCGCTCAGATCGCAGACTAATGCTGCAGGAGGTTAAGACCTTCACGGGGACATCAGTACAAACACCAATATGATGGATACAAAATGTCCGTTTATTAAACTGTGTATCTTACCTATATACATTCACCAAGTACCTCCTTCGTGGGTGTGCCCTTAACATTACAAGCCTATCCATCACCTTACCTCGTAACAAGGGAGGGCTACAGCTATTCCTTCCGTACATCGCGAGATCTTCCGAACGCCACTCCCTACAATTCTGTCCGAACAGGCCCAAGAGCTACCGCCCGAGCTATCTCCTGTTTGATGTGCTCAAAGGCTTGTTGTTGCTCAAGACCCCACTCAAAATTGTTCTTCTTTCGGGTTACTTGATAGAGAGGGCTCACCAGCTGACTGTAGCCTGGAATGTGCATCCTCCAAAATCCCACAAGTCCTAAGAAAGCTTGTGTTTCCTTCTTGTTGGTCGGTGGAGACATAGCTGCTATCTTGTTGACAACATCCATAGGCACATGGCGGCATCCATCTTGCCATTTTATTCCCAAGAACTGAATCTCCTGTGCTGGTCCCTTGACCTTGCTTTTCTTTATGGCAAACCCAGCTCTCAGAAGAATCTCAATTACTCTTTGTCCTTTCTTGAACACTTCTTCTGCCTCGTTGCCCCACACAATGATGTCATCGATGTTCTGCAGATGTTCAGGGGCATCACCCTTTTCCAGTGCAGTTTGAATTAGTCCATGACAAATAGTGGGGCTGTGCTTCCACCCCTGGGGCAGTCGATTCCAGGTATACTGGACACCCCTCCACGTGAAAGAAAACTATGGCCTGCACTCTGCTGCCAAAGGAATTGAAAAAACGCAGTAACAATGTCAATGTTAAACAGGGCTTTAAACTAGATATGAGGGAGGACGGGGAGATAACTGGGCCTGTTAGGAATAAGCTCAAGGGAAGCATGACAAGGCTTGAAGGATGGTGGACTGCTGAGGGCTCTCCCTCTGCCATTTCATTTGAGAGAAGGGAAAGATGTTTAGAAATCATGGAAGCACCTGAGAAGGGTCTGGTAGGGAATGGGGCCCACACTCACAAAAGGGTGTTGGACTCATGAGCTCATCTCAAGTGCATCTATACCAATGCCCGCAGTATGAGCAACAAACAGGGGGAGCTTGAGGCCATCATGCAGCACGAGAACTATGACATCATAGCTATAACAGAAATGTGGTGGGACGCCTCACACGACTGGAGTGCTGCAATCGATGGCTACAAGCTCTTCAGGAGGGACAGACAGGGAAGGAGAGGTGGCGGAGTGGCCCTGTATGTAAGAGAATGCTGTGAGAGCTCAGAAATCAAGTACAGTGATAACGGGGTTGAGAGTGTTTGGATTAGGTTAAGGGCCAATAAAGCAGATCTTGCTGTGGGAGTCTGCTATAGACCTCCCAACCAAAGCAGTGAGGGGGATGAAGCTTTCTACAAACAGTTGGGAGAAATCTCGCGGTCACTTGCCGTTGTTCTTGTGGGGGACTTTAACCTCCCGGGTATCTGCTGGGATCACAGCACAGCAGAGAGGGAACAGTCCAGGAGGTTCCTGGAATGTGTGGAGGATAACTTCCTCACACAGCTGGTGAGTGAGCCGACCAGGGAAGGTGCCCTCCTGGACCTTCTTGTGAACAGGGAAGAGCTTGTGGGGGAGGTAAAGGTCGGAGGCCGTCTGGGGTGCAGTGATCATGAGATGATTGGGTTTTCGATCCTTGGAGAAACAAAGAGAGGAGTTAGTAAAACTGCCACCTTAGACTTCCGCAGGGCTAACTTTGACCTGTTCAAGAGACTGGTTAACCAAATCCCTTGGGAGGCTGCCCTGAAGGAAATGGGAGTCCAGGAAGGCTGGACATACTTCAAGAGCGAAGTCTTAAAGGCACAGGAGCGGGCTGTTCCCGTGTGCCGGAAAACAAGCAGGCGGGGAAGGAGACCGGCCTGGCTAAACAGGGACCTTTGGCTGCATCTCAAGAACAAAAGGAGAATCTATCGCCTTTGGAAGAGGGGCCAGGCCTCTCATGAAGACTATAAAGACGTAGTGAAGCTATGCAGGGAGAGCACTAGGAGAGCCAAAGCGCAGCTAGAGCTCAACTTGGCTACAGCTGTTAAGGATAATAAAAACCGTTTCCATAAATTCATTAACAACAAAAGGAGGATTAGGGAAAATCTCCCTCCTTTACTGGATGCAGAGGGAAACATGGTAACTAAGGATGAGGAAAAGGCTGAGGTGCTCAACGCCTACTTTGCCTCAGTCTTTAGCAGTGGAAGTGGCTGTTCCCTGGACACCCAGACTCGTGAGCTGGGAGATGGGGAGGGGAAGCAGACTGAGGTCAGCACAGTTGAAGAGGAGGTGGTCAGAGACCTGCTACACCACTTGGCTGCACACAAGTCTGCGGGACCGGATGGGTTACACCCAAGGGTGCTGAGGGAGTTGGCAGATGTGCTCGCCAAGCCGCTTTCCATGATTTACCTGAAGTCATGGCTGACTGGGGAGGTCCCATTGGACTGGAGGGTGGCAAATGTGACACCCATCTACAAGAAAGGCAGGAAGGACGATCCAGGAAACTATAGAGCTGTCAGTCTGACCTCGGTGCCAGGGAAGGTCATGGAGCAGGTCATCTCGGGTGCCATTAAAAGCCATATAATGGACAACCAGGGGATCAGGCCCAGTCAGCATGGGTTTATGAAAGGCAGGTCCTGCCTGACAAACCTGATCTCCTTCTATGACAAGGTGACCTGACTATTGGATGAGGGAAAGGCTGTGGATATCGTCTACCTGGATTTTCGAAAAGCATTCAACACAGTTCCCCATAGGATTCTCATAGAAAAACTGGCTGCCCATGTCCTGGATGAGCGAACGGTCTGCTGGGTCAAGCACTGGCTGGATGGACGGTCCCAGAGAGTGGTGGTCAATGGAGCTAAATCCAGCTGGCGGCCGGTCACAAGTGGTGTTCCTCAGGGCTCGGTGTTGGGACCATTTCTGTTCAACATCTTTATTGATGATCTTGATAAGGACACAGAGTGTATCACCAATAAATTCACAGATGACACCAAGTTAAGCGGGAGTGTCGATCTGCATGAAGATAGGGAGGCTCTACAGAGACACTTGGATAGATTGGATCGGTGGGCCAACGTCAACGGGATGGGCTTCAACAAGGTCAAGTGCCAGGTCCTGCACTTGGGCCACAACAGCCCCCTGCATGGCTACAGGCTTGGGGAGGTGTGGCTGGAGCTGTCTGGAAGAGAAGGGTCTGGGGGTTCTCATTGACAAGCAGCTGAACAGGAGCCAGCAGTGTGCCCAGGTGGCCAAGAAAGCCAACGGCATCCTGGCTTGTATCAGCAATAGTGTGACCAGCAGAAGTAGGGAGGTGATAGTCCCCCTGTGCTCTGCACTGGTGAGGCCACACCTGGAGTGTTGTGTCCAGTTTTGGGCACCTCAATACGAGAGAGATCTCGAGGGGCTGGAGCGAGTGCAGAGGAGGGCAACGAGGCTGGGGAAGGGCCTGGAGAATAAATCCTGTGAGGAGAGATTGAAGGAGCTGGGACTGTTCAGTGTGAGGAGGAGAAGGCTGAGGGGAGACCTCATCACTCTCTACAGCTCCCTGAAAGGACATTGTAGAGAGGTTGGTGCTGGTCTCTTCTCACAGGGAATTAGTGACAGAACAAGAGGGAACGGCTTTAAACTGCAACAGGGGAGGTTCAGACTGGGCATTAGGAGAAAATGTTTCCCAGAAAGAGTGGTCAGACAGTGGAATAGGCTGCCCAGGGAGGGGGTGGAGTCCCCATCCCTGGATGTGTTTAAGGGTCATTTAGATGAGATGCTGGGGGATGTGGTGTAGGGGAGAACTTTGTAGAGTCGGGCTGATGGTTGGACTCGATGATCCCGAGGATCTTTTCCAACCTGAATGATTCTGTGAATGAAGCATTGGCTGGAAAGCCGCCTGTTGGAAAAGGATCTGGGGATGTTGGTCAACAGCCAGCTCAATATGATTTGCAATATAATTGGGCCAAAAAAGTTGATGGCCGGTCACGAGTGGTGTCCCCCAGGGCTCGGTGTTGGGGCCACTCCTGTTTAACATCTTTATTGATGAGCTAGACGAGGGGATCGAGTGCACCCTCAGTCAGTTTGCAGACGACACCCAGTTGGGTGGGAGTGTTGATCTGCTCGAGGGTAGGGAGGCTCTGCAGAGGGATCTGGCCAGACTGGAGTGATGGGCTGAGGCCAACTGGAGGAGTTTCAATAAGGCCAAATACCAGGTGCTGCACTTGGGCCACAACAACCCCCAGCAGGGCTCCAGGCCTGGGGAGGAGTGGCTGGAGAGCTGCCAGTCAGAGAGGGACCTGGGGGGGTTGATTGATAATGAGCCAGCAGTGTGCCCAGGTGGCCAAGAAGGCCAATGGCATCCTGGCTTGTATCAGCACTAGCGTGGCCAGCAGGGACAGGGAAGGGATTGTGCCCCTGTACTCGGCCCTGGTGAGGCCGCCCCTCAATGACTGGGTTCAGCTTTGGGCCCCTCACTACAAGAAAGACATTGAGGTGCTGGAGCATGTCCAAAGAAGGGCAACAAAGCTGGTGAAGGGTCTAGAGAACAAGCCCTGTAAGGAGTGGCTGAGGGAACTGGGGTTTAGTCTGGAGAAAAGGAGGCTGAGGGGAGACCTCATCGCCCTCTACAACTCCCTGAAAGGAGGTTGGAGTGAGGTGGGTGTCAGTCTCTTTTCCCAAGTACCAAGTGATAGGAGGAGATAAAACTACCTCAGGTTGTGCCAGGGGAGGTTTAGATTGGATATTAGGGAAAATTCCTTCACTGAAGGGATTGCCAAACATTGGAACAGGCTGCCCAGGAAAGGGGTTGAGTCACCATCCCTGGAGGTATTTAAAAGACACGTAGACGTGGTGCTTAGGGACATGCTTTAGTGGTGGACTTAGGTTAGGTGTTAGGTTAACGGTTGGACTCAATGATCTTAAGGGTCTTTTTCAACATAAATGATTCTATACCACTTGGCTGCCTTTGACTCCAGTTCATATTGGAGCTCTAGTATATCTAGTACAGCAGAAGTCAGTGGTGGTGTGACTTTGTTCAGGCCACAATAGTCTACTGTTAACCTCCACCCTCTGTCTGAGTTTTACACTGGCCGGATGGGACTATTAAAGGGTGAATGAGTCTTGCTGATGACTCTGCCTGGCTCTCCAGTTAATGAATCAGCTCATGGATGGGAGCCAGGGAGTCTTGGTTTGTGTGATATTGCTGCCAGTGCACTGTCCTGGTAGCAGTTGGCACCTGATGTTCTTTAACTCACAGCAATCCCACGACAAAGGGATCTTCCAAGAGGCCAGGCAGGGTAGATAGCTGTTTGATCTTCTCTGTGTTCATGGTGGCTACATTAAAAGCCCATCGGTAGCCCTTTGGGTCCTTGAAGTACCCTCTCCTGAGGTAGTCTGTTCTAAGGATACAAGGGGCCTCTGGGCTGGTCACAATGGGGTGCTTTTTCCACTTGTTCCCTGTTAAGCTCACCTCAGCCTCCAATACAGACAATTCCTGGCACCTCTCTGCCACTCCAGAGATTCAGATGGGTTCTGTGCCCCTATACCCTGATGGCACTGACATACACTGTGTACCAGTGTCTACCAAAGCCTTATACTTCTATGGGTCTGATGTGCTAGGTGATCGAATCCACACAGTCCAGTATACCTGGTCATCCCTTTCCTCCTCCTGGCTGAAGGCAGGGACCCTCTATTCCTGTTCCTGGTCAGAGTATTTACTGTCTGACCCATTCAGTGCCAGACCAGAAGTCCCCTTACCAGGATCAGGGGAGGTGCTCTCAGTCCTTCTTCTATGTCTGGGAGATCGCTGATTGCCTTCTTGTGTCTCTACAGCAACTAAACTGACAGCCTTCTTGGGTGGCCCCTTCTTAACAGCCGTCTTCCCTCTCAGCTCATGTACATGGGTTTCCAGCTTAAAGGTGGGTTGACCATCCCACTTCCTCCTGTCCTCCCCCTGGTCATGCAGGAAGGACCAGTGTGCCATGTGGCATGTGCCTGGGGCTTCCTTTCCTTCTGACTGGGGCAGGAGGGGACTGACTCCATGGGGTGCCCTGACAGCCAAGGTGCTGGCCTTTAGGGATGAGGAGAGAGAGAGATTTTCTTCAAAGTTTTGGACCCAAGATGATGCTCTCTCCACAGTTGGTGTATCCATATCTGGGCAATACATCACTGCCAAGCTGTTGGAATGACACTGGGGCACTTTGAATCACCTTCCTCCACATGGCCTGTGTGCACAGGACATCCTCTGGATCTTTGGAGACTCTAGATCCTTGTAGATGACTTCCAGCACTGCTAATTCTCTCAGGTACTGGATGCCTTCATCTTCAGTAGTCCACTTCCTGGGGAGTTTACAAGATCTTCCTTGAACGGGTATCTTGCCCTCACACTTGAGAGAGGCAGTCTCCAGAGACTGCAAATTGCTGCCTCTTTTTCCAATTACTCTCTCAATTCCCCAGTTTCTAGCAAGAGATCTCAGCTGCTGGGCTTCCCTACCTTCCAATTCCTGACTGTTGGCCCTGCTATCCCAGCATCGAAGCAGCCAGGCAGCAATCTTCTCACCTGGCTGGTGGCTGTAATCTTTCTGCATGTCTTGAAGTTCTGATGAGGTCAGGGACCAGGTAGCTTCTGCTTCCTGTCTGAATTCTCTCACTCCTTCCTTCTGTTTTTCTGCTTCTTGATCAAACCCATCCTCCTCTTCCTTCTCCCTCACTAATTGATGATATGGACCCCTTCACCTCCTTGTCTACTGTTTCTTTTTCACTACTGGGGCAATTACTGTAGTTGTTATTGTTTGGGTCCCTACCTCAACCATGGTGTCCTCAGATGCAGTTTGGGTCCCTATCTCTACTATCATGTTCTCAGATGTAATTTGCACCCAGGTCTCAGCCAAGGCATTCTCAGAGGAGGTTTGGGTCCTTGCCATAACCACAGTCCTCTGATAGTACTGAACTGTGACTCAGTAGGCACAGGGAAAAACCCCAGTACCATGCCAGAAGCTGCTGGCTTTCATTGGGGTAGGCAATGCACCCTTCTATCAGGTGGTGCATTGGTTTGCCAGGGTTGCTTGTTTGTTCAGGTGTAAAATCCCAGGCTATGGGAGGTGATAACTGCCCTAGGCACCTGCCCAAATCCTTCCACACACCCTGCCGCCCAGGGACCAGCTGCCTCAGGGCACATTTCAGTATAACCTCACCCGAAAGTTGGTCTCTTACACCATGAAAACACCAGATTCCCCAAACCCAACAATATGCCAACTGTGTTAATTAGTAGTATTAAACAGCTCACGTAAGGGTGAACAAGGACCTCGGGAGCCTGTGTAATAAAACCACCCACATCAGTGCTGGGTAGGAAGAGGGAGATGTATTCCCTCATCCTCTCCACAGGATAGCTCCCCCAGCACAGCAAGGCCATCAACTCCAGGACAAAGTACACTGTTTGTATTTACATGCTCCTAAGCTCAGCAAAATAAAGAGATAAGTGGCGCAGCCAACAAACTCTGACCTGCGCAGGAGCTCACTGCTTAACTATTCTAGCTATAGCACACTTAATACAAAACTGCTGTTGTCTCATGCCCCATGTTGGGTGCCAAAAAGAACTATGGTGGGTTGACCTTGGCTGGCTGCCAGGTGCCCACCAAGCTTCTCTGTCATTCCCCTCCTCAGCTAGACAGGGAGGGGGAGGAGAAAATAAGATGGAAAAAACTCATGGGTCAAGATAAAGGCAGCTTAATAAAAGCAAAACCCGCACACAGAAGCAAAGGAAAACAAAAGATTTATTCTCTACTTCCCATCAGCGGGTGATGTCCATCCACTTCCCAGGAAGTAGGGCTTCAGTACACGTAGCGGTTGCTCCATAAGATAAACATCATAACAACAAACGCCCCCCCCTCTTCCTCCTTTCTCTTAGCTTTTATTGCTGAGCAGATGTCATATGGTCTGGAATATCCCTTTGATCAGTTTGGGTCAGCTGCCCTGGCTGTGTCCCCTCCCAACCTCCTGTCCACTCCCAGCCTACTGGCCTTTGGGGGGGATGTTGGAGAGAATCTTAATGCTGTCGAGCACTGCCCAGCAGTAGCCAAAACACTGGTGGGTTCTCAACACCTTTCTAGCTACCAATACAAAGCACAGCATGATGAGGGCTGCTGTGGAGAAAGTTAACTCCATCCCAGCCAGAACCAATACGCATGGTTTATCTTCTAATCTTACACATAGTTTAAAAAAGCCTCATTAGATTTTATTTTTTCTTCATCACTGTCCCCTTCTGTGATGCTTAATGGTTAGGTCATTAATTACAAGATGCTTAAGAATAAATCAGTTATTGAAGGCAACTTGAAAGCCAGTTCTCCAGTGTAGTGTTTCCCTTTAATAGCTATGAAGAATTCAGCCTTGATTTTTAAAATATAAGTAGTGACTTGCAGCATCCTAGCTTGTAGCTGGGAGAATGAAACTGAAATTAAGGTGTTTCTCATCAGTTGTTTTTAAATTAATTCAAAGTATTTATATAAGTTTGCCTTCTTAATTGCAGTGTTGCACAGAATAAGTACTATTCTATAAGAATATAATGTTTACATCAAATAAATTAAAAACCAATTAATTTGGTAACATGTCATTTCAAAGTAAGGTTCAGATCCCTTTGACATTGATTACTTCTGTTTTGTAAGTGATCAGACTGCTATGCCACCCCACAGCTTTGCAACTAGGTATAAACACTTGCTAGCACAAATGGTCTGATATATAACTTGTATTTTGGAATATGAGGAAAAAGCTCTGTTAGAAGGTTTTGAGGTAGTTAGAGCATTGTTAGTTATTCCCATCCAGGACAAGCCTTCAATTTCTTTCGATTTGGTGCATCAAGTGTTTTGTATATGGCTTTATAGCTATTACTCTTCATTACATGGGAACATACAAAGTAACTGAGTTCTGTTGCCTGCTCTTACTGGCAACTGTAGGCAATAATGCTTCTTAAGAACTAAACCAGTGCCATATTAAAGGTAGCTAGATTTTTCTGCTCCATGTGTCAGGGTCTCTCTTCTACCAGTTCACATTAGAAACCTGGTTCCCCACATCAGTTTCTCTCTGACTGTTTATATTCATTTGTTTCACAGTTTAATTGCTGTCCTCATAAGTGTTGTCCCCGATTCTCTCACCTGTTGTTTTTATAGTGTTCCAATATGCTACTTTTAATTTGTTAGACTAAACAAAATTGTTTCCCTCTGCTATGGCATGCTTTCCTTTGTGCCTGGTTATATTAATAGATCTTGGAACTGGTTTCAGTTTGAATTAATCTTTTTTTTTTTTTGACAGAGGATGACAGCATATGTAGCTATAGTTAGAATTCAAATTGAGATCTCTTCATGGCTTGTACAATGTCATGTTTATCTTCTTGTTTCTCTTGGAAATGTCTGTGGTTACCATCTGGTGTTCCACTAGCTCTTTTTGCAGGCTGCCTAATGTCATTTCCTTTATGATTAACTAATGCATTAGCTCAGAAATGACTGATGACTCTACAAAGAAATCATAAGTACTTGATTTAGTACTGTGGCATCTTGTCCCTTTTCTACTTTTTTCAGTCCTTTAACGTTGTGCTGTTTTTTCCCCTATGGTGTCCTAATAATTCACTATACCATCTGTGACTGTCTTTTATGGCATCAGCCAACTGAAACATTTTTCCTATCCTTTGTTTGCTGTTAAAAAAAGTTGAATAGGATAGTCCAAAAATGGGTCTTTGAGCACCTCTGTCATTAACATTCAGCCTGATGCTTAGGAAAGAAAACTTTGTCTAATGCAAACTACTTTTAGTATATCCATGCAGTATTTTATTATACTTACCTCCATGTTTTATTCTCTCCTTCAAAATTTGTGCTAAAGCTTTGCATGATATTGAGGTCAAGGTTACCTAATGTTTTTTTCCCTTCTTTATGAATGTTTCATACTTGCTGTCCTTCAGTGATGTTGTACCAGTCCAACCTGTTAGACCTGTTAAAAATCACCAGACTTTTTATTAAATGTGTCAGTTCCTTTGGAATTCTGAGGTGACAAAGTGGGTGTTTTTCGTCCAGTCCCAAATTTTAATTTGAATGCATTAATATTGGCCCAGATCCTAGAATTAGCCTTTATGCCAGTGCACAGAAGTCTGAGAATTGCTTGTGCTTACCGAAGACAACCATATCTGTTGTATCTGAATACATCATGTATATTTGCATTTAATTATACAAATATATGAGAGCATTCTAAACTTGAAGCTCACTGCATGGTAATGTTGAGACAGGACTTTAAAAAGGAAACATTATTTACTGATGGGTGTTTAAGATAAGCAAAGAGTTTATCCTCAATGTAATTTTAAAAACTTTGAGAATGTCTATAGTGGGGTACTGCTTCCAGAGACTTTACTGTCATGCTGCACTGAATTTACTTTTAATCTTGTTTCTCAACAGCTTGCCAGTAGCATTTGCAGTAATAGATATTTTTAGTAGTATCTACTTTGGGTTATCTTTTTACATAAATGTACAATGATGAGAAAATTTGGGATTTAATTTAGTTAAATATATCCAATTTTGTTGAAACTTTTGAAAAATGCAACCTGCTGTAGGGTGCATGTATTTCAGTTCTCTTGCCTCTATATTTTAGTTATGATTTTTAAAAAAAATATTTCTGCATTAGCAAAACTGCAAGGGAGGTGAAAAATAAAGAACATCTCTCTGAAATATTTTTAGCTTTCCAAGGAATGAATGCTGTTGAACAGTGAGTTTCTAAGTATACCAGCTATGTATTTCTTCTACAGTTTTCCAGATTGTATAGTTAAAGAAATCAGACTTAGGAAGAATATTGATTTTATCCTGACAAAGTGTTCATGTAGAGATTTTGTCTTAAAAGTTGAGCTACGTTTTAAAAGCAAGCTAACTTGGTTACATAAGATAACAGTACTGCAATAATAATTTTGTTGAGACCATTACACCAGGTATGCTTAAAGTTGTTATCTGCGATGCAAATATTTCTGTGGTTATGGGTTTTTACAGTTGAGAAATGAAATGTTTCAGTATGAGTATAACAAATCTTTGTGATATAATGGCAGAGGAAATATACATTTTGTCATTATGACTTTTATTTTTCCTTTAGTATAGGTGGACTAATTCTCTGTCTGTATTTCTTTCCTGAATTAAACCCTAGTTTTTTGGTTCCATTATAGCAATTCAGATGCTTAGTATGGGCATTTACACCATCAATTTAAAGAGCAGCTAGGCTGAGTATTTTATGTGTACTATTACATTAAACTTGAATTAACCCTCCCAGTCATAATGGAAGAAGTGACAACTGCTTTAGGCCAATATTTCTCATCAATTACTGCAAGAAAATTACTAGTTTAGATGCAGCCTGTATCTCCCAGCCAGGAGAGGTTGAAAATGTTTCCCTAGTAGCCTCTGTGTAGCTCTACACATAAGAACTTAGATATTTGTGTCTCCAGTCTCTTAGGGTTAGCTGTAGGGAGTAGAAGATGAAACAAGGTCACAAAGCTATGAACCTTTCTATCACCAAAGGCAGTCTTTAAGTTTATGGAATTAGCTTATTAGAGGTGTAGTACAGTGAGTTCTGGCTAAAGTCAACAAAGTGTGGGTGTGCATAAACATAGTTTAGCATATGAATGGAAATTTGCTTCTACTGCTTTCAACTGAGAACTTTGACTGCACGCACATGTTGTGAAGAAAAACTACAAACTGTCTAGCTATTTTCTGTGTTATCAAATCAAAACACCAACTGGAGCCTAATGCAGTGTTTGAGTGTTAAAAAGAGCCCTGCTACAAAACTGTAAGAAGCTGAGCAGGTATACGGAGTTGTGGGATGCATCAGAAAGGTGGTGGTGGGGAATAATTTCTTAATGTGAAGAATTTGGTCTCTTATTAGGCAGATCTTCCTTGTTCTCCAGAGTTCTTGAACTGTTTACCTTTTCAGAGGCTGCCTCTAATCTGAGCTGGTAATGGAGATGATCTAATACCAAAAGTGGCCAAGAGCTACAGTTCTGCTGTTGATGTTTTAAGTTCATCATTAGGACTATAAAGAGCAACACCTGCAGTCTCCAAAGAGAAATGACTGCTATTCCTTCCTTCTAGAGAAGATTGTCCATTCTGTTTGTCATATTTTGATAATCCCTGATACTAAAGGTGTAACAATAAACCTCCTGCTGTTGCATACTATCCAAGTCTGCAATGAATCTGGGAGGGAGAAGATTTACAGTGGGTAACATGAACATTTAAAGATTTGGGAAACAGAAGTTAATGTTATAAGACAATGTTAATAAAATGCAGGGATAAAAGTCTGTAGAACCTGGCTTGATATTTCCAACATTTTGCTGTTATCATAGGATCCCCATTTCTGTCCATGTATTGGTGCATAGGAAAATGTGGTATCTTCTCAATATAAAAAAATAATTACCTTGATGTTAAAATAGAGGTGCTGCTAGGCAAGACTCCTGCCTGGTTGCAGAAAATGCAGGGAATTGAGAAAGTCCTGTAGCAGACTAGGATATTAAATAATTATGGGAAAATGTTTCCTATATGTCTGGTGTACCCTTGAGCATAATCTAGGTGCTGTGCAAGCCACAAGATGCCACAGAAGTATCTTCTAGTGAAGGCAGTTATTCACTTGGTGTGAGACTTGCTCCTTTGTAATCCAGTTTTTGGGTTCAGAAGTCCAAGCACAAAGTGACCATTCAAATCTGAGGGTGCTTCGACAAACAAATTTTGTTTTGTCACAGATTCATATCTTAGGATGCAGGTAGGGTAAGAGGGCTAGGAGGTCCTTTCCAGTTATGTCCTAGACTGACAGCAGTGTTATTGCCATGAACTGAGTTTTTATTAGGGTATTCTTTCAGCATTGTTACAGGGTTGTTTTTTCTTTGGGAAGTTGGGGGGAGGAGGTTTCCCTCCAGCAGTTGCTACCTGATGGCAAGTACTACTTGCAGTGCTGGGCTAGGTTAAAATCTGCTCTCTTTCAAGGTGACTTATTCTTAGGGTATTCATAGCTGTGACAGATTGCTACTTTCAAATGCATCTAAAAATGAGTGAATGTCTTGAGGAAAAAGAAATACTGTTTTCAGGCTTTCTATTTTTACTTTAAGTATAGTTCTTACTATTTAATTGGAGTTAAGGTTTTTATCTGTGTCCTTAAAACATACTCATTTGAGCATCTTCAGGAAAGACTGATCTGTTCACTAAATTCCTTTTTGAGTCTGGTAGTGTAATGACCTATTTTGTGTTGTATTAGGACTGTCGGTGGGTCACATGTAGAACTCTTTATAGAACCCTGTCTCTATTTAAATGAAACTGTTTCTGCATTTCATTTAACAGACAGTCTTGTCACTTCTGTCCTAATGCAAAAAATTTCACTGGGGATGGTACACTGCTTGAATGTCAAGACTGCTTTGAACTTGTCCAAGCAGTTGAGTTTGGGATCTAGAGGTGTATTGGGTTTACATGGCAAGGTCTTGGTAGCGGGGGGGGGTGTGGGGGGGGCTGCTACAGGGGTGGCTGCTACAGGGGTGGCTTCTGTGAGAAGCTGCCAGAAGCTGCCCCCATGTCCGACAGAGCCAGTGCCAGCTGGCTCCGAGATGGACCCACCACTGGCCAAGGCCGAGCCCACCAGCAACGGTGGTAGCGCCTCTGGGAGACCATATTTGAGAAGGAGAAAAAACTGCTGCGCAACTGCAGCTGGAGAGAGGAGTGAGAATGTGTGAGAGCAACAACCCTGCAGGCACCCAGGGCAGGGCAGAAGGAGGGGCAGGAGGTGCTCCAGGCACCGGAGCAGAGATTCCCCGGCAGCCCGTGGGGCAGCCCTTGGTGAGGCAGCTGTGCCCCGCACCCAGGGAGGTCACCGGGGGAGCAGAATCCACCTGCAGCCTGGGGGGGACCCCACGCCGGAGCAGGGGGATGCCCGAAGGAGGCTGTGACCCCGTGGGGGACCCACGCTGGAGCAGTCTGTCCCTGAAGGACTGACTGCACCCTGTGCAGAGGACCCACGCCGGAGCAGTTCATGAAGAACCGCAGCCCGTGGGAAGGACCCACGTTGGAGAAGTTTGTGGAGGACTGTCTCCATGGGAGGGACCCCACGCTGGAGCAGGGGAAGAGGGTGAGGAGGAAGGAGCGGCAGAGACAACGGGTGATGAACTGAGCACAACCCCCATCCCCTGCCCCCCTGTGCTGCTGGGGGGGAGAAAGTAGAGAAATTGGGAGCAAAGCTGAGCCTAGGAAGAAGGGAGGGGTGGGGGGAAGGTGTTTTAAGATTTAGTTTTTATTTTCTCATTATCCTACTCTGATTTGATTGGCAATAAATTAAACTAATTTCCCCAAGTCGAGTCTGTTTTGCCTTTGACGGTAATTGCTGAGTGATCTCTCCCTGTCCTTAGCTCGACCCACAAACCTTTTGTTATATTTTTCTATCCCCTGTCCAGCTGAGGAGGGGGAGTGATAGAGCAGCTTAGTGGGCACCTGGCGGCCAGCCAGGGTCAACCCACCACAAGAGGTTATTTAGCTTGCAACCAGGAATTCACTGAAAGAAAGGTCAAACTGCCTTGTAATAGAAATATCAAAATGGATTACGAAGCTGAATAGAAAGAGAATATGGAAGGAAATACAAAATGAATTTAAAGGTTGTTTTTACCATGTGGAAGACCACAGGTATTCCTGTGACGAGGCTTTTTATATGGAATGTTTTTAATATATTGACTGTATTAGAAATTCATCATCTTAACTTGTGTGGACCAATCCTGCCTTTCTTCTTTTAGTTCCTGTTTACTTCTGTATATGATGATAGCATATACCCATAATGAATCTAATGAAGTGGTTTAAAATCTATGGGATGAAGGAAAAAAACTGTGTTCAAGCAGATGCAGAAAAGCAGGCAAGAGCCAGTTTGTTTGCTGCTTTACCTTTCCTTACTTCCCAGTGAATAAATGAACTTAAAATAACATGCAGATTTTTGCACAAAACATACTTGTATCCTTACACAAAAAAATATTTCAAACTTGTAGATCTTTTTTGAAGTTTAGAAATGTAAATAAGTTCCGAGATGTATTTTATGATAAAAGCAAGTATATTGTGGTAATTTGTTATGCCTTTCTGTTACAGATTAACTAAACTCCAGGTATTGGAACTTAGAGAAAACCAGTTAAAAATATTGCCCAAGTAAGTATGTACTTATTTAAAAATCTTTGGAAGGTTTTTTTCTGGAGTTATACTAATAACGTAGTGCATATCAAAAAGTAGATCACAGCTTAAAATGTGTAGCTAAGTAACTGGACTGAGTTCTCACAAGGAACTTTCACTTTATACTGCTGAAATTATATCTCTCTTCAGACTCACTGGTCTTCCTTTTCAGAGATTTTTGAATTTTTTTTGTCCCTCTTCAGCTCTGGATTTCTGATCCACCTGTCAAGCTTTTGAGTCAGCATGTGGGCACTTCAGGATGATTGTTCTTTTTCCACACAGCATTGTACTGATGCCCAGATGCCTGTCTGGGTACTGTTCTGATGGCTGAGTGCCTGAAACTTAGGCATTGTCTCTAAATCAAATGTGGAGTTTGAGATGCTTGCTCAGAATGACTGAGGGAATGTGATATGCATGATGTGAACGATTTTTTTCCCTGTTTAATATACTTCACTCTTGAAAAAGTAAAAACTCCTTACTGTGTTACACAGAGTCTGTTATGCAGTATGTATTCTATGATGCAACAGGCTTGTTTAACATAATGGAAGCATATTAGTCAGCCATGTTTTCTGTAATTGTAAAATAGTTGTGGAAATTGTTATAGTATTTGTTTTCACAGTAAATACAATGGTACTTATCTCTTAAAATCTATTACCTTTCTAAGCCCTGCCTTGCAACTCTCACTTGCTTCATCAAACAACCCAGGTTGATGGTGTTGCAGTTCCTGCTGTTCCTATGAGCTAGAGCAATGCTCTGAATTTTCTGACTTGGACCCTGGAGGTCTAAGTGGGTTAATGGAGGTATAAAAGGTCAGTGAAGAGAGAAAGAGATCCCAAAGATGGGATGTGAATAATTAGTGGTAGAGTCCTGAATATGTTGTCCTGTGCAATGAAAGGGGTCAGTCTCAGGCAACAGACACTGGTGCTAACAGTTGAATATTCATTCTGTCCAGCTCATATGCTAACAGACTTGCATGCAGTAGGCTGAAGTGTGAGTTGCCAGCCCTTTAAGTACAACAGCCAGCTTTTCTAGTGACTCTAGCTAACTACCTAAGACATGAACAAGGGGTATGTTCCATTGGAATTCCCTTTTTATATGCCTAGATACTGTACTCTAGTGTATAAAAAAGCCAGAACTCACATCTGGAATGAAATGTATAGCATCAGAAAGTGTGAATTTAAATCTTCCAAGTTTGAAACATTCTACTCATTCATGTGATATAAATACTCTCTATCCTTCTTTGCTCTTTCTGCTATTGCTAATTTTCAGTAGAAAAAATTAGAGGACGTGTAATTTGGACTAGTAGCTTTGCAAATTAAGTTACTCCCAACTGAGAAACAGTAGCTATAACTAAAGCTTATAGGTAATTCAGATTTTGCTTATAAAATTATTCTGACCTTAATTGCTATAATTAATACTGATAGTATGAACTACATGCAATATTTTTAAAAGAGTAGTTTATGGAGGTCTCTTGTAGTGATAAGAGATACTTAAACAAATGCTGTAATGTATTTAAGCCAAACACTTCTGTTGAAGTTGCTGGGAATTTTTTTGACTACAGTGTTTTTCAGGGTTGCTTTAAAGCCATTGAGGATGTAGCACTAGCAGGATGGAAAGAGGAGGGATCACCTAGATCTTGGGTTTGTTTGGAGAAGAATTTGTGTATCTGGTATAATTTGGCAGCAGGGGTGGGGGGTGAACATTATTGCTTAGATTCTGTGAATCTGGTGTTAGCTGTGTAAACAATTTGACCTCAGAGTTCAGTGGTGTACAGGAGGAAGGGGAAAAATAAAAAAACTCAGACCTTGGAGTTTATTGGTTTGGGAGATTGAATTTTTTTTTTCTCTTTACCAAGCCATTAAAATAAAAAGAGAAGACTTCATCTTGAACTGAAAGAAAAAAATTCTTTTATCTCAAACTGCAGTAAAAGGCCCTAGCCAACTTTGTTTCAATTCAGCCTCATCAAAATTCACTTAAATCAGATTGAACTTTTAAAGTTTTGTTGATGTTACCTGTTGTTTTCCTTCATTTTTAAAATTTGTATTTATTTTTAAGCTGAGAATTCAGTTCTAATAAAAATCAAGGCACTGTCTAAAAACTGTTGAAAGGACTATAAAATGTTAAAATAAACCTTTTTTTTTCTTCCCAAAGAATCATTTATCTGTCTTTGTCAAATTCAATCTCACATAGCTGTGATCTCCCTAAATCTGCTTTTTGAGTCTGAAATTTAGATTGCCAGTGGAGTTTTGGACTGCTCTCTCTAGTAGCCCACAGTCTAGCTAGCATAGCTTGAAAACAGAAGAAATGTAAAACATTTTTAAATTGAAGCCATCAGTAAAAATAGATTATGGTGTTGCCCACAGAGTTTTGAAAGTTGAAGAATGATACACTAGATCCTTTTAAGTGAGCCTTCAGCTGTGCTTCAGGGAGATGCATTAGGACAAATTTATTCATAGCATATGGCATGAAAATTGGTATTGGCACAGTCTCATAAAGTGTTGAGAAATTCAGCTTATGCAGTATTTCAGAGGGACTTAATTTATATTAGAATTTGAAAAATGAATTTTAGCAGTTGGCTTATTGTTTTTCCTGTTTATGAGTTTTTAGAAATGAGGGAAAATGTTTCTTGGATTCTTCTGGAGGTAGCCTTCTCATGGGTTTTTTGGGTTTGGTTTTTCTTTTTTCTTCTTTGAGACAGTGGGAATTTGAGTTAAAGACTTTCCCCTAAAGCTTGTGTATACTGTGTATGCAGTGGAATAAAAATGGCTTCTGCTTTTGTCTTGATCGTGTCTTTACTTATTTATGCTAAATTCCTAGTTTGTCCCTAGCATGATTACTATAACATAATAAAAATCAAATCTATATATAGATGTTGAGTGTAATCCTTTTTGGAGATTATTTAATGAATAATATTAATAATCACTTAAATTTGCTTTCAATAAATAAGGCATTTTTCAGTAGAATGTAATTTTTGAGCTGTGTATTCAGAATAACTGTAATACTTTGTGCGAGGTCTTAGAAGAACAACTGGAACACTGAATATCTGCATAGAGCATCTTGTGCTCGTGCAGATGCTTTTTAAAGATATTAATATTCATACTTACATTCTGATAATACAAAAGACTCTCCCAGTTAGCTCTTATTTAGTTTTTCCAGAATTTCATAGCTATGTACACACTTATGGTTTATATTTGAAAGTTTTTGATATATTAATTGTTCTACTGAAAGCTATTATTAAATAAATACAGAACATAATGTCATATGAGGGATTCACAGCCCCTTTGAAAATATTTTTAGGTAGTACTGCTGTTGACTGATTGTGTAGACAACCATGGTAGATAATCTCTATGGGGTCCCCAAAGTAAACTTAAATGGAGGAAAAATTTTGCCAAAATACAGCTTGAAATAATGGATTTGACTTTATTTCAGTCATTGATTTAATCTTTGCCCTAAATTGGCTTGAACAGTATTGATGTGTCATGAAATCCAATTTAGTAATCTGGTTTTTTGTAGGACTAAAGGAATAATTAGGATTCCAGACCATATCATATGGAAGCAACTTTGTCAGCAGAGAAAGAGGAGAGTCAGAAAGGTGTTGGTGGTTACTGTGATAAAACAGAAAAGACCACTGTTGAATATAATCATTTGGCAGTGGTCTGTCTTTGGGAGGAAAGGCACTCAAAAGAAGAGTAACTTCAGAGTTACTCTTTATCATAAGGATGACTCTAGTGGTCTTTAGTTTTTTGTAAACTAATCTGTAGATGAGTTGCAGTGTATTCTTTTTGTGACACAGTCAGCATGATCATTAATGTGTGCCTAGTTGAACTGTGTGGGAAAATCTAACCTTATTTAGATATCAGTCCAATAACAGAACAGCATCACTACTTAATACTGATTAAAATAATATATTTGTATGAATACAGGAAGATTGGATGTGACTGGTATTTTCTTAAATCTAATTCCTTATTAATCCCCTTCCTGTGCAGAACCATCTCCAGACTGACTCAGCTGGAGAGACTGGATTTAGGAAGTAATGAATTCACAGAAGTGGTGAGTTTTGCCTAAGTAACAGGGCCTTGTATCTTTTATAAATCTCTTTATCCTTTAATCTATTTTTAATCAATACAAAAATGTAAAAATCAGCTTTAAGAGTTTTGCTACTGAGCAAATATTATGTATACCTTATACTACTTTATAGAGCCTGTTATAAAAATTATGTGCATATTCTTATGAGTATGTGTTCTTCCTCAATTTGAAAATTAAACACTGTGGTATAGTGTGGTTATGTTACTGGTAAAAAGTTAATGGTAATATGTGTTTGAATTATAAACATAATCATTTGACTTATAAAAAATTCTAAACACTTATTGGTTATCATGTATTTAATGTTTCCAGTTCTTTATGTGTACAAACAATTTAGACCCAAAGGAAACTATATTAATTATAAAAAATGGTATTTACAGTTGAAGTGCTCAGATTTTTCCTTCAACATGGATCAGCTTGTTTCCTGTTCATTATATCAGACCAATGCATCTTCCATTTACAAACACTTAATATCCCTCTGCTTCTACAAATGCTTTCTTGTATAAGGGAATTGAAATAGAAATATAGTGGAACATACTGATCTGCTGTATGACAAAGTCAAGCCTCTGTGTGCCACCAGTAGGGTACTTCATTTGCTACAGATTGTGCAGAGCTGAACACTTGCCTAGCTGTATGTTTTGGCAGATAGGGAAGTGTATTTAAGGAATTGTTCTTTAGTATTACACTTCTAGGCGTTGCTGTTACTGCCATATTCTCATTATGCTGTAGATATTCATGTGGGAGCTTTAAACCAACATGCTCAGGCCCACGTTAAGCCATAACAGCCAGGAACTAAGTATAGGCTGTAAAATTACCTGTTTGGGTATATTTTTGGCAGATTGCTTCATCTCTACCAGCCTTTTATCTAGAAGAGTCAACTACTGGTAACGAACTTCATTAAGATCTTTTGGTTAAAGCACAGAAAGGTTTGAAACTGCTTTTTGGGTAAAGATATGACTAAAAGGTAGTCTTCAGTTAAGATTTTTCTCTTGGAAAATTAATTATTGGGAGCCAGGACTGCAATTTATGCAGGAATACTGTATACTTACAATATAACAAAATTGAGTTCCTTGTTTATCTGAACTGCTTGTAGTTGTTAAGGTGCACTAGCACCTGTTTTGTATTAATTTCTCAGGGGGGATGTTTAAATAGGAAAGCATATGCAACATGGATGTTTAACAAGACATGGTCTTTCCCCGATACATAAGATAATTCTAACATTAAGTTGTAGTGGGAGCATATCCTGCACTTCACTTTATGGATAGAGTGGTTTGCTTGTATCAGGCAGATGCACCCTTTGTTTGCTGCTAGAAAATTAAATTTGTTTCCCATTTCTCCAAAACCACAAAAACTTTGTGGTTTTTGAAAAACAGCTCTTCTGAGTTGATGGAATTTAAGGGGTTTTAGACCTCTGAGAGGGGGAATTATACATGTAAGATTGATTTATTGTGTGCTCCAGTTTGTCACGGATGGAGTCATTCACTCACAAAACAGAAGCAACAATGTATTTTATTGATATAAACCAGCAATTTAATGAAGTTCAATGGTAAATGCGACAGTGATTTAACAAGATTCAATGGCAAGGTACACTTGGGTATTTAGTGCATAGAGGACAGGATCAGATGAAACTGTCAGGGAGACCCTCCCATTGAGTCACAAGGTTCAGAGTGGACCCCCCTGCATTCTAAACTCCTTCTCAGACAGGAGGTTAGGCGTGGATGGATTCAGACTTAGTCCCAGACTTGGTCAACTGTCTGAAGGATTATATATGCACAATCAGTCCTTTATATCACTTAGCTAAGATTTTGATGTTTCAGTGCTCTTTTTCCCAATTTGCTTACCAAGTATCTGACGCAATAAAGATTCTCTCAACCTCAAGAGTTAACCTTGAGAGGTGTCCCTACTCAAGGGGAGATCCTGGTGTGCAGCCTGCTGCCATGCAGGAGAGCTCAACAGGCCCTGGGCTGTCCACTATTTATAGAGTAAGATAACTGACTCATAATATTTGCATACCAGCCTGTCCTGGTTTGAGTGAGTGGCAGGGTTTTGGTAGCAGGGGAGGGGGCTACAGCAGTGGCCCCTGTGAGAAGCTGCTCGAAGCTCCCCCAGCTCCGATTCGGAGGTGAGCACTGAGGTCAGTGGAAGGAAGGAGGAGGAAGGGGGGGAGGTGTACTGGATCAGGAACTCCCCTGCAGCCAAGGCTGCCCCCCCCCTGCCACCCATGGGGGCCTACAGTGAAGCAGAGACTGATTTGCAGCCTGAGGGGGCCCCATGCCGGGACAGGTGACTGTGCCTGAAGAAGGCCAGGACCCTGTGGGAAGAAGGCCCTGCTGTTGTAGTTGGGCACTGGGAGGGCTGCAACACGCGGGGGTGATCCACTTGCCTGTGGGAGGAAATCATGTCAGAGTTAGTTTGTGGAGGACTGTCCCCTATGAGAGGGGACTACACTGGGACAGGGGAGGAATGCCAGGAGTTCCCCCCCCCACCCGAGGCAGAAGAAGCAGTGGGACTGACTGCACCCCCCATCCCCTGCCCCCTGTGCCGCTGGGAGTGAGGAGGTAGAGATAGCAGGAGCAAAGCTGAGCCTGGGAAGAAGGGGGAGCGGTGGGGGAAGGTGTTTTCAGGATGTGGTAATGCTTCTCACAGCCCTACTCTGTCTGTTATGTGCTCTTGTTAGTGTCTGTATTAAATTTTATGTTCTTTTTTCTTCCCCTAACAAGCCTGTCTCTTGCCTATGCCAATAATGGTCATCCCTCCCTGTCCTTATCTCAAGTTCCTGGGTCTTTTGCTTCCCTCCTTCCCAGCCCTGGAAGGAAGGGGGGAGTGAGCGGCTGCGTGGTGCTCAGTTGCCCTCTGAGCTCAAACCGTGACACAGCTGTATTTCAGTTGGCCCATGCTCAACTAGGCATTGCCTGTTGTGGTGTTATCTGTCTCCCCTGAATTCACTTTGAGCCGGATTCAGCTATCATGACCAGACATATCCATTATAAGTGCCACTGGTGGTTATTACTTGAGCAGGGTTATGGGAAATAAAGGTCAGGTGTTGGGGGGAGCACACCATCACACAGTTGAAAAATAATACTTTCTGTATTAAAAAATTAACACTTTCTGTAAGGATTTAGTGCTGTAATCAAGTTCTTAAAATATTTTTTGTATATCTAGTATATATTTACATTTTAAAAAGTGAATTATCTGGGTTTTATTTGATGACACAATGAAACAGTGCATATAACAGCTATAAGACGTTACTTAAAGTTGCAATAAATGAATCACTGAAATTGTTTTTGCCTTTCGCTATTTTTCAATGAAGTTTTTAAAAAACTGTTTCCTTTACAGCCTGAAGTACTTGAACAACTGAGTGGGTTAAAGGAATTTTGGATGGATGGTAATAGACTAACACTTATTCCAGGGGTAAATCCTTTTACTGTGTTAAACATTTAGTATTTTAATTTACAATGGTATTTTCTTTATTAGCTATCATATATGTTAAAGTTGCTGTATAATTTTAATGTTACATAAAGCCAAAAGGCTAAATGCCACTTAAATGCTTGACTAGTCTACTTAGAAATGGTCACTGATCATGAGAGTTGAGTACACAGCTTTTCTTTCATTGAGAGTTATAATCCTCTCATCTAAAAATTATGTTCCAATTTAAGAAAAGAGTAAAAATCCTATATCAAATCCTGGATGAAATTTAGGGTTGACTGGTCCTTCCAAAAGGAATTATTTTGTGTTAGCAAGCAGGAATTTACAGGATAAATACATTGTGTGAATTTTTACTGGTCATGGCTGTAAAACAAGCAATGACCGTAAATAATTTTTTGTCGTGTATACACAGAGTATAGCTAGTTCCTGATAAAATGTTCTGTTGACTAAAACCAGGTTTTCCTGACAACTCTTAGAATTACATGAGGTCCAGGATGACCTATTATTGCAGCACTTGTAAACCTGTGTTTATGATCAAGTAAATTAGTATTTGAAGTTTGGGAAGCAGCTGGTCTGTTTTCAGACTTAAAATCACTAGCAATCTTCTGATGTGAGGGTTTCTTTCCTGATCAGTAGTCCTCTTTACTTTCTTTCCTCACTTCAGCTAATTCTTCTTTGAAGAAGAGTTGAGTGGATGTATTAAACCTTTCTACTCTACAGTAAAAGTAAAACTGTATTTGTGAAAGTGACTGCATCTTCCCTGTGAAGATTTCAGTAGTGTGCACAAATCTTTAAGCTTATTAGTTCATATGGAAATGTAATACAAGCTTATGTTTTGGCTTGTTTTTTCAGTGTAGTACGATTAGGGATTCATTGTTGTTGATTTTGAGGTTAAGTAAGATACAGTTTTACACAAAAGGCTGAAATAAGCATTTAAAAGACTTTATTGGAGCCTTAATTATGTCCTTATATGTTACACTGTGTACATCTCTGAAGTCTTTTCTAAAGCTTCAGTCACTTGATTCACAATAACTGATCAAACAGTTGAATTTACAGCAGACTGACTTGAGATACCCGCAGAATAATTGGTGTGTCTGTGTGTGGAAAAACATCAACTGTGCATATCTGCACAAAATATTTCATTATAAAGTTGGGATATTTTGCATAAAATTGTATTTCAGCACTGAAAATAGGTTTTCTCTTTTCCTGTGGCATTACACTTGAGAGACAGTTTGTCAAATCTGCTGTGTTTTTTTTGTTTTGAACTTACACTTCCTAGAATGTGTTATTTTCTCTTGCTTTTAGTTCATAGGAACTTTGAAACAACTGACCTACTTGGATATTTCTAAAAACAACATTGAAGTAGTTGAAGAAGGTATTTCAGGTTGTGAAAGCCTACAAGACCTACTGTTATCCAGTAATTCACTTCAGCAACTGCCAGAGTCTATTGGTTTGTATTTTCAGTTAACTCATATTCTTAAAAGCTTATAGTTTAGACACAGAACACTTGAAAATAGACAAGTGGCATTTTAGATCTAAGATTCAATTGATTTTAAAGTTCCTGTTTTGGACAAAGCTGTAATGTGTAGTTGAATAATAATATTTATATTTGTTTTGGAGCATTCTTGACTTTATACAGTAGTTTGTAAATGGATGACAAACTGTTGACTGTAATGGAGTAAAAAGATTCCCCCCCTCCATGGCTGGCCCATGGTAAGCTGGCAAATAAGTTCTGTAAGCTTCTCTATTTCCTTAGTAGCATCATAGGCATGCCAGGGAATGCAGATGTGGTTGCTTGTTCATAGGGTTTTTTCCCCTTAATTTAAAATTAAAACTAAATTTAATGAACTCAAATGTCCTTTTTGATTTACTTGTTCATTTTACTACAGGTTTCCTGAAGAAGGTAACAACACTTAAAATTGATGAAAACCAATTAATTTGTTTGCCAGACTCCATAGGAGGGTAGGTATTTCACCTGAATAAAAGGTTGCATTGCCTTTCTCCACACTTCTGTAACAGTGGCTACTCTTTTGAATATTTTTATACCTACTTGATTTAATTTTTTCTATATATTAACATCTTAAAATTGAAAGCAAATGCTTTCATATCTTCTAGTTCACAGCATATACGTTCTTTAATATCAAAATACCTATGTTCCTCACATGCAGCCACCAATTTATAAAAAAAAATTGAACGTGAATTAAACCAAGATGTTTAAAAAGGCAGTCAGTTGTCTGAAAGTGGGGTTTTATGGCAGTAACATGGCTGTGGTATACTGCAAATGATTGAACCAATATCAAAAAGCTTGTAAAAAGTGTATCTGAACACACACATTTATCTTTTTTTATATTATAAGGAGAATTTTCACCTGTTACTCAGCAGGATTTTTTAATGTGTAATTTAATTTAAAACTCGCAAATGACAGCAAAAATAATTGGTTCAGAATTAAGTGCTATGCAAATGAAGTGTATTTATTCCAATTTCTGTTCTCCTATTATAATTAATGTAGGTTATGTTTTGTTGTCCGAATTTACAAAATACTTCTTTGCTGCCAAAGTCTTAGGTTCACTGTCCTTAACTCTTTAAATTATTTTCTTGTTCAGAAGCTGCACTCAACTCCTGTTTGGCTATAATCTGTCCCCCTCTGAATGTTTTCAGTGCCTTGCACTAGCATGTTTTCATGTAGTACACAATACTTGATTTTGCTGACTCCCCTGTTTTTACTGACAGCTCTCTTATGAGGACAATGTAAAGGAGATTTTAAGAAACAAAACCAAAAAGCAACCCACCAACCAACAAACAAAAGACACACCACCCACCCGTCCGCGCCCCCTCCCCCCCAACACAATGTAGGCAATTAGTAAAGGATCTCTCTTGGATTTTAATTCCCTTGTGTTTCAGAGTTTTATTTTTAATTTAATTTGAGATTTATAATTGATAGTGGCATTGACTTCATTTAAACTTAAAGTATTCAATTAATGTTGGATGAATTAACCTGTATAGAGGAGTAATTTTTTAATTTATTTTTCTTTCAGGTTACTATCAGTAGAAGAACTGGACTGTAGTTTCAATGAGATTGAAACATTGCCTTCGTCTGTTGGGCAACTCTCTAACATAAGGACATTTGCTGCAGATCATAACTTTTTAAGACAGCTGCCATCAGAGGTATGTATTTAGTTACAAAACTAAAATTTTTATGTATCTTAAACTGTACAGTCTGTACAACTTTTGCATAAGTTAATTCTTGAGTAGATATTCTGTGTGTATGTTTTTAAAGGCAGGTATATACAAATATACAAACTTTAAAATAATGAAATTCTGAATTCTTTTTAAGCAAGAAGTAGAAATTTGTTGCTAGTGTATTGAAACTAAAAGAAGGTTTAATATGTAAGAATAAATCTAATTTTACTTTACAACCAAAAATAGCTGTAATACTAATTGTTTTAAAACAGTAAAAATCAGTGTATTTAGAGTTGTGAAGATGAGTTAATTCTTTGGGGTTTTTTTTCAGATTGGAAACTGGAAGCATTTAACAGTGTTGTTTCTGCATTCTAATAAGCTTGAATTTCTCCCTGAAGAAATGGGTGATATGCAGAAATTAAAAGTCATCAATCTGAGTGACAATAGGTTCGTGAATATATTAATTCAAATAGAAGTTGTGTAAAATGTAATAGCATTGCATATAGTATATTGTAACTGATGTCTATCCCCCAAATGTGAGTAGAGGTATTGTTATGCTATCTTTTCTTATCTCACCCACAGCTTAGAAGCTGAGATAAATGTATTTAATGTATTATTGTTGTATTCTGGATCTTGCAGTTCCATTGTATTAAGCTGTGTTAATTTTAATGACTTAAGCACACGCATGGAAGCACAGCTTCAAAACACTCATGACTGTTGGCATGTATTTTTCTAGGGAATTCGGTTATTTTCATAGAACTTTGATTCTTATTTAAACATTAATAGCTTACTGTATTACATACAGAGGACAAAACAGTATCACAGTATATTGTAAAACACTTGAGTGTGCTGGAAAAAGGGGAAAAATACTTGTGTTTTTATTAGAGCTGGTCATTAAAAACTGACAAAGCATTTCTCTTTTGGGAATTGCCAATTTGTAGCATTTCAGTGTATTGGGAAAGATAAGTCTGAGCTCTCTGTCCTGTTCTGCCAATCCAGCTTCTCTGTTCTCCATGTATAGCCTGATTTATCCATTAATGCCACAGCTTTCATTTACCAGGGAAGCCCCATTCCCATACACGTTTCTTGGAGAAAAACAGCACTTTTTTCAGGTTTAGCACTTTTTTCTTAATTGGAAGGCATGTGTATTGAAAGATAAAATTGCTGAGGATTCAGATTAAAGTGTGAAAATAGCCTTGATTTTAAGCTGGATAGTTGATTTTTGCACAATGCCAATGATTGTCCTCAAAATTGTATTCAAGTCACTGAACTGAGTTAAATTCAAGTTAAGTTGTCTCTTTTTTTTTAATCTGCTTGCTAAACTGGACGGAAATGTGGTTGGGTTTTGGGGGGGTTTTTGTTGTGTTCTTTTTTTTTTAAATTCTGGGTATAGCTTTGAATCTAAAATAAAAGCTGTTGCCTTTCAACTGTCAATAGTTTATTCATTTGGCTATATCTGTAAATGTCTTTTAAAGCATTTTACATGCTAATGCAGCATTGTTTCTTAACAGCATTGATAAGTGTACTTATATAAACTCTTCTTGTTGTGATTTACAGACTGAAGAATTTGCCATTTACCTTTACAAAACTGCAACAGCTCACTGCTATGTGGCTATCAGACAATCAGGTTAAGTTTTTAAAAATTGATGATGTTGACTTTATTCCTAATGGAATTGACAAGTACAGAGACATCTGTTAAATAACAAGAAGTGGTACCGGGTATATACATCTATACTTCCTTGACATTATTACTGTGTTGGCTCTCTTAAAACAAACAACACTGAGCCTACCTGACTTTGGAGACTTTCATATTTCTGGCAAAGTTCTGTTCCGTTAGGAAATGCAATTTGACAGATGTTGTTTTTTTGGTTTTTGTTTTACCTTAATTCAGGCTTGTTTACACAGGAAAGGTAGTGCTTGTTAAGCTAGTACTTGGATGTGTAGCATGCTGTTTCTTCCACAGATATACCATTGGGGAAACTTAACATGCCTTTTTTTGTGCTGGGTTTCTTGTCCCACCTTTGAACTCTGTGACTATCCAAGTTTCAAGCTATTGAGAAGCAATTCATGCACTTCTGGCTTGTATTTTTCCCTTGTATTGAAGCCCTCTGTGCTATGCCAATTTCCTGAAGGGCATTAAGGTGTACAGAGCTGCCAGAAATCCACTAGCCTCAGGTGTAGTAGAATGTAAGCACTTTTACCAATACAGTAATTTCAAGAATCCCCTGCCCTTTTTTGTAAGGGGTGGGGGATATTCAATGTGGTGTCAATATAAAAAATTGATTAGGAAATTTTTCTCTATATATGATTGTCCATAGCTTTAAATGGCTAAATATATCTGTGTATTTCAGATCAGCCTCCTCTGGGACAGTAATAAGTCCTAGCAAGAAACTGAGTTACTCTTAGGATATCCAGTGTTTGCTCTTCTCCTAAAGCTGTTACTGAGTTTCAGTTCTCAAAGCCAGTCCTCAGTCAGACATGTTAATAACTTCATTTTATGAAAATTATTCAGAAGAGAAATGGTTTAATACAAGGCAGTGTAATCTGCAAAGTAATAGGACAGGCATGCTCTGTGATATGTAGATCATATTTACTTTTTACACATATATTCTCATACCCTTCTTTCATTTGCTTCTTAGTCTAAACCACTTATCCCTCTTCAAAAAGAAGCTGACCCTGACACACAGAAAACAGTGCTTACTAATTACATGTTCCCCCAGCAACCAAGGACTGAGGATGGTAAGAATTTCTGAAATACCCTGTCAGAATGCTCACTTTTGAAAATAATAATGGGAAGACAGTTCAGCTAACATGATTCTCACTAGATAATACTTAGATACAAGTTTGAAGTAAACTTGTAAGTGATGAAGAGTTACATCTGAAGAATGAGAGCAGTAACTTAATGTGATCCACATATCAGTAAATTCTAGGTGAAACTGTTTCAGTTGGAAGTGTGCATGTATGGGGACTGAGGTGAGGAATGGACTGGTGAGATCACGTTCTTTGATGGTTGCCACTTCCCAGTGAGACACCCTGTTTAATTCCAGCAGAGCGTAATGGTTTGGGTTGAAATTCTCCTTGCCAGGTGTCTGCTTCAGACTGACTATTTTAACAAAATCTTTCATCCATTACTGAGTACGTATTATTTGAAAAGTACATAGCATAGTATTTTATAAAATAAAATTTATATTTTATATCTGTAGATGAGGAAAGGGCTGCTTGTTTGGCTTAAGTTGACAGAATACCTCCCTCTGAGGCAGTCATTCCAAACAGAAGGTTTAAAGTTTAATAGATAGCCTTTTTAAAATTCTTTAGTAAGTTCTTTTTTTTTTTGTGCCAAGAACTGTTTCAGTGATAGTGAAGTCTATTAGAATGTAACACAAGGTATGGAGACATGCTAGAATAAGAGACAGTGGGTAGCCAAAATATTTTTTTATCTCTTGTAAAATTAAGCAAGTAATACTTTGTAAAGCTCCTGTCATTTATATAACTTCTGCAAACTCATGTGTTTACCTTAAGTTTTAGGTGCTTTTGGTTTTTTCAGGATTAGTAATAATAGTAGAGAATAGTAATAATGCAGATTTTTCTCAGTCATTTTAGTCTTCCTTTTTTAAAAAATTTTCATTACGTGAAATCAGGTGAATGCTCTTATACATGCTTAATGAGACCACCTCACTGAAGTCAAGCTACATAAATCTATATAAGTATCATTTACTTTTTATATATAAAATACATATTTTCATATTTATACATATATATGGATAAAAATACTTTGCAGCAGAGTTCAGAAAATTTGTAACTGCGAGTGTTCAGACTACTGTACAGCTGTGTGTGAATTTTTTTTTTTTTTTTACTTTACAGATAGGGATTTTACTATTATGAAAATACAGCCAAGTTCATAAAGCAGTAGCAGTGCAGCTAGTTGTCAATTTATGGTGCTGCTAGTCTCTTAACTTTTAAGAATACATATAAAACACGTCATTCCCATCCAAGAAAAAGAGGATTTTTATTTTGCATAATGTATCCTATTCTTACAAGACTCTTTTTTTTTTTATTATTATCTAGTTATGTTCATATCTGATAATGAAAGTTTCAATCCATCTTTGTGGGACGAACAGAGGAAACAGCGTGCTCAGGTGGCATTTGAGTGCGATGAAGACAAAGATGAGAGAGAGGCACCGCCTCGGGTTAGCATTAAATTTAGTTTTTAATACTTGAGGCTTCGCTCCCTCTTCTCCTCCCCCTACCCCTGAATCCTATCCTTTTCCTTGCTGTGGATTTTGCTCTGCTGAAGAAATCAAGTCTTCAGTTGTTAGTTTAAGAGTATCTAACAGGATGAAACGCTTCCCACCCCACCCCCAGTCATTTAGAGTGGAGCACAAGGGGGAAGAGTCTCAGCTGATGTAAGGCAATGTAGGGCATAACTAGGACACTACTGGACTGATGGTGCTATGGGGAAGAATAGTGGGGAAACAATGATTAATCCTGATTTTTCTTTAAGTAAATTACAGTTGTAATAATTCTTCCTGCTTGCAATCAATGGACAAATTTTAAATTAAAAAAAAAAAGTTATTTGTAATCTTGCTGGGTTTTATAAACTTAAGTCTGAGTTAAACCAGGTAGACTCAAACAGTGAAATGGAGATCCTGGATTGCTCTGCTGAGTGTTTTGTCCTAATTAATTGTCTGTTTTAAAACTGATGTTTTAATTATAACATTTAATTAAATTCAGAACATTATTGCTTTTTGTTATATAGGAAGGCAACCTGAAGAGATATCCAACTCCGTATCCTGATGAACTGAAGAATATGGTTAAAACAGTCCAGACAATTGTACATAGGCTAAAGGATGAAGAATCTACTGAAGATGTTGCTAAGGAGTCAAAACAAGAAGGCCAGACAGTTTCTGTAAAAGATGTGGGGGTAAAGGTTAGATATAATATTCTCTTCTGACTTTGCAAGAACTTCCAAAGATCTAGTGTCATTGATTGCTTTTAATTCTCTTCTTTCTCAACACTAATGCTTTAGCAGGAAAAAAAATGTCAAAGAACAGAACTTACCTCTTCATTGTCTAAAGAAGTCTGTAATAACTGTCTGTTTTGCAGTAGCAATTTTCCTCTGACACTAAGAATAAGGAAAGTGACTTGATTCTCAGGGAAATACAAACTATGGATGTGTTAAGAAGCTGGCTTCTTTGTTTTCTGGAGGATGGCATCTTTGTCATCCTCTGATCCTCCTTTATCCACTAGACTTCACAATGAAAATCAGGATAATCTCTAAGGATCTTGCTGCGCTTCCCTCGTGACTGAAGGTTTTGCACGATAAGTTGGGAAGGCAATTATAGCAAGCTGGCATAGGAGTCGTTAACAGGTTGATGTAGCGTGATAATGCTACTGTTTGGTGCTAACATGTCTCACTGTAGATATTCTTGGCCATTTTTTATTTAACTGGAAATTTAATGGTACAAATTGACCCCAATAAGGAGGAGAGTCAAACTGATTGGCGAAGGGTAGGGACTGTACTTCAATAATCTGCAGAGATTTCTCTCTACCTGGTGCATTTTGTATTTTATCATTTCAAAGCTCAGATCTGTCATTCCTTAGTTTCCCAAAATATATGATGTTACCTAACTAACTATCATATGTTACTGAAAACCTTTCAGGATGTTTTTTCTGCTAATGTTCTTAATCGTGTAGACTTCAGAAATTGCTTCAATAAAGAAAAAAGCAGATGTGAGAAAGCAATATTCAGCAGGAAGCTCTGTGCAGAAGCCTACTGAACCAGAAGCTGTGCACAGCACTGCAAATTCACAGATGACTGCTCTTGTTAAAACCTTGCAGAATGTGAAAACAATTGTCCACCACGAAGACACGCTCAAGGTATGGCATTGCAATGAACATCATAGCAGTCAAAGAATTGTGCTGGTGTTGTACTGAATTTGTTACTCTGAGAGATGAAAATTTATGTTAACAATAGAAAATTGCCATCCATAAGTGCTGTAAAGTACAGATGGCTTGTAATGCAATATTTTCCTCATTTCAAACTATATTAAGTAAAAGTTGAAATAGCTAATAAAAAGTTCATAATGAAAGATGTATGCATTTAAAGAAAAAGCAAACTCAATTAAAAGTTGACTTAATCATCAAACTGTGAAAAGACTCAGATAGGATTTTTCAGTTTTTGCTTGATTGTCAGTTGTTCAGTAAATAATTGATAATTGTCACTGAAATGTCAGTATATCTGATTAGTGGGAGCAATCAAAAACTTGTATATCCAAGTGACTCTGCCCATTCATTTGGAATGAAAAGTAAAAGGTGGGTTTAAAAAAAAAGTATTCCTCTGTATTAGTGAACTGTCATGAATATGACTAAATTGTATCTACTCCTTATAAAGAGTCAGATTTTTAACTTCTGAACTCATTGTACATTTCTGTGACACACAGCATGTAATAGTTTTTTTATTTAGAATATGTTTTAGACTTATGACAAATTTTGGAACTTGTCACTTTATCAGTTACCAATCACAACCTGTAAAATGCTTTTTTCATTATTTCAGGAGCAGGTTATTTTTGCCTGTGTTGTGTAAGAAGTGGAACATGTGTGTATCATGCTTTTACTGAAGAGGCTTTGTGACAAGCCATTGTGGCTGTTGCTGGCTCTTTCCCCACTACCATGTTCCTGCTTTTACATCCTTTTTGAGAATACTGGTTTTGACATATTTCTTTAGTTTAAATACATAATTTCAGAAAATCATATTAGTTGTCTTAATGATAGTGACAACAATTCTTTGAAGTTGACTGTATGTCAGTAAGTGAGGCAGCAGCGTGTAGTTGATCAGAGATACTGAATTCCTTACTTCTGTGTAAATAACCTGCTGGTAACTCTGTTGCAATTGAATCCAGATATCTAAAGTTTGCATGCATATAAGTGGTGGATTTTTTTTGATGAAGACTATCATACACTGTTTGCTACATCTCAGTCAGGTTTGTCCTTCCTTCAGTCCAAAGAACTGGCCAGGTACTTAGTATCATGAGAAAGGTGGTGCTCCAGTAGGTTCTACACATTAAATATTCTGAAACTTGTAAAAAAAATGAACACTGAAAAAATATTTTTGCAATTTGTGACTGTGGTGGTTTGAGCTTGGCTAAATGCCAGGTACCCACCAAGTCGCTCTATCACTTCCCCCCCTTCCCCTTTTTTTCTCAACAGGGCAAAGAGGGGAAAGAAAATAAGACAGGAAAAAAAAACAACCCTTGTGGGTAAAACAAAAGCAGTTTTAGTGTAAGCAAAGCGAAGCAAAGGTCCGCGTGCGGAAGCAAAAAAAAGCAAACAGATTTATTCTCTACTTCCCATGAACAGGCGATGTCGGGCCTTCTCAGGAAGCAGGGCTCCCATACGCGTAGTGGTGGCCTTGGAGGACCAAGGGTGACCCCACCCCCTTCCTCCTTTCTCCCAGCTTTATACTGAGCAGCCGTCAGATGGTCTGGAATATCCCTTTGGTCAGTTGGGGTCAGCTGTCCTGGTTGTGTCCCCTCCCAAGATCTTGCCCACCCCGTCCCACTGTGGGAGGGGGGGAAATGTCGGAAAGAGCCTTGGTGCTGTGTAAGCACCACTCAGCAGTAGCCACACCACCAGGGTGCTATCAACACCCTGCCAGCTCCCAGCATCAAACACAGCACCATGGGGGCTGCTACAGGGGAAAACCAATTCTGGCTCAGCCAGACCCGGTACAGTCTCCACCCCTTATTCCATACCATTTACGTCATGCCCAGGTCCCACATAACACTCATTTATCCATTCCGTAAGCTTTCTTCACTCCTCCAGATGTTCAGTGACTTGGCTGCCATCTGTCAAGATGGATGTTCAGGACAGAGCAGTATTTTTGACTGCTGGACTCCAGCACCGGCTAGGTTTGGGTCATCATCGCACGTATCTGGTTCACTCTTCGTCGTTCCTACTTCCTCCATCACTTCCTGCAACATACAACTCAGCCCACAGATTATTTCCCCCCAAGGTTAAATCTCCTTGAGGCACACACTGAGTAGCCCCATCCTCCTGCATTACCCAAGTACATCCAGGTCCCTCAGCAAAAACAATCCCACGAGTGGGCTTGCCTTTTCCCAAGGGAGGAGCAATCCACACTGCCTTCCCCAGCCATTGCCCTGTGGGTACTACAGGGACCTTATCTCCTCCCACAGTATGAAGGGGTTTGGTTTGGGCAGGACCAGGACGGTTAACAGATCCTCTGGTGTTAATTAGCCAAGTGGCTTCTGCTAAATTTATATCCCAGTGCTTCCATCCCCCATTGTCCAATGCTCTCAACATAGTCTTCAACAGTCCATTGGATCTTTCAATCTTTCCAGACGCTTGTGGGTAATAAGGGATGTGATACACCCACTCAATGCTGTGTTTCTTTGCCCAGGAGTTTATGAGATTATTTCGAAAATGGGTCCCTGTTGCGAGAGGATATTGGATCTGCAAAACTCTATGAGAGTTATAACAAGCAAAGCCGTTTATTCTTCCAATAGTACATACTTATGCTCTCGCCAAAGCTCTTACTTCATAATTAGCAAATCAGCAATTAGACAGTTATCAACCTTTTCTCCTATCAGCATAAGACCACTCTAACACGCGCTGTGCAGACCAATCAACTTCTTGTTCACGCACTGTTCACGCGGCGGTAACTTCTCACAGTTCAGTACTTTTCCACAGTTTTAGTGTTGCAGCTGGCCGTTGTTTTCCTCTGCCACCTTAGCACAGCTCAGCAGTCTCTTATCTTTCTCCCAAGGCCTGTTTTTCATCAAAGCCTAGCTGTTTCTCAGAGGCTGTGCAAGGCTGACAGGCCGATGCCTCCCACAGGTCCCATTGTCTGATTCGATTCTTTCAGGAGTACCATGTCGCCATAAAATTTGCCTTTCAAGACCTAAGATGGTATTTCGGGCAGTGGCATGATTTACAGGGTATGTCTCAAGCCAACCAGTAGTTGCTTCCACCATGGTGAGTATGTAGCGCTTGCCTTGGCGTCTTCGTGGCAATGGTCCAATACAGTCAATTTGCCAGGCCTCACCATATCGAAAACTCAGCCATCGCCCTCTGTTCCAGGGAGACTTTACTCGTGTGGCTCGCTTGATTGCAGCACATGTTTCGCATTCACGAGTGACCTGGGAGATGGCCTCCATGGTCAGGTCCACCCCTCGATCACGAACCCATCTGTACGTTGCATCTCTCCCGAGATGCCCGGATGTTTCATGGGCCCATCGAGCTACAAATAGCTCACCCTTGCGCTCCCAGTCCAGGTCCAGCTGAGCTACTTCCATTTTGGCAGCCTTGTCTACTTGCTCATTGTTTTGATGTTCTTCGGTGGCACGGCTTTTGGGCACGTGAGCATCTACATGACGTGCCTTTAGAGCCACGTTTTCCACTCGGGCAGCGATGTCCTGCCACAATGCAGCAGCCCAGATGGGTTTACCTCTGCGCTGCCAATTGGTCTTCTTCCACTCCTGTAGCCACCCCCACAGGGCGTTAGCCACCATCCAGGAGTCAGTGTAGAGATACAGTACTGGCCACTTTTCTCGTTCAGCAATCTTTAGGGCTAGTTGGATCGCTTTTACTTCTGCAAACTGTCTTGACTCGCCCTCTCCTTCAGTGGCCTCAACGACTTTTCTTGTGGGGCTCCACACAGCAGCTTTCCACTTCCGATGGTTTCCTACCACACGACAGGATCCATCAGTAAACAGAGCATACCGCCTTTCATCTTCTGGTAATTCGTTATATGGCGGTGCTTCTTGGGCACGAGCCACCTCCTCAGGCAGTGCTCCAAAATCTCTACCTTCTGGCCAGTCCATGATCTCTTCCAGGATCCCTGGACGGTTGGGTTTTCCCAGTCGAGCTCGTTGCGTGATTAACGCTACCCATTTACTCCAGGTAGCACTGGTTGCATGGTGCGTAGAAGGGATGTTTCCTTTGAACATCCAATGTAGTACAGGCAATCGTGGTGCCGAGAGGAGCTGTGCTTCTGTACCAACAACTTCTGAGGCGGCTCGAATCCCCTCATATGCTGCCAGTATCTCCTTTTCAGTTGGAGTGTTGTGGGCTTCTGATCCTCGATATCCCCGGCTCCAAAATCCTAATGGTCGACCCCGAGTTTCACCTGCTACCTTCTGCCAGAGGCTCCATGTGAGGCCATGCTCCCCAGTTGATGTGTAAAGTACATTTTGCACATCTGGTCCTGTCCGAACAGGCCCAAGAGCTACCGCCCGAGCTATCTCCTGTTTGATGTGCTCAAAGGCTTGTTGTTGCTCAAGACCCCACTCAAAATTGTTCTTCTTTCGGGTTACTTGATAGAGAGGGCTCACCAGCTGACTGTAGCCTGGAATGTGCATCCTCCAAAATCCCACAAGTCCTAAGAAAGCTTGTGTTTCCTTCTTGTTGGTCGGTGGAGACATAGCTGCTATCTTGTTAACAACATCCATAGGCACATGACGGCGTCCATCTTGCCATTTTATTCCCAAGAACTGAATCTCCTGTGCTGGTCCCTTGACCTTGCTTTTCTTTATGGCAAACCCAGCTCTCAGAAGAATCTCAATTACTCTTTGTCCTTTCTTGAACACTTCTTCTGCCTCGTTGCCCCACACAATGATGTCATCGATGTACTGTAGATGTTCAGGGGCATCACCCTTTTCCAGTGCAGTTTGAATTAGTCCATGACAAATAGTGGGGCTGTGCTTCCACCCCTGGGGCAGTCGATTCCAGGTATACTGGACACCCCTCCACGTGAAAGAAAACTATGGCCTGCACTCTGCTGCCAAAGGAATTGAAAAGAATGCATTGGCAATGTTGACTGTGGCGTACCACTTGGCTGCCTTTGACTCCAGTTCATATTGGAGCTCTAACATATCTGGTGCAGCAGCACTCAGTGGTGGCATCACTTCGTTCAGGCCACGATAGTCTACTGTCAACCTCCACCCTCCGTCAGACTTTGGCACTGGCCATATTGGGCTATTAAAAGGCGAATGTGTCTTACTGATGACACCTTGGCTCTCCAGTTGACGGATCAGTTCTTGGATGGGAGCCAGAGAGTCTCGGTTCGTGCGATACTGCCGTCGGTGCACGGTCCTCGTAGCAATTGGCACCTGTTGTTCTTCAACTCGCAACAGTCCTACAACAAAAGGATCTTCCGAGAGGCCAGGCAGATTAGACAACTGTTTGACCTTCTCTGTGTTCACACTGGCCACACCAAAAGCCCATCGGTATCCTTTTGGGTCTTTGAAGTACCCCCTCTTGAGGTAGTCAATGCCCAAGATACAAGGGGCTTCTGGGCCAGTTACAATGGGATGTTTTTCCCACTTGTCCCCGGTCAAGCTAACCTTGGCCTCCAGTACTGACAGTTCTTGACATCCCCGTGTCACTCCTGAGATCCAGATAGGTTCTGCCCCTCTATAACTTGATGGCATTAATGTACACTGTGCCCCGGTGTCGATTAAAGCCTGGTACTTCTGTGGATTTGATGTGCCAGGCCATCGAATCCACACTGTCCAATACACCCGATCATCCCTTTCCTCCTCCTGGCTGGAGGCAGGGGCCCTCTATTCCTGTTCTTGGTCGGAGCATTCACTGTCTGACCCTTGCCGTGCCAGGCCGGAGATTCCTTCATCAGGGCCAAGGGAGGTGATCTCAGTCTTCCTGTATCTGGGAGATTGCTGATTACTTTCTTGCGGTTCCACACCAGCTACATTAACAACCTTCTTGGATGTCTTCTTCTTGGCAGGGGTCTTTCCTCGCAATTCATGTACACGAGCTTCCAACTTGAAGGTGGGTTGACCATCCCACTTCCTCATGTCCTCCCCCTGGTCACGCAGGAAGAACCAAAGTTTGCCACGTGTCATGCGCCTGGGTTTCCCTTTCCCTCTGACTGGGGTGGAAGAGAACTGATTTCTTGGGGTGCTCCTGACATCCAGGGAGCTCGCCCGTAGAGATGAGGAGGTACCAAGACTCTCTTCAAAGTTCTGAAGCCAGGAAGAGACTGCCTCCACAGTTGGTGTACATCTTAGTCCTTCTCCCACATCCATTTCTGGATAGTACATCGCAGCCAAGCCCGCAGAATACAAGGATGGTGCACCTTTAATCACCTTCCTCCACATGGCCCGTGTGCACAGGACATCCTCTGGATTTTTAGGGGCTTCATCACTATCTGGATCACCATAGATGACTTCCAGCACTGCTAGTTCTCTCAGGTACTGGACACCTTCATCCGCAGTAGCCCACTTCCCTGGGGAGTTGTCTGTAAGATCTTCCTTGAAAGGATATCTTGCTTTAACACTTGAAAGGAGCCGTCTCCACAGACTGCAAATTCCTGTTTCTTTTCCAATTCCCCTTTCAATTCCTCGATCTCTAGCAAGGGAACCCAGCTGTTGGGCTTCCTTACCTTCCAGCTGCTGAGCATCAGCCCCATTATCCCAGCATCGAAGCAGCCAGGCAGCAATCCGCTCACCCGGCTGGCGGCGATAGTCTTTCCGCAGATCTCGCAGTTCTGATGATGTCAGGGACCGGGTAGTTTCTGCCTCCTGTTTGAGCTCTGTTATTCCCTCTTCTGACCCCTTTGCTGAAGGACCCGCTTCTTTCTCCTCTTTCTCATCCCTTATTAATCGAGGGTATGGCCCTGTTGTTCTCCTTGTCCACTGTTTCTTTTTTACTACTGGGGCAATCTCTGCTGTTGTTGTTTTTGTTTGAGTTCCCATCTCCACCACAGTCCTTTGAGAGCACTGAACTGCAGCTCGATAAGCACAGGCCAGGCCCCAGTACAGCGCTGGGAGTTGCTGATGTTCACTGGGATAGACAAGGCACCCTTCTATCAGGTGTTGTGTCAATTTTGCGGGGTTGCTTGCCTGTTCAGGGGTAAGATCCCAGGCTACAGGAGGTGATAACCGTCCTGGGAATCTGCCCAAATCCTTCCACTCCCCCTGCCACCCAGGGACAGGCCGCCTCAGGGCACATTTTGGTATTGTCTCACCCAAAATTTGCCTTCTCTTACACCAAAAACCTACCGAGCTCCACACAGCCCACAATAGGCGAATAGCATTAATGAACAGTATCAAAGAGCTAACGTAAGGATTAATAAGTACTTCGGGAGCCTGCAGAATAAAACCACTCATGATGTTCCCAATTTCTTCCAGCATGTTCCCGAGCTTAGCAAAATAAAGATAAGCAGCGCAATCAACAAACCCGTGACCAGCACAAGAGCTTGTCTCTTACTAACTGCTATAGCTATAGCACAATTAATATAAAACTGCTGTTGTCCCACCCCACGTTGGGCGCCAAAAAACTGTGGTGGTTTGACCTTGGCTAAATGCCAGGTACCCACCAAGTCGCTCTATCACTTCCCCCCCTTCCCCTTTTTTTCTCAACAGGGCAAAGAGGGGAAAGAAAATAAGATAGGAAAAAAAGAACGACCCTTGTGGGTAAAACAAAAGGAGTTTCAATATAAGCAAAGCGAAGCAAAGGTCCGCGCGCGGAAGCAAAAAAAAGCAAACAGATTTATTCTCTACTTCCCATGAACAGGCGATGTCGGGCCTTCTCAGGAAGCAGGGCTCCCATACGCGGAGGGGTTGCCTCGGAGGACCAAGGGTGACCCCACCCCCTTCCTCCTTTCTCCCAGCTTTATACTGAGCAGCCGTCAGATGGTCTGGAACATCCCTTTGGTCAGTTGGGGTCAGCTGTCCTGGTTGTGTCCCCTCCCAAGATCTTGCCCACCCCGTCCCACTGTGGGAGGGGGGGAAATGTTGGAAAGAGCCTTGGTGCTGTGTAAGCACCACTCAGCAGTAGCCACACCACCAGGGTGCTATCAACACCCTGCCAGCTCCCAACATAAACCACAGCACCATGGGGGCTGCTACAGGGGAAAACCAATTCCGGCTCAGCCACACCCAGTACAGTGGCATAGATTTTTGTAGCATTTGAAAGAGGAAGCGTGCTTACCAGAAAGAAGTTTATACTTTAGGGAAAGAAGGCTTTTTCCCTTCAAAATATTACTGAAAACAATTGGGTTTTGAAGATGATAGAGGGGTATAGGCCTGGTAGTAGGATACTGAATTCATCACATGGCTGCTCTTGCAGCAGCTTTGTCAGTTAATCTCTTTCATAAATGCACTGAGCTCCATTTTATAGTTAGGAAGTAGTGATTTCTAGCTGAAATGTATTCAGCATCGCTTTATTCCTCTGCTCTTGTTCTTGAACTTCTGTTCCTTTTGGAATTTACTCCCAATGTAAACTTAAAGGTATCAACCCAAGCTACACTTGCTCTTTTTGCTAGACTAGGCAAGCCAAGGTCATTCAGTCTTTTCTCACACCAAAGCTCTCCATTCCTAAGACTGTCTTGGTAACGCTACTCCATAGCATTTTCAGTTTGAGCTCTTTTCTGCAAAACCAGTACCTAGCTAGTCAGTCTGGAGTGCTTGCTGGTTCAGTGATAACTTTGACTTGCACTCAACTGGAAGTTCTCTCCAGTGGTAGAACAGCAGCTGCATCTGCTTGCTCTAAGTAGGTTCTTGCAGTTGAAGTTAGTACCGGTTTGACTGGTCATCAGTGACAATGCAAGTCTGCTTATGCTGCTTCTTAAAGATAATTCAGTGGCAAATATTACTAAATTCAGTTGACTTGCACTACAAATGTACTACACAGCTCCTATGTTATGCCTATGCTATGTTGCTTGTTAATCTTTTTTTATTGTACAGTGGGTGACAGTTTAGATAGCATTTACTTAACCTTTTAAGCACTTTTAAAAAATGCACAGCATAATAAAGCTGGTTTTCCTTTAGCAGGAATCAGAAGAACTCTCCTCTGATGAAGAGATGAAAATGGCAGAAATGCGACCACCACTGATAGAAGCCTCCATAAGTCAACCAAAAGTGGTAGCTCTTAGCAATAACAAAAAAGGTTAGATACCATAAAAAAACCCAATAGAAGTGGTGTGCGATTCTGATAATTTCATGACTCAAAATGCCTACTTTTTTCCCAATTGAATTATGTAAAAGTAGATTTTTGTGTTTTAAGAAAGATGATCAATTCTCTAGTTAAGTAATGAAAACAGAAAAAAATTCTGCATTATCTTATACTTGAGTGTGTGGTAGAGAAAGCTGTGTTCACATCCTCATTTTCTTGATTCTTGTCATTAGTTGAAAAGCAGAGGGGGAAAACCAATGCTTGTGTTTTGGGGGACCATTAGCTTGAACACACTCTTGATATATTTAAGAAAAGGATTGCAGAAAATGGTATTTGCCTTGGAAATATTCCATATTTCCCCCCAATTTTGTGGACTATTGCTGCTTTTGGCAGCAATATCACTTGCTTAAATTTCTCAGAGAAGCCATGTTCTCTTCATAAGGTTTAAGAATAAACTTCTCTTGTGGCAACTCCTTCTCCAGGGTCACTTTACTCTTATTTTTTCTTCTTTCCTCTCACAGGAAACTTCAGAACATTGGTTTTATTAACTAAGTTTTATATCCTCTGAAAGATAATTTCATTCTGGGTAACCATTTCCTTGAGAGTAAGGAATGACCTAAGATTCAGAGAAAACAAAATTTAACAGTTGAAGAGCAAATTGTATTTTGCTTCATATGATATAGTCCAGTACTTTCCAGGACAAAAGACTTTTCTGCCCATTATATGTAAAAGGGTAAGGTTTAGTGAAGATGAAGGAAAACCACACAGAGGTAGCAAGAAGAGTCTCCTGAGGATTACATGCAGGTGAAAAGACTGATGTTTATCAATGCCATATTTAGGTTTTTATGCCTGGCTAAATTACTAAGTCAAAACTTCTTTCTTGTCTCTGGAGATAGAATTTAGTTTCACAAAATTTATGCTTTTGGCACCTGTAACTGTCTTGAAGTAAAAATTTAAGTGTATTTGTTTGTACACTTATGTTTGCCCATGTCAGAATCATGGCTGGCTTGAAGTCCCATAGATAAATGATTTTTTTATATGGATGTAGGATGTAAGTATGCATGCATTATGCAAGAATCAGTGTGCACAGGTGTAAATGAAAATGTTGTCCTTAGTGATCTGCAAAGCATGGGAATGTATTGGTTCCAACTCTGCAGAAGAATATTTTTCTTTCCTGTTTTTTACATTTATAAAACTATATAGAGCTCATCCAGTGGTCTAGGTCTTTCCAGACTGTTTGGTCTAATAAATAGCTATTTAACAGTGACAGAATGTTCAAAAGCAGGAACTGTGTACACTTTCAAAATCCTGAATGTGAAGCAGTGTACTTCATATTCATAAGGGCCAATAGACTCATGTAGTTCAAAACTTTGGACTCATTGCAAAAACAGAAATAAGATTTGATAGATATTTTTGGGAAATAATACATATTGTAGTGCACTAGCTTATGTCAAGGAAACTTGGAATAAAGCAACAAGTTAAATTTTATTAACAGCTGAGGGCTGTTTACATTGAGACAAATATTTTAAAAATAGGAACTATTGACAACAATCTTTTGTAAGTTTATACAAGGTTTGCAAAGGTGTTAGCTTATATGTTAATTTCTAGTAATAAGTATTACTGAAGAACAAGATACAATTTCTAAACACTGTAACGTGCACATGTTACAGACATCTGTATTAATAGCCATTTAATTAAATTGGCAAATTTTTATTTCAGATAATTCAAAAGATGATGATTCCTTATCAGACGAAGCTATCCACAATAGCAATCAAAATAACAGCAACTGTTCCTCTCCTTCTCGATTGTCGGATTCTGTTTCCTTAAATACTGATAGTAGCCAAGATATTTCTCTCTGTTCTCCAGACAAAGAAATACATGCTGCTGTTTTATCCAAGATCAGGTTTGTAAAATACTGTATACCACTGAGCAAATATAATAGAAAAGTGTTACTTAATCTTTCATATTACATGTCCATTCCTTTTCATTCATTAATGATTCCTTTATCATTCATGAAATAATTTAAATTTTGATGTTTTAAAATAACGTTAAATAATGGAGTAGTTATCTTTTTAAAAAAAACCAAAACCCAAAACAAACCCAAACAAAAACCGAAAAAAACCAACCACCAAACCCAAAATCAACAAAAAAACAGGAGGACAATAAAATTCAGAGGCCAATTTTAGTATATAAGACATGTTTCCCATCTGTTCTATTAATATGGTATAATAATTTTGTCCTTAATTGTTATCCCTGCAAAATACTTTCAAGGCACCATTTTAAAAGCTCTGTGTTTTTATTTGCATAATGTTGAAGATAAATTTAATTATAAAAAACATTTAGAAACTTATAAAGAATGGACTTACAGGTTGTTTCTCTTTTTGTGCTTCTAGTTAAAAGGTGCCTTTTGTGGGGTTTTTTGGATTTTTTTTTTCTTTAAATTTGCCAATAGAAACAAACATTTATCCAAAATTGTCATGGAACTTGCAAGTATTTGATAAAAAAAATTGAGTTATTGTCGTTTTCGCACTTTTTGACACTTTTAAACTGTCTTTAATAATTCCTGTTGAATTTAATAAAACTTCTGAAATTAGAATATGCTCACATAATTGATGACACAAACAAGTTTCCAAAATGAGCCCTCTGTATAATATATTTTTGTAATGGTAAGATAGCAAATCATAAATTTGGTTGTATATTGGTCTTTGTCCTGTATTGTGTATACAGCATGGCTGTGTGTTACATGTTAATGAATAATTTATCTAAAACAGTTCTTAAAGGAATATGTTGGTTCCTTTTGGAATTTCTTTTAAGAGCCATCTTTTTTTTCAGGAGCGAAGATGAAAATTTGGATAATCTTTTGCAAAATGGAGGTGAATTGAGCATTACAGTAGAAGAAAAAATAAATGTGAAAGTGAAGGTTACAAATTTGTCTGAATATGAATTAAGCATTGAGGAAAGATTAGGCCTGATAAGAAAAGGTGTTGATCTAAGCACTCCTATGGAGGAGTCTCACAAATCAGACCAAATAAACATGAATATGAATAAACTGGTTAGCAAAGAGGCAGTGCCAGTTCCTGTAGAAAGGTTACAAACACAGGAAATAGTTTCAGTAAAGGACTTTTTGAATAGCAATATGAAAGAAGAAAGTGAGTACTTGGAAAATGGAAATAAATATCCTATAAATAAAGTAAATGGACATCCTGAGGAAGCAGTACAGTCTCCCAGTAAAGGCAAACTGATGAGAAGCAGTGTAGTTAATGGTGATTCTTCTGCTGAGCTGTCTGTTTCAAGGAGCACTGAAGATTTGTCCCCACAGAGAAGTGGTCCTGTGATGAAATCTCACAGCATCACCAGTATGGACACTGGTCTGAAAATCTACAATATTGTCAATGAGAATGGATCTCAACAGCCAAACTCAGTGGTAAAATCAGCATCTGGTAGTGCAGATGGAAAAATCATAGTCCAAAGTAAATCTGCTACTCTTCTGTATGATCAGCCTTTGCAGGTTTTTCCTAGGCCATTGTTGTCATCTGATTTAGTATCTTCTACAAAATCTGTGTTCAAGTTTGACTCAAATCACAATCCTGAAGTAAGAGGATCAGTGACGAGTGGTGCACAGATGTTCTGCACTCCCCAGTATAATATTCAGTACAAGAGCAGTGCAACAATGAAAGACACCTTGCGACCCCAGAAACAAAACACCCAAGTAGAACAAGGCAGCTTACCTCCTTCACGTCTGCTTAGGTCTGACAGTACAGAAATCGCCAGCTATGTAAGGCATTCTGCCAATATGAATTTATCCAATCTTAACAATATCCGAGCCAGCACTGTGTATAACACTCAACAACAGATGGCTGGGAGATACATAGATGTATGGGCTATTACACCAAATGATGGACTGCTCCCAGGAGTAACCAGACACACTCTTCAAAGGCAGAGCAGTGTATCCTCTACCGCTTCTATAAATGTTGGGGATATTGGACCTTCAAGGCAGGCACAGGTTCCTGAAGGGGACTATTTAACATACAGAGACTTGCATTCAGTGGGAAGAGCTCTACCAGTAATGTCTGGGCAGCAGAGACCTCTTTCTGCCAGGACATATAGCATTGATGGTCCGAATGTACCCCGACCACAGAGTGCTCGGCCATTGGTGAATGAAATACCAGAAAGAACTATGTCAGTTAGTGACTTTAATTACTCATGGACTAGCCCTTCAAAGAGATCAAACCCAAGGGTCAACTCTGACCACTCTTTATTAGATCCTTCAGGAAAAAGTAAAGTTCCTCATGACTGGAGGGAACAGGTGCTGCAACACATTGAGGCTAAAAAGCTAGAAAAGGTAAAAATAATAATTTTTAAATTTTTCTACCTTTCTGTTATCTGGATATGGAATAAGTTAAATATTCTGTGTTTTGAACTGCTCTTAATTACCAGAGAAAATGTATTTCTGATACTGACTTAAAAAGGATAAACATGTTTGTGCTGAATATGTGAGAAACAGTCAAATGGTAGATTGTAAATGAACTTTTCCCCCAAACGAATTAAAAAAACGTCCCTGTTGTTTTTACATCATACTTCCCAGCTTCTTACTTTAGAATACATTAAATAATGTCATATTGACCTGCTGGACTGCAAGGCCAGCTCTTTTAGGCCAGGTAATTTTTATTGTTGTTGTAGCATTGTATTCATATTATACTAAAATATTCCTTTACACTTCTTGATCTTTCTGGTTTGCCTTTTTTCCCTATTTCTCCACTTTAAGAACAAGGAAAAGAAAATCAGTAAAATCTATTTGGAAGTATAGATCTACAGCTTCAGTTCCTAAAGAATTCAAAAGCCATAATTAACATATATTTGCCTCCAAGCCAGTTGTCTTTTGAAGTTGGATATTTGACAGATTGTAGGATGAATATTTAGTACAGTGAGATGAGAACACTTAATCTTGTTCATTTCAGGAAATCGCAGGAGGTTTTGATGTAACTAGAGATGATGAAAAGGATTCTTTATGTACGATAAATGTTATCAAGAATTTGAGTTGATGTGTAGAGCTGAACAATTAATGTATCTTCAAAGAATTTGAGACTGGAAGAGTATAATCTATGCTGTCCAGCTAAACCAATTTAAAATATCACTAAATATTGGGCATAATGTCATTACCCGATCCTGTTTTCTTGGAGGGGAAGTAAAGCAGCCAAAATACACTTTGATTATACAAGCTATATGGATTTTCTTTTTCTTTTGAAAGAACATAGTTTGTTTTGTGATTATTATGCTAAATACTTTGATATCATAGAATCATAGAATCACAAATTGTAGAATGGTTTGGTTGAGGAGGGACCTTAAAGCCCATCCAATCCCACCCCCCCTGCCCTGGGCAGGGCCACCTTCCACTAGCCCAGGTTGCCCAAAGCCCCGTCCAACCTGGCCTTGAACCCTTCCAGGGAGGGGGCAGCCACAGCTTCTCTGGGCAACCTGTGCCAGGGCCTCACCACCCTCACAGGGAAGAATTTCTTCCTTAGATCTCATCTAAATCTTCCCTCTGTCAGTTTTAGACCATTACCCCTTGTCCTATCACTGCATGCCCTTGTAAAAAGACCCTCGCCGCCTTTCCTGTAACCCCTTTAAGTCCTGGGAGGCCGCTCTAAGGTCTCCCCAGAGCCTTCTCTTCTCCAGCTGAACCCCCCCAACTCTCTCAGCCTGTCCTCACAGGGGGGTGCTCCAGCCCCCCGAGCATCTTCATGGCCTCCTCTGGACCTGCTCAAGCAGGTCCATGTCTTTCTTATGCTGGGGGCCCCAGAGTTGAACTGAACACAGTACTCCAGGTGAGGTCTCATGAGAGCGGAGCAGAGGGGGAGAATCCCCCCCCTCGCCCTACTGCCCACACTGCTCTGGGTGCAGCCCAGCACATGGGTGGCTGTCTGGGCTGTGAGTGCACATTGCTGGCTCACAGGCAGTTTTCCACCCCCCAACCCCCCCCCAAGTCCTTCTCCTTGGGGCTGCTCTCCAACCACCCCTTGCCCAGCCTGGGTTTGTGCTTGGGATTGCCCTGACCCATGGGCAGGACCTTGCCCTTGGCCTTGTTGAACTCCATGAGGTTTGCCCTTTCCCCCCTCTCCAGCCTGCCCAGGTCCCTCTGGATGGCACATCCCTTCCCTCCAGCGTGTTACCGCAGCACACAGCTCGGTGTCGGCGGGGAACTTGCTGAGGGTGCCTCGATCCCACTGTCCATGTCCCCAACAAAGATGTTAAACTGATCCCAATACTGACCCCTGAGGACACCACTTGTCACTGCTCTGCACTTGGACATGGAGCCATTGACCGCAACTCTTTGAGTGTGACCATTGAGCCAATTCCTGATCCACCGAGTGGTCCATCTGTCAAATCCATGTCTCTCCAATTCAGAGACAAGGATGTCGTGCAGGACAGTGTCAGATGCTTTGTACAAGTCCAGGTAGATGATGTCAGTTGCTCTTCCCTTATCCACCAGCGCTGTAACCCCATCGTAGAAGGCCACCAAATCTGCCAGGCAGGATTTGCCCTTAGTGAAGCCATGTTGGCTGTCACCAGTCACCTCCTTATTTTCCATGTGCCCTTGCAGAGTTTCCTGGAGGATCCGCTTCATGATCTCGCTGGGCACAGAGGTGAGACTGACTGGCCTGTAGTTCCCCGGGTCTTCCTTTTTTTCCCTTTTTCCCTTGTTAAAAATAGGGGTTATGGTTCCCCTTTCCCAGTCAGCAGGAATTTCACTGGATTTCTCAAATCTGATGGCTAGTGGCTGAGCCACTTCATCCTCCAGTTCCCTCAGGACCCGTGGATGCAACTCATCAGGTCCCATGGACTTGTGCACCTTCATATTCTTTAGGAGGTCTCAAACCTGATCTTCTCCTATAGTGGGCAGTTCTTCGTTCCCGCCTTTGCCTCCTGTGTCTATGGGCAGTGTGGCTGGAGCACTTGCTGATGAAGACTGAGGCAAAAAAGTCACTGAGTACCTCAGCCTTCTCCCTATCCCAGGTAACCAGGTGTCCCGTTTCCTTCTGGAGAGGGCCCACATTTTCCCTAGTCTTCCCCTTATCACCAAAGTACCTATAGAAGCTTTTCTTGTTGTCCTTGATATCCTTGAAAGCTAAAGAAATTTAATTGGAGATAGTTGAAAAAAATTACTTTTAACTATGTTTTTTCTGAGTCAGGTACAACAAAATATTTTAAGACTTTCACAGTACTGTGCTGTAGTGTGGAGACCCTTTTTCTCATGAGACAATCATAAACCTCACTATGTTCCAACCCTAATAGTGCATTCTTTGATCTTCCATTCTTCTGAATGGACATATCAAATCTCACATGAAACAATAGAGAAGCTAAAATCCCAGCAATACTTGAATGGAGAGGGAAACACATCTTCAGCATACTGCTAATGCAATTTGTTTATAGCTCCTTCTTATATTATCTACATCTGATGTTAGGAATAATGTTTAATACACCAGTAAGATCTGTTCAGTTACTGTAGTGTAGTCACCTTAACTGCAGTGAAATTGATTGTCTGACTTGAGGCCTTCTATATATGTTCATACTTTCTTTCATGCTTTATATGTAAATTTTAATTTTTGTTTCCTACTAGAATGATATGGAATAGCTGTTCTTGAGTTCTTAGCTGTGCATCTAATTTAACAGATCTTTAGAAGTCTGCTTTATATGTGTGTATTTCTTTTGTTCTGACCTTGAAGAGTTTTAAAGTAGCTTTTACTTAGCAATCTGGGACTTATTTATGGGTTTAAAAGTGAATGTGTATCTAATTTTCTACTTTATATTCTCTGGGATATGACTGACCTTTTAAAAAAATTCTGAACTGCAAAAAATGTAAATATGATCTTATATGGCAGCTGCAAATATGATAATGTGGAGAATTTAGGGATTCACTGGATATTTCTTTGTTCTTTTAAAATAATGGTTTCAGATATTTCTGTTTGTAATTAAAGATTAGCTGGGGGGGCTTAATCTATAAACCAGACTTCTGAAAATTTTTGAAGTCTGAAAAAAAATTTCAGTAATTGCAGAACTTGTTTAAGGAACAAGTGTTTGGAAATTGCTTTGACAAAGCTTTCATGGATTTAAAATGGCAATTCTTTTTTTTAAAGCATAAGATACAGCACTGACAAAAGCAGGTACGCAACATTCAGCCTTATGAGGAATACTTAATTCATATCTTCTTGCCTGTGGTTATACATAACAGTATAGGTTAATAGTATTACCTTTGCTGTGACTCTTCAAAGTCTGTTAATTTAATCACGTTTATTATTTCTGTGCTGTGCTTCTTAGGAAAGAGTGTGTAGTGTTGTTTGGGGGTTTTTTGGTGAAATTCCTGAAGTACTTGTTTGTTTTTACAAAATTTAGTAACTGGGGGGCTGGGGTGGTGGTGAACCCACTTAAATAAACATTGTCTGCTTATTGCCCAAAATTGGAAAAGCTAGTTCTTGGGGGTTTTATTAGCCCTTTTTACCTGATACAGGCGGGAAAAAAAACTTTCAAGAGCTTAATTTGCATGAGGAGAGATACAGGATAGTTTTAAGTCCATCAAACATTGTTAACAATGGATTCCAGCCAAGTAACCAGCATTTGTAACCTTTGACAAGATGTAAGGGGACATACTCCGATCAACTGAAATTATCCATCTGGTTTAAGGAAGGTGAAAACAGTTCATGAGACTATTTGTAAATAGAAATTTTGCATATATTCAGGAGAAGCTATTTGCTTACCTGATACAAAGTATATTTTATTGTGGGACAGAGAAAAGGGCTTCTTTAAATGTCAAGCTGCTCTCTAGTGGTTATATATGTAAGCTGTTGGAAAGTATGCAATCAATTCTGCCCCACCTCCCAACCTTATTTAGTGTACAGGTGAGTTTTTAAGAACAGTAATGTTTTTCAACATATTTTCTTTTGGAGTGTGACTTGCCAATTTTACTACCAGATTTGTCACAGTAGTGTTCTATAGTAGTCTTGTTGAAAGTTTTGATTTATAAATTTAAACTAATACTGCCTGTGTAAAACACTAGTCACACACATTTTGTGTGGTAGAAGAATTTCTCATCCATAAACTGCAATAATAAATATCTGCAATGATTGTCTGCAAATATCTATTATATTTCTGTGCTAAGTGGGCAGAAACAGCTGCTGTGCCTGATTCTGTTCTTTCCTTACATATGTATTTTTTCTTTTTTTTGTTGTTGTGGATCCCTTGGGAGTTCATTGGGTGTGTGTTTCCTTTCAATTCTAATTTCATCTGGAATTAATTGCTCTATCTTTTATTTACTGTGTATCTACTATTTATCTAGAATGGCAGAGCTTTCAGAGAAGAGGTCATAAAGCTAGATTCCTACTTTGCATTTCAGAAATTAAAATAGGTGGTTTTATTCCCAAAATTGCCAGTGTATGGTGCCTTATTTAAAAAAAAGTCCAAGTGTTTATATAGAATTGCAGTTTTAATTAAAAGTTTAAATTTTTTTCCTGAGGTTTTTTTCCTCTACATACCTAATTTAGAAAAATATTTTAATTGGTATGGCCTCAGATTCTTTCCAAGATAAGCTTGTTTAAATACATCAAGGGAAGTAACTTTAGTGGGTCTGTGCACACATAAAATTAAGTGCTTACATGTTTGTAAGATCATAGTCTGAAGAATATTTTGACACTGATAAATTACAGGAATGCTATCCATTTAGTAGCTGTCAGTTTTAATTTTTTATTTCAGTTTTATTTTGTTTCTTCATTTTTAATGGGCTACTGAACAATCAATGTGTTGATATCAGTGTAATGATAGTTTGTGGAGTTTAGAAATCAATACATCACACCTGAAAAGGAATAAAATTCTTGTGCATTTTGAATGAAAACAACAAATGTTCTGATCCTGCAAACGTTTTATGACTGTAGATTTTAAATTATATGTAATTCTCCATGTGTAACCCTTTAATAGGAATGCTGTCACTTACTGAAGATACTTTTTTTTCAGGATCAGAAACCCAATAATTTATTTTTTCCCTCATGACTGAAGGAGAATAGTTTCATAATGTTTAAGTTTTTCTTCTTTGGGGATAAACTGGTATCTTACTAGAATTCTATAAGATTTCAAACAAAGGTTGTTTTATTTAGCTTGTGTGCTTTTATTCAGAAAGGCTTTAAGCATCAATTTTAAGCATTTCAAGTGTTCCAGAATACTTTGAGCAAACCTTTTTCCTATCAAATTTAACTAAAGACTTTTAGATAGTCAACATGAGAATGAAAAGTGAAAGGATTTCTAGACATTTTATATAGCCTCAAAGAATTATTTATGTCCACCTTTAGCTGGCAATTGATTCTAAGTACTATAAATTTTTTAAAAGGCTAATACTTAAGCTTAGAAATTAAGTTACCAGTTAAGGCTATTCTAAGATAAGTAGAATGTAGAGTCTTGTTCCCTGCAGATATTTGAATTTTATCAGTTCCTTTCTATACCAAAATTTAATGGATTGCTATGAGAGACTTCAGCCAGTCTTAAAATTACGACAGTATTATCCAATAGAAATTCTTCTAGGTAAATTCAACTATTGTCTTGCACCTAAGTAAATGCATTAAGGCACTTCAATTCCCAAAAGATACCAATTTGAAATCTGAAATTGTTAATTCTCTTGTAAGCTGCAAAATAGAGAATATGTTCTGATTCTTAGCATTCAAAAAGAATGTAAATAAACCCCAAAACTATGCTACTAGCTGTCTGCATCTAAACTGATTCCTTCAGAGGCTGATTTTTACTACAAATCCTGATTTATATGCTGAATACTTTTTTACTTTATACATAGCCATTTTTTCTTGATATATTGTAGCTTTTAATATGTGTTCTTCATGGTTGAATAACTGATTTCTAGTAAACTTTCACAAAAATATAATGGAACATGGCATGTATATTGGTTAGTGTATATTAGAGTAGCTGAAATGAGATTTCTTAAGCCTCAAATATTTGAATTATTATTTTGCAGGCCATTATGTCCTAAGACACTGTAGCAAATCAGATAGAGAATGCAGTTGGTACTTGGAATTCACATTCATATTTAATCTGAAGTTTAGACCATACATTTATTCTATGTTTAATTTATTTTTAATAAATTGGAGTTAAAATTAAGGGGGTTTTGTGGCATCTGGATATTCATGCTTCTGGATGTGTCTTCTCTGGTTGGTGCAGTAATCTTTAGAAATCTTCCTATGAAATGTGCAACCTTCATCATGCTTATGTTGAGAAGCAAAATTAAGAGGGATATGTCATTCACTTTCCAAATGCCTCAGTTTCTCTCTTTGCAGCTAAAAATAGGTAGAGGAAGAATACTTCATAGATCTGTCACTGGGAATATCTTCTTGCGTTAAACTAAAGCTTTCTTACAACCCCATGTAATTTAAAATAGTATTTGTTCTGTACAGTTTGTACTTGTGGGTTCCTTCTAATTTAGTGTTGAGACACTGTGCCCAATGTAGTGAGGGAGAAAAATGGTGTTTGCAGTACTTCTCATGTCTTCCCTACATCAATTGTACAATCAGTTTTTGTACTTTGTAAAAAGTCTCTACCAAGAAAGGAGATTTTATAAACCCTTGAATAAAACTATTCTCAGGCTGTGTAATCACCTTGAAGCTCACTAATCTGAGTTAACTGAAATCTTAATTCCTGATGGACAAGTTCGTGCCTTTGCAAATTGTAGGAAAGTTCTACCTCCTATTGCAGATCTACCTTAGACTGTCACTATTGATCATCTCTTTGGGTCCTTCTAAGTGAAGAGTGGATCTAATGGATCTAGGGATCTTTATAGTAAAATGGTCTGCTAGAGACACTTTCAGAAGACAACTTTCTAGTCTCATCATGCTTTCCTTATATTTTTATTTGTCTTTTTGCCATTTACAGAAGATGTAGAGATATAGGAGCCTTTGAGAGGAGGTTCCTGTAAGAAGACTTCAGGGACTTGCTTTTGTACAAGTGGGGAAAAGGCCACCTGGCTAATTATATAGAATATTTTGAGAAGAGTTGTAGGAAGATGCTTTGAGACACTAAGGAGCTAAAGAAAACTGGCTTTAGCAGTTTCATCTGGGTGTTTGGACTGAAACCTAAAAGATCAATAAGTTCAGATAGAATGTTTAGTAAAGAGAGACTTGAATGACAGTACAATTTTTCCCTCCCAAGAGGGGAGAAACTTCTAGAGACTTGTCTGGAAGCTTGAAAAATACATTGACTAGAGAACAGGATAGGTGTAGAAGAGGAGCATGAAGAAAGCTCACTGTGCCATTGAGTGAGAGGTTATCCAAGAGCCTTGGCCAAGAAAAGCCAAGTATTGTCAGTAAACACTTATTTCCCAAGGGGGTTTCAAATGATTGTGCTACCAGAGCGTCTGAGGAGCATGATCATATTTTTTCATGGGGTTTTGTCACTGTTTTAAAATAGGTTTGTTTCATTTCTCAGGTGGCACATGGGGGCATTTTCCTTTTCTTCTTTTGTGCAGTCTTTTTATTTTGCTTTGTTCTTATAACTACAAAAGTCCATGGTAGCAAGACAGTAATGTCTACTGCTTTCTATATTACCCTTGCCAATATTGCAGAGGTCAGGTTTGCAAGGTAAATGAACCTCAAAAATCAAACAGCTGCTGCTTCTGTCCTTGAGCTCATGTTACCCGTTTGCCTATAGTGGCACAGGGATGGACTCCAAGGTTTCTTACCAGCCTCTTTTTCTTTATATGAGGCTGGTTCACATTCTTGAATTAAGTGTTATTGGAATGCATTGTGGATGCTGACAGCATTGCAATAGCAAGAAAACCCAGTCAAACAGTCAAATCTCTGTCTGTGTAAATTTTTCTTTGTACTGTGCCAGTAATAGGGGGGAAAAAATAAGACAAAATAATAACTGGTAATTAGATGGTTTTCCACAGGTATCTTGACTGCCAGCTTCTCTTCCTACAACATATTTTATATATTGCAAATTTAATGAAAACCTAGAAAATTTCATAAGCTGTGCACCTTTGTTGTTTTTCCAGATACATAAACATTTGAATGACTTTATTTACATGTAATTCTGCATGTAAACTACTGATTGCATGCTGATTTACAGTAAATAAAGGTAAATAGGGGTCACTGAGTTGTTTTGTACATCACAGTGGCACTGTTCTTGCATGTTTTTTATCTTGCATGACAATGGAATATGTTTGTATTAGTCTATGTATAACATGCCTTGTGGTTTATGCATGCTGCACTAATCTGTGTTAAATCTGTCCCCTCTTTATTCAGAGCATGCTGTCTAGGTCCTTTAATTCCAATTATGCTGCAGTTAGCAGCTTTCACTATGGCAGCTCTAGGGATCTGCATGGCAGCCAAGGTAGTGTTGCCTTGAGTGTTGCAGACAGAAGAGGTTCTGGTGTGCACATTGTCCGAGTGAGTACCTACAGGAGACTATTGAGATATATAGAAGGGGAAAGAATAAACTGTGAGAGGTGTCCTTAAATTGATAGTTATCCTTTTATAGATGGACAATGCTTTTAATAAAAAGAATATAATTTGTGTACTGGATTTTTTTTATAGGCATTAAATCAAAGACTTTACCTTCACTTCATATGCTTTAACCTTATTGCAAGGCTTTTCAATTTAATGTCATGAAGTTGAGTTTTCTAATTGGCTTTTATAGATGGTTGAACATATGTAAAACTGTCTGGTTTCATTGTACATATGTGAACAAGAGATTACCATTCTGAATTTAACCTAGGTTGATAAAGGTTTGAACAAAATTTTATTCTTTTTCCTCCCCCAAAGAAATTCTGATGATATAAACTGTACTGTAAGATACTTTAGGCATTCAAGGAAAACAGTATTTTAGTTTGTAAGAAAACATGAGGAAACAATTCCTTAACCCTGAGCATCCTGGGTGATGTTATGGTATCCACAGTGAGCAGGATAAAGTCAACAGAAGATTTCTTTTAACCATGTGAATCCTTGAATAGGCAGTCTTTAGCATTGGTTGACTTTTCTTATCAATGTATTGGTGATCAAATATACCTCTGCAGTTGCTAGTTTTTGTTAATATCCAGCAATATTTTATGGGTGGGGTATCTTGGCTAGTAAGATTTTTCTACATAAACAATGTACTAGCTAATAAGAAAAGATAAAGAACAATAAAGCCCTTAAAATGTTTCATTCTGGGCTTCTTATGAGAATTTTTAAATTTGAATAACATGAAGCTATTCTTCTTTACTGCTTCATTCTGTTTAAAGCATCCCCAGGCTTCTAGTCCAGGAGACCAATGCCAGGATGAGGTATTCATTTCAGGACAGCAGAATTACTCATCTGCCACACTTAGTCTCAAAGATATTCCTCTGGACAGCATGAAGAAAATAGCTGTGCAGGTAATTATCTACATGACACCATGGATAGGATATATTTATTATTATTTGTAGAAGCATATGCTGGGATAGCAGTTGGAACTCGGGATTCTTTAAAATGTAAAACAGGATTTGACTTTCACCCAGGTATTGAAGGTGGTGTAACTGAAATAGCATCCTCTTTTTAGAAGCCAAAATAGTTAACTATATGAAGGAGGATAGTTTTCATTTTTCTTCAGCAGGGGCTTTGAAAGAAGAAATTTGCAGCAAAAGACTAAATTGCAAGTGGAAATTGGAATACGACAGATGTTTTCAGGAAAGCAAATTGAAGTTGATTAAACCTTTTAAAGCACAAACTTGAAATCTGTTGTGATGAAATTCTGATGATAAACTAGAATTTGTAGGTGACATTCTGTATTCATCTCTAAGGACCATCTATACAGGCAGGATTTACAAGCATCCGTTTAGTTTCATTGTAGTAAGTTATTACGATGCAGAAATCGATTTTCTTTTTATAACTTTAGTAATTTCAGTTGCATTTCTACAGACATTGGATATTGGGAATTTGCATGGTTGTTGATACATGTTGCCTATGTAAACTCTACCTCTGGCAATGCAACAAAAAATAGTTTTTCTGTCATGCTTTAGATTTTCAGAAAAGGCAGTAGAAAATCATGTAAATTTAATACATCTGATCTGTAAATAACCTAAAAAAAATACACACACATTACAATTTCTCAGAATCATTTTGGCATAAAAAGCTCATCTTAACAGAATAGGTTCTGATATGTGTCCATTCATATAGCATGGTTAAAGGTTGAAATTTGCACACTTCAGTTATTTATAATATTGAGAAATAGAGTATTTTAATATCCTTGTATCCTATAACTAGTGGGATAATGGTGGTAGGCAGAAAAATCTGTAACTCAAGACTGTAGCATTTTTTGAATGTGGGAATCATACAGATGGGTAAGAGTCTGAGGCATAAGGGTGAGGAGGGAAAAGGCTGCCCATCTCAATGCAGAACTGCAGAGCTGAACAGTAACTCTGAGGCTTCAGTAAGAAACATTGTCATTTCCAGCATTGTTCTTAGTGAAGTGGTTTGAATGCACTGTATGTCTTTACAGTTGTGTACCTTACTGCTGTTTGTCATCATTATACCTATCAAATCAGTGACACATGTTTTAATAAAATAACATTTATTGGAAATATCATTACAGTTTTCATATTAAAATCTTGAGCTTGTAATGTGAATTTGCTCAGGTTTTCTTGTGAAGTAGTCACCAAAAGATGCTCAGAGAACATATAAGTTCTGTCTGTTAGCTGTGTGGGATTCTTTTGTGTAATGAGAATTGTTACAAAAATCTCTGAATTTTATGCAATAAAAGTGCAAACTAGAATGAGATCAACCAAGTGTCAATACTGCCAGTTGCACTGCCAGAAAATAATGATTGAGATAATTCAGTGAAGCAAGTGCTAAAAGCAAAGACTTTGTCTAGTCTGTTCTAGTAGATTAGCACTCAAAGTGAGTTTTTGTTTTTCAGACTTTTTTCTCAGGAGGTCAGAGCTGATGAATATAATGAAAATTAAGTGCAATTGTACATGATCCATAAGAATAGTTTTAGTAATGTTCCTAGAATTAAAAGCAATCAAGCATGAGAAGTATTGAAATAATAAAGGAGGAATTGAGGGTTTGCTGCTTATAAAATGTATGACATTGAGTATTCATATTTTATTCAGATACCCTTGATAAATGGACAAATGTGCCAGCCTCAAAGACCTCAGGCAAACTACAGCCAAGTTCATCATCTTCCTCCTCCATCATCAGTAGCAAGACATCCATCTAGAGAACAATTAATTGATTATCTGATGTTGAAAGTTGCCCATCATCATCCCTATACCCAGTCTCAGTGTTCCCTCAGACAAAGCCATGAATTGGCAAAGCAAGAGGTAAGGATAAAATCTAACTTGAATATGACATCTGTCTGTCAGTGGCAGTGAATTGTTATATTGGTTTTGCTTATTACTGTTTCTCTGCAGATGGTGACAGAAATCATATAGGAATTTATCTCCAGCAGAAGACAGTGTTATCTCAGTGCAGTTCTACTACTGAAATTCACACATTCCTTCTTGTTTTGAGCTCTTTTTCCTTTTAATGTGAACATTTTTAAAGAGAAATGCAGTAGTTTCTTAACAGAATGTACCAGAAACTTAGGCTTGCATCTTTATACTGAGATAGAAATTTATTTCTTGACTACATTTATTGATCACCAACTAATTATTGATGTGTGCATGAGCCAACACAGGCAGGACGCAGGAACAACCACAAAACCACAGATGAAATGCAAAGAGTAAATTCTCGTTACCTTGTGACCTGGGGGATCTCCGCAGCATCACCCGGGCAGAGGCACCCAAGCGGGGACGCAGGCACTGCGGAGCTCAGGCCTTGCTAGTCAGAAAGAAGCAAAGAAGGAAAAGATCTTGAACCTGCTGCTTTCACTTGTATACATCCAGGATTTTTGCAGGCATACTTTTCCACTGTGCTTTGCTTTTTCCACTTTGCCCACAGCAGGGCAAGAATCTCAAGGATGTTCTGAGTCTCTCACAGGCTTGTGTTATCAAAGCACAGACATTCTACCCGTCAAGTTTTTCAGCACACCAGCTGCAAGTTGCTTGAGTGTGTTTAAAATCCTCCTCGCCAATCTTCCATTGTATTCCCACAATGTAGTAACTGAAAAAAATACAAAGTAGCAGTACAACTTAGAGTACTTTGCATCTATTCATTGCTATGCAGGAATGGCTCAAAAACCTGCAAATGTAGAAATGTGCAGCCCTAAACAAAAACCAGGATAAAAAACCAGTGTGAGCATCTGATGCATGCCTGATAATTATCAGTTTTATTTATGATAGACAGATGTGAGTAAGAAATTCTTATGCAATTTAATGGATCTTTCATTGTGGACAACTTTTTTTCTGTTCTTGGACATGGGATGTTTCCTCTGTATTGTTTTGGTTTTTGAGAAAATACTGAGAGCTATGTTTTTTCTGTGCTAGAATGCAAACATCCACTTTTTGTGTAAAATAAGTTTTCTAGTCAACTCTTCTGTCAAGAGAAAGGAGAGATTATTTTGGCTCTGTAGAACTTAAAGTGAAAATAGGAACTAGGTTTGATATTTAAAATTCAGCTAGAAGTAGCAAAGAAATAGGAAGAACGGGTTCTTTCATATGAACATGTATATTTGCTGGGGGCATTAAATGCATTTACACAATATCTAAATATCTCTGAATTTAAAGCCCACATGGACTACTGTGATTATAATCATAGCAATATTGGAGTAAAACTTGTGTACAATGATACAAGATGCTGTTATATTGTAATCTTGTTCTGAATTAATGCTATGAGATATAATACGCTCTTGATTTGTGATAAATGGGGGTTTTTGAGGGTTTGGGTTTTTTTTTAAAGCTTTTGTTCAGATTAATTCCTTAATAGTAATTTCATTATGGTAGCTTTGGATGCAAATTTTCATCCAGTCCAAACTTTGGTTATAACTATTTAGATTCGAGTGAGAATTGACAAGGATACAGAACTTGGATTTAGTATATCAGGAGGAGTTGGTGGTAGAGGGAATCCATTCAGACCTGAAGATGATGTGAGTATTTTATACTAATGCATCTTACAATCATTCTGATAATTTTTTTTTCCTAGTTTTTACCAGGTTAAAAAATATATATATCCCCCAAACCCAAGCCACTAAATTCCAGGGCGTGATGGGAGAAAACTGAGGACAAATTATTATGGAAAATCAAGGTGGTAGGAAACCACTGTGGTCACATGAAAACAGAGGATTATTCTGGCTGTTTCTTGCACTGTTCTAGATATCAGTCAACAGATTTGAGATAGTGAATTATGGAGTTTACAATTAGGAAACCTCTTAAATAGAACAAGCCTACAGCCTTATTTTTGGTGGTTAATAATTCATCTTGACATGTACATCTGCCAAATTAAACAAAGGCAGATCAGAATTTGCCCTTTGATAGTCTTTTAAAGGCAGTTCTGGATTTAACATCAGAAAAGGAAGGCAGCCAAAAAACCCAGTAGATCTGTAGAATATCTCATTCTCTTCTACTTAGGATAGAAAATTGAGATGCTTTGAATTGCATCTGTTTCATGCTACCACAATATTTATGATATAAGTTGTTAAAAATGTTTTCCACCTCTGTGTTTCAAGGGTATATTTGTAACCAGAGTGCAACCAGAAGGACCAGCGTCTAAGTTGTTGCAGCCTGGAGATAAAATAATTCAGGTACTGTAGTCATCTAATTAACTAGCCTGTGTAATTGTACCAGTTCATTTTTTGTTTGTACCTTTTCTAATATTTAATTTGTATCTAGATTGCCAGTATCTTTTCCTGAAGCATTCTTATATTCTGGGACAATTTAGTTTTCTTCCACCTAACATTAAGATAGGTGATACAAGATGAAGCATTAATCACTTGGATCATTTTTCAAATTCTAGACATTTTTCAGACTTTTACAGACAAAAAATGGGCCTAATGATGGCATTCAAGATGGAACGTGAGTGTTGTCATTAGACTTTTCTATCATTCAGTTATTTAACTTGTGGTTATTCAGTTATTCCCATGCAGTTTTCTGAATAATGCATTGCCTGAACACCACAGTTGCCCCTCACAACCCCTCTCCATAGCTGCAACTCTTACATCCCCCTCCATCCTACAGTTTGTGCCAGTCTTCGCTGCCTCTCCCCCATCTGACAGGCTGGACATGTGCAAGCACTGGCAGAAGCTACCTCTTGGCTGGCTGATATCTCCCTGGTCACAGCATGTACCTCCTGGCTGCCCCATCTGCTGCAAGCTCACCAAGTAAATTGCTTTAGGAGCCGTAGCTTCTAGGCTGCAGCTGTGCAGTTCTTTTCTGTAGGAAGTTGGTACCTTTTCAGACCTCTATTGTATCAGATTTATTTGAAATTTGTCTGATGGGCTCATAATTTATTTGGGAAGGGATCAAGGAAATGGACAAAAGGATTATATAAGCCTGCCTTCCTTAGAGAAACAGGTTAACAGATAAAATTTGAACAGTGCTGTAGCCACCCTTAAAGTTGCAGAGCCTGTTAAAAATTATTAATATATTCACCACATTACTAGTTGGAGAATGGGTGGTTACAGTCAGTCCACCACTCCTTCCTCCCCAGGGGGAGGACTCCTCGTACTCCTCCCCTGCTCCAGCGTGGGGTCCCTCCCACAGGAGACAGTCCTCCACGAACTTCTCTGACATGAGTCCTTCCCATGGGCTGCAGCTCTTCCTGAACTGCTCCGGTGTGGGGCCCTCCCCGGGCTGCAGGTGGGCATCTGCTCCCCCGGTGACCTCCATGGGTGCAGGGGCACAGCCTGTCCTCTCCCCACGGGCTGGGGGGGGTCTCTGCTCTGGCGCACCTTCCCCCCTCCTCCTTCCTTCCACTGACCTCAGTGCTCACACAGATGTTCTCCTCACAACTCCTCCCAGGTTCCCCTTCTTAAATACGGTACCGCAGAGGCGCAGCCACCGTCGCTAATTGGCTCGGCCTTGCCCAGAGGTGGGTCCAAATCGGAGCCGGGGGAGCTTCGAGCAGCTTCTGACAGGGGCCACTGCTGTAGCCCCCTCCCCTGCTACCAAAACCCTGCCACACAAACCCAGCACAGCATGATAAATTCCAGTGACAATGTAATGACAGTCTTACTGTCTTACTGCTGCTTAGTCAACATCTGAAGTTTTTGACTGAATATCATCTTTCTCAAAATTACTTTGCTATGCTTGATTTTGCAACATTCTCTGTAAAACATGCATTAGACATGCATATTATAATGTGTGTCTAACACATATGTCTAAAAAATATTCTATGTGACTAGTGAGTAGATAATTACATGTAAGTCTTAAGATATTGTTGCATATTAGGTTAGGACTAGGACATTCTGTACAGATGATGATTTGGAAGGGTTATTGCCACTTTTGCTCTCTGAACAGTATATGTAAAACTTTCTCTGCCACCCTAGACAGATTTAAAAATCACTGACTTTACAACAAAGAATTCAGCTGGTAGCAACAGCAAGTGTTTCGTGATGGGATAAGCAGCTGCAACTCCAAAATGGCACAGCTAAGGTGCAGGGCACATGACCAGTTCTCTCTGTTGCCATATAAGGGGCAGTAGCTCATGGAAAAAGGTGGGATGCAGAACTGAAAGCAGTAACAGTTTAAATTGGACAAATCTATCATTCTGCAAGATTTCACCACCCAGACAGAGTGTGAATTTGCAGTAACATGTCCTGAGAAGTAGCCATGTTTTCCCTGTCTTTTGTAGGCCACTTAGGCTTGCTTGTGTTTGCCAAGCCAAACCTGTCCCAAGAATGACATTGTTGCTTAGAGTCATAGGAAAATTCAAGCTGAGGGTGACCTCAGGGGAGGTCTCATGCCCAACGTCCTGCTCAAAGCAAGGTCAGCTAGTAGGTTGGAACAGGTTACTCAGGGATTTCTCCAGGAAGGTCTTAGAAAACTTTCAAGCACAAAGACTGTATAATCTCTCAGAGCAACCTGGTCCACTGCTAGACATGGCAGGGGGATGGGAATTTTCATTACATCTAGTCTGAACAAAGGGGTAGACTGGTGGGGGTGTGGAATTAGTGTGTCACAATGTTTTTAGTGTTAGTAACAAGTAGTCTAAGCTCTTTTCTACTTCCTATCATTACTGTGTCAATTCCCGAGCTATAGTAGCAGGTCATGTAGTAAATTGGATCAGTTCCTACCAGACTGCTTGTTTAAATTGTCTGGATTTAATTGCTGTATGATAACATGCTCTCCTTCTTGTGAAATCAGCCCCTCACATGAAAGGTGAGAGTTCCCCTAGATACATACTTCATAAGGAATTAAAGGTACTAGACTTTTGAGGATACAGAGGAACACCCAAAGCACGGGAAGAAATTTGAGTGCTAGAAAGGGGAGTAAAGTCCTACCAAAATGGCTTCCAATTCCATGAATATTTTTTTGTTAAAGGCTTCAGTAATTTTAATTTCTCACAAATGCCTTTTCTAGTATTGTCGTGGTTTGAACCCAGCCTCCAGCCAAACACCACACAGCCGCTCACTCACCCTTCCCTGCCTGGGGGATGGGGGAGGAAATTAGAGGGGTAAGGGTAAGGAAACTCATAGGTTGAGATAAAAGCAGTTTAATAATTGAAATAAAATAAAACAATAACAATAATAGAAAGTACAAACAGATAATGTACAACGCGATTGCTCACCACATGCTGACTGATACCCAGCCTGTTCCCAGCTAGCGATCCCGAACAAGATCCTGAAACCACAATCCTGGAAGTGAGAGAGAACCCCCTCCTTCCCAGCCAACCCTCGTCTCTATACTGAGCATGACGTTGTATGATCTGGAATATTCCACTGGCCAATTTGGGTCCGGTGCTCTGGCCCTGCTCCCTCCCAGCTTCTTGTGCACGGGCAGGACATGGGGAGTTGGAGAGTCCTTGATCTCTTAGCATCAACTGAAAGCATCAGTGTATTATCAATGTTCTTCTCCTACCAAATCCCATACTGAACCCAAAACACAGCACTATTCTAGCTACTAACAAGAAACATTAACTCTGTCCCAGCTGAAACCAGGATAAGTATTTAAACTGGGCTGTATCATTTGTACTGCATTTTCTTTTTTTGGCATGACTGTATTAAGGCTGATGAATTCAATGTCTGATGTTAATGTCTTAAAGTTCAGCTTTCTCTTTTGGCTATTTGCAAATGTAACTTCAGGGCAAAATTCTTCTAACGCTAACGCAATAGTTTAATTTCTTGTAGCATATAGGTGCATGTTCAACTCACATCAACAATGTAATCTACAAATCCGCAGTGTTTTATTGTCTGCATTCATATAAAATTTGATTATTTTAAACTTAGTTCAAGCTTAAACTAACATAAAATATAAGACTGTCATTTTCAATTTTAAAATTTACTTTTTAGGCTAATGGATACAGCTTCATCAATATTGATCATGGACAAGCAGTATCCTTGCTAAAGACTTTTCAGGATGCGGTGGAACTCATCATTGTACGAGAAGTTTCTTCATAAATGCTGTGAATTGAGGGGAAAAGCCAGCAGGATTAATTGAAATACTTTATGGGAAACTTAATATTTTGCCTATTTTTATACATGAAAGAACTTGAAAAGAATTATGATTAAAATTTCTACAGGAAATTAAATCCTGAACTTGTGATTAGAGGGGGGGAAAAAAAACACTGCATAGAACGTTCAAGAAATCATTTTGGAAATTCATATGGTGAATAAACTTCTTTTTAGGCATTATAGCAATCTAGGGTTCACTCCTCCAAGAACAAACCTGTGTTAGTTTTTTGTACAGATGGTAGGTTTATTTTTGGGTAATTCATACACATTACTAAATTTTGTGCAAGGCTTTGCGAAGTCTGTTGTAGCCAATGGACACATGGCAGGACTGTCTGTCCTGTAGCTGTTTATTGCCTTTTATTTTTATTCACCAGATATTAATGTGTTATGTTGAAACCACTTCTGTAGATATGGACAGAAGGTATGAAACATTGGCTTTGCTATGTGCACATTGTATGGATGAATGGGTAGATGGAAGGTGGTACTGGTTGGACAGAATAAAGGTCAGGTGAAACAACTATCTGCTATCTAAATCTGGAATCAAGAAAGAAGAAAGTGTTTAGTTTCTGGAGTGTGTGTCTACTAATAGAAAATGCAATAAAAGCTTACGGTGTTTTTTTTTAGGAAGACTGTAAATACAAATTTGTGATATTCTACAGGATTTGTTCTTAATGTAGTCATTGAATATTCATTTGCCACATGTGATTCATGTTTAGTTGGGTTTTCTTGCATACAGAACTTTTTCAACTGTACTGTGGAAATGTGCCCAGAGGTTTTTCTCTGCCATGAAAATCCCCAGTTTTGTGCAAATGTTGATACTCATCTTTTTATGAAGTACTTTGTTTTAACCTTATCGTTTTTAAAAATGAAACTGAAATGGCCAGTTTTTAAGGTTGCCTGTAATATATATTTAAACACAAAGTAAATGATGCAGGAAAGGTTATGAAAGTCATCTCAATTTTGCTTGGCCTTTGCATTGCCTTGTTAATCAAAAAGGAAACCATACATATGGCGCTAGGTAACCAAAGCAAGTTTGTGAAACTTTGAACAGTGATGGAGAATTGCTGTGCTGAGATAGTGAGCTTACAACCCACCAGTTCATAATGATGTTTCTTAAAGGGCTGTTCCTACAGGTAACATTAAAAATGAACTAGACACTTCAGAGTCATTAAAGGGTTTCTAACTATATTAATGTAATAGTGATTTATCACATGCTGCCTTTGTTCCTTATTACTGTATAAAATATTCAATTATGCTTTTATTAATTTTGTTTACCAAAAACATTAACTTTATTTTTCTCTTTCTCCTTTATAATTGAATAGAGACTGCATAATCTGCAGTGATAATTAATACACAGTTGTTATGGACCAGGGAAAAGTGCCATAGAAGACCAATAACTGTTTTTAATCAGGGCTAATGATTAGCCTGTCATTGGAGCAATATTCAATTATTGCAGTTCATTTTTAATTACATATAAGTTGGTAGTTTGAAATGGGTATAAGTTGCTTTTAATAAGCTAGCAAAAACACCAGCCTCCTGTAGTTTTGGGACAATGAGCTGGAAGAGAGAGGAATTATACATAGCTAATGGTAATTAACAGAGGCAGTACTTAAGTAAGCTCCAGTATTATTGCACTTCTTTCAAAGATGTTAACTATTGCTTATTGTACTGTGTATAGTTTTAATAATTTTCATTTGAAACCCTTTAGCAACTCTTCCTATATTTTAATATTTTTAGTTGATTTTCAGTAATATTTACATAGGAAATGATTTTTTGATATATTAGCAGAAATGTGCTGTATTTTGATAAAATTCACTTATTTTCTGTGTTCTGTTCATATTCAAAGAAAAGAATGAGAAACATAGCTATATAATGGCAGGTTTCAGTGTTTCCATTCTAAGATGTGTTTTGTTGTTGTTTAGTTTCTATCTTTTTAATTGAAAATGCAAAATGTTCACACTGCCTTCTAAAGGGAATGCATACAGACAAGTCCTAAATTAACTTGGACTTCTACATAACCTGTATCTTTGGGAAGGGGAAAAGTCCAAAAAGCTAAACTGAGTCTTTACTGATCTTGGACTGACTTTGTATACATTTTGCAGTACATGTAAATATATCACTGAGGAATTATACTGTATTGTATTTTGCTTTAATGGTAATAGAATTTTTAAACTTAATTTTCAGATTTACATATCACAGGAAAATTCTACCAAAAATTGTTTGGCTCTGGTAGAACTGTAGTAGTAGAGATTTATAGCAAGAAGTTTAGTACTTCTTGTGGAAACAGAATAGTTGGAAGGTACCTACAATGATCATCTAGTCCAAATACCTGACCACTTCAGGGCTGGCCAGAAATTAAAGCATGCCTCTTAAACACTGACAGGCATAGGGCACCTGTCTAGGAAGCCTGTTCCAGTGTTTGACCACCTTCTTGGTAAAGAAATCAGAATCATAGAATATTTTGGGTTGGAAGGGACCTTAAAGCTCATCCAGTTCCACCCCCCTGTCACGGGCAGGGCCACCTTCCACAAGCCCAGGTTGCCCAAAGCCCCGTCCAACCTGGCCTTGAACCCTTCCAGGGAGGGGGCAGCCACAGCTTCTCTGGGCAACCTGTGCCAGGGCCTCCCCACCCTCACAGGGAACAATTTCTGCCTTAGATCTAATCTGAATATCCCCTCTGTCAGTTTAAAACCATTACCCCTCGTCCTATCCCTACCCCCCTGATAAAGACTGTAGTCCTCCCCTGCTTTTCCTGTAGCCCCTTTCAGTCCTGGAAGGCCGCTCTAAGGTCTCCCCAGAGCCTTCTCTTCTCCAGCTGAACCCCCCCAACTCTCTCAGCCTGTCCTCACAGGGGGGTGCTCCAGCCCCCCGAGCATCTTCATGGCCTCCTCTGGACCTGCTCAAGCAGGTCCATGTCTTTCTTATGCTGGGGGCCCCAGAGTTGAACTGAACACAGTACTCCAGGTGAGGTCTCATGAGAGCGGAGCAGAGGGGGAGAATCCCCCCCCTCGCCCTACTGCCCACACTGCTCTGGGTGCAGCCCAGCACATGGGTGGCTGTCTGGGCTGTGAGTGCACATTGCTGGCTCACAGGCAGTTTTCCACCCCCCAAGTCCTTCTCCTTGGGGCTGCTCTCAACCCACTCCTTGCCCAGCCTGGATTTGTGCTTGGGATTGCCCTGAAAATGCTTCCTACTGTCCAGTCTAATCCTCCCCTGGTGCAGCTTTGAACCATTCCCACGCATCCTGTCACTGGATCTCAGGGAGAAGAGCTCAGTACTTCCCTCTCCTCTTCCCCTCCTCAGGAAGCTGCAGAGAGCAATGAGGTCACCCCTCGGGCTCCTTTTCTCCAAACTAGACGAGCCCAAAGTCCTTAGTCGCTCCTCATAGGACTGTGGCAGGTGCCCCCGCCCAATGAAAATAGGGCTTCTTGGCTGCTGAAGCGGAGCAGCTATTGAGTGCCCTTGCTCTCGGGGCTTCTGGCAGTTGGGGCCTTTGGCCAATGGGAGCTGCTACTGAGCACAGGTCAGATTGGGCCTGGGTGTCAACGAAGTCCCCTGGGAGCCATTTGGAGCTCGTCCCCTGGAACAGCAGCTGTGGTCGAGGACTCTCCCCTTGGGTCAGGACGCCACCCAAGGAAACTCCTCGAGGTGCCCTGGGTCGGGACTCTGCCCTGAGCAGGTCCTTGAGGTTGAGAGCCCTCACTTGTTGGGTGAGTGAGAGAGCGTTTTGGGTTGTCCTTAAACCCTAGGGAGTGGGGCTTTGTTCTGCCTTTTGGGTTGTTATTAAACCCTAGGAAGTTGTTCTGTTCTCCTCTCACAGACAGTCAAACCTATAATTTGTCAAGGGCAAGTTAATTGTGTTGACAATAAATTTTTAATTTTTGGTGGTTGGTTGTTTATTTGAGAGCCTCCATAACAAGCCCCCTCCCCTGCTACCAAAACCCTGCCACATAAACCCAGCACACCTGTAAACACTGAATTCACTTTTTCTTACTCTGCACCTACCAAAACAGTACATATTATTATGTTATGTAGAAAGTATAAAGTAAATAAGTAGACTCAAACCAATGGCTTGTGAGCAGTTTCAGTATATGAAGGGGCCTTCATACATGAAACTCAAGACAGTTTGGGCTTTTGACCTGGTGAGTACTGCCTCCATGATGACTGACATTGACTGACACCTTGCTGAGGAAAATCCACTCATCAGGCTAGAATTTCACTAGAAGTACACATGGACCTATTTTCCTCAAAGAGAAGGGATGTATGTATTCCACTTTCAGTTATAAAGCTCACAGTATATGTAATTCTTTATTGATCTTATTAAAGTAATACTACACTTAATAGTTGTATAATGGCTGTAAATTGTATATTCGAAAGAATGAGAGGATTTTTAATGTATCTGGTATGGAGATTAGATATAAATGAAGAACTCATCCCATCATGATGTATCCTTTGAGAGCAAAGAAAGAACCTTTTACACGGAGAGAAATAGATGAATACACTTGCTAAACAGTTTCATCCAGCGAAAAAAGGAGGCTTTGGTAGAATAATGTACCTACTCAGGGACACAGACTAGGAGACACACAGTGCTTAGGTCTTCAGATTAGGGGCAACTGGGTTAAAAAAAGTGTGTGCATATAGAGATGTATGACTGCAGCAGGCTACCTCTACTAATATATGTGCAAGCTATGTATTGTAGTACTGTTCAAGTGGCTTCAGTAGTGTTCTTAGCTTCAGTATTGTTGATGTGCTACATTAAGAGTGAAATTGCAAATATAAAGGCTCAGGATCATAAATGCCATGACATTTTAAAATTATTATTATTTTTTTAGTCAGCATAGCTCTAGATGACCACTATTAGCATTAGTGAGAATTTAGACATTGTAAAAGCTTAGACACTTAACTGTAGGCCTGGAGGCACATAAGAATAGTGATTTATAGCATAGGGTGTTATACTGCAGGGTTACAGTGTTTTAGCATTTTATATTTACAGAGAAATGAATGTAATATTCAGTCTCTAATAGGGCCTGTCTATTGAGCAGTAGTGGAGGGTTTAAAAAAAACCATGCAGCATCACAGTATAGGACAATAATGAACAATGAGGTAAAACTGGTGAACACAAAAGGTAAGTGAATTTGCCCTATGTTCAAATAACAAAAGATAACAGCTGGCTGTATGTCACCATTTAAATGGTCAGGATATGACCATTTTCATAGAGTCTAGATAAGGTCTATGGCTAAATAATCACCTTGGTTGCCAGCAGAATAGTGCATGATGCCAGAGAAAGAATTACACAAACAATGCTAAACCTGTTTCATGACAGTACTTCCATACCTGTGTTCCTGAAAACAAATTCTTCTTGGTAAACACATTTCTAAAGTATAGCTAATAACACAGACTCAAAAACTAGGTAGGTAACACAGAAAAAGAGACTTGTGGGTGCCAAATCATGGCACATTACTGAGTCGGCTGTGACACCAAAAAGAGTATAGTTATCGTAGCAAGTACATCAGCACCATTAAAGAGCAAAGTTAATACATATCTATTTTTTCTGGTACTCAGAGTAGATCAGTTTTTTCTTACATACTTTAATGTAGTATGGACATGGAGATATATTTTTCTACACTTTTTACACTTAAGGTCAGACTACAGTGAAGTAGCTAGACAGCACTGAAAACTATTACAGTTTCAGATACAAGATATACAGCCACTCAGCCTGGAACAGAAGATTGCAGTGACTACATGTAGTGGTTTAATCCCTGCCGGGGTCTGAGACCACGAGGCTGCTGCCCCTCCCCCACAAAGGGAGTGAAATACAAAGCCCTGGGCCTGATATAAGGACAGGTTTAATACAGCAGTGCAACAGCAACACAACAAACAACAACAATCAGTAACAATAATAATAATGAACAGAGCAAAATATCTACCAATACAGCAGTGAGAAGCACGATGGCATAACACACATGTTAACCATCTCGCTTCTGCGCCAGGATGTGTCCACATGGTATCTGAATAACCCGGCTAGAGCTCCCCCCCTCCCACTGCTGGGGAAACTTAACCCTATCCTGGCTAAACCAGGACACTACAATATTCCAGTTTTTTTCACTCTGTATTAGCTACCAAATAGAATAATAACCACCACAGAATATCTATAAATCCTCTAAAAACCTAAGCCTTTGGAGTACTTTGGCAACCTTAAAAGCCACCTTTATGATGCAGTGGCATCTGCACTTGCACAGTCCTCTTGAAAGCAGAAAGCACAGGGGGATCCTGTCAATCTGAGTCAACCCCAGTTATTGCTATAAAAATTGTAAAATAATGAAGCACTTCATCAAAGCCCTCTTCTTAAAGGCACTTGTCTCAGAGCTTTTGACTCTGTGTCACAGGCTCTTGGTTTGCCTTTTTCTCTTTCTCTTGATAGCACTGTTTTCTTGAAGAACTATGTGTCTACTGCCTGGATGACGTTAACCATGGTCTAGTACTGTGTTGATGGGATCTGTATGAAAGTAGGTAATAAAACTCAGGACGGCTTACATCAGTCACTTCTGAGCACTGTTTACAGAAGATTGCCACTAAGACAAATCACTCCATGCCTATGGGGGGGAAATAACCTTGTCCCCATATCTATTTTATTTCTATAGTGGAAGCACCAGTTTAATAAAACTGAAAACAATCTGTAGTGCTAGAAACTGTCATTCACATCACCCATTCTCAGAGATCCCTTCAGTGTTTCCTAGCATAAAGCCTTCCCTGGGCCAGAGCAGAAATTTTACAGAAACAAACTAACCAAGGAAATAATTCGGATTTGTTGAAGTGGTAGACACAGGCAGGACAAAGACAAATCCTAAGGAACAACAGGCACAACAACAGCCAGCACAGGCCAGGGAACTTGTGATGAAATGGGTTCTGGTCCTTCTGGAAACACAGGAGTCTAGGCAGACTGGAGATTAGTAGACATGCTACTTTACCTGAAAAATTGCAGGCTGCAGTCAGTTTTTGATGGATGGCTAGTATGTAAACGGATAGCAGAACCATAAAGCTCTCATGAGTAGTCTCTGACCTTTCCCAAACAGTAACTGCTACTGTTGAACTTTTCTGGTAGTGGTTCAAGCCAAGGTACCCAGCTATCAGCAATCTTCATCTTTCTTGTGAGTGGCAATTAAATAACCACTTTGGCATTCATTTCATGTGAATGGTTACTGGGAGTCACCAGAATTAGGATCTATAAGACTCAATAATTCCCTGTTGGTATGATACTGTGGATGTGTGTTCAGTATCCGGATGATTTTGGTGGGTTACATTCTAGCTTGAAATGAATGTGGCCACTGTGACTTTTGTATGGTATATTCAAGTGCTACATACTCACTTCTGGAAAGGAGGCTACATGTGTTTCTGCAATTTTTAATTATCATAGCCATATCAAACCCGCTGTAACTGCCAATGCCAATAAAACATAAATAGACAAGCTATCTATATAAGCACAGAGTATATTGTAGCTTCTCAACACTGCATGGCTTAGAACCTCATAGCTAAAAAAAGCAATAACAAATTAGAACTTCAATGTGAGTACAAGCTAGCTCCAGTTACACTGGGTCATACAAATGTCCTTCCAATCCTCTGGAAGGATCTGCTGGAAAATACATCTGCTGGAAATACAACACAGCAGAGTGGGACCAGTCCCGGAGATTCCTGGAATGTGTGGGAGGCAACTTCCTGACACAGCTGGTGAGGGAACTGACCAGAGAAGGTGCCCTGCTGGATCTCCTCTTTGTGAGCAGAGAAGGACTGGTGGAGGATGTGGCGGTTGGAGGCTAACTAGGGCACAGCGATCATGAAATAAGAGAGTTCTCTATTCTTAGAGAGGCCAGGAGAGGGCTAAGCAGAACTGACATCCTGGACTTCCCAAGGGCTGACTTTGTCCTGTTTGGGCACCTGCTTGACAAGATCCCTTGGGAGACGGTCCTGAAGGGTATCGGGGTCCAGGAAGGCTGGGCACTCTTTAGGAAGGAAGTCTTAATGGCTCAGGAGCAGGTGGTCCCCAGGTGCTGTAAGAGAAGCCGGCACCAGAGAAGACCCCCCTGGCTGAACAGGGAGCTTTGGCTGCAGCTCAGGGAGAAAAGGAGAGTTTACAGCCTTCGGAAGAAGGGGCTAGCCACTCACAGTGATTACAAAGAGGCTGTGAGGCTATGCAGGGCGGAAATCAGGAGGGCTAAAGCCCAGCTAGAAATTAATCTGGCTTCAGCAGTCAAGGACAACAAGAAATGTTTCTATAAATATGTCAACAGCAAAAGAAAGACCAGGGAGAGCCTCTATCCCCTGCTAGACGCAGGAGGAAATGTGGCAACAAGTGCTGAGGAGAAGGCTGAGGTGCTTAATGCCTTCTTTGCCTCAGTCTTTAATAACAAGACCAGTTGTACTGAGGGAATCCAGCCTCCTCAGCCAGAAGACAGAGACTGGGAGAACGACCCCCCCACAATCCAGGAGACAGTCAGTGACCTACTGCATCACATAGACACACACAAGTCTATGGGACCGGATGGGATACACCCGAGGGTGCTGAAGGAGCTGGCTGGGTGCTCGCCAAGCCGCTTTCCATCATTTCCCAGCAGTCCTGGCTGACCGGGGAGGTCCCGACAGATTGGAAACTGGCCAATGTGACGCCCATCTATAAGAAGGGTCGGAAGGATGATCCGGGAAATTACAGGCCTGTCAGCTTGACGTCGGTGCCCGGGAAGCTGATGGAGCAGCTCATCCTGAGCACCATCACACAGCACATGCGGGACAACCAGATGCTCAGGCCCAGTCAGCATGGGTTTATGAAAGGCAGGTCCTGCTTGACAAACCTGATCTCCTTCTACGACAGGGCGACCTGCTTATTGGGTGAGGGAAAGGCTGTGGATGTTGTCTACCCTGACTTCAGTAAGGCCTTTGACACCGTTTCCCACAGCATTCTCCTGGTGAAACTGGCTGCTCGAGGCTTGGATGGGCACACGCTTTGCTGGGTAAAAAACTGGCTGAATGGCCAGGCCCAAGGAGTGGTGGGGAATGGAGTTAAATCCAGTTGGTGGCCGGTCACGAGTGGTGTCCCCCAGGGCTCGGTGTTGGGGTCACTCCTGTTTAACATCTTTATTGATGAGCTAGACGAGGGGATCGAGTGCACCCTCAGTCAGTTTGCAGATGACACCCAGTTGGGTGGGAGTGTTGATCTGCTCGAGGGTAGGGAGGTTCTGCAGAGGGATCTGGCCAGGCTGGAGCGATGGGCTGAGGCCAACTGGAGGAGTTTCAATAAGGCCAAATACCAGGTGCTGCCCTTGGGCCACAACAACCCCCAGCAGCGCTACAGGCTTGGGGAGGAGTGGCTGGAGAGCTGCCAGTCAGAGAGGGACCTGGGGGGGTTGATTGATAATGAGCCAGCAGTGTGCCCGGGTGGCCAAGAAGGCCAATGGCATCCTGGCTTGTACCAGCACTAGCGTGGCCAGCAGGGACAGGGAAGGGATCTTGCCCCTGTACTCGGCCCTGGTGAGGCCGCCCCTCGATGACCAGGTTCAGTTTTGGGCCCCTCACTCCAAAAAGGCCATTGAATGACTCGAGCGTGTCCAGAGAAGGGCAACGGAGCTGGTGCAGGGTCTGGAGCACAGGTCTGATGGGGAGCGGCTGAGGGAACTGGGGGGGTTTAGTCTGGAGAAGAGGAGGCTGAGGGGAGACCTCCTGGCCCTCTCCAACTCCCTGAAAGGAGGGTGCAGAGAGGGGGGAGGAGTCTCTTGAGCCAAGGAACCAGCGGCAGGCCAAGAGGGAATGGCCTCAAGCTGCGCCAGGGCAGGGTCAGACTGGCTCTTAGGAAGGATTTCTTTGCAGAAGGGGTTGTTGGGCGTTGGAATGGGCTGCCCAGGGCAGGGGGGGAGTCCCCATCCCTGGAGGGGTTGAAGAGTCGGGTTGACCCAGCACTGAGGGATCTGGTGGAGTTGAGAATGGTCAGTGTGAGGTTCATGGTTGGACTGGAGGAGCTTCAGGATCTTTTCCAACCGAGATGATTCTGGGATTCTGTAAAAATAAACCTAAGGTACAGTCTGAAAACTTTTTTTTCTGTTTACACATTTGCAAACAAAATTAAGTTTTAGATTCTCTTTAGGTAATAACACTATCTACAAATTTCAGCTGTCCACACTCCATTCTCCAGTGAGAAAACTACATCTCTCTGAACTGAGCACCTACTGATTTACATTATTTTAGTGACACAAATGCTGATATCTGTAAATGGCTAAGTCCAATTCTCACTTTTAAAATTATAACAGCACCAAAGGCAATAATCCATTGCTATAAAACTGAGAGTATCACCAAGTGTCAGGTCGGACCCATAATATCCCACAATTTTCAATACTTTGTTGTTCAGAATTCACATCTTAAAAAAATTATTTGGTTTACCATTATAATGCAATTTTCAAACTAACAAAAAGACAGTGACACAAAGATGCTTCAGAGTTAAAAGTAGAAGACACAGACATCACTATGGCATTACTGCTTGCAACAGTCATTGTACTGGGTGTGGCTGAGCCGGAATTGGTTTTCCCCTGTAGCAGCCCCCATGGTGCTGTGGTTTATGTTGGGAGCTGGCAGGGTGTTGATAGCACCCTGGTGGTGTGGCTACTGCTGAGTGGTGCTTACACAGCACCAAGGCTCTTTCCGACATTTCCCCCCCTCCCACAGTGGGACGGGGTGGGCAAGATCTTGGGAGGGGACACAACCAGGACAGCTGACCCCAACTGACCAAAGGGATATTCCAGACCATCTGACGGCTGCTCAGTATAAAGCTGGGAGAAAGGAGGAAGGGGGGGGGGTCACCCTTGGTCCTCCGAGGCAACCCCTCCGCGTATGGGAGCCCTGCTTCCTGAGAAGGCCCGACATCGCCTGTTCATGGGAAGTAGAGAATAAATCTGTTTGCTTTTTTTGCTTCCGCGCGCGGACCTTTGCTTCGCTTTGCTTATATTAAAACTGCTGTTGTTTTACCCACAAGGGTTGGTTGTTTTGTTTTCCTATCTTATTTTCTTTCCCCTCTTTGCCCTGTTGAGAAAAAGGGGAAGGGGGGGAAGTGATAGAGCGACTTGGTGGGTACCTGGCATTTAGCCAAGGTCAAACCACCACAGTCATGCACATGAATGAAAAAAATAACTGGTCACAGTAATAAGGATAAGTAAGCAGTATATAAGAATTTGTATCATACAAAGCAGCCTTTACTTATTATCTCTTCCTTAGACCAAAAGAAAAATCACAGAAATCCCTAAATCTAAAAACTATTATAAAATACTAGTTCAAGCTAACAGCAACACAGATAAGCTACCATGTAACAAACAGGCTTGCAGACTTTCAAATTGGTTTCAAGTATTGCCTTAGATGTAACTGGACTGGAGAACACTAGCAAGCAATGATAAGCATGCTTCAGACTCCAGAATTTACCTTCTTAGCAGCAGAGTAAATGCACTCAAATGGTCAGCTCATTTCAGAATCCAAGCTGTATGTAGGTTTCCACTGTTAGCCAGCTAATTTAAAGTTAGGTCAAACATATTTATCTAAAATTGCAATCAAAGAAATTAGCAGGCGACTAATGAGTAGGCAGAACCCATGTCTCACTGATTTCTCAGGCGTTCAAATGTTTTTGCCCTCTTAGTTCTAATTCAGAAAAACAAGATTATTTTTTTATTTGAAACACACACCATACTACTAACAGTTTTTGCAAACAAAATTTCATCCCTCACATCTGGGTTTAACCATTTACTTCAATTAATTTATTTAAGTCACAGCCACCTCTATTTTGAGCTTGGAATCCTGCTTCATCCACCAACAGTTGTCTTCTGCTACCTTCCTCTTTTAAAACCCAAAGAAAAATCCTATCTGTTTTCCAGAAACACTGTTGTGAAATAACTGTGGTCACTAATGGAAGCTTCCACATAAGTGCTTTACATGGTCTTAGCAAAATGGCACCATACCATCACTTTTCTGAGAAATTATGAGTCACAAAGTTTTCAAATAAAGGCTGATTCAAATAAAGTTACATTTAAAACAATACAGCTATCATGAACTATACTGTTCTCAATACCACCACTCAATTTCATCTCATTTATAAAGTGCAAAACCAAACAACCTAACACAGCAGCACAGCGTGTAAACTTATTAACAATGAAGGCAATTAACTTCCAGTGGAAGATGTACACATTTAATGGATGATGCACACAGTCCTGGTGGAGCAAGCAGGAACTTCATTACTGTGTTATGCTACCGGCTTAAAAATGAGCTACCCTCAGCAGAGATAGGCATTTTACAGCATAATAGTTCTCTAGCAGTGTCTTTTTAGGAAGAGGGGAACTGTAAAACACCTAATACAAACAGATATAACTACTTCATAGATCTGCATGGTATTTACAAAGCAAAAGCAGAAAATACAGCATTTGTAAGAAAATATGACTGGGGTGGGGAGGAAATTTATATGTTTGGTGGACTTTCTTTTTTTTGTGTGTATGTGTTTGCTTTTTTTTTTAAAAAAAAAGAAAAAATTTTTGTAAGGGAACCATTAATTCACATACAATATAACAATGTGCTGCATATGGACTTGCACATGTGATAAGTTAGCTAGTAAGGCTGCCATCCTTAACTATTATCAAAGGCATATTTCTTAGCTAACTGTACACAATCCTTTACACATTCTGTAACTGCTATATAATAGAGCCATGCAATTTCAGGACAACAAAACTCAGGAAATCAAACTAATCTCAACTGAAACATGATACACTGCAAGAATTCTAATTTCTCCCAAAGGAAACACTTAGCTTTTCAAAGATATTATAAATAATACATGTATATTTTCACTTGTACCCACATTTCAAATCAAAGAAGCTGCCTGAATAAGACCAGATCAACTAGAAGCATATAAAAGCAGAAACTTCCCTCTAAAATAATTTTATTAGTGAAATGGTACCAAAGATAACAAGTATACAAGGAATCTCTTTGCTCTATGCTACTTACAAATCATAAGACAGCTGTTGCAAGACACAATCCTTCACAGTCTTTCTATAAGCATACAGATTTGTCATTCTTTTATCAGAATAAGCTGTTTACCAGTCAACATCGTTTGGCTTAAACATAATGAAAATGACTGCCTATACTTTACACAGTAAAGCATTTTCTATCTTCTTAAATGTACACAATAGCAAGAACATAAAAACCTATTAAAAAAAGAGTGATTAAGCAGCTTCGCAATCAAATTGGGTTTCATTACCTTTGGAATCGGGCAAATTTTTCATTCCCTGTAATATGCCTTTTTTTTTCCCCCAAGAATTAACTATGCAAAGGAAAAGAAAAACAAATTCAAAGCAAATAGCTAATATGCTATTAAGTTTTTTCTTAACTGAAAGAAATAACTTCTCATTAGGTAAGGCAATTAAGTAATTTGATTGTATTAAGTTGTATTAAAAATAATCTACTTGATTTTAGGTATAAATTTTAAAGGTATGACTCTTAAGAAATCTCACAATGATGAAACTGATTAAATTAGTTCAGAGAGTACAATGTTTTACCTTGACAAAAATATGTCTTTTGTCATTCTCTTCTTACATGCTTTCTCTTTAAAGAATGATTATCCCCTCATCTTTGCATACAATTCCTTTTATATCGCCTAACAGGTATTGGAGATTATGATGGAGAGGTAACAATTAAGGCCATCCAAATGTAGATTAAATGTCTAAAGGGCTGTCTTTGATGCAGGTGATCAGAAAATGCTTTGTATTCAGCTACTACTTTTGTACAGTGGTGGTCCCCAAGATTCATCTTCACTTTCACCTATAAATCTCTTCCAAAAAATAAAAGTTAAAATGGAGCTTTAGTAGTTTAACAAGTGAATTAATCATTCTGACAAATCACTTGCATTCTTGTCTACAGCATAGTGGTGGCAAAATAGCAGTAGAGATCATGTAAGATTTAGCTGAAAATGAGTAATAGCACACACACATTTCTAAAAAATACCACATTATTCTAAGAAGGCACTAAAGCTTCTGCTTGTGCTCCCATATTTTTTTTTTAAACAAATAAGAAAAAAATTATTTTCATAATGGCACCTGTACTATTTGCAGCTGAACAGACACACTGCAGTACGGCTCAAAACAAAGCTGTAAGTTCTAATAATATCATACAGATGTGCTGACTTCTGGAAGGACAAAAATAAACAACAAAACAAAATAACCCACTAAGCTAACCTATTATCTATAACATGGCAATGTTCCTTTTAGGAACAGAAAAGTAGCATGTTTTGTTCAAATACTTTAAAAGAAATAATAATTTTAGGGATATTAGTAAGAAATTGTTTTAAATAAACCCCAAGAATCTCAAGCAGTAAGCAAATGAAAAACGAAGTAGTCAGTGGGCATTTAATGTAAGAACCATAAAACTCTGTTTATGTTTAAAAACCCTTTATAGTTGTCATTTACAACAAGAAAGTGTGTATATTTATGCACCATTTCCAAGCACATCAAACAGTACACATTGAAGTTTTTGTGGATTTTTTAACCCACAAAGTAAAACAACACAAAATTCATCAACAAGCAGTATTTTAAACAACCTTCAATGCATATCTTCAGCTTTTTTTGGATAGTACAGGTTTACATCTTTCAGTTTCTACTTATTTGTAACAGCTTATGGCAAAACTTAACAAAAATCATTTTACAAATAAGTACAGCCATCATGAAAACGCATGGATTTTCAGAGATGAATAGTTCTGATGGCATCTGCCTTTTCATGGTATAACTACTGGTCCACCACTCTCTTACTTTACAGCAAGAAATCAACAAAGCTATCACAAGAATTGTAAGAGCTATTAGTACTATCACCATGTTCAGGTTGATTGCTTTGACATTTTCTTCCTCATTCTGGGAAATAAAAGCTTTGGATTTCATTCCTTAGTTGAGTCAGAGATCTATTTTTTGCTTTAAACCTCCTCCATTTTAACTGAGAGGTTTTTGTCATTTGGTTGATAGTTTCCATTCTGTTGTAGTTTGACTTCATCAGTCCTTTGTGTATCTCTATTACCTACTTCCTTGTCAGCTTCTGAATTCGGATCCTCTTTAGGGTGATCTTTGTCCTACCAAAGATAAAATTATTTTACAAAAAAACCCCAAAACATACTCTTAGCATTACAGGATATGACTTCAAACCAACTCCTGGTATTTTGATTACCTCAATTTACACGCCTATCCTTTCTCAGCAATTTTTTTTTTTTTATTTTTTTTCTTTTCAATTGGCTGAAGTTACACACTTATCACAACCCATCATCCAAGAAATCATTTCCATAAAGTTATCTGTGTTTATCATCAATACTCAGGTAAAACAGAACAAGCAGCATCATGGGACCTATGAGAAACAGCCCCAGAAATTAAGACTTCACCATACTTTTCAAATAAAGCAGGATTACAATTTTTTCTTTCATATTTTTTGTCAGGTAACTGATAAATTTTATGGGAATTATTGGGTAAGACAATTACTTTAGCATGTGAACAGTCACCTAAATCAGCTGTTTTACAACAGCTGAATAATTCTGAGTACCACAAACTACTCTTTAAAGGCATGCTGCTTTTCAAATTCTAAGATTAAACAATTTGAAGCTATTTCTTTTCTTAATCACACCACCTTCTATTTTGCAAGGGAAAAATCCCATACTACTCTTCCTCAAATCTTCAACTACACTCCTTCAGAGTTCAATATGCAGCCCAGAACCAAAGCAACCAGGGAGAGGCTGAACTGCAGAGTGAAAGTTTATTAAACATCTTTTCAGCTTGACAGCCTGTGCTGGTTTTGACTGGAATAGAGTTAATTTTCTTCACTGTAGCTAGTATGGGGCTGTGTTTTGAATTTGTGCTGGAAACAGTGTTGATGATACAGGGATGTTTTAGTTACTGCTGAGCAGTGCTTACACAGAGTCAAGGCCTTTTCTACTCCTCACCCCACCCCACCAGCAAGGGGGCTGGGGGTGCACAAGAAGTTGGGAGGGGACACAGCTGGGACAGCTGACCCCAACTGACCAAAGGGATATCCCAGACCATATGGCATCACGCTCAGCATATAAAGCTGGGGGAAGAAGTAGTGGGGGACATTCAGAGTGATGGCGTTTGTCTTCCCAAGTAACTGTTATGCACGATGGAGCCCTGCTGTCCTGGAGATGCCTGAACACCCACCTGCCCATGGGAAGTGGGCAATGAATTCCTTGGTTTGCTTTGCTTGCATGTGCAGCTTTTGCTTTACCTATTAAATGGGCTTTATCTCAACCCACGAGTTTTCTCACTTTACTCTTCTGATTCTCTCCCCATCCCATGGGGGGTAGGGGGGGAGGGGGAAGGAGGGAGTAAGTGGATGGGTGAGATTTAGTTGCTGGCTGGGGTTAAACCACAACACAGCCAAACTAACCCTGAACTCTGCTGCTTAGTTACACAATCTGCTTCCTGCCTGCTCATACAGATAGGCAGCCAGCCAATTCCTAACATATGGCACAGAACAGAAGAGAGAGTGAAACCAAAACAAAATATTTCCATAACCTATTCACACAAGCTCCTATACATCCAGTAAAGTTCAAACACACAGACTTCTCAATCTGGCCTACTAATATCAACTGGAGAATGACTTTCATGTCTCCAACTGGCAAAACCTAAACCCAAGTGGCAATAATTTGGTAAGGAAAATGGGAAAAAGAAGGGTGAGGAAAAGAAAGAAGGGAGGGAATACCAATAATTGTTCCACTTGCAGCACTCCACTCTGCTTATCACTTCATCACATAGCTTACCTTCAAAGTAGTGGTGCTTTTGTCAGATTTTTCCTTTCCCTCTTTTTCTTTACTACTTTTTTTCTTGGAGGTGGAGTGTTCCCCTTCTCTTCTTTCATTATTTGTATCCTTTTCTCTTTTTTTTTCTTTCTTGTTTCTGTTTAAAAAATTTTTTACTCAAATCAGAATTTGATCCAACATACTACCAATGCATACACTGGGTGTACTGTACAGTAAACTACACAGTACAGTAACTAAGAATGTCGGTATCCTGATTTGCTTTCCTTTAGAAAGTTTCAGTCACCTTCAAACCATTTAACTGCAAACTAAACTCTCATCTGGGTGGTTTCAAAAAAAGAAAAAAACCAAACCAAAACACAACAAGAACCCCAAAACACCAACCACAAACCAAGACATAAAAAACCCCCCTTCATAAAGACAAGGGAAGAGAGCTAAAGAATGCATGTGTTCAGTATACACAGTATTTGCAAAGAGGAATCCAAATTAATCTGTATCTGATGAAGGGCTTTTATTGATTTGAAGCAAATTTGCACTGTTAACAGATTTAAAACACTCCTGCTGAAAGCATACCAAAGATCAAATCCATTAAGTGTTTTTTTGTTTTAAATTAAAACTGAATCATACTGACCAATTGAAATTATCTGAGATGACTAGTGAAAAGGCAGTAAATCAATGAAAATATTTCCCAAATTGTTTAAGATATGTATGTGCATCCACCTTCAAGTGTTCTGTTTATTGAAAAATAGACCTTTTCCTTCGAAAATTATTATTCATGGACTTTTTGCATAACAAAAAAAAAAAAAATCCAGAAGAAACACAAGTTGAGTTAGCTCCTTTCATAACATTGATCTCTAGATCACATTTCAATTTAACCAAAATACTATAACTTTTTCCTCCTTTATTCCTCATTAACTTTTATGTTTACATCAAACTGACCTTCTTGGAGAAGGAGTTTGTGAAGACTTTCTTCTTGTTGTTTTTGGAGACTTGGAGGGACTTCTACTCTTCCTTTTATGCCTTTCTCTAGAGGACCAATAAATTCAAGAACACCAAAAAAGAAAAATAAACCCAGGAACTGCATAAAACCAGAAAGCTCTTAAAATGATCTGACACAACTAAGTAAATATCCCCAAATTTAACATTATATATCACCAATAATATATGAACTGTACAAAGCAAAAAGCTTAAATCACATGTTTCAGTTTGATGGGAAAGGGGAGAAGGGGAGAATGGAAGTGGGAAGTAGGGAAAAAAAATTGTGCCCTTTCGTATTTTAGTTTTATGTTTATCCTCACATGCTTGTACTTATACCTGATAACAATGGAAACACTGAACTCACTAATCCTGTATTAATTAAGAGTTTCTTCAGTCAGGAAAATAATCCAATTGAATGAAAAGTAACATTAAGACAAAAGGCATAACTTGAGCAATACAAACTTCAAAACTTAACATTACAAGCTTAAGATCACTGGAATTTCAGTTCAGCATGACTGAAGCCTGTAGATTTCTCTTGGAAAAAGAGCCTGATTCTCCTCTTCCTCTGGTCTGTGCCTCTTTCTTCAGCTAGGAATCAAAAATAGCCATCTGATTTCTAGCACTTGCATGCTGTTTGTTAGTAAAACAAGGTGAGCTGCCACCTAGTTCTTAGAAGGTCTCATATGTTCTATTCCACCTCCACCTCTTCCTCCAAAAAGATGAATAGAAGACTATTTGTCCAATATTTTACACTCTTCAGAAAAAGGATCTGCATCTTCAAAAATGGTCCCAACTCAACGCTGCAGTGTAAATCCAGACAGCTGAAATGCCAGTTTGTTGGATATTCTTCTCCTGAATGGTTTGTAACCATTTCAACTATCAATCACCAAAGTAAGTACCTGTTGTGGTTTGAACTCAGCCGGTAGCCAATTGCCACATGGCCACTTGTTTACTTCCAATGCTCCAAGGATCATCAGGATCCAGCCTTTCAGCTGGGCTCCCTCTCAGCCCAAGGAAAGTTAACTCTATCCTGGCCAAAACCAGGACAGTACCCCTAAATACAAGCTAACCAGGACTTGGTAGCCCGACCTATTGACAAATACTTTTCAGAATAACAGAACTACTGAGGCTGGAAGAACCCTCTGGAGACCACCTAGTCCAGACCCCCACCCTCCCAAAACAGGATTAATTAGAGCAGGTTACTCAGGGCCATGTCCAGTCAGGTTTTTAATATCTCCAAGGATGGAGACTCCACAATCTCTCTGGGCAACTGATTCCAGTTTGCCCAAAAAATGCATAATTTAAACATTAGAAAAAAACCCTTTTATTTCCCATATTTCAATATATGCCCTCTCACTGGCCATCACTGAGAAGTCGGGCTCCATCTTCTTCACACTCTCCCATCAGATATTCAATACACAGTGATAAGTTACCCCCTCAGCCTTCTCTTCTCCAAGCTAAACAATCCCTGCCCTCTCACCCTCTCCTTGTATGACAAATATATATAAAACCCATGTATTTCTCTCATCTTCCATCTTCAAAAAGAACACTGTCCCTGTTTCATGGCATCTGTGAGAGACAAGAAACCAGGCCTGCAAGAAACTAAGAAAAACATCCTGAGAAAGCAAAAGTTGAGGCTGATCGAAGAAATGCCTCAAACACTCACAAGACAAAACTCTGAGTCCCAGGGTGGATGGTGTGGAGGTCGAAGCTGATAAGGCTGCCCCAATAACACAAGATGCAGCTGGAGGAGGGAGCCCTGTGGAGACAGGACGGCTCTGCTCTGGGGCACCTGGCCAAAACTTCAAGGGCCATCTGTCCGGTGAATGACCTTTGCTTCATTATCCACAAAATGCATATTAAAGTTAACACCCCTCAGTATGCTAATGAAGGCTGACATGATCATGCTAATTACATCATCCCATGAAACTCCTGAGCCCTCCCCATACATGGGATATGTAGGTATGTGGGTCGACCTGGGGGACGGACCCAAGGAAAGTGGGTATAAATTGAGGGGGGGCAAAGGGGGAGGCCTGGAGAGTGCAGTGAAGTGAAAAAGGCAGATGCCTCCTGGAACCCTCGCTGGCGGGATCGATGCAGAAACCCAGACTGGTGATCTCTATTCCTCTATTCTCTCTATCTCCCTCCTTCCCGTTTCCCATTAAGCAATGCAAGGCATATTGTATTGCTTGCCACAACTCGCTATATACTTAGCCAATTATCGTGTGTTCAATTAGTACATTGTGGGTAGTTAATAAATGTTTGGACTTGGAGACTTGTTGTCCGCTCCATTGGGGCTTTGCGAATCTGAGTCACTTGTCTCCCTCATCTGAGCGGGACGTGACAGCATCTGTACAAAAAATTAATTTCATACCAAAGTAGGGCTTTGTACTGCAAGTCCATTAGAAGAGATGCACTAAATTTCACTAGAATACTCTACCCAAGTACATGACACTTGAGCATTCTGTGATGCTTTCTTAAATAGCAGGATGCTTAAAAGGGGAGCATAACTGTTGCAAACTAGAGTATGAACTTTTTGTAACATCCAGCTAACTACACTTGCTATTCGGCATTAGCAACTGGGTCTTCCACCAAAGCTCTTATATAAGCTACACATTTCTGTATTGGGCTTATGTGGCAAGGTTTTGGTAGCAGAAGAGGGGGCTACAGAGGTGGCTTCTGTGAGAAGCTGTAAGGAACTGAAGGAAGTAATGCCTCAAACATTCATCGACACAGAAAACCTCAAGGACCAGCTGTGGCCTTTGTGATTAGTCTAAGGAATGTCCCCCAAGGAAGCAGGAGTGTACGGAAGGATGCCCCCCCACTCCCTTACAGTTGTACTGACAAGCTCCTTAGATAAGCCTCAAAGGGGGGAAACTGGACCGAGTGAAACCAAATGTTTCCCCTCAAGCACAAGGACTGCTAATCACTGGCTCCACTGTGTAAGCCCAAAGAGGTGACAAGAACTGATAAGAGGTGAGCATTTCTGCCCCAAGAGTGGGATGACTGCTCAAGAAGTATGAAGTCAGCAAAAATCTGTGGGAACAGAGGAAAAACCAAAGGTGGGCAGGGTGAGTACAACCACCGACTCAATTGGACAAGGGGTGGTGCACCCCATTCCCCCCAACGCATGCGCAGAACCCCTGCTCCACCTTTTCCTCGTCTCTCATGGGAATGAGTTTGTGGAATCCCTGCCCCTCCTCGTCTAGTATGCTAATCAGCTGATAAGATGAGCTTAAAAGGCGACAGAAACTTTGCTGGGTGTGCACCCACCACCTGAGACAGATCTGGATCCAGGGGTGCTGATCTGGATTGCTTTGACCCTCTCCTCTCCTTTCTTTTTCTTTCTTTTTCTTTCTTTTTCTTTTCTTTCTTATAGATTTATAAGAGACCACATTGCTTATTACCCTTTTCCAAGTTTAAATTGCTTTCTACCGCAAGTAAAACATTTTAACCAGTCGTTTGGTGTCGTTTCACCTTAATTTAACCCGAGGGGATCACAGAACTGTTGCGATTCTCTGGGCTTCCAGTCCGGGCTGTGACAGAAGCTGCCAGAAGCTGCCCCCATGTCCGACAGAGCCAGTGCCAGCTGGCTCCGAGATGGACCCACCACTGGCCAAGGCCGAGCCCACCAGCAACGGTGGTAGCGCCTCTGGGAGACCATATTTGAGAAGGAGAAAAAACTGCTGCGCAACTGCAGCTGGAGAGAGGAGTGAGAATGTGTGAGAGCAACAACCCTGCAGGCACCCAGGGCAGGGCAGAAGGAGGGGCAGGAGGTGCTCCAGGCACCGGAGCAGAGATTCCCCGGCAGCCCGTGGGGCAGCCCTTGGTGAGGCAGCTGTGCCCCGCACCCAGGGAGGTCACCGGGGGAGCAGAATCCACCTGCAGCCTGGGGGGGACCCCACGCTGGAGCAGGGGGATGCCCGAAGGAGGCTGTGACCCCGTGGGGGACCCACGCTGGAGCAGTCTGTCCCTGAAGGACTGACTGCACCCTGTGCAGAGGACCCACGCCGGAGCAGTTCATGAAGAACCGCAGCCCGTGGGAAGGACCCACGTTGGAGAAGTTTGTGGAGGACTGTCTCCATGGGAGGGACCCCACGCTGGAGCAGGGGAAGAGGGTGAGGAGGAAGGAGCGGCAGAGACAACGGGTGATGAACTGAGCACAACCCCCATCCCCTGCCCCCCTGTGCTGCTGGGGGGGAGAAAGTAGAGAAATTGGGAGCAAAGCTGAGCCTAGGAAGAAGGGAGGGGTGGGGGGAAGGTGTTTTAAGATTTAGTTTTTATTTTCTCATTATCCTACTCTGATTTGATTGGCAATAAATTAAACTAATTTCCCCAAGTCGAGTCTGTTTTGCCTTTGACGGTAATTGCTGAGTGATCTCTCCCTGTCCTTAGCTCGACCCACAAACCTTTTGTTATATTTTTCTATCCCCTGTCCAGCTGAGGAGGGGGAGTGATAGAGCAGCTTAGTGGGCACCTGGTGGCCAGCCAGGGTCAACCCACCACAAATACTTATCTAATTCAACACTCCTGTGGCATACAGGCAGAAAATGTTATGTTTTCAAAGCTGACAAAACTCTCTCTACTCTGTGCAGGTATTCAACCCATGAAATAATGTTAACAATGCATTAAAACAGGAAGCTGCATATGCTTGAAGAAGCCACAGTATTTTGCCCATAAATCTCCAAAACAACATGGACATTTCATATAACCCAAACAGAATGTTCAGAAACCATTACAGTCTTTTCTGCATTATATGAACCATGAACTCCTGAGTTTTGAGGGCTATGGAAATTTTGCCTTTGTCCAGGGAAGTGATGATAATACATAGAACTTTTCCCAATTCATCCAGCATTTCATTCTCTCAAGGTAACAGATAAAATTTGGTATCTAAATTTGACACGTGATATTACTGAACTCCGTAATTGCTGAGGTATTCAGAAAGGACTTTTTCCACCAAAGCTTCTGAATTTAAGTTAGCTGCAACACTTTTATAATATACCTGAGTTAGTTCACTTACAGAGCTTATAATCAATCTCACAGCCTCCTTTTGCTGTACTGAATTTATCCAGACTTCTACCCAGTTTACCCTCCCTCAGAGGCAAAAACAACAGCTAGATTAACCATGAATGCTTTGCTGTTTACCATCAGCATGGTTAAGGAATGTTAAATTTTACTTGTATCTGGCCATTTAACCAGCTAAACAAGGTATCCTTATCTTCCAGCTGAGATATGTTCACTTTCTGAATGGCTAGCCAGCCAAATGACATGCTTGCTTCCTGCTGTTCAGCCATCCAGCCAAGAAAATTCATTGCCCACCATCCTTAAGATGGCTAAGTGGCAAATACTACCACCCAACTGTTTGTAAATGTCCTGGTTTAACCAGGATAGGGTTAAGTTTCCCCAGCAGTGGGGGGGAGCTCTAGCCGGGGTTATTCAGATACCATGCGGACGTCACATCCTGGCAGGTCACATTTCCTGGCGCGGGAGCGCGGTGCACTCGTGGTTTTGTACATCTGCTCCTCTCACTGCTGTATTTGGTAGCTATTTTGCTCTGTTCATTGCTATCACTATTACTGTTATTGTTATTGTTGTTGTTTGTTGTGTTGCTATTGCATTGTTGTATTAAACCTTTCCTTATTTCAGTCTTGGGGCTTTGTATTTCACTCCCTTTGTGGGGGAGAGGCAGCAGCCGCGTGGTCTCAGACCCCGGCAGGGGCTAAACCATTACAGTAAACCCAACAATTGCTCTACAGACCAACACTGTACAGTATGTAAGTAACCAAGGAACTATGTAACAGTGACTCAAACTTCCATCGGGACAAAGATGTCCCTCTATCATAACTTTTGGATGACTCCAACACAGAGAAAAGGTATAAGAACCATCTACTTACTGTCCTCAAGGACTATACTATACAGTTATGTGAAAGGCAAGCAGCAGCTGCCCAACAAGAAACTATTTTCTATCAAGCATCTTTTTAACAGACTTTATAGGGTAATCTACAAAACAAAAATTACAAAGTGAATTAATAAGCGACATGGTGATATTGATACATAAAAATTAGGATGCGCATTTTAATGGTGCGTCACTCTACTGACAAGTCCAAAAAAGCATGAAAAAATTCTAACAAACCTGCTGGAGCTACGAGATCTTCTTGAAGAGCTGTAGCTTCTTGGGGGTGTTCTGGGTATCTTCTCTTTCTTCTTCTCTTTTTCTCTTTCTTGCTCCTTCTTATCCTCATCTTTTTCCTTCTCTTTGTCCCCTCTGTCCTTATCTCCCTCCTTGTCCTTAATCTTCTCTCTGTCCTTCTCCCCCTCTTTCTCAACATCATCTTTTTCCTTGTTCTGGTCTACCTCTTTCTCGTCCTTTTCCCTGTCCCTATCCTTGTCTCTGGCTCTCTCTCGACCTTTGTTTTGCTCTTTCTCCCCGTTTCTTTCTTTATCTCGCTCTCTTTCCCTTTCTTTGTCTCTGTCCCGGTCTCTCTCCTTCTCTCTGTTTCGGTCTCTATCTTTCTCCTTTTCTTTGTCTCTTTTCTTGTCCCTGTGAAAAGCCAAACAGAAATCCATTAAATTAATCTTTGAACTTTCCAATAAAAGGTACAACTAACTCTTTAACATACAGTAATTGTTCAAGAGAAAATACATGTTTCTGTTGAAAAATAGTAATTATAAAATGTTATTAGATCACAGCTTTGGCTGGAAGATTATATTTTGGTAAAGGATTATTTGGAAGTGCGAGACTCTGAACCATCTTTCCTTTCTGGCAGAGAAGAGACACATGACTCCTAGATCTGCCTCTAGGATATATGAAAATGAACAATTGTTCAGAGACAAAAACAGGAGAAAGCACAAAAGAAGTAGTTGATCGCCAGGCCTTTTCATGTCCAAGAGGACCAGACTGACAGAAGTTGTTGTGTCTATTGGTATTGGTACCTATTCTAGGATTCTTAAAGATTCTCAGACTCCAGATGTGAAAGGCCCTACACACAGTCCTCACCTTTCTTCATTGGAAGAAGTGTTTGGTTACTAATAAATAGTAGGCTTGTTTCATGGTCTGTGACCTGAAGACTTTGGTTCCCAACAAGTTTTGGCAAATACCTCTTTTAGATGTACCACAGAAGGAATGTAAGATCATAAAGATGAAACAGCACACATTCCCTGCAATAACAAGGGGTCTCACAACGACCCAAGAAGCACCTTCCACTTATTTATCACAGAAATTTCATTGGACTTGCCCCTTCCAGTGAGCAGATATCTCAAGAAGCTCTAGACAACAGCAGATTCAAAAGGATCCATCAACAAAGCCCAGCTATGTAGCCTACTCCTAACTGTTCCCACTGAGGTCCACAGATCTGCAGTTCTCTTTCCCACAAAACATTTCCCCTCAGAAAACAAGAGACAACTGCACAACCTAAGTATAAAGCTCCCTTTAAGAGTCAGGGGAATTACAGAGATGAAACAGAAAGAAAAGTACCAAGGCTTCTATTCATGAAGCGACTTTCATAGGCACTTTTGTTTTGTGAATATTCACTATTTCATCCCTCAGAAAATTATGTTATCATCCAAGGAGATAAAGGAATTATCTTGTTGGAATTTCAGTTCAATAATTAGACAATCAGACTTAAAAATTAATAACTAGGTAAAATATAGTCATATTAGATCCTGAAATGTAAATATGCCCCATAACAAACATATGCGTTTGTGCCTACAACAGTGCATGGCCAATATGAAATAGCCAAAGGCAAAAATAAAAGCTCGTGCACAAAAACTTTATACATATTCTCAGAACATGGGCTCAAGTTTAACCTGAATCCAATCTATATCTGTTGAGAAGGTTGAAAAAGCATCATCCACTTTTTTGTGTGTTGCACGGGCTACACGGAGCATACCTAATCCGTTGGTTAAAGTCTGACAATTAAAATTACCTATTTTCAATCAGCTTGCACATTGGTATAAATATAGACTAGACATTGGTATCAAAGTTTAGGTACCTCAGTGTTGTGGTTAACCCCCATAGGCATGATATGAGTTTACTATGAAGAAAATTAACTATATGCCAGCCAGCCAAAACCAGTACACTTAGCATAAAAATTGACTTTCTATTCTTTTGTCCCACAAACAAAGCCTAGGGACAGGCTAAAGCATTTAGAGATTCCATCCTTTGCCATCACCTAAAAGGTTTGTTAGATTTTTTTTTTCAAAAACTTTGTACTGTGTGCTAAGAACAGTATAATTTCTTCAGAACTGAACTCACCAAGAATGAGAGTGACTTCTTGATTTCTGCCTTTCCCTAGATCTAGACCGTTTTTTCAGGGGACTTCTGGATCTGCGTCTGTCCTTGTGTCTTGAGAGAGATCTGTTGCCAGATCTACTTTTATATGAAAAACGCCAGAAGAAAAATACTTCAATATTGAAACTTCATAAAAATTAGGTCAACCAAGAAGGGAAAAACCACACATAAATCTTGCCTCACTATATAAAATTATATAGTTACACCTCAGTAATATACTGCCTACCAACATTTTTGTAAATACAGATACTTTAAGCTTCACCAGGTGCACATGCTCTCCTTTGAAACAATGCACCATTTATGTAATACTGATGTTTCATAACTTCCATGAATATTCTGGAAAAATATAAATTAATATCATATTAGGATAACTGTCCTTAGTAAATCTAGTGCATAAAATTACTATAGACAATTTCTAATAGCTTGTAAAAATAATTAAGTTACATTTTTTTTCTTTTCCAGGCCCAGTCACTTATTGCAGTCTTGGTCAATGAAGAAAGAGGGCTTTAACTGGCCTCTTTGTTCTCCAGCCTAACAATTCAATTGAACTTTAAAAAAATAAAAAGAACCCCACTATGTCTGGTTCAGCATTTAGTCAAGTTACCTTTTCAGTTGAAAGGATATGTTAGCATGGATTTGAATTATAAGAGTTCTCAAGAAAAGGAACGAGTATTTACTACACGATAAATAATGAATGCAAATAGTGTGCAGATACTCCAATAAAAATCCAATTAAAGTCTGAGAAACATATATAGTACAGTCTCAGATTTGATGAAGAAAACAAGACTTTTAAAAATTACTATACTTTTTTTCCCCAAAAAATATTACCTATATTTGGAAGATCATATTCCCTAGGAAAACAAAAATAAAAAGCTGAATTTGAACAGTAAGTTTCAAAAGAACACATCATTGGATACTTTGCCTGAGAGGTTAAGGTACGATGAAGTTAAACTTACCAAAGACAGAAATTAATGTGTATTAATCAATAAAGCCTGAAGAACAGGGAGATACAAAAAATACCAGCTCCACCTGTCTTCTGCAGCTCAAGACACACAGAGTAAGATATACCACAAGAGGAGAGGCAATGATTTTTTACCTACAGCTTTGCTCCACGTATCAGTGTGGAAATATAAACTAATTACAGGGAAAATTAATTACAATTTAGTCCAAATAAGACCTTGAATAAATTTTATATCATAGAGATGAAAGCGATTTGGGGGTTTTATAAAACAATAAAACTGCAAAGTGGCATGGACAGTTTATTCTTAGGGATGAAGTTGCCTCAACAGATCAGACTGGCCTTTTTTCAGCATGTTCTCAAACCTGATAGTAACAGTGGTAAAATATATTTTTTAAAAAATATATGTATTACTATCATCAATTGATTAAAGCACAGGTTTTCTGCAAGTAAAAAAAAAGTAAATTTATCTTCTAAAAATCAATTTGGTTTGTGTCACTACAAAATAGCACCGAGATTACTGCAGTGTTACACAAAAAAAGACTGTTTTTCAGTTATGTCCTGAGTTAAAGAAACAGAAGAGAAGCAAGCAATAAAGAAATGAACAAATGATTCTCCTTGCATTAAAAAGGTACCCAATGTTTTGATGTCATTAGATAACATGTACTGTGTAACACTATTACAAAACTGAAGCCTACACTTAAATCATATTTGTTTGGTAGTACAACTGATGTGGTGTGTTCCTCTAGCCAGCTTTTCTGTATGTAAAAGGACTCTAGTTGCCCTGTTAAAAGACAATGGATGAAAGAATGCAACAGTGCTGCTGTTGCAACACTGACAACACTCACCTTTTTAAAGTGTAAGCTATCAAATACATTGAGTTTTGGTTTGGTTTTTTTTTGATACTTAATGAAGCCAAATATCTTTAGATTGATTATGTAAATGATCAGAAGACATTCCTGACATTGAACCATTTCAGGAAGCATTTGTAAGTCTCACATAGCAAGACTGTCTCATTCTTGGAAAAAAATCTCAATGGGTAAAATTTAAGGGTGATCTAGTAATCTTATTTCCTCCTATATTTCAAAGCCTGTTTCAGAACTGAACAAATTAGCAAAGCAAACAAACTCTGAAGAATGAAAAACTGCCCCTAAAGCCTTTTTCTTCTGGCTTTTAAAAAAGATATAGCTTTACATTTACAGTACAGTAAATATAAATACTGCATTTGTTAACTAGATGTTTAGAAGTTCAGGACAGCAGGAACTTTCTACCAGCAAAACCAGCCAGCCTATCTGTTCAGGGTGTAAACTAAATGTTCCATCCACAAAACAGAGATAACTATTTCATTTTAAAATACAGTGGTCACAAAATGAAATTATGCTACATAGCACAAAATGTACCATGAAACCACAGAAATGGTTATGCTACATGGCACAAAAAGTACCTTCTAGTATGTTTTACCTGAAAGTAATCCTGAAAACATTTAGCATTTAGAGGGAAAGAGTATCTGTTCAGAGACAAATTTCCTAGTTACTCTGATCTGGTCAGTGTAAGTTACTAATCTTCTCTACAGGGATACTTCTCTCGTAACTCAGTAAGAAATCTCAGTAACCACCACCAATCAAAAAAAAACCCCAGTATGATCTCTTAGTCCAAAATAAAAAACATACCTACCTGTGTTTTGAGTTTGATCTTTTCCTTCTAGATCGGGATTTTGAACTAGACCTGGATTCAGAACGAGAATGGGAACGAGATCGACCGCCTTTTCTTTCACTGCTCTTTCCAGACTCTGAGAGGAAAAAACCACTTTGCAGTGTAAGCTCAGAACATTTAAAGATCCCAGTTAACAATCTGGCACAAGTGGAATGTACCACACATATAGTGCAAGGAGCCTATGCTTTGCACATCTTCATTCTTTGCAAATATCCTTCAGAAACATCCAAGAAAGTCATTGCATATACTTGTTGAGTGCAGCCATCCTGCAGCAGTACACATAAACCAGATAATTATAAACATCTAGCTCTGTTAGTAATGGGATTTATGTTGCTGCCACAATGCACAAGATTACAACACATTCTCCTTTGGTATATTATTTAATATAACTACTTTTCTTTTTTTTTAAAAAACCTCAGAAGAATAGAGTAAATTTAGAGGGCATAATTTTGAAAACAAGCATAAAATGTAAATAATAATAATTACTTTTTATACTTTTAGATATTCCAACCGCTGCACAAATATTGGAAGTTCTATTCATCAAACACTGTTTTGGAGGAGGAAGGGATGGAGAGAAGGGGGTGAAAAGTTTGATCCAAAGGCCAGAAAGTCAACAGAAAGCTTACCAGTGACCTCAGCAGACTTTGGTTCAGACTTTAAAAATTATTATTTTGCTGCTTAACATTGAGGAAATGTTAGAACTATTTTTCTCCCAGCCCTGAAAAACAACAGAAAATACACACACACTCCCCATAACCCCCCCCCCAAAACAACCCTCAAGACCCTCTATTATCTAACCTATGTCAGTCAATGTCTGGAAATCTTTCTGAAGAAAAGAAAAAGGAGGATTTAAACTGCAAGTTTAACAAGTTGAGTTTTTTTGTGCTGTGGTTTTGCAATCAGTTTAAAGTCAGCATAAATCAGCACTGAAATGTCTGTCTAACCACTCAACCCACCCAACACCTTCCTCCTTGACCTGGCATTTCAGTATTAACAGGGATCAGGGAACCAGTCTGGATGAAAAAAAGTCCACTACAATATGTTAAGTTTTATCCCAGATTCATTCTCTGATCCCATTTGCTATGAGGATGCACATAGTCTTGAGCCAGCATGAAAAAAAGCATAGCACAGTGACAAAATTAACCTGCTGAAGGAAAGCATAATATTGCTGCTTTCAGCAGCATGCTAGCTCTCCTCTGATTATGAAACTGTGGCATTAATGGGTGCTAGAAGAGAACAAAAAAAAATAAAGTGGGTTTTTTTAAGTTTTTAGCTACTTTGAACTTGAAAAGCACCAACATTAAGTATTTAATATTGAATTTGTATTTTTGAAAACATTCAGTGAGCATGTATCTGAAAATAAGATGATGAAATAAAAAGTCAGCTTCATTCTACCGCTTTGTTACATGAAGACAATTTTGATTATTTTCTTTTGTTTTCCCCCACACATGGTACTCAAAGGTGAACAACCTTTTCCTGTGTTTGAAAGTGCTCTTAAAAGCATGTGCCAAGGTATGCACAGAACATGTCTGTTAGGTAACGAACATAATATACCTACCTGGCTCAATAGCAGCAGATATGAAAGACTGGGCTTCCCTTACTCTCTTCATCACTTCTTCCAGTTCCTTGGCAGCAGCTTGTGGTGTCATTTCAGGAGGCTTCACTATTGCATTATTGGAGTGATTTATTCTAAATTAAGGGAAAATAAAATCTTTAACTCCCAAACTCTTGAAAAGGGAAAATGGAAAACAAATAAGAAAACACCTCAACTTCCATATATGACTAAAAACTTAAAGGTTTGACAAAACTACAGATTTTTTCTGGTTTAAGTATCTGAAATGTCTGTCATTGCTTTCAAATCTTACCACTTTTAAATACATGCAGTGCAATATTTCTGTGTTAAAATATTTTCTAGTACAAATCTGTTTCTCTATTTTAGATCAAATCTCTACATTAAGGCCTACTAATTACATATACATCATATATAAAGCTTAATTAGTACCAAGGACTTTGCAGATTCTTTCACTGTTATGGCTTTCACTAACTCAAGATTAGATGTAGAAATATTTTACTCAATGCCATCCCATATTCTTCTTAAAGAAAGTTATGCCCAACCTTGTAATTGGAGTTCATAAAAGTGTTCCAGTTTACTAACAATAGGTCCTTATATTGAAAAATATACATCACAGGAGTTTCCTGCACATGAGAGTCATAAATATATAAGGATACTAAGAAATCTCTCATTCAATATTCATATGGATAATTCATTTCTTACTTCAGTGGCCTGTCTCCAAACATAACTCCATTAAAGGCAAGAGCTCGAGGTACAGAATTTTGGTCTGCAAATTCCACAAAAGCAAATCGTGTTGGTTGTGTCTCATCACCTGCCATTCGCACAAATTTGACTTCTCCAACTTGCTTAAAGAATTCAAGCAGTTGATCTGCTGTTGTAGTCTAGAAAGAGTCAAAAAGTTCAGCTGAAGTAAAATAGATAATGAAAACCACTTATCCAACATATCAGGTAATCTAAGAGCTACAGATTTTGGAAAGGCATCTCACCATTATCACACAGGTGACATGAATTTGGTAATGTTATGCTTTAAAAGAAAAAGGTATTTTTTTCTTTTATTAATCTAAAGAATATACTACAATTAAAAATAGTGCAACCACAAGCCCTGAAGTCCTACATCTACATTAAAAAAAAGCACTTGCACAGGATTTTGCACTTTTTAAACAACTCATTTGAAATAACTGGTGAGGAATTTCCTTATACACCTATGTTCAAGCTATTGACTGTAAATCCAAACAGTATTACAAGACCGCTTTTATCTGTTTTTTTTACTAGCTTCCACCTTGTTTTATTCTATTGTGATCAATACTACTTTTATACACTAGTAATACTTTGGCAGTCAAAAAAACCCCAAATCAAATACTTATATTGCCATCAGTCAAAAGCAAACTGCTTTTCAATTAATTCAATCAATTGCCGAAAAAACTAATTTCTGAAAAAACAAATTTCTGACAGACCTAACTTTCCTGTCAGAGAAACTCAAAGGTATTTATGGTAATTTTGCAATTCCCCCTAGAACAAATAATTCATTCTTACTGCACTTAAACAACTGCACAGTGTTGTGGGGGACAGCTACCATAATCTCACAACTTCTGAGGCACTGTTCAGCTTACACAACTCAGCTGGACATTAATCAACACATACTCATAAGCATGTTTCTTGAATTCAGCTACAGTGTGATTTCTATGGTATACTGCTAGAATGAATTCCACAGTCTGGACTGATCTCATTAGCAAAGGAGCACTCAGAATTTGAAATATGACTAGTAACCAAAAAGAGCATGATTTTGTTCAGTTTAAATTCCTATTGGCATCAACTAACAAAACCTCTTAAAATGTAAGATTATAATTCATAAATTACAATTCTGCATCTTCTATTAAGTATAGCCAACTAAAAAAAGGAGCTACCTGTGAATTCAAGTTTCCAACATAGACTGTTCTTCTGATTTCATCAATTTTGGATGGGTCCACATTCCCCATAATTGGTGGCTGTGATATTTCTCCCAGTGCCGTAATGTTAGGGTCCAATGCTGCTGCAGGTAGAGCACCCAAAGTGCCAAGTGAAACACCGAGCTGGAAACCACAAAAATAGAATATGCTTTGCAACCAAGCACTGGTGGGAGATACTTCACTTGTTAATACTTGCCTGCCTTGTACGTTTCTGTAAAAATAAATCTAATGAACATAGGCAAGACTTTAAATTCTAAGGTCCCAGCTGAATACTATATTGGGTTTACATGGCAAGGTCTTGGTAGCGGGGGGGGGTGTGGGGGGGGCTGCTACAGGGGTGGCTGCTACAGGGGTGGCTTCTGTGAGAAGCTGCCAGAAGCTGCCCCCATGTCCGACAGAGCCAGTGCCAGCTGGCTCCGAGATGGACCCACCACTGGCCAAGGCCGAGCCCACCAGCAACGGTGGTAGCGCCTCTGGGAGACCATATTTGAGAAGGAGAAAAAACTGCTGCGCAACTGCAGCTGGAGAGAGGAGTGAGAATGTGTGAGAGCAACAACCCTGCAGGCACCCAGGGCAGGGCAGAAGGAGGGGCAGGAGGTGCTCCAGGCACCGGAGCAGAGATTCCCCGGCAGCCCGTGGGGCAGCCCTTGGTGAGGCAGCTGTGCCCCGCACCCAGGGAGGTCACCGGGGGAGCAGAATCCACCTGCAGCCTGGGGGGGACCCCACGCCGGAGCAGGGGGATGCCCGAAGGAGGCTGTGACCCCGTGGGGGACCCACGCTGGAGCAGTCTGTCCCTGAAGGACTGACTGCACCCTGTGCAGAGGACCCACGCCGGAGCAGTTCATGAAGAACCGCAGCCCGTGGGAAGGACCCACGTTGGAGAAGTTTGTGGAGGACTGTCTCCATGGGAGGGACCCCACGCTGGAGCAGGGGAAGAGGGTGAGGAGGAAGGAGCGGCAGAGACAACGGGTGATGAACTGAGCACAACCCCCATCCCCTGCCCCCCTGTGCTGCTGGGGGGGAGAAAGTAGAGAAATTGGGAGCAAAGCTGAGCCTAGGAAGAAGGGAGGGGTGGGGGGAAGGTGTTTTAAGATTTAGTTTTTATTTTCTCATTATCCTACTCTGATTTGATTGGCAATAAATTAAACTAATTTCCCCAAGTCGAGTCTGTTTTGCCTTTGACGGTAATTGCTGAGTGATCTCTCCCTGTCCTTAGCTCGACCCACAAACCTTTTGTTATATTTTTCTATCCCCTGTCCAGCTGAGGAGGGAGAGTGATAGAGCAGCTTAGTGGGCACCTGGCGGCCAGCCAGGGTCAACCCACCACAAATACTTTTTTTAAAGAATAAAACTTATTCATAACTAACCTTCTCTAAGTTAAGATTTTCTGTGTGCTATCAGTTACCATCTTATCAAAGAGGTCTGGCCAGGGATGTAGTATATCAATCAGAAATCATACAGGCTTGAATTTCTAATGTTTACAGTCAATCAAATTGAGTAAGATGACTTCAAGCACTGCTAATATTGTCTTTTCTTTTTTATTTTTTTTTGCTACAAGTAGTATTATAAGCAGATAAGGAATTCCTCAGGCCCCGCCCAATGAGGGGAGAAGGGAATTTAAGTGCCCAGGGCCAATTTGTTCCATAACAAACATCAGTCCACCAAAGGGACAGATAAGGTAACTTTTGGACAAATGTATCATGTAAGGCAACATTAATTACAGTTGAAATGCAAAGGATATTAAGTCTAAGATCTTTCCCTACACACACAGTCACTTCCTGGAGAAGGATGATAATACAACTCTAATTTATAGAACTGATAATTGACATTTCTCCTATGGAATGTTATTAAAAAAGTCACTTCAAAATCACTACTAAATTGGTCTGCTGAGTTCCTGGTATGAATTTGATTTTCTCCACCCAAAAATGCAACTGCTTTTCCAGCAAACAGTTTCTAACAAGCGTTAGAAATTCTCAACAAGCCACCAGTAATTTTTTTTTAATGTAACAAGAGAAAACTACTTCGGCTTTACTTGAGTTCATCCTTTTATTATTGAACACAGGGTTATACAGATTGACTTCCTCTTTGATATACTAAAATTCACAGATAATTTATTAAAGATGTATATAAAACAAAGTGAATTTACCATAGAAGGTTAGTTTGGAAACAAATGTCTCTAAACACCACTATTACACCAGTTCTGTTTAATATCTCTATCGTTATCAATGATCTTGATGAAGGGGATGTGCTGGGTTTGTGCGTATGTGTGGCGGGGTTTTGGTAGCAGGGGAGGGGGCTACAGCAGTGGCCCCTGTCAGAAGCTGCTCGAAGCTCCCCCGGCTCCGATTTGGACCCACCTCTGGGCAAGGCCGAGCCAATTAGCGACGGTGGCTGCGCCTCTGCGGTACCGTATTTAAGAAGGGGAACCTGGGAGGAGTTGTGAGGAGAACATCTGTGTGAGCACTGAGGTCAGTGGAAGGAAGGAGGAGGGGGGAAGGTGCGCCAGAGCAGAGACCCCCCCCAGCCCGTGGGGAGAGGACAGGCTGTGCCCCTGCACCCATGGAGGTCACCGGGGGAGCAGATGCCCACCTGCAGCCCGGGGAGGGCCCCACACCGGAGCAGTTCAGGAAGAGCTGCAGCCCATGGGAAGGACTCATGTCAGAGAAGTTCGTGGAGGACTGTCTCCTGTGGGAGGGACCCCACGCTGGAGCAGGGGAGGAGTACGAGGAGTCCTCCCCCTGGGGAGGAAGAAGCAGCAGAAACTGCAGGTGATGAACTGACTGCAGCCCCCATCCCCTGTCCCCCTGCACCACTGTGGGAGAGGAGGGAGAGAAATTGGGAGCAAAGCTGAGCCCAAGAAGAAGGGAGGGGTGGGGGAAGGTGCTTTTAAGATGTGCTTGTATTTCTCACTGTCCTACTCTGTCTGTTAAATGTTGTTGTTGTTAGTGTCTGAATTAAGGTGATGTTCTTTTTCTTCCCCTAACATGTGACCATAATGAGCAAGTCACTCCTCTCTGTCCTTATCTCGATTCCTGAGCCTTTTGCTTTATTTTCTCCTTCCCATTCCTGAGGGGGAAGGGGTGAATGAGCAGCTGTGTGGTGCTCAATTGCCCTCTGGGCTCAAACCAGGATAGGGGATCCAGGCACCCTCAGTAAGTTTGCAGATGACACCAAGTTGGGCAGGAGTGTTGATCTGCTCGAGGGTAGAAAGGCTCTACAGAGGGGTCTGGCCAGGCTGGATGGATGGGCCGAGGCCAATTGTATGAGGTTCAACAAGGCTGAGTGCTGGGTCCTGCACTTGGGGCACAACCACCCCACGCAATGCTACAGGCTTGGGGAAGAGCGGCTGGAAAGCTGCCTGGCGGAAAAGGACCTGGGGGGGTTGGTCAACAGCCCCCTGAACATGAGCCAGCAGTGTGCCCAGGTGGCCAAGAAGGCCAATGGCATCCTGGCTTGTATCAGCACTAGCGTGGCCAGCAGGGACAGGGAAGGGATTGTGCCCCTGTACTCGGCCCTGGTGAGGCCGCCCCTCAATGACTGGGTTCAGCTTTGGGCCCCTCACTACAAGAAAGACATTGAGGTGCTGGAGCATGTCCAAAGAAGGGCAACAAAGCTGGTGAAGGGTCTAGAGAACAAGCCCTGTAAGGAGCGGCTGAGGGAACTGGGGTTTAGTCTGGAGAAAAGGAGGCTGAGGGGAGACCTCATCGCCCTCTACAACTCCCTGAAAGGAGGTTGGAGTGAGGTGGGTGTCAGTCTCTTTTCCCAAGTACCAAGTGATAGGAGGAGATAAAACTACCTCAGGTTGTGCCAGGGGAGGTTTAGATTGGATATTAGGGAAAATTCCTTCACTGAAGGGATTGCCAAACATTGGAACAGGCTGCCCAGGAAAGGGGTTGAGTCACCATCCCTGGAGGTATTTAAAAGACACGTAGACGTGGTGCTTAGGGACATGCTTTAGTGGTGGACTTAGGTTAGGTGTTAGGTTAACGGTTGGACTCAATGATCTTAAGGGTCTTTTTCAACATAAATGACTCTATGATTATTTATGCTTCATTAGCAGCAATTATGCAGCAGAACCAAGAGTAAGCACTTTTTTGAAATGAAATGCCTAAACTATTACTTCACATATCAATGAGGGCAGTATCTGCCATTTTAAGATAAAAAAAGCCAATATTCCTGTGAAGTAAAAATTATTTTCAAAGTCATGCAATGTCTCTTATACAATGACAGTTATGAACCATAAACAGAATTACCCTAAACCTCTAACTGGTGACTTTAGTCCCACTGTTTCAGTACAGAATCACAGAATCATCTCGGTTGGAAAAGCCCTTGAAGATCCTCCAGTCCAACCATGAACCTCACACTGACCATTCTCAACTCCACCAGATCCCTCAGCGCTGGGTCAACCCGACTCTTCAACCCCTCCAGGGATGGGGACTCCCCCCCTGCCCTGGGCAGCCCATTCCAACGCCTAACAGCCCCTTCTGCAAAGAAATACTTCCTAAGAGCCAGTCTGACCCTGCCCTGGCGCAGCTTGAGGCCATTCCCTCTTGTCCTGGCGCTTGTTCCTTGGGTCAAGAGACTCATCCCCCCTCTCTGCACCCTCCTTTCAGGGAGTTGTAGAGGGCCATGAGGTCTCCCCTCAGCCTCCTCTTCTCCACACTAAACCCCCCCAGTTCCCTCAGCCGCTCCCCATCAGACCTGTGCTCCAGACCCTGCACCAGCTCCGTTGCCCTTCTCTGGACACGCTCGAGTCATTCAATGGCCTTTTTGGAGTGAGGGGCCCAAAACTGAACCCACTCATCGAGGGGCGGCCTCACCAGTGCCGAGTACAGGGGTAAGACCCCTTCCCTGTCCCTGCTGGCCACGCTATTTCTGATGCAAGCCAGGATGCCATTGGCCTTCTTGGCCACCTGGGCACACTGCTGGCTCCTGTTCAGCCGGCTGGCAATCAACCCCCCCAGGTCCCTCTCTGACTGGCAGCTCTCCAGCCACTCCTCCCCAAGCCTGTAGCGCTGCTGGGGGTTGTTGTGGCCCAAGGGCAGCACCTGGTATTTGGCCTTATTGAAACTCCTCCAGTTGGCCTCAGCCCATCGCTCCAGCCTGGCCAGATCCCTCTGCAGAACCTCCCTACCCTCGAGCAGATCAACACTCCCACCCAACTGGGTGTCATCTGCAAACTGACTGAGGGTGCACTCGATCCCCTCGTCTAGCTCATCAATAAAGATGTTAAACAGGAGTGACCCCAACACCGAGCCCTGGGGGACACCACTCGTGACCGGCTGCCAACTGGATTTAACTCCGTTCACCACAACTCTTTGGGCCCGGCCATCCAGCCAGTTTTTACCCAGCAAAGCGTGTGCCCATCCAAGCCTCGAGCAGCCAGTTTCACCAGGAGAATGCTGTGGGAAACGGTGTCAAAGGCCTTACTGAAGTCAGGGTAGACAACATCCACAGCCTTTCCCTCACCCAATAAGCAGGTCGCCCTGTCGTAGAAGGAGATCAGGTTTGTCAAGCAGGACCTGCCTTTCATAAACCCATGCTGACTGGGCCTGAGCATCTGGTTGTCCCGCATGTGCTGTGTGATGGTGCTCAGGATGAGCTGCTCCATCAGCTTCCCGGGCACCGACGTCAAGCTGACAGGCCTGTAATTTCCCGGATCATCCTTCCGACCCTTCTTATAGATGGGCGTCACATTGGCCAGTTTCCAATCTGTCGGGACCTCCCCGGTCAGCCAGGACTGCTGGGAAATGATGGAAAGCGGCTTGGCGAGCACCCAGCCAGCTCCTTCAGCACCCTCGGGTGTATCCCATCCGGTCCCATAGACTTGTGTGTGTCTATGTGATGCAGTAGGTCACTGACTGTCTCCTGGATTGTGGGGGGGTCGTTCTCCCAGTCTCTGTCTTCTGGCTGAGGAGGCTGGATTCCCTCAGTACAACTGGTCTTGTTATTAAAGACTGAGGCAAAGAAGGCATTAAGCACCTCAGCCTTCTCCTCAGCACTTGTTGCCACATTTCCTCCTGCGTCTAGCAGGGGATAGAGGCTCTCCCTGGTCTTTCTTTTGCTGTTGACATATTTATAGAAACATTTCTTGTTGTCCTTGACTGCTGAAGCCAGATTAATTTCTAGCTGGGCTTTAGCCCTCCTGATTTCCGCCCTGCATAGCCTCACAGCCTCTTTGTAATCACTGTGAGTGGCTAGCCCCTTCTTCCGAAGGCTGTAAACTCTCCTTTTCTCCCTGAGCTGCAGCCAAAGCTCCCTGTTCAGCCAGGGGGGTCTTCTCTGGTGCCGGCTTCTCTTACAGCACCTGGGGACCACCTGCTCCTGAGCCATTAAGACTTCCTTCCTAAAGAGTGCCCAGCCTTCCTGGACCCCGATACCCTTCAGGACCGTCTCCCAAGGGATCTTGTCAAGCAGGTGCCCAAACAGGACAAAGTCAGCCCTTTGGAAGTCCAGGATGTCAGTTCTGCTTAGCCCTCTCCTGGCCTCTCTAAGAATAGAGAACTCTCTTATTTCATGATCGCTGTGCCCTAGTTAGCCTCCAACCGCCACATCCTCCACCAGTCCTTCTCTGCTCACAAAGAGGAGATCCAGCAGGGCACCTTCTCTGGTCAGTTCCCTCACCAGCTGTGTCAGGAAGTTGTCTCCCACACATTCCAGGAATCTCCGGGACTGGTCCCACTCTGCTGTGTTGTATTTCCAGCAGATGTCTGGGAAGTTCAAGTCTCCCACAAGAACAAGGGCAAGCCATCGTGAGATTTCTCCTAAGTGCCTATAGAATATTTCATCCACCTCTCTGTCCTGGGTGGGTGGCCTATAGTAGACTCCCACTACAACATCTGCCCTGTTTGGCCTTCCCCCTGATTCTAACGCAAAGACACTCCACCCTGTCTTCACTACACTTGTACTCAAAGCAATCATAACAGTCCCTAACATACAGCGCCACCCCACCGCCTCTCCTGCCTTGTCTGTCCCTCCTAAAGAGCTTGTAGCCCTCAACAGGCGCACTCCAGTCACGGGTGACATCCCACCATGTTTCTGTAATAGCCACTACATCACAATTTTCCTGTTTCATCACGGCTTCAAGCTCCTCCTGTTTGATACCCATGCTGTGTGCATTGGTATACACACACTTCAGATGGGCTGATGTTTTGTCCCCTTCCCCCTTCAAAGCTAGTTGAAAGCTCTGTCACTGAGCCCAGCTCACTCCTGCCCCAAGATCCTTTTCCCCCTCTGGGACAGGTGCATCCCAGCTGTTGCCAAAAGCTCTGGCGTCCTGTATATTAACCCGTGACTGAACAATCCAAACCTCGCCGATAACACCAGTCTTGGAGCTACAAGTTCATCTGCTGAGTTCTCTGGTATTCTTCTTCATCCATCCCCCCAACTGAAGGGATGGAGGAGAACACTATTTGTGCCCCCGACCCCTTAACCAGTTTCCCCAAGGCCCTGAAATCTCTCTTCATTGCTTTAGGACTTCTCCCGGTAATATCGTCGCTACCCACCTGAAAAACCAAGAGCGGGTAGTAGTCCTTGGGTCTCACTGGAGCAGGGAGTTTTGCCGTGAGGTCCTTGACCCGGGCCCCAGGGAGGCCACAGACTTCCCTATGAAGCGGGTCCAGTCTGCATATTGGGCCTTTGACACCCCTCAGAATGGAGTCACCCACTTCAATGACTCTTCTGGGGTTCTTTTTAGAACTGGTTTTAATACCTGGTCTAGAGTGACCCGGCCTTGATGGACCTTGATCTTCCTCCTTATTTGACTCATTTTCTTCGTCCTTCTCTACTTCATTCACAAGTTCCAGGGCCCTGTACCTATTGTGAAGGGACACCATGGAGGGTGAGGGAGGTCGGGAGAGGATTTTCCTGCCTCCCTGAGCAGGGACCTGTTTCCAGCCTCCCCCATCTCTTAGGTCCCCTCCTCCTGCCTGGCAGCAAGAGGGTGAGGGATCGCCTGCCTCGTTTGGAGCCTCTATTTGCTCCTGTTGCTTCATGGGTGCCAAGGTGCTACTCCACCAATCAATGTCCCTTTCGCACTCCCTAATACTTCTTAATCTTTCAACCTCTTCTCTGAGTTCCGCCACCAGGCTGAGCAGGTCATCCAGCTGATCGCAGCGCACACGGGTGCTGTCACTGCTGCCCTCCGGCAGGACTGAGGGGCTCAGGCACTCCCTGCAGCCCGGGACCTGGACCGCTGCGTGTTTGCGTGGCAGCTCCGTCTGGGTCACCACGTTCTTTCTGGTGGTGGTTTTGACACGAGTGGAGACCATGGTTCAGTCCACTCGTGGAGGACGATAAGACGAAACTAGCTCAGATAAGTTCTAGACCCAGGAGATGGACTGCACCCTGTCTGCGCGAAATGCCGCGCAAACTGCCGCGCCTCACCCTTCTGACGCGCCATGCCCTGTTTGCCCGTCCTGTCCACTGCGTTCCTGGTCGCTCGCGCTCCCCAGGGGCTGCTCTTGTCCATGAGGGGCGTTGGGCATTGTCACTCCAGGCTCTGCCCACTCTGAGTCCCCGCTGCCCCCATTAGCAGCTCACTCTTCCCGCTCAGGGGGAGGCGGCTTGAGGCTCTCCCTCTTCCCTGGGCTTCTGCCTTCTCGGCTTGTGGTTTTGCTGCGGGTTTTTTATGCTTTCAGAAGGGTCCCCCGCTGCTATCCTCCGCTTCAGAGCCCCTGCTGCAGTATGTTTGGAGACTGAGGACTTTCATCTTCAATTAACATGGGGTTAGTGACATTAAGCCAAATTTTTTTTGAAGTAGGATTTACTATTTCCAGAATTCTCCCTGAATAGGGCACAGCAGCCTGCTGATATCAAGAAAGGCTTACAGAGGCAAAAGGGAAGTGAGCAGAAGCAGCAGCAGCTAGCTCCTATGCTTTTTGCAGTGAAAACATTGTTAGGCTAACAGTCAAAAACCCTGTCATAGAGATATCAAGTAAAAGCACCCTAATGCAGCATTTTAATATTCCAAAGAAGTGTGTCAATTTAATTATTATGTTTTAACAAATTTTAGGAGGTGGATAGCATTGACACTGGATCAAATTAATGAGTCTAGGGAAGGGACAACAATTAAAATTGACACAGCCAAACCCAGTATTTACCCACTATTTTGCAAAACAAGAATCTGAAAGAAACACCCAGGAAAGGTAGTGAATGCATATCTTGTGATCTACCCTCAGAAGACACACCACAGCTAAATCTTCACTGATTTAGCATATAAGAGGACAGCAGCCACTGATCAAATAGTTCTTGTTCTCTGAACACAGAAAGACTACCAAGTATAGAGGAAAACTGGAAATCCAACAGGGACTGAATTTTACTTACTGTAGTCAAAGGGGTTGGTGTAGGTATAGGAAGCAACCCTGCACCAGGCATCAGGCTTGTCATAGTAGGAGCAGGTGCCAATAGAGAAAGGGCTTTGGCTTCATCTGGGATTTTACCTGAAGAAGCAAATGAAAGCATTACACAGAGTTGGAACACTACACAGATGTTACTCTTTCTATGATTTTACAATTACCCTTGCATTTAAAATAGTAATAAATAAGAAAGAATCTATCTACCAGATCCTTACAAAGAAACAAATATGAACTTAAGTATTTCCTTTTACCCTGCCTCTACTAGGAAAAACAGAAGTGAGCAAAACGTCAAAGACTAACAATCTCATTAATGGATTATTATTTTAAAAACTGAATAATGTACACAATTATTTAACACTTTGAGCTATGGGTCACCTGTACTGGAAACTTAATGTTCATGAACCAAACGATATCAAGCATGGACGCTTTCCCAGGGCGGTGTTTTCACGGTGATCGAAAGTTGTTTTACACATGACAACCGTTCGTGTTGGCTGCATCACTAATAGCACACAGAACATCAGATACAGAAAAGAAGAACATTTTTTAAAGTTTAATCTCCCCAGAAATGGCAAATAACCAAATCAGTTAAAAAAAAAAAAAAAAAAAAAAAAAAAAAAAAAAAAAAGGAAGAGAACAAAGTATGTGCTAACTGAAACTAGTGCACTTTTTCCCCCTCTGGTGTTACCTATATTTGATGTAAAAATAAATAAAAATAAAATAAAAACTACTGTGACACCACACAGGACATACTACAAGTGAAGTTGGGAGTGGAGGAGGGGAATGCAGAAAAATTCAGATTTGTACTGTCTTACAGTCTTACATTCTAGGTCACCTCAGTTTATGTGAAAATTTGATAAATTTGCTTTAAATTTACTGAGATTGAAGAAAAACATAACTGATCAGCTAAGCAAACTATATTTTCCTGAAATATGTGTTTCTAACTATTTTAACCATATTATATTCCCCATCATGCTAAAAGTTTAAGTAATATTTAATCTGAACTAAACATGGGCTTCATTCAAAGTTAGTTACAATTAGACTGCTAAATGAACCCCAATAAAAATCTTCAAAAATCAAAAGATGTAATAGTTAATTACAAATAAAATTAAATGTATGTATTAAATTTGAAATGCAAAGGGATTTAAACTGGTACAAACATTAAACACTGAACTGAAAAACTACAGAAAGGAAGTTCTAATTATACTAGGTATCTATGATCTATTCAAAATTACTGGTGTAATTGTATATATGCTATCCAGCTGAGCCTTTTGGTATTACCCCATGCACTTTAATAAAGTAAATGCTTTTATTTAAACATTGTTTTAAAAGTCAAGGTATATACAAATACTGTGCCTGTGGCTTTTACTGCTTTGGTTCAAACTGTATATGTTTTAACTATAAAACACCTAACTTCAGGATTTAAAAATTAATAATATTATCAAAAAAGAAAAATATAAGTTTCAAAACACTGTGCAATTTTAGCTATACAAGTTCCAATAAACCCCACAGGAATCATACTATAAAAAAATAAAAAGATGACAAAAGTGTTGCAAACCTGTTCTACAGATCTGCAGCAAGGACTAAGGTTACAGTTGGATATGACCAAAGGACAAAACAAATCTAAATGAAAATTAATTTATATGCAGCATGGGTGGAATAGAAAAGATAAAATATCAGTACTTTTTTTTTTTTTCTCATGCCTCCTATTAGATTTATTTTATTTACGCTAAGTTTTGAGGCACCTTGCTCCTTAACATGTAACAAACCACTTGATTTTGCTATCTAAAGGAGAAAAATAGGAAAATTATTAGCACTTAAGAATTAACTGTGCAATTATGTCTTCTAGGGCTTTTATGAAAACATGCATGAATCTGAGTCATCGTCACAATGTTCAGCAGTCTTTACAGGTCTCATTTTGAAGTCAGGCATGCAATGAGAGGTGTACCTGATTTGCCTGACTGCTCATGAGAATCAGGTACCTTGCCTCACATCCTGTCTACTATGTAGCTAACAGGCTTCCAAACATACAGTTCCACCAATTGTGTGTGCAAATTAGGCATGCAGTTATATACCAGTGTAAGCCAAAACGTCTTGCTAACAATTTTTTTTGTCTTTCTTTTTCGTCTTGCTAAATATTTTTTTACTGAGAATAAATTAGGTCAGTGTCAATGTAGCTTCTGAAGATCAAAATACTTAAAGTGTTTTCAAGTGATTGATGAACCAGACCTTATCCTAAACAGCCAGCATCTTGCAATTAACTGGATACTCACAGGTTTCTACAGGATCAGACATGGCTCAAGTAAATTCAATGGAAGAAATGGCTCCTAAAGTGATGCATCTGCATTCTAATTTAGATCCTTGGTCAGGGTCAGTAATGTACATAAGCATGTGCCTAACAAGTATGTGCCTAACAAGTATGCACGTACATACAGCCAATTCAACATACACTTAACCAGAGAAACTTAAGAAATGCTTAAGGCATTTAGCCCATTTTAAATAGTAACTGAGTTATGCACATAACTAAACAGACAGGGAGTCAAGTTCAGAAAGGTACTTAAATACAATTCTAAACTTTAAGCATACGGGTCATCTTACTGAAATAATTGGAATTATTTATTTGCTCAAACATTGCTTAAGGAATCAACTGAACACTTTCAATTAAGTAAACTATTATAGCAGTTCAAAAAATGAACAACATACATATTTAAATTATAAATTTAGCAGCATTATTTCCAGAATACTTTGGTCTCTCAACAGCATAATGTTTTATTTTAAATACAAAAAATCTAGTTGGCCAGTTTCATGCCACAAACAAAGATCTGCTCATTTATTTTATTCAAGAATGAAGAAGTGTCTATCTATACAGACAGAACCCTGAAAATTTGCCTGTATTTTCAGACATACTGTCTTTTCAAAAGATCCCCCTCTAGTTTTTAAGATCAGGTCAAACTTTTTAAAAAATTCTATAGAAAATAAACTGTTGTGGGTGAAAAAAACAAAAAACAAACCTGAAATATCTTGCAAGTTTACTTCCCTGGTTCTTTAGACAGTTTTGAAAAACAAATTAATATGTGAGGCCAAATAACCTCACGAGTTACACCCTTTAAGTTTTGGAGTGTTATCTCCATGAATTTATTTATAAAAGGAATACAAGCCCACAAAGATACAACAAAACATGTGGGTAATGACATAACAAATTAGGACACTTTAGTTTAAGAATAACTGCTTTGGTTTTTAAATTCATGGTATTTAAAAGCTGAATGGACATGAGGTAAATATATTTATTTTCTAATAAGAGAAACAGACAAAATAAATATGCCACATCTATACCACATCCTTAGAAATATTTCTTAGAAGATTATGAGTGTTTAATAAATTGCAGATTCTATGATCATTTATTTATTCTTCACTTTCCAAAGGAATTTGGAAGCAAATGTAGATTGCATTGCCTAGAGATACCTTATGCTTCTTCAGAAATGTACAGTTGTCCTAAATATCAGTTATGATTTTTACTTTTTTGTATCAAAGTACTTAAGAGCCCTATTCAACCTAGAATCCATTTTGCTAAATGCTGAACAGAAGTATCTGTGTTAAGCAGGTACTAATTACAGTATTTTTATCCCCCTCCATGTGCTCAGAAGAAATTAATTTCCTACTCTTTGTACTGAAACTACATGGTTAATCCTCCCCTTCCTCAAAACTGCTTCAGCAATAAATACGTTTCTTTTAAAAATACTTTCTGTTCACATCTACTTGAAACATAATTAAAGGAATTGTTATTTTCCTACTAATTTAAATCAATGGAAAACACACACTTATAAATAAAATAATTTCTGTATGATCCAATTCATGATTCTTATTGGATTTAGCAGCAGAGATTAAAGAGATTACAACTACTGGTAATTACCTCAACTAGCACAGCTAAATCCAACAGAGATCGCAAAGCTCTTCCCAGCTGCAGTTCACAGCCTGGTGCATTACCAGAGTGAAACCAATTGGTCCTAATGCAGCTGGCTAGGAAGAGCAATGCCTGAGGACTAGACACACCACCTGGACCAGCACTTCTGTTTCAGGGCTTCCATTTCACAAGAAATAAGAATGAACATTTAGGGATAAGAACCTTCTCAGTCACTCCAGCATGAACTGCCAGGGCATCTGAGATTGCAAGATGACACTTTTTTTTTTAAACTCTTCTTGAAATAATCACCACTGGAGCATGGAAAAGTGCAATACATGCATACACACACACACGCATACAGAACTTTTCAATCTTCCCACAAATAACAGTGTTAAAAGAAAGACAATGTGCCTCACATAACACATTTCAACCAAAGCCTCAGGTGGCATTTGTACTTATGAGTGGTAAACAATTTTTCTAAATATTACAAAAACAAAAGGATGAAATCTTACTGCCACTGACCTCACTGGAGAAAGGTTTCATCAGAAGCAAACAAATATTTCATGACATTCAATATTCATGAAAGTTCAATATCTGAAATAGTTATTTTAAACTCTTCATATTAGATATAAATAGAAAGCCTTCTTTTAAACAGACCATGCAACCTAAAATAAAACTACTCTGCTGAAAAGAGGAAAAATAGCAGAGAACAATCATGATTTTACTTTGTAAAGTTAATTTCTCCAGAAAGAGTTTCAACTGTCCTCTTCCAAGATAAGATCATAAAGCATAACATTTCATATGAATAGAATGCACCTTAAAACTGATATATTTTTCACTATTCTCAGTCTGACACAATGTGCTCATCTGTTGAATTTAGACACTTAAATGTATTCCAAACCAAATTTATCCATAAATCACAGCATAAAACTTAATCGTATTCTACATTTTGTGTATACCATCCACAAGCAGCTTCAGGTCAACTTCAAAATAAAACAGTGAGCCCTTTACAAAACAGCATTTTTTCAGAACTGAATTGCCAGTTCACAAATACAAGGGAAAGAGATTTAACAGAACAAAACAAAAAAAGGAAAAAATAAAAATAAACAAAACAAAGGAAAGAAAGCAAAATAAAATAAAAACAGAGACAGGGCGTCCATCTTCAGCAGGCCAGACTTCGATCTCATTTCCCCCATGAAGGTTTCACTTGGCGGCAAACAATGCCTAACTCAGGCAAGTGTAACAGGTCTGCCTTGGCCAGTCTAGTCATCTAATAATGCACAGATATCACACAGAGAAAACATACAAAACCAAATTAATAGTCAAAATCCATCTACTAGACAATGTGGACATAAAATTTAGAATGATTAGGGTGGCATCTTTGTTTATCTTTCAACCTTTGCGTTCTCAAAGTATAATGTTTAAAGAAAAACCTACTGATACACACAAAAGGGTCATATTTTGACAACTCAATGTTACTTCATTTACAATTACATGTTTGTTAAATTGTTTCTTAAATGTCAGAAAATTAACATTGCTTTCACTGTTTAGCAATTCCCTCTTCATACTCCCTTGATTTACCAGTTTAAATACACTTCAAATTTCAGATTTTATTCTGTTTTTTTAAAACAAGTTTTCAGAGTTTCATTTTTACCCCTCCTCTATGTTCAATTCGGCACATAAAACGTTTTATTACTGGCACTGTTGACTATGATATAATTTAATCTTCCAGTAGAATATAGCCATTGCTACTTTTAAAGCCTGTGATACACTCCACAGACTCCATTAACAATGATACACAGTAAATAAAAAATGTTGCACTGTGGTCTCCAAAGCAATGCTTATTCCACAGAATAAATTTCTCAGAAAGTTAAACCTATATGAATTCACATCTTTACAAATTAAAATTAGTGATTCTGGTAAAGTTATATGGAAACAGCATTCTGACTTAAAGAAAAAAAAAAAATTGACCTCACAACCCAATCACTTGTTCACCTAATTATGCATAAATCTCTGTGGGGTCCAGAATGATCTGGAACAGTGACAATTTTTCTGTAATATATTTCCTCAGAAATGCCTAATAAGTCGGCTACAAACAGGGTTGGAACAAGATTTCTCAGAACTTTGATTTTATTCTCCTTCCACTCATTGTCTACCAACAAGAGACACAGGAAAAGTAGCTTTACCTGCCTGTTGCCATATCAAGTCAGGCAGTGATCTCATCACAAGAAAAACACCAGGAAGTGTTGTTCATTCATTAGGCAGCAACCTTTCCTGTCTGGCAGTACTGAACCAGTGTTACAGTCTTTTCAATGAAATGTAAAACTAAGATCCTGAAGAATTTGTACTCAATTATTTAAGGGCAATTTTTCAATAAGGACTCTGGTCTGATATATTTTGCCTACCCAAAACCTCTACAAAGCTTCAAGTGGATACAGCAATATTCTCTTTGTGGTTTAAGAACAAGTTGCAGAAATAAAACGAAAAAGCCCCCAAAACAAAGCATAAAAGTAACTAAAAATCTAGGCTTCACAAAGATTTGTTAATATGCCCATATTAACAAGGCTACAAGAATAGACAGTATATTGTAGGTAATTTCAGAGTCTATGACATTTTGGAGACTTGTCAGTTTGCTAGGAACACCCCAGACCATTACTACAGCAGCACTAATCTCATACTATACAGATCATGATGTGGCAAACATGCAAAAAATGGTACTATGGGACCACTATTAACAAACTCCAAGATGTCAACAGTATTTTTTGAACCAAAACCTGACTCTTGCAGTTAGAAAAGTCCTGTTAATAGGAGATATTTCTGGACTTGCTGCAGTTTATGGATCAATCATTCTAAATATTGTTGTCCATGGCAAAAAAGCTACCATGTTCAAAGTGAAGTTAACTTCACTCCACCAGCTGGAATGTTTCCACTCCAAAGAGGCAAAAAGTCCAGATCCAAATGGGCAGATGCTCAATTCCCACAATGAACCCAATGAAGTCAATGGGGCTCTGCCTAACTCCAGCAATCTGCCTACAGTAGAGCCATGCTTCATAGAACTGTATTCAGATCTGGGATAGTATACTAACAATAAGAATTACCTTGTATTCAACACATCTGTAAAAGCATGACCTCAAAGCTAGTTAAAGGAACACTTGTAAATTTAGTATTCACCAAGCATTTTATTTTATAAAAATATTTTACACTAGAAGCATTCTGTACAGCTGACTGCATTTTTAAAGAGATATCTAAAATCAAAAAGGAGTACCAGTATGCATAAGAAAGCCTTTTTATTACATACAAAGTAATTTTTTTCCACAGGAACAAGAAAGGAAAACTGAATTTTTTTTTTTTATTAAACTAGCAGGTAAACATTTATATTCAAACAGTAAGTATCACCACAAATGCAAAATATTTTAATTAGATTAATCTAAAATGGTCAAATGCATATATCACATGTCTACAAGACAAAATTGGGATTCAGACAAAAAAAATGGAAAAATAATTAGTAACTTAAAAAAAACAACACAAACAAACAACAACACAAAAAACCTCACACTAAAGGCAATACATTAAGATCCAAACTGTGGTGTTATCAGTGCCAGAAAATTGCCTAATCTTTTCAGTGCTCCATTGACTTCAGTGAGAACTTTGTGTGGGAATAAACTTGCCAACACAAACCATATTGAAGGGAATTATTTTACCTTCTTTTCCCCCCAAATATGTAATAATGATGAAAACCTGAATTATCCTACTTTAAACCAACTAATTTTTTCTAATGCTGAATTTCAATTAAATCTATATAATTGGGTTTCTTAATTTAATTTTGTTTCAAGACTTTTTTTTAAAAAGCAATAAAATAAAACAACAACAGAGCACCACCTCCTTACATAGAAAGCTTAAAACAATTAGCAGACAGGACAAAGACCAACATTACAAAAGAATGTCTAAAATACCAACCTTCTGCGCAGGGCACAACTATCAAAGCTCTGTCAATAAAAACCGTGTTTGTTAGATGCTGGGCCACACCAACACTTGATGCTTCACGAAACTTAATATAACATACTTTGGAGGAAAAAGCAAGAGGTGCGTTGCTGCAAGATAAAAGGAAAAAAATAATTAGCCATATTAAATAATTGTATGCATGTATTTTCAACTATTATTTCTTAATTAACAAAAAAAAAGTTTTTAGACTTCCTGGAAAAGTTACCCAAAAGACAAGTGTATAGAAATTTACTAATTTGCCTACTTACTATGTCACTAAAAAAAAGCATAGCATAGCCCCTCCTCCTTTTTAATGGAAACTTACAGAAGCCAAAATCCCAAATTAACAAGGCTGATTTTCTTACCAATCCTGCTAAACAACAATCACCAGTACATTCCAAGTTACAGTTGTAAGTAGCATATTTACTAGACACATTTGTTGAGTAAATAATTTACAGTTTATCTTTCATCTTCCAAATAATTCTTGTTTAAGAAAGTCAAACAAGCCAGTCATTTTTTAGTGGATCCTTCCGATACTAGCCCATATTAACTGATACTCTTTCTTAGGCCTTCATGAAAAAAGTTTTGTTAATTCATATTAAGATAAAAGCAGTTCTTGAGAGTTCTTTCAAATGTTAGGTCTTAGTTCACTAATGTAACAAAAATCCTTATCATCTATCTGCCTTAGTTTGGCATAGTGTGTAGTACAGGATAACACTGGAGGAGGTAGGAGGAATTCACTATTAGGCTAGAATAAGGAAGAAAATTTAAAATCTGTATGTTGGGTAATTTGCTTTTCCATTAGAAAGTACACCAACAGAGATGTCAGAAAGCACAATACATAGACTTTGTAATCTTGATCAAAAACAAAGTTTGCTTTAAAAAAAAAAATGTATTCCCTAGTCAAGGTTTATAGTCTTTATACAAGTAGTTTATTTCTTCATATGAAATAAAGGTGAAACCTTCAAAGACAGAATGCAATAGGGTATTACTAGAACATCAGCAAGTTGCATTTGAAAAAATCATCTGTCTTCTAGCAAAGGAGTAAATCATGGAAAATGCACTACATGAACTGTTTAAGCCTGACTCTCCCTCAACTGAAATACTTGTCAACTTTCTGGAAGTATCAGAAGCAGTTCAAGTTTAGCCCAATCCATCTTGTAGTCCCTCAAATTCCAAGCAGATGCTCCCAAAGTTGTCATATGGAATTAATAAGGCTTTAGTATTTAAATACAAACTCAGAAGTTTTAGACACATTATTTCATCATATTAATTACATAAATGAACCAGGAACCTAGTCTGAAGCAGGCAGATTGGTACGTTTCTGGTTACCAGAAAAGTAACATCTAGGTAAAATATCTAGAGAGCCAACCAATTTCAAAATGGCAATCAGAAACATTTATGATGAAAAATTCTGTGAAAACAGAGACATTGAGAAAGCAAAAATAAACAGGGAGGGGGAGAAACATAAATATGAAAGTCAACCTTATACAATTTAGAAAAACATTTAAGATGACTACATTTCTTCTGTCCGTTTAGTTTGTCTGTAGTGGACAATGTTTTCAGTTTCACGCTTTCATATTCAGGAAGGAAATAAATGTATAAAATGGCTTTTGAGCCATCTATAAGGTCTTGGTTCAGAACATTTTCCATCAGGGCTGACAAAGAGCTATGACTTTCTCAGTACTCAGCAGAAATGTTTGCATACAATTTATAATCTTACATATTCTGAAAAGCCAGTCTTTACTCACTGCAAAGATTTGGTTTTTTAATGGCCACAGGTTTTTTTTGTTTGTTTTGGTTTGGGGGGTGGAAAGGGGTCTGTGTGCATGCATTTGGGGGGGAGAGTGTTTTGGGTTTTTTGTTGTTGTTTGAAGTTTGTTTTTAAATACAGATGCCAATGTTACAATCCAAATGGCCGAAGCCTTCACTGAAGATTCTGTGGTCCAGACTTTTAACATGTCTTGGCTTTTTCCTTTTTTGTTTTCATTGCTAACTCAAAAACATAATTCTGTTCCAGGCTTCATAAATTAACCTTATAAATTTCAACATCCATATAGCCAGCTATGACAACTGTATTTTTTATAATATTTTCCCCCCTGTATTTCCTGTATTTCAATCACAAATGCTATCTGGAAAGTATGTTAAAAAATATTAAAATCATAACACTGCTGCAACAAGACTCTAAAAAGAAATCTTGGTACAAAGTGTTTTCTGAAGGTAAAGCTAATCATGCAATTCACTGAAGAAGTGATGAAGTGGAGAAGGAGATCACTTCTGCTGAAAACACATCAATGTTGCATCTACATCAAGGGAGATGATTAAGATCCAAAAGGTCTAAAATTCTAAAAGGTTTCACAGTAATTGAGTCCTCTCCTTTTACAAAGTGGGCCTCCTAAACTTCTCCAGTTGACTTCATAAGAAGTTGTTCTTAAAGCAGAAAAATCCTATTCTGTTTTAATTCCTTCTGTTCCATTTTTTCTGCCAATCTTTTCTGAGGCTGAATTGAGGTAGTCATAGTCTTCTTCCTAGGGTTACAAAGCACTGATGAAAAAAAGCAAGTATTACATCTCTGATTTAAAGTTACTATAATCTAGTTTCTTTAGGAAAGCAAGAAAACTCAAAAAGGAAATAAAGATCTGAATAGTATTCAGATGTTTCTGCAATTTTTGTTTTCCTTGGTAGGGAGACAGTAACATCTACCTCCCAACAGAACAACCACCAACCAAAAACATAAGAATGACCTATTCTGAAAGCTACAGTGAAAAATCAAATAAAAGGCTATGAAACATACCTCTAAGGGTCCAAATTTTCTCAGGGTGGTGGTGGAGGAGACAACAACAGAAGTGAATAACCTATCAAAATAAGATGTTCTGGAATAATTGTGCAGTTTACATTTAGATAAGGCTCTGTGTGTTTTATCTCAAAGGCCTTATCTATACTGCTGTCACCAAAGGATATAACAATGTCTAAGAAACACTTGTGTGTACTAGCCTCCAAGACCACTCCAGAACATCCAGAAGCAAACAGTATTATAGCAGGGCTTTCAACACCTAATGCAGACACTTTGTGCCTCCCTGCTTTCAAACAATTCATTCTGCAAAAATTCAATTATTGCTCAATAAAGCTTTTCAATATTTAACTGTTCAAAACTCCTCTTGCAGCCACATTTGAAGGCTTATCACTGCAAATGTAATTTTGAAGGCTTCTCTGGAACACAGACTTCAACTAGGTGACAAGCCTAACGCAAAAGCGTGACTGGGACTAAGGATCTGACTACAGATGTCACTGGTCTCCTAGTGTGCCAAAAAACAATTCTAAGTTGTATGAGTAGTTGGCATACCAGAGTACATACCCAAGGCAAAAGACCTGTCACACCCTGCAAACCAGCTTCAGATTTCAACTGTTCAGCAAACTGAAAGACTGGTCTCAGTCTTGGTGAGAACTGTGAGAAGAAGCAGTCTTACTTCATCTTCACACAGAAGTCTATTTAAACAGCCAACAGAAAGGTACCAAATTAATACTTTCTTGGACAACACATTTTGTAAGTTTAAGTGCAAGTAACTTTAGGCTGATTAAAAAAACCAAAACAAAAACAAAAAACAAGCAGCAAAGAGACAAAAGTTTCAGAGAATATTCTACAAAGCAGGAAAAACAGCATACCCTCTCATGCTTCTGGCATCACCACACAAGCATGGTCTCTCAAGAGATCTTTTGCACACAAGGGCTTGCAGGATGCCTCCCTCCTACCTCCTTAATGGCCTCTGTGTATTCTCACTTGAGAAAACTCAATAAGCACTGAAAGTTTTGCAAATGGCAAACTGAGGAGCACTTGTTAAACAATGACAGAAATTCTCTGTTCTCAACATGGGAATTCAAATCTCTAGCCAAATCAGGACTAAACACAGATATTCAAAACTTCAGGAGTTTTTCCTCAGACTGACGACAAAATATCACTGAAGCTGACAGCAAAGCCCCACTACAGCCACCCTCTTCTACACAGAATTGGCAAATCCACACTGAGGCCCTGATGTAATAACAACTCTTAGTACATAAACTAATTCTCTTACACAGGCTATGACTGTAATATTATTTTTGATTCTTGTTGACTGTTTCACTCTATCTAACCATAATTTTCACATACACCTTTAACTTTTCTTTACAATATTTAAGTCTTTAGTTTCAGAAAGAAACTAGATCTCATTTGGTAAAATTAGAAACCTGCAATTCAGTCCTATTTCCTTAAGATGTACATATAGTATTTTCCCTTTTGCTTACAAGTAAATTAAAAAACCCAACAACATAGAAATCCTATTTTCTGAATGGATTTTACAATCATCCCTTACTTTCATTTCTGAGCAGTAGGTGTAAAAAAAAAAAAAAAAGCACAAATTATCTGAATATCCTTTTTCTCAAAGCTAAAAGCTCTGTTTATGGGACAGGGAAAAAGAGGTGACCAAAATGCTTGGCAATAGTAATGAAATGAAATAAAGGGCCTTTGAGCACTGAAAGCCACCTACAGCAGTCTTTATGATACAAGTCTTACAAGGAAAGGGTTTTATTAAAAATCTCATGAAGTCAGTTTCTTGGGCAAGTTTTTGACACCAATTTTAAACCAATACAGCAGAGAGATGCAACATGATAAAACAAACTCAGTCTCTTTAAGATTTGATAATCAAGTACAAATTACTTAAGAGTAAAATGAGTGGATAAAAAACCCCACCTCTTTTCCCACCTCCACATAACTTATACTGGTTTACTGATGTTATTCATCAAATAGATGCTTTCAATTTTTAGATTAAAGTTTCAATGGAAAGCCTTCCAGAGAGCAGAACAGTATATAGTTCTACAGTCATCAAATTTAGAATTTTCTTGTAAGAAAATCAGTAAATACAAACAAGCATCTCTGATCCACTGAAAGATGATTCATGTTGATGGTTTTTCAATAAAAAGAAATATTGCTTTCAGTGCCAATGAAGCTTCGCTGGCAAGTAGCTAAAATCAGGATGATGCCCATATGGAAACAACTTCTTCAGTGCCAATAGTTTCCAATGCCCTCAACGCTGAATCTGAAGGTCCACACAGGCCTCTTCGGAAAATAACAATAAAGTAGCATTTACTTCCATCTGCATAAAGTGTGAAAGCCTCTAATACACAAGATAGACACTTCCTCACAGAGATCTAGGCTTTCAGGAACGACAGGTATGAAATCCATCCTTCTTAAAGGGATGTCTGATTAGCAGTGACCGAAGAAACTGAAGAGCTTTGATGAATGAAGATAAAACATGAAGTGACAAACTACCAAAGAGCAGTGTGATTTAACTCAACATTCATAAAAGTCCTTCCAATCAATTCTGTATACAAAATAAAGGACCCTAACAGAAAATGCTACTTTAAAATCATAGTCTTAAGATATTAATTGCTGGGAAAAGTCACCAGGTTCAGGAAACTCGCTAGGAATACTGAAGAATCATCTTAACCTGCATTTTATTTAATGCATTAAAAAACTGAAGTGTTTTCTCTTTCTTCCCCTCCAAATTTTGCATGCTTACAAAGAACTTTTAAGTGAACTAATCTAACATTAATATGCTTTCTATTTAATGTAATCTGTAAGTAATCATATTCAACAATTGAGTCTTCCTGTTAGTTTTTTAAAGAAATTCTCTGTTGCACCCTATAAAACCAAGGGACCTGTTAATGACAGGAGACTGGAGAAATGTAGAAAATGGATAAAAAGGAACTCCTCTCTCTGAACTAATGCTAGTTCAGACAACCATAGCATAGCCCTATACTTTGTTCTGCAATCACTGAAGAGCCTCTATAGGTGCCAAATACATCATCCTCACTCCCCAATAAGTCATAAACTTTCTCTTTTTTTTCATTCAAGTCAGCAGTAGGATGCTATACAATGAATTATAGTGGAACAGTGCTATCAAAGGAATTTCCTATAAGATTGAAATAATCACCTGATCAAATTCACCACTTCTACAAACCTCTTGGATTGCTCTGACAGAGCAAAATATCAGAGGATTAGGAAGAAAAACAAATCTGAAACCAACATGTAATACAGCATCTTCCAAGAATGGGAAAAAACATTTCAAAAAGAAATTAAATTATCAAGAGCATTGCTCCAAAATGGTCCATGTCCTTGACCAAATTAATTCACAAATACCAGAATGCAATTTATTTCCTTTCAATCAAAAAAGAAAAAAAAAAGTACTTTTGTTACTAAAACATTTGAGTATTTAATACAATTAGATTTTATGGATTAGACTTCAGCAGATTAAGGGAAAAAGTAGAAGGCTGACAAACATGACTGACTTGGAAGAGGTGAAGGATAATTTATACTTTTATTTGGAAAGACAATAATGCTGGATTAGAAAAAGGGGAGTTTATATGCTTTATAAAGTGTGTTCATGCATGTACATATACATACATATGTCTATATACTGTTTACTGTAGAGCATCAACAGAACTACAAATTCATATCCATTAGAAATAAACATGCCCAGCAAAGGCAATGGGATTACAGTAAATCTCTTAACTTGAATGCCCTTTTTTTTTAATACATGAAATGACACATAAAGAGAACACAACTTCACTCTGCTCTGCAAACTCATGTTTGACTAAGTAAAAATATTTTGTGTGTACACTGAATATTTGCAACACAGAATTAGAGAAAACAGGTTAGAATTCTACACAATGCAACATGTAACTTTATTTCACCACATCACTTTATCTATTACACTATATACTATTCTTGAAACAAGAACTGTTGGCTTTATTTTCTTAACTATGTGCTTCTGTATAAAGGCTAGCAAACAGGATCCCAATCTCAGTGAAAACTTCTACTTAAGTAACACAAATATTCTGGAACAACTGAAAGCTACCATGTCACCTTCCTCTTATTCCTCAGCATGAAATAAATTTAAAAGAGCATATTAATATTTGTCATTCAGTAGTCAATATCCATGAGACCTGTAATGCACTAATTCAATTACTTTTTTCAGCTATAAACTAGACTCAAGGAGACTTTCCCACCATTCCACGAAGGTAACAAAATTCATGCTCTAGAATACATTGGAAATTTGGAATGCTTACAGAAATGTTTTTAAAGCTAAGACTGGGATGACATGAATCTTTGTCCAATGTTGACTCTAATGTAAAAAGCAAACTTTCTTTTTACTTGAATTAATAGAAAGAATTTATTTTTAAAAAATCTAAGCCTTAAATTGTTAAATACCTAAGGAAAAAATAGGAGCAGAAAATAATTTTAACAAATTGCAGACATCTATTGTAGCATCTTTTTGCTTGGGATATTTTTGTTACCCGTACACCTATCAATGAAATATATTTTCAGAGAGTCAATAGGAAGCATGTTTTTACTGTTTCACAAGAAGGATATTAGATTAAATAATTTTTTTTCCAAGGGAATAATTTGAAAGTCAGGTCAAATGTCAAGAGCTATTTGGAAAGGAAATGCATATTTCTAAAAATTATGCATAAAAATTGTAAATAAAACCAAGAGTAAAATAAGTAATCACAATCCCACATCCTATCTCTGAAAACTATTAATCATTTAAAACTGATTTTTACTGCATTATAACCTTGACATTTCCAGGTCAAACCCTGCTAGCACTGGATTTTAATATTTTAATGTGTATACACAGACTATCAAAATTCTATATATAGGCACAAACATTATTTACATACAAAATGTCAATAAAATATCTATTTGCCTTAAGATCTGCTACATAACTTAGTGAAAATTAAGAGCAACAGCTATAACAAAATATATTCAGTCAGGAGAAAACAAGTGTATTAAGTGACTTTAGACTTGTTCCACAATAAAAAAAAACCTAGAAAACTGTACAAAAATCACCATAAATCTATTAAAGAGTGTTTAAAATTTGGTAAGGATGTTTTATCTTTACATGAATGGATGCCTACTACATATGATTTATACACATTAAATCACGTTTAATTTTTCTGAATGGCTCTCATTCAAACCTAGCCAAGTATAATCTAGTAACAGATAAAAATGGACAAATACGAACTTTTTTGCTATTTAGTTTTTTAAAAATTTGAAATTTTATTCCTCTGTCTTCTTTGTATTAAAATAGAAGTATGGATGTGAATGACTCCCCCTGCCCCTTTCTGCTATTCCTATTTAATTTTCATAAGAAAAAAGAAAAGATAAATGGTTTGAAAGGGCACATCTGTCATTCACTTTCTAATAAAACAGATGCGTTAAAAAAAATTATTTCTTTTCCTCCCCTGTTCTGTTGGCCACCATCTGCTTGGAAGAAACACTGAGGCTTGCAAAATAACAATATTATCTCCCATTTAAGCGGATCCCTCGCATGCAGCTGGCATAATGAGGGCAGCTACAATTTAGAGAAACGTGTAATGTCCGTTACTAACTTTCATTTACGTCAAACGTCTTATCGGGGACATCTCTGAGCACAGGGCAAGTACCGTTCCTCTGTTAACAGCTATGCTGGCTTCTGTTCGAACGGCCCTTTCTCGAAGGAGAAAAGAGCCCTTCGAACAAAAAGAGTTGGTCCCACCAGCACGCATCGACCGGGCGGCGCGGACTGGCAGCCAGCCAAGCGAGGGTCGGGCCTGGGGCGCCTCCTGCCCGACCCCCCTCCACTTGGGATAAGTCCGAGCGAAGAGAAAGGTGGGCCACAGAAAAGAAGTTTTCAGGAAACGGGGGGAAACGAGACCTGTGCTGAGGAAGCGCTTCAGGGCAGCCTGGGAGCGCGCTTCTCGTCAGGCCTTAGGCTATGACTCAGTACCGACAGCCCCCATCGGGTGGCCGCGGCCCTGGCCGCCGCCACCACGAGAACATAAAACCCGACGTGTTTCTACGGGCCGCTCCGGAGACGCCGCGACTGCTCCCCCCCTCAGGACCAGAGCCGCCATCTTAGGTCCAGGCGAAGCCGCTTTCCGCTAAGGCTCCTGCCCCATAACAAAGGGGGGGACCACGCGTCCCTCCCCGCCTGTGCGGGAGACTCTGATGCTCACACTCAAGATAGCACATAGGGCCTTCTGCCTCTTCCCTCCACCCTCTCGACCCCTCTAGGCCTCTTCCTCATCCCGGAGGCCGGTGCAGACCCTACTTACTCCGGGGGATAGAGGCGCAGCTCCTCGATATCTCCCAGGAAGCCGAAGAGAGTCCGCATCTGCTCACTGGTCACTGCCGAGGACAGGTTCGTGACCTGGATGACAGACGTGGGGCCTAAGGGGAATCCGAGCGGCACCCCGATCCCTCCACTGTTCATCATGGCGGAGCCTGCACGACTGCTCCGTTCGCGGCGGTGTCACACACAGCCGGAGAGGCGAACCTGACGACAGAGGAGCGTGCGGCGCCTGCCAGAGCGTCCTAGCATGCGGGCGCTCTAGCGGCGAACTTGACTGCTCCCTAGAGGTGTTTCTGGACGGGCGGCCGTTCTTCCCCTGCTGGATGAGGCTCACGGGGGAATGGGTGCCCTCGCTCCGCGTGGACGGGAATCCGTGCTCAGCCGTGAGGGGAGTAAAAAAAACCCCTCTTCCCTCCGGTTTCCCAAGGAGCCAGCCAGGCCGTCGTTACCAGGGCGGGACCAGCGCGGGGCCGCATCCCCCCCTCCCCCGGCCTCTCTTCACGCACACGCTACCCATCCCAGGCTGCAGATCCTGTTGGGTAGGTGTGGGGGACGGCGGGAATGAGCAGCCCCGGCGCCCGCGTAACAGAGGAAGCGAGCACAACGTCCCGGACACCGCACGCAGCGCCCTGCTGGGGTGACTGAAGAGGTTAGATAGCTCCATCACACGTGGGGAAGGTGCAGCCGTGGGTACATCTGACTAATCCCTGCACAAACGGGGCCTGAATACCTTGTTAAGTGGTTTCCTTGTCCTTTAGCAAAGTGAAAGGCTGTTTATTTTAAAACCGGAATACCAAAGAGTCTAGGTACAAACCCCCACCGTTAATAGGTCGGGTTTACCTCTATTAATCGATTTGACATTAAATCCACTGAATGCTCTGCCAGCAAATTAAAATATACCCACAAGAAATTGAAGGAAAAATAGATTTCCCATTTTGGTAGCCAAATTCACTAAAAGGCAGTTTAATTACCATAGGGAATAAACCCTTGAAAACTTACCCTAACTACATTTAAACAGGAAGGGTTGTAATGGAATAGGTTGTTAATGCTTTTGTTATAACTTGACTGGGAATCTATACCAATTAAATTGATTTTTACCTGGAGTCATAATTCGGGTTCTCTTTAAAAGTTAAATTGACTGGAGAAAATGAGACTGAGCACTATGCATGTGGGTGATCAGTATTAAGGATCTAACTGCAGTCTTGCTTAGGTGGTAAAGATCTGTGTGTCTTGGCATTGAAAGACTTAAGGTTTCAGACATGAATATTCTAGCTTTTAAGACCTTCCATACCGTAAACCTGAACTGAGAAGGGACTGAAGTATTTTTTAAGCTATCTGGGCTGAAAAAGATTGCAAATTTGTGATACTTCCCTGAGCAAGTAGGTCAGTTGTTATGGAATCTCCATAGATAATCCTGGGTAGTGCTTCCTTTGATGCTTAATATGTTACAGGAATTTAGGTAATTCCAACCAATTGTCAGAGATTTATTTTATTTAAAAATGCCTACGCATATGTTTGAGGTAGTACTTATTTCAAAATGCTAATCAGTGCACTCATATTTTTTTTCTAAATGGAATCCAGATTCCCAAAACTACAAGATTTAAGATCCAAGTTAAATCCTTTCTTTCAGCCATCCTGATAGCTTCTTATTTAGCTTAAGCTTAGAGAAGTTTAACTGGAGAATTCAAGATCTTCTGTTATATATTATGCAAAATTAAACTCTGGTATGATTATTCTATCTATAGGAACATTGCATAAAGATTTCCTGTGTTTTGAGTAGTACATTTCATCCAAAGACAGTTAGTAGAGGTGTAGAAGCTGTTACTGTTGTCCCAAAAACTGGGTTCTTCCCCCGGTGTGCAAAGAGCCAATTAACACACAGAGTCAAGATATTTGTATTTATTACATGAATGCGCATGCACGGGTGCCTGTCCCAAGACAGCACACCGTGGCCCCAAAGACTACAATTATTTATACACACAATTTTACGCATTCAATACACTGATATATGTATATGTATATTCCACTAAGTGATTGGTCATAATCTTTGCTTAGCATGTAAATTAGCACACATGCCTAGTTTGCCCTCTCTGCCTTCTTTTGAGTCTGGGGTGTAGAGTTGGTGGTCCATGAGTTGGTGGTTGTGATCTCCCCCTGCCAGAATTACCTTTTACCTAGTCTCCTCCTAATTTGGCAGACATAGGCACGTCCTTGCAGTCTGTTGTCTCTACTTCCGGTTAATCCTACCTAGGCTTTGGCTTTTTGTCATACATACATGCATACAGACTGGGCATTAGGAGAAAATGTTTCCCAGAAAGAGTGGTCAGACAGTGGAATAGGCTGCCCAGGGAGGGGGTGGAGTCCCCATCCCTGGGTGTGTTTAAGGGTCGTTTGGATGAGCTGTTGGGGGATGTGGGGTAGGGGAGAACTTTGTAGAGTAGGGCTGAGGGTTGGACTCGATGATCCCAAGGGGCTTTTCCAACCTGAATGATTCTGGGATTCTGTGGTTCTATATACAATAATGGATTGTTTCAAGGTTAATTATTTGTTTCTACCATTATTCTAACAGCTAATCTGTTTGGTTCTACAGTGTGATCCTGGTTACAAAACAAAACTTTGATTCTGAGCTGCAGATCATATGAGAAACTTTTTTATCTTTTGCTTAATTTTTGCTCTTTTATCCTTTTATAACATTACTGCTTTGAAAATTCATGTCCTTTCTCCTTGCATCTCTCAGTGGAGGGTACCAGAAAATGAGCTCTAAAATAGAAAAATTCTGTGCTGTCAGAACTGACTGAGATACCCCACCTCAGGTAAAGCCTTTAATTGTAAATATGAAATTCTCAGCTACTGGTCTCCTTCCCAAAACCAAAACACTGTTTAAATTTTATATTTGTCAGTCCCTACCTCAGGACAAAATTATGAAAAAAATTAATTTGTATTTCAGAAGAATAGCAAGAAAAAGAAACAATGTTGAAAGCCTTGGTTCACACAGGCTGCCATTAAAATGACAGAAGCAAACAATCTGTTTTAGCCAAACTCTTCAAAATTTAGAAGTATTTAAGAGCCATTCTCTCTCCAATAATAAAAAACAGCTATTGAGGAAAAAAGTTAAATACAATGGATAGACATGCAGGAGGGGTGTCAATGCACAAGCAGCACCCTAACGTCATCTCTCTAATCAATGGTTAACAGACATGCCTTAACATCTTACGGATGCTGTAGGCCAAGAGAAAACTTTAGCTGTGATCTAAGTAATGGATTAATACATGTAGGGGCTTCTTTTCAGTTTTGCTCATCTGTTTATATACTTTTAGTAACTGGATTGTTGCACTTAGATTCTGTGGCAGGTGCATCTGCCCAGTGAAAACAGAGCTTCCTGGCTGTTGAAACGTGGCAGCTTTTGGCTGTCTTTGTTTTCAGGGTCTCGCGGTAGCTGAGACCTTTGACCAATGGGAGCCGCTATTGACTACAGGTCAGATTGGGCCTGGGTATAAATGGAGTCCCCTGGGGGAGCCATTTGGAGCTCGTCCCCTGGAGCTGCACGCTGCGGTCAGGACTCTCCCCTTGGGTTCGGGACGCGGCCCAGGGAAACTCCTCGAGGTGCCTTGGGTCGGGACGCTGTCCTGAGCAGGTCCTCGAGGTTGAGAGCCCTCACTTTCCAGGTGAGTGATAGAGCGTTTTGGGTTGTCATTAAACCCTAGGGAGTGAAGCTTTGTTTACGTTTGGGGTTGCCGTTAAACCCCTGGGGTGTGAGGCTTTGTTTTACGTTTTGGGTTCTCGTTAAACCCACGAAGTGAAGTTTGCGTTTGGGGTTGTCATTAAACCCCTGGGGTGTGAGGTTTTGTTTACGTTTCGGGTTCCCGTTAAACCCCAGAAAGTGAAATTTGCGTTTGGGGTTCTCGTTAAACCTCTGGGGAGTGGGGCTTTGTAAAGTCTCTGGGGTTATTGTTAAACCCCAGAAAGTTATTCTGTCCTCTTCTTGCGGACATCCGGATCTGTAATCTACGGAGGGCTGATTGGTGGTTTTAGAAAAAATAAATTTATTTATTTTTTTTTAAATTGGTGGTGGGTTGTTTATTTGGAAGCCTCCGTAACAGATTCAGTAAATAAATTCTTTCATTTTACCTTCAACTCACTCGTACAAGCAATAATGTCAGGTTAACTAGCAAAGACCAAGGTATTCCATGTCTGCAGTACAGAAATCCTTAATCTTCTCCCAGTTGGGGATTCCAACATCAATCTCCTGACAATCCAAACAAAAGATTTTGACTGAGCTCCAATCCTGGAACTCTAAGTGTGATTTCAGAAATCCCTTTGCAATTGCAGAGTTATCCAGAGTTGATGAGGTACTCAAGAGAACAGCTTTACAGTCATTGCATTAAATTCTCAAAAATATGCATTAACACCTTTCCTGGAAGAGGAAAATTATTACTTAATAATTCATATTCTTAATGTGTAAAAACAGGTGCAAACTATGCTTTGAAGAGAACTGATTTATCAGCAACCATTGTGTAGTCAAAACATGTACATTCTGTTTCTCCTTTCCCTTTCCTTCAAAGTTGCTCCAGAAATTAGACTGAGTGGGACTTTGCAATTCATAGGGTTCCCCTGGTGAGCACAGTTTTCAGATAGTGTGAAAATGAATGATAAACCATCCATGCATCAACAATACGACTGTTCATGAGGACAAATAAGCAATCCTTTCTGAAAACAAAAAAGTGGGGTTTTTTTAGAGGTACAGGGCAAATCTCAGAATATGGAGCATTTGCTTGCCCTTACAACACACTTCTTTTGTTTCATTAATCAGCTGAGTTTTTCCTGTGTATAGAAAATAATCTTCCCCTAAAACTGCATCCTCTGCCTTTTAGCTTCTGAAAAAACAACAGCAATATATTACCCTTACAAAGATCATGAAACTTAAATTCCATGTTACTTATGTGTAAAAAGGTAAAGTCTTTAGACAAAAATAACTATTAACCTTTTGTCTAAGATTGTATTTCCTGGTCTTTCCACAAGGTTTAAAAATCATTTACTGTGAAATGTTAATTGCAAGTAGCAGTAGCAAAATATTTGCAATTCAGGAAGAGGTTACAGTAAAACCTGTTTAAATGATCAGGAGAAAAGTCTTTTTCCTTACAAGAACTCACCTTTAAAGCAGATATTGGGTAGTCTGTTAGAGGTGGACATCAGTATGGCATTTACTGCACTTCCGTGCTTAGGGAATGGAAATCAAATGAGGTAGGATAAAGACAGAAACATTAGAAAGTCTTCTTTAAACGGAGCCTTAAAGATTTCAAAAAAAATGTTAATCCACAGAGTGCATATATTTGATATAAAATCAAATAGTTCTAAGTCTTAAGCAATTTACAAAAGGTAAAATTTAACTTCAGATTCTACTCCTGGGGCCCTTTAGGCTGTGCAGCCTAAATACAATGATCATTAGATGGTGGAGTTTGGGTCCTGAGAGGAGGGAACAAAGCAAACAGCAGGATCACAACCCTGGGCTTCAGGAGAGCAGACCTTTGCCTACTCATGGACTGGCCTGGAAGAATCCCATGGGAGATGGTTCTAAGAAGAAGAAGGACTCGAGAGAACTGGGGTTTTTTTTAAGGATCACCTCCTCCAAGCTCAGGAACAGTCCTTCCTGATGTGCAGGAAGTCAAGTTGAGGTGGTAGGGGGCTCGTAGAAGTAAACAAGGAGCTCCTGACAGAAGTAAAACATAATAAAGAAACATACATGAGGTAGAAGCAGGGTCAGATCACCCAGAAGGAATACAGAGGCACTATCTGAGTGTAGAAAGACAGGGTTAGGAAAGTGTGGCAGGTGCATCCGCCCAGTGAAAACAGAACTTCCTGGTTGTTGAAACGTGGCAGCTTTTGGCTGTCTTTGTTTTCAGGGTCTCACGGTAGTTGAGACCTTTGACCAATGGGAGCCGCTATTGACTACAGGTCAGATTCGGCCTGGGTATAAATGGAGTCCCCTGGGGGAGCCATTTGGAGCTCGTCCCCTGGAGCAGTATGCTGCAGTCAGGACTCTCCCCTTGGGTCAGGACGCTGCCCAGGGAAACTCCTCGAGGTACTTTGGGTCGGGACGCTGCCCTGAGCAGGTCCTCGAGGTTGAGAGCCCTCACTTTCCAGGTGAGCGATAGAGCGTTTTGGGTTGTCATTAAACCCTAGGTAGTGAAGTTTTGTTTACGTTTGGGGTTGTCGTTAAACCCCTAGGCTGTGAGGCTTTGTTTTACGTTTTGGGTTCTCATTAAACCCACGAAGTGAAGTTTACGTTTGGGGTTGCTATTAAACCCCTGGGGTGTGGGGCTTTGTAAAGTATTTCGGGTTATCGTTAAACCCCAGAAAGTTATTTTGTTCTCCTCTTGTGGACATCCGGATCTGTAATCTACGGAGAGCTGACTGGTGGTTTTATGAAAAAAATAAATCTATTTATTTTTTTAAATTGGTGGTGGGTTGCTTATTTGGAAGCCTCCGTAACAGAAAGCCAAAGCCCATCTAGAGTAGAATCAAATGAGGGAGGTGAATAGCAACAAGACATCCTACAAACATAGCAGCAGTGGAAGGAAGACAAGGGAAAGCATGGGTCCACTTCTGAATGGGGCAGGGGTCCTGGTGACAAAGTATATGAAAAAGGCTGGAGTACTTAATGCCTTCTTCATCTCAGTCTTTACTGGTAAGACTTGCTTCTGGAAATTGCAAGCTCCTGAGACCAGTGGGAAAGTCTGGAGCAAGGAAGACATACCTTTGACAGAGGAGAATCAGGTTAGAGAATATTGAAACAAATTGGATATACACAGGTCCATGGGACCTGATGAGATGTTCCTATGAGTGTTGAGGAACCTAGCCAATGTCACTGCAAGACCACCATTAATTATCTTTGAAAGGTTGTGGTGTTTGGGGGAGATGAATGTCATCCCTAGATTCCAGATGGGCAAGAAGGAGCGTCTGGAAAACTACAGGCCAGTCAGCCTCACCTCAGTCCCTGGGAAAGTGACAGAGCAAATCCTCCTGGAAGCCATTTTCAAACATATTAAGGACAAGAAGGTGATTAGGAGTTACGAGCATGGATTTATGAAGAGAAAATCATGCCTGACCAACCTGATAGCCTTCTACAATGAAATGACTAGCTCCATGAATGAGGGGAGAACAGCTGATAGTGTTTATCTTGACTTTAGCAAGGCTTTTGTGACTGCATTCCATAACATCCTCATAGACAAACTGATGAAGTGCAGACTAGATGAGTGGACAATCAGGTGCAATGGAAGCTGGCTGAACTGCCCTGCTCAAAGGATTGGGTTCAGTGGCATAAAATCCAGGTGGCAATGAGTCAATAGTGGTGTATGCCAGGGTCAGTATTGGGTCTGATACTATTATATCTTCATTAATGATCTGGACAGTGGGGCAGAGTGTGACCTCAGCAGATTTGCAGATGATACAGAATTCAGAGAAGCAGCTGATACATCAGAGTGTATGTGCTGCTATTCAGAGGGACCTCAAAAGACTGGAGAAATGGGCTGACAAGCATCTCATCTTGTTGAGTAAAGAGAAATGCAAAGTCCTATACCTGAGCCCAAATAATCCCATGCACCAGTATATGCTGGAGCCTAACTGGCTGGAAAGCCAGCTGGCAGAAAAGGACCTGGGAATCCTGTTGAACAGGTTAAACATGAGCAAGCAATGTGCCCTTGTTGCAAAGGCGGCAAACAGCCCTCTGGGCTGCATTAACAAGAGCATCATCAGCAAGTTGAGGATGTTATCCTTGCCCTCTACTCAGCACTGGTGAAGCCACATCTGGAATGCTGTGTCCAGTGCTGAACTCCCCAGCTCAGGAGGCTTCTTATCAATGTGAATAAGTACCAGATTGAAGAGTATAAACAAGACATCCAGACTCTTCTCAGTGGTGTCCAATAACAGGACAAGAGGCAATGGGCACAAACTGAAATACAGGTGTGGGAATACAATGGAAGATTGGCGAGGAAGATTGTAAACATGCTCAAGTGACTTGCAGCTGGGATGCCAAAAAACACCTATATCATGCTAATCATTGTTTAGTCTTGTGTGCTTGACAGGTAGAACATCTGTGTTTAGATAACATAGGCCTGTGAGAGACTCAGAGGCACCTTATTGAACATCCTTGAGATTCTTGCCCTGCTGTGGGAAAGATCAAAGCACAGTGGAAAAACTACACCTGCAAAAATCCCAGATATACATGCAAACGCAGCAGGTTCAAAATCTTCTCTCTCTTGCTAGCAAGGCCTGAGCTCCACAGTGCCTGCATCCTCACTTGCATACCTCTGCCCAGGTATTGCTGTGGAGATCCCCCGGGTCACGAGGTAACAAGAATAAATTTACTCTGCATTTCATCCGTGGTTTTGTGGTTGTTCCTGCGTCCTGCCTGTGTCAGCTCCCACATTTGGCATAGTTGGCAGGATCCAGGAACAGCCATGCCATGACTGGCAAAAAAGTTGGGGACTGGGGAGGCCACGATGGTGACTCCCCATATTCTGGGATGGCCCAGTACTGAGTGCTGAACCCCCATGGCCACTTTCCTGGTTAAACTGGCTCTGCTGGAAGCATGGCCTGAAATAATGGTGGGGTGGTGGTTACCCCCGAGACAATTAAAACAGCTATACATGGATTGCAATGGAAAGCAGCATCAGATTCTTCTCACAGGGTAGCGGGGAGATTGGCATGGTTGTTAGTTATCTGTCTTAGAGCTCTTGAATGTGAAGTTGTTGCATTACAGAATAAAATGAGAGAATTGGAAAAGGAAGTCGGGACTTTACAAGATGCAAAGGTGATCATGTGAAAAGTAATTACTGTTCAAGCAGAGTGGTGCTATGAGCTGCAAGATAACATAGAGCGGTTGCTAGCATGTATCGCTAATAAACTAAGGGACAAATATGGAAAAAGTAAGTTTTTGATTTCCCAAGTTCGTGCTCTCACCACAAAATGGTCATGGGATTCCAAGGAATGGGATGGTAATATTCAGAGTGAATCCTCAGACTCCGAGTCTCACTTTGAATTTGATCCGGACTTAAAAGGCAGGGAGGTGGAGGAAGCACAACCCCTCATACAAGTGATGGGGCAGCAGGAACAAGCAGACAGGGGAGTGCAGATCACATGTACTTACACTCCAAAAGAGTTAAAGGAATTTTTAGAGAACTATCAGCAAAAGAGTGGGGAAGGCATACTGGCATGGATTTTGTGAGTTTGGGATAGTGGAGCTGCATCTATTCATTTATTAGTGGGTGAAAAAGATTTATTAAGCCCCATAGCCAATAATGATCAGATAGAACAAGGGTATGTTCAGCTGCAAAATATCAGAGGCCCTGATGGGCGAGATATTATTGCACCTACGCTCTATCAGTGGTTGTGTGCAGCAGTTTTAACAGCATATACAGAATCTGCCGAATTAATGTTATCCCTCGGAAGCTGGTGTACAATGGAAGAAGGTATGAATTTGTTGTGGCAGATGGGGATGGCTCATGCATTAGTTGTGGGATCCAAACCAGACAATGTAGCAGTAATGAGAACTATCAAAATGCATTTTTTAAGAGGAGCACCTGCTTCACTAAAACCCTTGATTATACCAGCAGTGGCAAATGCTACGAGTAATGTAGGTGCCCTAGCAGATACCTTGAGGGAAATTGGGGCTGTAATTTCGGGGCCATCTGTTCAGATGGTGAATAAGGGAAAGCCAGCAGAACCAAAAGGAGCTACAGCATGGGTGATGAGGAAACAAATGTGGAATGATCTTGTACGAGCCCATATCCCAGATCAGAAATAGATGTGATCACAACATTAGAAATGTTTCCCTGACAGCAAAAGTTAGCATTTATGCAAAAAAGTCGACCACCCCCAGACCTGCCACCAACTCTGCACTCACACTCCACCCCACCTGCCACCTCAATGCAAGGCACTACCTGGCAAATGCCAAAACAGTACAAATTAAAGTTTGGTAGGTCCCCCAAAATTGCTGCTACTGTAGCCTCTTACAGTGAGAGGGACCAATGCCCTTATGTTCCTTTAACTATAGAGTGGCAGTCTGGGGGATTTTACATGTATTAGCTCTGGTGAATACGGGAGCTGAGGTTACATAGAAATATTGATAGTAAAGAAGCCACATCACAGATATGGTGGAGGGGAGGGGGGGGCAGCAATATGACCTCTGCCCTCTGAGCTAAAGATACCTTAACAATCATAGAATCACAGACTGGTTTGGGTTGGAAGGGACCTTAAAGCCCATCCAGTTCCACCCCCCTTCCACAGGCAGAGCCACCTTTCACTAGCCCAGGTTGCCCAAAGCCCCGTCCAACCTGGCCTTGAACCCTTCCAGGGAGGGAGCAGCCACAGCTTCTCTGGGCAACCTGTGCCAGGGCCTCACCACCCTCACAGGGAAGAATTTCTGCCTTAGATCTAATCTGAATATCCCCTCTGTCAGTTTAAAACTGTTACCCCTTGTCCTATCCCTACCCCCCTGATAAAGACTGTCATCCCCCCCCTTTCCTGTAGCCCCTTTCAGTCCTGGGAGGCTGCTCTAAGGTCTCCCCGGAGCCTTCTCTTCTCCAGCTGAACCCCCCAACTCTCTCAGCCTGTCCTCACAGGGGGGTGCTCCAGCCCCCTGAGCATCTTCGTGGCCTCCTCTGGCCCCGCTCGAGCAGGTCCATGTCCTTCTGCTGTTGGTGCCCCCAGAGCTGGACCCAGCACTGCAGGGGGGTCTCCCAAGAGCGGAGCAGAGGGGGAGAATCCCCCCCCTCGCCCTGCTGCCCACACTGCTCTGGGTGCAGCCCAGCACACAGGTGGCTGTCTGGGCTGTGAGCACACATTGCCAGGTCATGTTGAGTTTCTTGTCAACTGACACCCCCAAGTGATCCAGGTTATCTTGCCTTAATGTCTCTAAAGAAAAAATGAGATGAGACGGAAGAGCTTGCAAACAGTAGTGGCAAAAAAAAAAGACATTTGTTCTTATTTCACCACTGAAACAACACCTCTCATCTCTGTCTGTGATGAGGCTCTAAAATCTGAGTCCAGATCCAGATATCACTTTGACATTTAGAGTTTGTTTCTTTACCAGAAATGGGAACCTCAGATCTACACACAGCATTTGGAAATATGAAATCCATATATAAATTAGGAGACAGACTTTTCTTCCTGTCTTCTTTTTACCAGAAAGGAAGAGAGAGTAGTTAAAAGGCTTTTATTAGTTTTAAGAAACAGTGTTTTAATTAAAATCTGGCAAAAAATCACATTAGTGAGACTTGTATGAAAAAGGATATGGTTATGGTGCTCCAGAATGTATTAGGTGGAAGTTTTACTGTCCTGTTCCTTTCTGCTATGTTAAGGAAAGGAATCAGTTTACTTCTGGAATGATAGAATAGTTCACATTGGAAAGGGCCTCTGATGGTTGTCTGGTCCATCATGGTCCTCAGAGTAGGACTGAGTTAGCTAAGGTTTTCAGTGTCTTGTCCAGATTAGTTCTGAATATCTCCACGGATAGAGATACCACAGTCTCTCTAGGCAAATTATTCCAATGTTTGAATGATGATGCCAAAGGGGAGTGAGTTGTAATTTTAATTGCAAATCAGAACTATTCTGGAGAAGGAGCTTAATATTTGAGAGCAAAGCCTTCCTCAATTTGGATAAGATCTGGATTTTCAACAAAATATCATTGATTGGTTTGAAGGCACTAGTTTAACTGTGTCAGTGTAAAATTCTTCTTTACAGAGGATGCAAGTTGCTCTTGTTTCTAAGCTAGAGTAAGATGTAGTGGTGCATATCATCTCTAATTTGAGGGTTTGTATTGCTACAGCCACAGAGTACTTCTGGTTGTTACTTTTCACTTACAAAGTTTTCTCCCAGAACCCGAGCATTACTTGGAAAGAAACATCTTTCTTTAGGAAGTGAAACTTCTCTAATTTATTTAAATGCCTACAGATTTTCAGCCAATGCTTATGGCAAGTGAAGTTTTTCAAGGCCCTTGCTCATGGGAGATGTCAAGGGAATGTCAGATACCAGTATTCAAGCTATGTAAATAAGGGAAATATATATTAAAGCTGTTTAAGTAAATTCATTTAAGCATCAGAAACTGTGCTGTAAAGTTATATCAGCTTCTCAATTAAACAGTTGTACTGGGTGTGGCTGAGCCAGAATTGGTTTTCCCCTGTAGCAGCCCCCATGGTGCTGTGTTTGATGCTGGGAGCTGGCAGGGTGTTGATAGCACCCTGGTGGTGTGGCTACTGCTGAGTGGTGCTTACACAGCACCAAGGCTCTTTCCGACATTTCCCCCCCACAGTGGGACGGGGTGGGCAAGATCTTGGGAGGGGACACAACCAGGACAGCTGACCCCAACTGACCAAAGGGATATTCCAGACCATCTGACGGCTGCTCAGTATAAAGCTGGGAGAAAGGAGGAAGGGGGGGGGTCACCCTTGGTCCTCCGAGGCAACCCCTCCGCGTATGGGAGCCCTGCTTCCTGAGAAGGCCCGACATCGCCTGTTCATGGGAAGTAGAGAATAAATCTGTTTGCTTTTTTTTGCTTCTGCGCGCGGACCTTTGCTTCGCTTTGCTTATATTGAAACTCCTTTTGTTTTACCCACAAGGGTCGTTCTTTTTTTCCTATCTTATTTTCTTTCCCCTCTTTGCCCTGTTGAGAAAAAAAGGGGAAGGGGGGGAAGTGATAGAGCGACTTGGTGGGTACCTGGCATTTAGCCAAGGTCAAACCACCACAGTTTTTTGGCGCCCAACGTGGGGTGGGACAACGGCAGTTTTATATTAATTGTGCTATAGCTATAGCAGTTAGTAAGAGACAAGCTCTTGTGCTGGTCACGGGTTTGTTGATTGCGCTGCTTATCTTTATTTTGCTAAGCTCGGGAACATGCTGGAAGAAATTGGGAACATCATGAGTGGTTTTATTCTGCAGGCTCCCGAAGTACTTATTAATCCTTACGTTAGCTCTTTGATACTGTTCATTAATGCTATTCGCCTATTGTGGGCTGTGTGGAGCTCGGTAGGTTTTTGGTGTAAGAGAAGGCAAATTTTGGGTGAGACAATACCAAAATGTGCCCTGAGGCGGCCTGTCCCTGGGTGGCAGGGGGAGTGGAAGGATTTGGGCAGATTCCCAGGACGGTTATCACCTCCTGTAGCCTGGGATCTTACCCCTGAACAGGCAAGCAACCCCGCAAAACTGACACAACACCTGATAGAAGGGTGCCTTGTCTATCCCAGTGAACATCAGCAACTCCCAGCGCTGTACTGGGGCCTGGCCTGTGCTTATCGAGCTGCAGTTCAGTGCTCTCAAAGGACTGTGGTGGAGATGGGAACTCAAACAAAAACAACAACAGCAGAGATTGCCCCAGTAGTAAAAAAGAAACAGTGGACAAGGAGAACAACAGGGCCATACCCTCGATTAATAAGGGATGAGAAAGAGGAGAAAGAAGCGGGTCCTTCAGCAAAGGGGTCAGAAGAGGGAATAACAGAACTCAAACAGGAGGCAGAAACTACCCGGTCCCTGACATCATCAGAACTGCGAGATCTGCGGAAAGACTATCGCCGCCAGCCGGGTGAGCGGATTGCTGCCTGGCTGCTTCGATGCTGGGATAATGGGGCTGATGCTCAGCAGCTGGAAGGTAAGGAAGCCCAACAGCTGGGTTCCCTTGCTAGAGATCGAGGAATTGAAAGGGGAATTGGAAAAGAAACAGGAATTTGCAGTCTGTGGAGACGGCTCCTTTCAAGTGTTAAAGCAAGATATCCTTTCAAGGAAGATCTTACGGACAACTCCCCAGGGAAGTGGGCTACTGCGGATGAAGGTGTCCAGTACCTGAGAGAACTAGCAGTGCTGGAAGTCATCTATGGTGATCCAGATAGTGATGAAGCCCCTAAAAATCCAGAGGATGTCCTGTGCACACGGGCCATGTGGAGGAAGGTGATTAAAGGTGCACCATCCTTGTATTCTGCGGGCTTGGCTGCGATGTACTATCCAGAAATGGATGTGGGAGAAGGACTAAGATGTACACCAACTGTGGAGGCAGTCTCTTCCTGGCTTCAGAACTTTGAAGAGAGTCTTGGTACCTCCTCATCTCTACGGGCGAGCTCCCTGGATGTCAGGAGCACCCCAAGAAATCAGTTCTCTTCCACCCCAGTCAGAGGGAAAGGGAAACCCAGGCGCATGACACGTGGCGAACTTTGGTTCTTCCTGCATGACCAGGGGGAGGACATGAGGAAGTGGGATGGTCAACCCACCTTCAAGTTGGAAGCCCGTGTACATGAATTGCGAGGAAAGACCCCTGCCAAGAAGAAGACATCCAAGAAGGTTGTTAATGTAGCTGGTGTGGAACCGCAAGAAAGTAATCAGCAATCTCCCAGATACAGGAAGACTGAGATCACCTCCCTTGGCCCTGATGAAGGAATCTCCAGCCTGGCACGGCAAGGGTCAGACAGTGAATGCTCCGACCAAGAACAGGAATAGAGGGCCCCTGCCTCCAGCCAGGAGGAGGAAAGGGATGATCGGGTGTATTGGACAGTGTGGATTCGATGGCCTGGCACATCAAATCCACAGAAGTACCAGGCTTTAATCGACACCGGGGCACAGTGTACATTAATGCCATCAAGTTATAGAGGGGCAGAACCTATCTGGATCTCAGGAGTGACAGGCGGATGTCAAGAACTGTCAGTACTGGAGGCCGAGGTTAGCTTTGTCGGGGGAGGCAGTGGGTCTGCCTCTAGTCTGATTGAAGAAGAATTTAACCTTGACAAGATTCCAATGTATCCATGAGGGGCCGGAAAGTCCCAAGAAGAGCCATGGAAACAACATTAAAGAACTGCAAGACAAAGATAAGAGGAACTGTCCTGATGACTCAGCAGGGAAACTATCACCCAATTGTGAACTGTTAGTTACTAAGTAAACCAATCCTGTATGAACACCTACTTTGAAGAAGGTTATAAAAAGGCTTGTTAGAACAATAAAGTAGCCATTTTGCACAATCTGATGTTTGTCGTGTCCGTCTCTACTGCGACAAATGGTGACCCCGACGTGATCGGGTGAAGTGATCATTTAAAGGCGACGTATTCTGCGGCGGGGAGAGCTGCGGAGAAGTATAACGGCGGCGGGAAGAGCTGCGGAGACGGAGCCTGGTGAAGCTGAGAGCAGAGGGAATCTGCTTGGTCCGGTCCTGAACTTTGACACCTAAAAAGGTGAGCCACCGGGAACGGGACTGTAATTATGGGGCAGCAATTAACAAAAGAAGAGGAGCCGATTTTGTCTACCTGGAAAGCCCTATTAAAAAGAAAGGGGGTTAAAACCACAGAACAAAGCCTGAAAAAGACTTTGATATGGAGTAAGATGCAAGGCTTTGAAGCCACAACAGTAACTGCATTCGGTGTGAGTGCATGGCAAGCAATAGGATGGAAAATATTGGATGAGGTCTCTAAAGGACAAAAAGAGGCATGTGAGTTGGCAACCACATGGCCTCTGTTAAGCGAGACCCTGAAGGAATGGAAAGCAGAATGTGAGGCGAATGATAAGCAAAAGAAAGATGAGAAACCAGAAAATGTGAGGAAGGGGAGAGATTGTGACCAAGGGGCAAATGAAGCTGATGCCTCAGCGTCAGCGGTAGCAGGCAGGAAACCCCTCATGGGCAAAAGCAGATCACACCCTCGCCCACCTCCTCCTCCACCATGAAATATTTTGCGGGCGATGAGGGCCCCCCCCCCCACCTAGTGGTGCAGCGGCAGAAGGGGTGACTCCATCGGCCCCCCCCGAGGAGGAAAATCCGGCGAATCCGGCGAATAACACAGAGCCGGAGAGTGAGAGCGAAAGTGAAAGTGAGGGAGAAGAAGCTTTAACTGCCGCTATGCGAACTCTGCATATTACAGATAAACCCATAGTGAAAAAAGCCCAGCCGTGGACTCTCCCTCCATCTACAATAACTGTAGTCCCAAGATCCCCTGATCGATTTTGGGAGGGAGTTAGGAAGTATGCTGCTGAAGCTGGCAACCGGGATCTAGTTGAACGCCTCAGCCCATACTCTCCAACCCCGGCATGTCCAAAGCCTGTAGATATGGCAGCAGAGGCTCCTGGTGCATTCCCTGTTTACAAAGCTGCTGCAGGCACAAACCAGCACGATGAGCACAATCCAATCGGCTGGAAAGTGGTGCAGGATTTGCAGAATAAAGCACAGAAATTTGGAATCAATTCTCCTGAGGAGATACAACTTATTTGAATAATCAGCACAGTTCTGCTGTGTCCATATGACGTTACGCATCTCGCACAAGTGCTGTTTCAGCCGGTGCAATTTCAAGTGTTTCAATCTACTTGGAGGCAGATGGCACGCGCAGCCGCGCAGATTAATTTACGACTGCCACAGGATGACCCGAGGCTAGACCTTGGAGAGGATGCTTTGCTTGGTGAGGGGCCATTTAGTAATCCTCAACTACAAGCCATTTGACCCCCTATTATATTGGAACAGTCTCAACAGGTGGGACTCACCGCTTTGAGAAAGACAATGGAATTGCAAGGTCTAAGTGCCCTATTGGTTAGAAGATCTAGTAGCACTTTGAATGGATTAATTGTACATGTAGGAATTATTGATGCTGATTTTACTGGACAAATTTGTGCTATGATTTCTACTCCTTATCCACCTGTAACAATTCCAAAAGACACTCGCATTGCTCAACTTGTACCTTTTTTGAGTTGTGTTCCAAAAGCAGAACAGTGCCTCCATGGGGATAACAGCTTTGGATCGACCGGGGTGCCGATGGCTTTTTAGTCACAACCCATTGAGACACATCATCTGTCCATGAAGTGCATCATCTACAATCAAGACAGTTCTCCTCCTTCTGTCGCAGTTGAGACGGACATGACAAACATCAGATTGTATGAAAACGACCAAAATGGCTGCAAAAGCCCCTTTATTGTTCTAACAAGCCTTTTTATAACCTTCTTCAAAGTAGGTGTTCATACAGGATTGGTTTACTTTAGTAACTAACAGTTCACGATTGGGTGATAGTTTCTCGCCTGAATCGTCAGGACAGTTCTTCTTATCTTAGTTCTCTAATCTGGTTTCCATGGCACTTCTCGGGACTTTCTCGCCTCTCATGGATACACTGGAATTTCTTCAAGGTTAAATTCTTCTTCAGTTAGACTAGAGGCAGACCCGCTGCCTCCCCCGACATCCTTCTACTTCAATCTGTGAACTTCTGGACACTGGAGTGGACGTAACTATTATCTATCATATTAATTGGCCAATTAATTGTCCCATGGTGGTGGCAGACACAGGGGTAGTGGGGCTGGGAGGATCCGCGCGAGCAAGGACGGCAGCCACAGCAGTTCTGATTACCAATCCTGAGGGCCAACAAGCAGTCGTCAAACCATATGTGACGGCAGCTCCCCTCAATTTATGGGGGAGGGATTGCTTGTCACAATGGGGGGTGAGAATTACCACGGATTTTTAACGGGGGCCACTGTGCTGCAGGGTGTCACACAGCCCACGCTTGTTTTAACTTGGTTAACGAATAACCCTGTGTGGGTGGATCAGTGGCCCCTACCAACTGAGAAATTAAAGGCCCTACAAGAATTGGTGGCAGAACAGCTAGCTGCTGGACACATTGAACCCTCTCAGAGCCCATGGAACACTCCAGTGTTTGTGATAAAAAAGAAATCAGGAAAAAGGCGATTTTTGCATGACCTGCGGCAAGTCAATGCTGTCATGGCCACGATGGGGGCTCTGCAACCAGGCATGCCTTCACCTGCCATGATCCCTCAAGATTGGGAAATCATTGTCATGGACCTTAAGGACTGTTTGTTTACAATACCATTAGCTTGTCAAGACAGAGAAAAATTTGCATTCTCTGTGCCTTCTGTCAATCATGCAGAACCGCAAAAAGATATCAATGGAGAGTTCTGCCGCAGGGCATGAAAAATTCACCAACAATTTGTCAATGGTTTGTGGCACGAGCTTTGTCACCTGTAAGGGAAAGATTCCCAACCAGTTATCGTTACCATTACATGGATGACATCCTGTTAGCATCACCCAGCAAGGAGCAGTTGAATGACATGGAGAATTTAGCCAGAGACTCGTTACAACAATATGGATTAGTTATTGCCCCTGAAAAGGTGCAGAAAGTAGAACCCTGGAAATATCTAGGAATGACAGTTACAGGTAAGCAGGTAATGCCTCAACCTGTGAAACTTAACCTTGAAGTTAAAACCCTTAATGATGTACAGAAATTAATGGGATCCCTGAATTGGATTAGGCCCTATCTCAGACTGACCAATTCGCAACTGCAACCTTTATTGGAATTATTAAAAAATTCCAATGATCCAACAGAACCCAGAATATTAACTGAGGAAGCATTAAATGTAATTCACATGGTGGAACGATCTATACACAAGAAATTTGTTTCTCGAATAGATCTGTCTCAATTGGTACAACTCTTTGTACTAACTGACAGAACTGTGCCATTTGGTGCTTTAGTGCAGTGGAATTCTGAGTGGGATGACCCATTACATATTCTGGAATGGATGTTTCTGTCATTCCGACCACGAAAAACTGCTCCTGGACTGTTTGAGCTTATTGCTGATGTAATCATAAAAGCCAGAAAACGATGTACAGAACTAACAGGGCGTGACCCAGCTACGATTGTTTTACCTGTTCAAAACTGGTATTTTGAATGGTGTCTGGTGAATAATTATGAGCTGCAAGCAGCCATGGCAGGCTTTCAGGGACAGATATCATATCACCTGCCATCACACCCGCTGCTGAAATTTGCTCGAGAAGTACCATTTGGTCAGAAAAATTTAAACCACCCAGAACCAGTGAACGGCCTTACTGTTTTTACAGATGGCTCAGGAAAAACAGGTAAAGCAGCAGTAGTATGGTATGAAAACAACAACTGGAACAACAAAGTAGTATATCAAAATGGCTCTCCACAAGTAGTAGAGCTGCGTGCAATGGCTGTTGTTTTTTCTATTTTCTCCACTCCTGTAAATATTGTAACTGACTCAGCGTATGTAGCTAACTTAGTTTCTTGACTAGACAAAGTGGTTTTGACCATGTCAGACAATCAATTATTATTTAATGTACTTTTAGAACTCTGGAAAGGTATTCGACTACGAACAGAACCTTATTTTATCATGCACGTCCGTAGTCATACCACTTTACCAGGATTTTATACAGAAGGTAGTGCCAGAGCGGATGCTCTTGTTTCCGCTATGGCTCTTAATACTGTTCCTAACATAAAGCAACAAGCTGTATTATCACATCAATTTTTTCACCAAGGATACTGAGCTTTACGATGGCAGTTCGGCTTGTCTCATACTGAAGCTCGGTCCATTGTAGCTGCCTGCCCTGACTGCCAAGGAACTCACACACCAGTGTATTTTGGTACTAACCCCAGAGGTATGCAGGCTTTACAGATTTGGCAAACTGATGTTACTCACATAAATGAATTTGGCCGACAGAAATATGTTCATGTTTCTATTGATACTTATTCTCATGCCTTAGTAACAACAGCACATAATGGAGAAACAGGAAAAGATGTAATTCAACATTTCCAAAAGGCTTTTTCTATGCTTGAGGTACCACACCAAATTAAAACCAACAATAGGCCAGCATATGTTTCACAGAAAGTTCAAACATTTTTTAATTTGTGGGGTGTTACTCATGTTACAGGAATTCCCCATTCCCCAACAAGACAAACAATTATTGAGCGTGCACATGGCACACTGAAGCGGCAGCTTCAAAAACAAAAAGGGGGAATGATTGGGGAACCACCACAGGCATGTTTAGATAAAGCAGTTTATGTTCTTAACTTTCTCCATTACGGGGATAATTCTTCTCTACCTCCTCTTTTTCAGCATTTCTCTTCTCTTTTTTCAAAACAGGATTTGCAAAAGGGTGTCAAAGTGCATGTCAGAGATCTAATTACTGGCCAGTGGAGTGGACCATGTGAGCTATTAACCTGGGGCAGGGGTTATGCTTGTGTCTCTACAGATGCCGGCCCTTGCTGGGTTCCTGCTCGGTGTGTTCGGCCTGTGCTGGAACCTGCATCAGAGTGAAGGATGGGTAGTTCCACAACCCAAGCAGAATGTCTGGGTAACTTTGGCAAACATGACACATCAAGAAGCCTTGTGCCTCTCTACTGCGAACCCGGAAAATCCATTCTCCACCTGTTTGGTGGGATTGCCAGTAGACACATGGCCAATCCCACAAACCCTTCAGCCTTTCTCTCTTTGCAACTCTCCAAAAAATTGTATAGATAATTGGGATGGTGTATATAGTCACCTTCCACAGGTTACGCAAGAACCCCAAGAACTAGAGTTGCTAGGCTCTGTCACAATGGATGCTTGTGTGTTTTTTAATTACTCTTATAATACTTCCGCACGGAGAGGGCAAAATGTGAATGCAACTAATGCTGCTTATCATAACTCAACTGCTTGGTGCAATTATACCTCGACTAACATCTCATGGTCTTCTAATGTTCCTCTTGTATTACCTCCTGGTGTGTTTTTAATCTGTGGAGATCGTGCCTGGGGAGGCGTCCCATCTAAACTGAATGGAGGCCCGTGTAGCCTCGGATGCCTCACGTTATTAATGTGTCAATGATTCTGAATATGACTCGAAAACATAAGCGAGTCCAAAGGACTGTTCATCAGTTTAGCAGTTCTTGTCAAGATAACATTGGATTCTGGAATCCAGGCCAGATCATAACAGCCTCCATATTGGCACCAGGAGTTGGTGTTGCAAATGCCTTAAGAACTTTAAATAAGTTGGGATGCTGGCTTAGCAAACAGACTAATGCTACCTCTTTAGCTTTAAGTGGCCTTTTAACTGATGTTGATAGTGTTAGACATGCTACGTTACAGAATAGAGCTGCTACTGACTTTTTGCTTTTAGCGCAAGGACATGGATGTGAAGATTTTGATGGAATGTGTTGCATGAATTTGTCTGACCACTCAGAATCTATTTTCAAAAGCATACAGCAGCTAAGGGATGGTGTCAAGCGTTTAACAGAAGAGGATGGATTAGATTGGCTAACAAGGATGTTTAAAGGTTGGGGACTTTCTGGATGGTTGATATCTCTGGTCAAAACTGTGGGGGTAGTGATCTTGATAATTGTGACCGTGCTTTTAATGTTGCCCTGTCTTGTCAGTCTTCTGCAAAGGGCCCTGCAGAAGACTGCTCTCACAATATTTCTAGCACAAATACAAAAAGGGGGAATTGTCGGGGGAGGCAGCGGGTCTGCCTCTAGTCTAACTGAAGAAGAATTTAACCTTGAAGAAATTCCAGTGTATCCATGAGAGGCCAGAAAGTCCCGAGAAGTGCCACGGAAACAAGATTAGAGAACTAAGATAAGAAGAACTGTCCTGACGATTCAGGCGAGAAACTATCACCCAATCGTGAACTGTTAGTTACTAAAGTAAACCAATCCTGTATGAACACCTACTTTGAAGAAGGTTATAAAAAGGCTTGTTAGAACAATAAAGGGGCTTTTGCAGCCATTTTGGCCATTTCACACAATCTGATGTTTGTCGTGTCTGTCTCTACTGCAACACAGGTACATATTTTAACATTCCAAATGCAGCGAAGTGAGTGACGTCAGATTGCCATAATTCTAAGGAGGTGAGTCCCCAAGGGTTGACACCACTGGCTGCTGAAGAGAGGGAGTCCTGCTGGCATTCAGGGCAAGTGGCAATGATGTCTTTAGCCTGACGCCCTGATAAAGAAAACTGGTTTTGTATTGCCCTGGCGTTTTGGTGGAAAAATGCATGCGAAAGCCGTGCTTGCTCAAAGACATTAGGTACCACCTGAGCCGCCAGAGTCAACGCATCTGGTCATCGACTGCCTTCAACCAAAGGTCCAGGTAGTGCAGTATGCGTTCGAATAAACTAAGAAGTCTTGCGATTATTTAATAATCGTAAAAGGGTGTGCATTAATGGATATAACAGTGGATTATTAACGTCCTTCAAACATGAATTCTCTATACACTGTACAAGATTGGCAACATAAGCAGAATCAGTAACAATGTTCATTGGGGTGTCCCAGCGTTGAAATACACGTAATACTGCAGCTAGCTCAACGATCTGTGGTGATCCCAGGGATTGGGTAATGTCTAATTGCCAAATTTGAGTATGTGGGTCTTGCCATACTATGACTGACTTTCCCATTTTCCAGATTCAGCAGTAAACACTGTTAAGGCTTGTAACAGTACATCGCTGCACTTTGGCATGGCATATAATAAAAAATTTTGCTGTAATAATTTATGTGACGGGCTGTGTACTAAAAGCTGTCTGGGGTAGTCACAGATCTCTGTCTGGAATTCTAAAGACATTTGTATTAGCCACTGTAACATGTGCATAGTAACCGGAACAATGATACACACAGGTTCCTGCCCAGCAAGTAATAGTAGGCACTGCCTACCTTTCATGATCAGTTTGGCAAACATTTCTGGACGAGTAGTGACCGTCTTGTGCATTTGGTGTGACAAAAAAATCCATTCAATAATTACTGACTCAGAGGCTGCCAGGTCCATGCCTGATCGATATCAACTAAATTATTATAAACCACCACTGATTGCAATTTTTTATTAGTGTCTTTTTATTCACACTTGTGCCTGGAGCTCCCCCTATCTTCTTCCAGTGTTTTAAAATACAGCCTAGGGGACTCTTTTTGACTATTCCCCCACTCTGGCCACTTCCCATCTCGCCTACTTTACCTTAAAACGCTACCTGATTAAGCTGACAATATCCCCCTCAGGCAGATGGTACAAGGGTGCACTCTCCCCACAGAGTATGCACCTAAATTCAAGACAACAATGAACACAGAATTACTGCCTCCCGCTAGAGGAGATATTTCACCTGTGACACTTCCAACACTGACCCGAACAAACAGGCAGCACCAGTGACCCAGCGGGCGGGCACTAGGGCGCTCTGTCCTAAGGAATGTTCCCTCGTCCTGCACTACCCCCCACTGGTACAGAGTCTGCCCTGCGCTTCGTTCCTCTGCGGCCGCTTCCCTCGCGGGGTAACGGAACTGCGGGTCAGAGAACTCCGCACTGCGCAGCTGCAGCTGGGCTGCGTCTCACACCCGCAGAACAGTCCCACACTCACACAAAGGGGCCCCTCACACTTATTACTCACACAACATCAAATGACAAACACTACAAACATCAAAACACCATCAAGAATATATAAAGCCATTGCCAGTTGATTATGTGGTGTTGGCAGACAAGGGGCACTGCATCCCAGTGTCAGCACCTTCTGTAAAAACTGCCACTTTTGGCGTTCGGGGGAGGCGGGGCGGGGGAGGGGGGGGCGGCTGGGGGCGTGGTGCTAGACTGGCCGCAGGCGGTCGCCCCGCGGCAGGGGGGGCTTGGGGAGGCCCCAGACCGCCACCGCCAACTCCGTGCTGGCAGGTGGGGGGGCACGAATGCTGAGTACAGAGATTCACACACTCAGTTTTCCAGATAGAACACTGTGCCGGCGTTAATACCATTTTTAAAAGTGCCAGCCAATTCCATGGGACCAATTGATATCCATTAGCAACCACCTCCAGTACACCCGCTGTAAATGAGCTCCAAAGCCCGTCCTCATTAACGCTTTTCTGTCGTTCTTTAATAACAGAAAACTGCAGTCCTTCCCAATGTGACTGACATCCCAGTTCATACATTACAGGAGCAACAATCTTTCTTGCCATGTCCATATCCCCTTTCACCAAGGCTTCTTGCCTCACTTTTCCGCACGGATCATCCCCAGCTAAGGGAGGACACAGGCCAGGATCTCTTTTAGGATTTACAGGGTCAGGGTCTAAAAGATTATCACAGTCTAGAGACCCAGCATATAAAGCTTGCTGCCTGGGTTCACAACATGTGTCCTCGCCCTCTGTGTCCTCATCCTCTGTGTTAACAGCCTGGCCACATTCCTTATCTTGTCTTTTTATTATCTCAAAAAGAGATCTCCATGTCGCTAAGAGTTCTGCCGCAACCTCATTCCCTCAGGTTGCACAGTCCCACAGTCTTACTCCTGCTTCATCCCATATCGGAACAGTGAATATAATAACCGCGGCTGCTACCCACTTTAAAATTCTCTTCAAGGCACGCGAGTTAATATGCACCTTATATTTAGCTAACAGTCTTTCCATCAGTGCAAGCACTGACTTTTCTTCCGAGGATATTGACCTACCCACCGCTTCCCCACAGCTCATCTTGCTCACCCTGCAACGGTGATTGATGCCGGCTCCTGCTTCCTCACAGCAGCTCTTCAGTTCTGAGGGGTTTGCCACCGCAGTGATCCAAGCTGGTCACACTTATCACTGCCTCACACGGGGCACCATTTGTGGCAATTGAGGCACGGACTCTCCATTGAAGTGCAGAAGGAAAGACCCTTTATTCTTCCAATAGTTCATACTTCTGCTCTCGCCAAAGCTCTTACTTCATCATTAGCAAATCAGCAATTAGACAGCTATCAACCTTTTCTCCTACCAGCATCAGACCCCTCTAACTCGGCTGTGCAGACCAATCACCCTCTCGTTCACGCGCTGTTCACGCGGCGGTAACTTCTCACAGCTCAGCACTTTCCCACAGCTCAGTGTTGCAGCTGGCCGTTGTTTTTCCCTGCCCCCTTGGCACAACTCGGCAGTTTCTGATCTTTCGCCCAAGGCCTGTTTCTCATCAAAGCCTGGCTGCTTCTCAGGGGCTGCGCAGAGCTGACAGGCCAACGTCTCCCACAGATTGGGGTCTAAAAATGACAGTTTGGACCCTACAGAAAAGGATTTCTACACTGAAATTGAGGGTTTGGGATTTAGAATGCAGGCGTTCATCGCAAGAATGGAAGATTTGGACTGTCAAAATGAAGCTTTGGGACCTAAAATGGAGCCTTTGTGCCCTCCGTGAGGCACTTGGAGCATAAAAATGAGGGGTTTTACATGGAGGATTTGGATTTGCAGGATAAAACGGAGGCTTTGTGCCCTAAAACTTGGTTTTGAGGACTAAAAATGAGAGTTTGGGCGCTGAAAAGGAGGATTTGTAAAAAAAATTGAGGGTTTGGGATTTAGAATGCAGGCGTTCATCGGAAGAATTGAAGCTTTGGACTGTCAAAATGAAGCTTTGGGACCTAAAATGGAGGCGTTGTGCCCTCCGTGAGGCACTTGGAGCATAAAAATGAGGGATTTTACACTGAGGATTTGGATTTGCAGGATAAAACGGAGGCCTTGTGCCTTGTGCCCTAAAACTGAGGGTTTGGACCAAAAAATGAGGGCCTGGGGCCTAAAAATGAGCATTTTGTCCCAGTCCATTTGGCTTCTTTTTGACAGTCCAACGCTTCGATTCTTGCAATGAACGCCTGCATTCTAAATCCCAAACCCTCAATTTTTTTTTAAATATCCTCCTTTTCAAGGTCAAAGCCATCTTTTTTGGCCCCAGGCCCTCATTTTTGGGTCCAAACCGTCATTTTTAGGCCCCAAACCCTCAGTTTTATTCTGCAAATCCAAATCCTCCATGTAAAACCCCTCATTTTTATGCTCCACGTGCCTCACGGAGGGCACAACGCCTCCATTTTAGGTCCCAAAGCTTCATTTTAACAGTCCAAAGCTTCAATTCTTGCGATGAAAGCCTGCATTCTAAATCCCAAACCCTCACATTTTTTTTACAAATCCTCCTTTTCAAGCCATCTGTTTAGGCCCCAGGCCCTCATTTTTTGGTCGAAACCCTTATTTTTAGGCCCCTAACCCTCAGTTTTAGGGCGCAAGGCCTCCGATTTATCCTGCAAATCCAAGTTCTTAGTTTAAAATCCCTCATTTTTGTGATAGACAGTAAAGTGTTTGTTCATCAAATTCCGTCAAAGATACTGGAAGCTTGTGCTGTTTTATTCCATAAACTATGTAAGCCTAAGATTAATCTTAACTATTACATTGTGTAACGACTAACAGACTATAAGTGCTTATGTAAATTAAAATGCTGAAGCAAGGACTTCTACTGTGCAAAAGACTGAAAGGAGGGAAAAGGAGGGGGGTTGAGAAGGGCAAAGGGGAAGTGTCTGTACTCTGTGTTACCTTATAAGGTATAAACAAAAGCTTTGTGAGACTACTCTCAGGAAAGCAGGAGATACACGAGGAATTCGTGACGCGAGGAAGACGCCGAGCCTTCATCCCCACGACCACGTGTAGGCAGAAAACGACCCCCTAGCAACAAGGCGCGCAGACGCAGAGTACACCCCTCGACTGGACACAGATACCGGAAGACGGAGGATATAAAAGGAAAGACTTTCAGGAAGTGTGCGCGCGCCATTGGCGGAGTTGAACTCCCCGGCCGCCCAGCGCTGTTTTGCTTGTTGCCGCTTGCTAAGTAAACAATTGAAATTTTGATTGGCTCTGACTCACATCAGTTTGAGAAATCTACTTATAACAATTTTTATGCTCCACGTGCCTCACAGAGGGCACAACGCCTCCATTTTAGGTCCCAAAGCTTCATTTTGACAGCCCAAAGCTTCGATTCTTGCAATGAACGCCTGCATTCTAAATCCCAAACCCTCAATTTTTTTTTTTACACATCCTCCTTTTCAAGCCATCGTTTTTAGGCCCCAGGTCCTAATTTTTTGGTCGAAACCCTCATTTTTAGGCCCCAAACCCTCAGTTTTAGGGCGCAAGGCCTCAGTTTTATCCTGCAAATCCAAATTCTCCATGTGAAAACCCTCATTTTTATGCTCCACGTGCCTCATGGAGGGCACAAAGCCTCCATTTTAGGTCCCAAAGCTTCATTTTGACAGTCCAAAGCTTCAATTCTTCCGATGAAAGCCTGCATTCTAAATCCCAAACCCTCAATTTTTTTTTTACAAATCTTCCTTTTCAAGGCACAAGCCATCATTTTTAGGCCCCAGGCCCTCATTCTTTGGTCCAAACACTCATTTTTCGTCCTCAAAACAAATTTTCAGGGCACAAAGCCTCCATTTTATCCTGCAAATCCAAATCCTCCATGTAAAATCCCTCATTTTTATGCTCGAAGTGCCTCACAGAGGGCACAAAGCCTCCATTTTAGGCCCCAAAGCTTCATTTTAACAGTCCAACGCTTTGATTCTTGCGATGAACGCCTGCATTCTAAATCCCAAACCCTCAATTTTTTTTTACAAATCCTCATTTTCAGCGCCCAAACTCTCATTTTTAGTCCTCAAAAGCAAGTTTTAGGGCACAAAGCCTCCCTTTTATCCTGCAAATCCAAATCCTCCATGTAAAACCCCTCATTTTTATGCTCCAAGTGCCTCACGGAGGGCACAAATTTTGTGCACGAAGACGATCAAAGACTCCGGGGAGGAGTAAGTATTTGCGTTTGTGCGGTTATCCGTTCGGTTGGGGTTGGTAATCCCAGAGTGCGAGTGAGTGAGAGGTCTCGAAGAGATCACCCAAGTGCGGACCCTTTAGTAGTGCAGTTCTCGTAGCCCGCGAGGGAGCAAGTCACGAATAAGGGGAGCGTGTGTGTGTGTGAAAGAAGGCACTCTGGAAGATGGGACAGAGGGAAAGCAAGCCCTCTGGATCCATGGGTGGGGGCAAGGAAGAATTGCCGGATATCCCACTAGATAGTCCTTTAGGAGTTATGTTAGAGAATTGGAAAAATTCCCCAAGAAGTAAAGATAAAAGTGAGGAGAAAATGATATATTATTGCATTAGGGTGTGGGGAGGACAACCTCTCCAGTGCCCAGGTACATTTTTGGCCCATGTTTGGGTCCTTTGAAAATTGGCTATGTCAACAGTTAAATATGTGGGTAAATAATAAACAACCCACAAATCTTGAAGAAAGTGAATATGCTACTCTTTGGATGTTCCAAACCCCAGAGCCAGTTTCTCTCTTTACCCTTAAGGAAAAGAAACATGAGAAACCTCATCCAGAATCGGACGATTACTTATGGCCACCTCCATATGCCCCAAACCATCAGGAATCACCTCCCCAGAATCTGGATGAAGAGAATAATTCTGACCCCGAATCTCCCGGACCCCCTCAGCGGGTTACCCGAAGCAAAGTTAAGGAAGGAAGATTATACCCCCTTAGAGAAATGCTTGTGCCAGGAGTGGGGGCACAAGGGGAACCGGGAGCAGGGTATGTCGCTGTTCCCCTCAACACTGGAGATGTGAGAGATTTTAAAAAAGAAATGGGGAACCTATTAGAGGACCCGCTTGGCGTAGCCAAACGGGTGGACCAGTTTCTTGGCCCAAATTTATATACCTGGGATGAATTACAATCTATCCTAGGAATTCTATTTACTATGGAGGAATGAGATATGATCAGGAGGGCAGGTATGAGACTTTGGGACCAGCAACATCAAGTGGGTCCCACAGCAGATCAGAAGTGGCCGTTGGTAAAACCCAACTGGAATAATCAAGACCCAGGCCACCGAACCCACATGGCAGATTTAAGAATGATCATAATCCAAGGAATTAGAGAGTCAGTTCCCTGAGGGCAGAATATTAATAAGGCTCTTAGTGAACAACAGAAGAAGGACGAAACACCTACTGAACGGCTTGAAAGATTGAGAAAAAGTTTACAGTTGTACTCGGGAGTAGATCCTGCCACCCCTGTGGGGCAGGCATTATTAAAGACTCAGTTTGTGGCTAAGTCTTGGGCAGATATTAGGAAGAAGCTAGAAAAGATCGAAGATTGGCAAGGGAGAGGAATAGATGAATTGCTGAGAGAAGCTCAGAAAGTTTATGTTAGGAGGGAAGAGGAAAACCAGAAAAAACAAATGCGAGAGCAAACGAAGGTGTTGGTAATGGCCGTAAGGGAGGGACAAAAAGGGGCTTTAGCGGCAATGGGAAGGTCTGTAAAGGATAGACGCCCCTGGAAAGGAGGCAGTCATCCCTCCGACTTGGAGCGTAAGAATATGAAGGAAGTGGAATGTTTTTATTGCAAAAGGAAGGGGCATGTGAAGAAGGTTTGCCGGAGGAGAATCCAAGATGAGAAAATGTTTTCTGAAGATTAGTGGGGTCAGGGGCTCTATGTGCTGGGGACCCCAAAGAACAAAGAGCCCTTGATAAAACTTAAAGTGGGTCCTCAGCGACAAGAGGTAGAGTTCCTTGTGGACTCAGGAGCCGAAAGATCTACCATTCAGGCTCTGCCTCCAGGCTGTAAAGTATCATCAGAAAAAATCAGTGTAATAGGGGCTAAAGGTGAACCGTTTGAGGCCCCGGTTCTTCATGATGTGATTGTTGAATCAAAATGCAAATATGTGATTGGAACATTTTTATTATTACCAGAAGCAGATTATAATTTACTTGGACGGGATCTGATTATAGAATTGGGAATTAATCTGAAAGTAGAAGAAAGAGAACTCAAAGTCAGATTATGCCCCCTCACAGTGGCGGATGAAGAAAAGATTAACCCAGAAGTATGGTATACCCCAGAGACAGTGGGTAGATTGGATATCACCCCCTTCGAAGTCACCATTAGGAACCCAGAGATCCCGACTAGAATCAAACAGTATCCCTTACCGCAAGAAGGCAGGAGAGGCTTAAAGCCTGAAACAGAGAGACTCCTTAATCAGGGGCTATTAGAACCTTGTATGTCACCTTTTAATACTCCAGTATTGCCCGTTAAGAAGGCAGATGGGAGTTATAGATTAGTGCATGACTTACGAGAAATCAACAAAAGAACTGTAACCAGATTTCCTGTAGTGGCGAACCCCCATACTTTACTTAGTCAATTGAATCCTGAAAATCAGTGGTATAGCGTAATAGACTTGAAAGATGCTTTTTGGGCATGTCCTCTAAAAGAGGAGTGTAGAAATTATTTTGCTTTTGAATGGGAAGACCCAGATACCTTTAGGAAACAACAGCTGAGGTGGACAGTTTTGCCTCAGGGTTTTACTGAGTCCCCTAACCTCTTTGGACAAGCCCTCAAACACATCTTAAAAGATTATAACTTGGGGGAAGGTGTTACTTTAGTACAATATGTAGATGACCTTCTGTTAGCAGGAGGCAACCCAGAGATGGTACGAAAGGAAAGCATTAAGTTGTTAAATTTCTTAAGCCTCCAAGGATTAAAAGTATCCAAATCTAAATTGCAATTTGTAGAAGAAGAGGTGAAGTATTTAGGTCACTGGATTAGTAAAGGGAGCAAGAAATTAGACCCAGAGAGGGTGAATGGAATTCTTTCTCTCCAGGCTCCCAAAAACAAACGACAGGTTAGGCAGCTCCTTGGACTACTGGGGTACTGTAGACAATGGATTGAAAATTATAGTACAAAAGTTAAATTTTTATACCAGAAATTAACAAAAGACGGGTTGCTTAAATGGACCCCAGACGATGAGGAAAAATTAGAAAAATTAAAAACTGGCTTAGTCAACGCTCCAGTATTGAGTTTACCAGATATAAGAAGGCCCTTTTATTTATTTGCCAATACTGAAGATGGCACGGCATTTGGGGTATTAACCCAAGAATGGGCTGGGAAAAGGAAGCCTGTGGGATACATATCTAAATTGTTAGACCCCGTAAGTAGGGGATGGCCAACATGCCTCCAGGCGATAGTGGCAGTGGCCTTGTTAGTAGAAGAGGCTAATAAAATTACATTTGGGGGGAATCTGAAGGTGTTGACTCCTCATAACATTAGGGGAGTGCTTCAACAAAAAGCGGACAAATGGATAACAGACGCCAGGCTCCTCAAATATGAAGGAATATTAATACACTCACCAAAGTTAGAGATTGAAGTAACTAGTCTTCAAAACCCAGCACAATTCCTATATGGGGAGCCAAGCGAAAGTTTAAACCATAATTGCCTCCATACCATTGAAGAACAGGCAAAAATCAGGCCAGACTTAGAAGAAACAGAATTAGAAGAAGGGGAAAAGCTGTTTGTGGATGGATCCTCTAGAGTGGTAGAAGAAAAAAGAAAATCAGGTTATGCAATTATTAGTGGAACCACCCTAGAGGTAATAGAATCAGGACCACTGAGTCCTAGCTGGTCGGCTCAAGCTTGTGAACTATATGCAGTACTAAGAGCGTTACAGATTTTAAAGGAAAAAGAGGGAACCATTTATACAGACTCTAAGTACGCCTTTGGAGTAATTCACACTTTTGGAAAAATTTGGGAAGAAAGGGGACTCATTAATTCACAAGGAAAAGGGCTAATACATGAGTCTCTAATTATCCAGACTCTCCAAGCATTAAGAGGTCCTAAGAAAATAGCAGTAGTGCATATAAGAGGACACCAACAGGGAACCTCACTACAGATCAGGGGAAATATTCTAGCTGATCAAGAGGCAAAACGGGCTGCACTACTAGCATTGATGGTAACAGAATCAAACACAAACGAAAGAACAGACCCCACCAAATTAGGATTCACGTTTACTAACCAAGAGAAAGAAAAATTGAAACAAATGGGAATTAATGAAAAACAAGGGGAATGGGAATTACCTGATGGGAGGAAGGTTCTCCCGAAGGCAATGGCTTGGAGAGTTATGAAGGATTTCCATACTAAAACTCACTGGGGAGTACAAGCATTGGTAGACCAGTTTGCTATTAAATACATGTGCATAGGAATTTATAATGTTGCTAAGGGAATAATAAAAAGCTGTTTAACTTGCCAGAAAATTAATAAGTACCAATTAAGAGAAAAGATTCAAGGGGGACGGGATTTGGCATACAGACCATTTGGAAGAATTCAAATCGATTTTACAGAACTACCAAAAGTAGGACAGTACAAATACCTCCTAGTATTGGTAGATCATCTCACTCATTATGTGGAGGCCTTTCCCACTGCTCGAGCTACAGCAAATACTGTGATAAAAATACTCTTGGAAAACATCATCCCTAGGTATGGAAATATAAAAGTAATTGATTCGGACAGGGGTCCCCACTTTGTGTCTAAAGTAATCAAAGAGACATTGACTTCCCTGGGGACCAAGTGGGAATTCCACACTCCCTGACATCCACAAAGCTCAGGAAAAGTAGAAAGAATGAATGGAGAAATCAAGAAACAACTTACCAAATTAATGTTAGAAACAAAGATGTCTTGGGTTAAGTGTTTACCCCTAGCACTTCTGAATATCCGGACCCAACCCCGAACTGATACTGGAATATCCCCGTTCGAAATGCTATATGGTATGCCCTATGATATGGAATTTCCCACTGATCACCCAGTATTGGAAAAAGACAATTTGCAACCATACTTAATAAACCTCATGAATAGGAGAAAAGAACTACGCAAAAAAGGGATGGTAGTACAGAGACCTCCATTAGAAATTTGTATGCACTCCATAAGACCTGGAGACAAGGTGTTAATAAAAACTTGGAAAGAATCCTCTCTTACCCCTCGTTGGGAGGGACCGTTTCTTGTTATACTCACAACAGAGACTGCTGTCCGGACTGCTGAAAAGGGATGGACTCATGCTACCAGAGTGAAAGGACCCTTAACGCCTGATCACTGGGAAGTAGCTGAAACATCAGGAGATCTGAAGCTAGTGTTGCGAAGGAAGAAGGACTAAATGAATTTTGTAAAACCCCTAACTGTGTTTGTTATCCTTTTGTGTGTTTTAAATGCACTACTTGTGAGGAAAGTTGGTGGGCGCACTGCGTCCACGGCTATTCCCCAAAGGAATACTGTGACCAGTGCTATATAAGAGAAAGAAAATTAACCAGTCATCAACAGGAAAAATTGTGTGCATACCAATGAACCTAAGCCCCATAACGTGAATATAGTACAAACTCTTTGCAAATTCCAAATACTCCAAGTGCCCTGTATGATCCCACAAGTGAAAGCCTGGAACTGGGAGGCGTTAAGGTGTCGATAACAAGACCCTAACCCCACAGAATACGACTGCTGCCGAGAAGATGGAAAGCCCCGCTGCTCTAAGGAATGAATGGAGTAGGCGGAGGAGGCAGAGACGTATGGAGAGGGGAAAATAAGAAAGGCCTCGAAGCAACCAGTTCAGGTGATTGTTGTGGCAAGGAGAACTGGAAAGCATGGGGAAGGAAAAGATCTGAGCATGCAAATCCTGTCGCAAGACAGAAAGAGGACACGTTTGTACAATTAGCTAGTAATTGGAAGATGAACCCACCAACTCTCCTCACTATAGTGGTCATTTGGGCTGTGGGAGGAATCGCAACCCCAGCCTATACTCAGGCCTTAACCCACCAACTGATACTACCTCAATTAGTAAATACTACCTCACCAAGTTTGCCTCAAGAAAGTGAGGCAAAGCATTGTTAGTTGTGTTTTGATGTTAAGCCTTCATTTTATGAGGCCCCTAGTGTTATTATTAATTGGGTTAACTTTCGGACCATGTATATTTAACAAGTCTGTGATGTGTTAAGGAGATTTGAAAAACAAAATTAGTTAAAAGAAAAGGGGGGAATTGTAATAAAACATATATGGTATTTGTTATTCAAATCTCAAGGGGAAAAAGAAGTTGTAGTCAGGACATCCACCTCCCCCCCCAACTCCCCGGGGCTGGGGAGCTCCCCCCCCCCGGGGCACCGTTGCCTTCGGGGTGGGGGCAGCTGAACTCCTCCCACTGCTGGCTCCAGCTGGGACAGGGCTTGTTCCCGGGGCGACAGGGGCCTGTCCCGAGCACCCAGCTGCCCTGGGGGGGTTGGGGCTGGGGCAGGGGGCACCGAGTGGCCCTAGTGAGGCTCTGTAATGCCAAATTAGCGTTTAGGTTTCTGCTCAGAGACAGGCTGCAGTAAACTGTCTCGAGGGGGCTCAGTGCTGAGCCCCCCCCTTCTAACCCGCTCATACTTGTAACCACGTTCTGTTAATACCAAATTGCGTTGTACCTAAACTATGTTGTGGCTGAACAGTTTTGTAAATAAGAAATAAGATATATGTATATAGTTTCTATTGTTAAAATCAGTTGTTAGAAGGGAGCTAAAATGGCCCCCATCGTCAAGCCACTACAAAAACACTTGTGCTGAGTCATCCCCCCTTCTATGATGGAAACCTGAGAAAGGCCCGCGAAAAACGGAGAAAAGCCGGGAAACTTGTGTACGCCCATCATGAATATGGATGAAGCCTACACTATAAAGGGACGAAGTTCTGTCCTGTAAGGTGTGTGTCCTGGTAGAGCAGAGACTCCCAGCACACCCAGCGCTGTTTTGCTCACACGCCACTTGCTAATAAAATTTTATTGATCACTAAAAATTGAGAAGTGGTTATTTCCCACTAAATTACAATTAATCAATAACAGTTTTTAGGCTCCAGGCCCTCATTTTTTGGTCCAAACCGTCATTTTTAGGCCCCAAACCCTCAGTTTTAGGGCACAAGGCCTCAGTTTTATCCTGCAAATTCCAGTTCTTAGTTTACAATCCCGCATTTTTATGCTCCACGTGCCTCACGAGGGCACAAAGCCTGCATTTTAGGTCCCAAAGCTTCATTCTGACAGTCCAACGTTTCGATTCTTGGGATGAACGCCTGCATTCTAAATCCCGAAACCTCAATTTTTTTTTAAAAAATCCTCCTTTTCAAGCCATCGTTTTTAGGTCCCAGGCCCTCATTTTTTGGTCGAAACTCTCATTTTATAGGCCCCAGGCCCTCAGTTTTACGGTGCAAGGCCTCATTTTTATCCTGCAAATCCAAATCCTCAGTGTAAAATCCCTCATTTTTATGCTCCAAGTGCCTCACGGAGGGCACAAAGCCTCCATTTTAGGTCCCAAAGCTTCATTTTGACAGTCCAACACTTCGATTATTGTGATGAAAGCCTGCACTCTGAATCCCAAACCCTCAATTTTTTTTAACAAATCCTTCTTTTCAAGCCATCGTTTTTAGGCCCCAGGCCCTCATTTTTTGGTCGAAACTCTCATTTTTAGGCCCCAGGCCCTCATTCTTTGGTCCAAACCCTCATGTTTAGGCGCCAATCCCTCAGTTTTAGGGCACAAGGCCTCAGTTTTATCCTGCAAATCCCAGTTCTTAGTTTAAAATCCCTCATTTTTATGCTCCAAGTGCCTCACGGAGGGCACAACGCCTCCATTTTAGGTCCCAAAGCTTCATTTTGACAGTCCAAAGCTTCGATTCTTGCGATGAACGCCTGCATTCTAAATCCCAAACCCTCAATTTTTTTTTTACAAATCCTCCTTTTCAGGGCCCAAACGCTCATTTTTAGCCCTCGAAACCAAGTTTTAGGGCACAAAGCCTCCCTTTTATCCTGCAAATCGAAATCCTCCATGTAAAACTCCTCATTTTTATGCTCCAAGTGTTACCGAAAATGTGGAATAAAGAACTTATCAACACCAATTTGATGCAGATAAGCAGACACTTCTCTATTGACGGCCGGGCACGCAGGGGAGTATTCTCACCAACAACGCGCACACCAAGCACTAAAATCACTCATCTTATATAGAACTTTTTCATATACAATTTCCAAGGACACAGTTTCATACACAAACACAATTCCCAAGGACACAGTTTCATACACAAACACAGTTTCCTTGGCAAGTACTTGTAAGCTGTTACGGTTGTTTCCCCAAGTTTCTATTAATCCTAGACTTTGACAACTACTTGTATTCTCCTGGTCCTATATATATATATTATAAATCAACTTACAGATCAGTTTGTATTTGGTTACCTAGGTTCCAAACGTTTCTACTAAATGATTATGACCAATCTCTTCGGCCTTGGTATGGGACTGTATAGGGGATTTTAAAGCAGCAATCGGTTGCTAATTCAAACCACAACAGATAAAAATTTTACTAAATCTTTCTTATGATTTTATATTTCTATTAAATCAAACACAATTTCTTCTACTTATTGGTAAATCGATAACACAAGTGCCTCACGAAGGGCACAAAGGCTCCATTTTAGGTCTCAAAGTTTCATTTTGACAGTCCAAAGCTTCGATTATTGCGATGAACACCTGCATTCTAAATCCCAAACCCTCATTTTTTTTAAAAAAATCCTCCTTTTCAAGGCACAAGCCATCGTTTTTAGGCCCCAGGCCCTAATTTTTTGGTCCAAACCCTCATTTTTAGGCCCCAAACCCTCAGTTTTAGGGCGCAAGGCCTCAGTTTTATCCTGCAAATCCCAGTTCTTAGTTTAAAACCCCTCATTTTTATGCTCCAAGTGCCTCACGGAGGGCACAAAGCCTCCATTTTAGGTCCCAAAGCTTCATTTTGACAGTCCAAAGCTTCGATTCTTGTGATGAAAGCCTACATTCTAAATCCCAAATCCTCAATTTCATGGTACAAACCCTCATTTTCAAGGTCCAAACGCTGATTTTTAGTCCTCAAAACCAAGTTTTAGGGCACAAAGCCTCTGTTTTATCCTGCAAATCCAAATCGTCTGTGTAAAACCCCTGTCGCAGTAGAGATGGACACAACAAACATCAGATTGTGTAAAATGACCAAAATGGCTACAAAAGCACCTGTATTGTTCTAACAAGCCTTTTTATAACCTTCTTCAGAGTAGGTGTTCATACAGGATTGGTTTACTTAGTAACTAACAGTTCACAATTGGGTGATAGTTTCCCTGCTGAGTCATCAGGACAGTTCCTCTTATCTTAGTTCTCTAATCTTGTTTCCATGGCACTTCTCGGGACTTTCTGGCCTCTCATGGATACACTGGAATCTCCTCAAGGTTAAATTCTTCTTCAGTTAGACTAGAGGCAGACCCGCTGCCTCCCCCGACAACAATCTAGGAAAATTTCTCCTTTAGACCACTTGCCTATTTGAAGTGCAAATCTGACTGATTTTACAAGGAAGAAAGAAAGAATGAGGGTGTTATGGGTAATTTTCTTGTTAGCTTGATGAGACACCTCACCTCATGAGTGTTATGGTACAGAGGCTGTATAGGATGTCTGGAGTGTCCAATGATCCACAGTCGAGAGAGAGGGTACACATTAGGAATAGAAGCAAGAGGACATGATATAATTGCTCCAACAACAAATCATTCCCTTTCAGGAGAGGTCAAAAGGAATCCCAGAATCATCTAGGTTGGAAAAGCCCTTGAAGATCCTCCAGTCCAACCATTAACCTCACACTGACCGTTCTCAACTCCACCAGATCCCTCAGCGCTGGGTCAACCCGAGTCTTAAACACCTCCAGGGGTGGGGACTCCACCACTGCCCTGGGCAGCCCCTGAAGAATCAGTTCTACACCTGCACACCCCTCTTTCTGAGGTAGGAGAGCTGCTATTCATACCGAAGTGTTTGTATTAAAGTACTGTCTCAAGGCAGTGCAGCTGAGGCAGACACTTAAAGCTAGGTCCCAGAGAATATGCAGCAAAAGGCAGTCCCTCTCCCAGAGCAAATACACACTGAATAAAGATTCAGGAAAAGTAAGTGTGGTCATAGCTTACAGGTGAGGATATCAGACGCACTGAAATAGCATGTGTTCTCTTATGCCATGCAGTCTGCAGCAGAGCCCAGCTTAGTCTATTCCCTGTGCAGAGCTTGTGGCTGGTCCATGTTATATTATCATGTAGTATTGTATAAACTGAGTTTTTGTCTTAAAAGTCAGTCTTTTCCATCTAAGGATCGGCTCACAATATCTGTGTACTGTGAAGAAACATTCCCTTTCATGCTATTTCATATATTATTTCATACATCACTCCTACGGACCTGATCCAAGCAAGTAAGTGGGAGTTGCCGAGTGAGGCCAGTTTTCTATCACCCATGCAGGTGCAAACTTTTCTATGAAATGACAAGTCTTACAGATATTGCCCACCAATATATTCATACTTTTCTCCAAAACCATGTGCACTCTAAGGTCATAACATGGGAACAGGAATTGAAATAGGAACTCTGATAACTGACTGATGTAAACTTTCTGTCTTGTTCTCTTTTGGCTCAGAAATATGAAACATCTGATCTGGGGGAACCTAAGGCAGGTCCTTGGGGCATGTGAGTAATTTTATTACAGCTGAGGAAACAAGCAGGAAGATGGAACTGTCTTAAATGAATTAATTTCTTTCACATGGAAATTTTATGGGGGTTAAAGATTCAGGCTTCAACCTTCCCAACTATGCAGTAATAAGAATGTAGGGAAAAGACTTCCTCTCTTCTCCCTCTTTTTTGTTTTGGTACTAATAAAAAGTCCTTTCTTGCTCTTCTTAGGCATCTTTACCTTGTGTATAGTAGTATTATGTCAAACTACACATACATTCAGCAAAAACTTACTGAGTCATCACTTGCCTATCCTCCACCTCACTCTGTAAAGAACTGTAATCTTAAAAGAAATTCACTGTATGTTCAAGGATGAAAAAATGAGGATGATTTTGGAGCCAAGTGAATTTGCCTCAGGTGAATTGAATTTTAGAGCAAAGTCTGAGTGATTTTTTGCAGCATGTTTTTCTGTGGCAGTAATGCATTCATTTAGGTTATGTTCTAGCAAACCTGAGAGTCCAGGTCACAGGATCAGGGATGGTCCTGCAGTTGTCTTTACAGTTTAGTTGTTAGCATGTTCCCTGCCATGTGTTTGACCCACAACAGAGATCAGGTGACTTTCAGACTCCACATAAAAGATCTACATTGAGTTCTGCCCAAACAGAGATTTACTGGAGTCATGCTAGTGCTGTGTTTGAATTAGTTAAACAGTGCTGCAGAAGATGGCTTCCTACTCCTGAGAAATGCCCTGGTGAGGCTACATGTGAATGTTTCAACCTTCCAGATGGACAAAAAGAAAAAGAAGAAAGTGGCAAAACTTCCTTAATGGGCAGACATCCGGCATTGGCTTTTATATTTCTATTAATTGAGCCTATTTTAGGGGACAGAATTTTGAACCTGGACTTCCACTGCTGCCCAATAGCCAAAACTGTTTGTTACATTTGCAACGTGTTTATTTCTCCATTTAAAGTTATATCCTAGATGTAGGATAGTTTCCAATTTTCCAAATTGTGAACAGTGCTTGCAGGCTGGCTGCTGACCTCTGGCTGGTCACAAAATGCATATTGCAGCTGGTACCTCAGATGAAAAACCAGGAGAATCTATGAATTATGGTTTGAATTTTGCACCTTGGTGTTTCTGACTTGGGCAATGCTACATGGGCACTGAATGACGGGTAATGGGGTGACATGACTCAGCCCAGGGAGTCAGGAAAGGAAGGGATTGGGATTCTGCTTGCTGGTGAGCAGCTTGTGTGCCTGCTTCCCTTTCAAGCAGGTCACTGTAAAGTGTCTCAAATGGGACACCTGAGAAGGAGGTATCACTAGTTATGATCAAAAATGTTGGCCTTCCTGTTTAATATAAATCTACTTAAAGGGGACACAACTCAACCTGAGGTCCACAAACCTCTACTGCCAAATGCCTCCACTGGCAGTGGCAGCTGGCACCATCACTGGCAGTGGTAGATCTCAGCTCTGTGCCAAGCCACGGACAGTCTCACTGAAGTTTGAATATTGTTGTTTGGGAATGCCTGACCTGTGGTCCTATTACAAACCTCACAGACCCGCTCTTCTGAATTCCCATTTTCAATCACTGTGCAGCAATAATGACACCTCAAGCACAGTGTCTCCCTTGGAAAATAACTCAGCCACTTTAATTCTCTACTGTAGGAGTCTGGGCCGCGCTGGAGGGAAGTTAGTGCAGGCAGAAGAATGCAAGGACGAAGACAAGGCCAGCAAAATAAGGCTGGCAAAAACACACAAGATAGCAGATAAGTGAGAAACACCTGTGGTCAGCAAAAGCACACAAGTCTGAGCAAAACAGGGTATGAGATAAGGGAGTTTTGGCAAGTTTGGGGCTTTACGTGCTAATTGCAATTAACCAATGCAAATGCTTGTAGAGGCGCGTGAACAGCGCGTGTAGATGACCTGTAGCCTATTAGAAGATAGATGAGTGCATGTACGGAATTAGTAGGATATAAATGTAACTAGGACTGGAAAAATAAAGATGGACGATCTGATCATCATATTGGTGTTGTGTTGTTCCTGTTCCCGCACAGAGAAATAAGGACCCCGGCATTTTGGTGACCCTGACGTGATCTGCTACTGATGTGATCAGGTGAACTGTCCGTTTGGAGCTGATGTGATTTACTATCGACGTGATTTACGACATGATAGAATCATTGCTGATTCTGATAGAATCGTCTGAACAGAAGCCGGAGGAAGGCGGGGGCTGTCGGCCGGCGTTATCAGAGGTAAGCCGGGCTGCCCGAGAGAGGCAGGAGCGGATCCGCGCTAAGCCGGGAAAGTAGGGGCTTAGATACCCACAGCATGGGGCTCGCTGCATCAGCGACAGAAAAGGCTGCAGTTCGAACTTTGATGCAGCTCGCAGAGGAGACAGAGGTGGATCTCAAGGAAGGGGATTTAGCCACGCTGCTTCTCTGGTGTAGACGTAGGACATTAATCACTAATACTGATCAGTTGTATGATGAAGAAGTTTGGAAATCTATTGGGACTGATTTGTGGGAATCGATTCAAGCAGGGAACAAGGAAGCGAGAAAATTAGCACCTACTTATCGAAGTGTGCGAGTGATATTGGAAGCAATGAAAGGTCGGGCTTGTGTTGCTGCTGCCGCTGCTCGTGCAATTGCTGCCGCTGAGTGGAAGGAGAGTGACAAGGAGGAGAAAGAGAAGGAGGAAAAGAACTTGTTATTTGATGCTGTGCCTGAGTCCTCTAAAGTTGTGTGTCCCGTGTCGGAAAGGGAATTTTGGGCAGGTCCTAGGATTGAGATCGAACCCTGGGTGCCGCCAACAATGCCCTCTGCCCCACCTTTGCCTGGTTCACCTCCTCCTGATACTTTGTCGAATTCCATAGACCCAGTTAAAGTGCCGCTCCCTATGGATGTGGATGATGAGTCGTCTCGGGCAGTCTATCCTAAACCTCATTCTGAACAGCTTGCTAGTCTGTTAAAAGAACAAGAGAAAGCAATGTCTGACCTTTTGGATGAAATGCAACGGCTAGATCGTGGGTCAGCCAAACAGGCTATTCGTGAGGCGTATAGAAAGGCTCATGAAGCCATAAGGGATGGTTTGAAAGCAGTCGAAGAGAGCGTCTGTGGGCCAGAAGCTAGGGGTGCGCCCGGTGGGCAAAATAATTCTGAGAGACCCCCACAAGAGACTCAGATTACTGAGGAGAAATTGAGAGAGAAGGAAAAAAGAGCCAGAGCTTGGGTAATGCAGCTGTTAGAGGACGGAGAGATGACTCCAGAAGAGGCGAGTAGTTATCTGAGAGGTAAATTTGGAAATGGGCTTACATCAAAGGAACGGCGAGCATACGCAAAATATAAACAGATAGAGAAGGGAGGAGGAGAAGTTAGTTCAACGACTCCATTAAAACGGGTTGCTGGATGGCTGCAGGGCAAAGACGAAAGAAAAGGACATGAAAACAATGCCGCTTCTTCGGCATCCAGTCCTCCCGCGCCTGATCCGCCCCCCCCCGCAGGACCCTAATTATACTGTGGGGCAGAGATGGAAGGGGGTGATTGAACATGCAGTTATAGAAGGGCAGATGCTGCCACCTAGTGTCATGGCAATGCCAGTTGTCGTGCAAGGGAACCAGCGGGTGTGGCATCCATTTGACTGGAAGACTGTGACTCAGTTACAAAGAACAGTCATGGACTTTGGGTATGATAACAAACAAGTTATGACCGTGATACAATCCTTCTTTCGCAATCAAGATTTAGTGCCAACTGATATCAGAGCACTTTTGGAGATTATCCTTCCCCCTACTGCTTTTATGATGTTTAAAGATAGATGGCAGGAAAAATGTGAGATTTCAATGGTAAACAACCTCCATCAGTTGGATGGACATGATCCTTTAAGATTTGTTACACTTGATCAACTTATGGGGACAGGACAGTATTGTAATGGAGCAGCACAGGCAGCCTTGCACCCTCGTATAACACAACACTCTCAGGCACTGGCCTTAGAGGCACTTCAAGAGCTGCCTCAAATTGGAAAACCGAGACTGCCTTATCATCAAGTGAAGCAAAAGCCAGATGAGCCATATATGCAATTTCTTGATCGATTGAAAGAGGCACTGGATACTGCACCTAATCTTACACCTGATGCTAAAACAGCAGTGGGGAAAGATTTGGCATATCAAAACGCAAATCAAAGATGCCAACAAGTGATTGCCAGTCTCCCACGAGGTGCTAGCCTGACACAGATGGTTGAGGCATGTTCACAATTGCCACCACTATTGGAAGAGCAAGAAAAGGCTACTATCCACGCAAGAGCTCTTGCTGCAGCTTTAAGACCTGTTACAAGTCAGGGAAAAGGAGATCCTGGACTTAAAAATGCTAGGAAAAAGGAAGGATGTTTTTTATGTGGTAAACCTGATCATTTTAAGCGACAATGTCCTCAGGCAAAGAAAGCTACCATAACAGCGCCATGTGCCGGTACCTGTAACTGATGTGATAAATTTGGGCATAAGGCCAGAGAGTGTCGATCAAAATTCAAGAAAGACGGGAGCCCCTTGCCGGGAAACTCCTCGCAGAGCGCCTTTCCGGGGGGCACCAAGACACTCAAATTCCCCCAAGTGGCAGCTGCCTTGACGAGCTCTCAGCAGCCACCCAAGGAAGTGCAGGCCTCGATTTGGCCGTGGGAGTCAACATCACAATAGTGGATGATTCAGTGCATGTAGTTCCTTCCGCAGTTACAGGACCGTTAGGACATGGACTTAGTGCATTATTGATAGGACGATCCTCGGCACCGAAGCAAGGAATTATGATTATTCCTGGATTAATTGATTCTGATTATACTGGACAAATTGGGATAATGGTGAGAACTCTAAACCCTCCAGCCACATTGCATAAAGGTGACCGTATTGCTCAATTAATTCCATTTCGAGCACATGTTGTTAAGAGTCAAGAGCGCGAAAGAGGCGACCAAGGATTTGGGTCTACTGGACCAGTGACTGTTGCCTTTTCACAATTGATCACCAACAATAAGCCCATGAGAACAGTCACAATACTTGGGAATGATGGAGTTAAGATCCGCTCTGAACAAGTCATGCTTGACACTGGAGCTGATGTCACCATTATACCATACGCTGCATGGCCACCTTCTTGGCCTTTGATTATGGCATCCAACATGGTTGTAGGAATTGGAGGAGCATCCCCTACACAGCAAAGTGCACATCTTGTTACCATTATAGATGACAAAGAAGGTCTCAGAGCACAAGTGAAACCATATGTACTACATACGACACTCTGGTTATTAGGGCGAGATGTCTTGTCTCAGTGGGGATGTGTGTTACAAACGCCTTTTTAGGGGCGGCCATTGTAGCGAGCGACCCCCGTCCTGTTTTAAAACTGAGCTGGTTAACTAATACTCCTGTATGGGTGGAGCAATGGACGCTACCAACTGAGAAGCTCGCTCATTTAAGGGATCTCGTGCAAGAACAATTGAATGCTGGACACCTTGTCCCTTCTACCAGTCCGTGGAATACACCTGTGTTTACCATCAAAAAGAAGTCTGGAAAATGGAGACTGTTACAAGATCTGCGAGCAGTTAATGCAGTTCTGCAGGACATGGGAGCACTTCAGCCAGGATTACCCAATCCATCCATGCTCCCTCAGGGCTGGGACATTGTGGTTATTGATTTGAAAGATTGTTTTTTTACAATACCTTTGCATCCAGAGGATTATGAAAAATTTGCCTTCTCTGTCCCTTCTACAAATAGAGCAAAACCTTCTGAGAGATATCATTGGGTAGTGTTACCTCAGGGCATGAAAAATTCTCCCACAATATGTCAATGGTATGTGGATTTAGCTCTACGACCCTTTCGAGAACATCCTATCGACTGTATTTTGTATCACTATACGGATGATTTGTTGCTTTGCCAAAAAACACCCATCTCTGAAGAATTGATTCAAGAACTGATAGAAGCTCTAAATATAATGGGACTCGTTGTGGCCCCTGAAAAGGTACAACGGACGGAGCCATGGAAATACCTAGGGATGACTTTAACCGAATCTACTGTTAGGCCACAGAAGCTATCAATAGTACAGGAAGTGGAAACATTAAATGATCTACAGAAATTGGTGGGAGATATTCAGTGGATCCGCAGTATTTGTGGCATTACTAACACAGATTTACAGCCTTTATTTAAGTTGTTGCAAGGAAATTGTAATCCTCAAGAACCTAGGTCTCTAACAGCGTCAGCTAAACACGCCCTGGATAATATTTCCCTGAAATTGAGTGTTAATTCTGCAGCTCGTATTGACCCTGCTCAAGCATTACAATTGTTTGTATATAATACAGAGTCAGAAGTATCAGCTTTTTTAGGACAATGGTGTGAACAACAGTCTAATCCCCTCAGAATTATCGAATGGTTATTTTTATTGGCCAGAGGACATAGAACAATAACATCACGTGTGGATGCGATAGCAAGTATTATCCGAAAAGGTGTTCAGCGAGCAATATCTATTGCTGGAAAGGAACCGGATCGAGTAGTTGTGCCGTATGCACTGGACCTAATTCAGGCTATGTGTGAATCATCTATGTCCTTCTCGCTGGCTGTGATGAACAAATCCTATCAAATTGACAGCCATTATCCAAAGCATCCACTATTTAAAACTGCTTTAACAATGACTGCTGTTCCTGTCATTAGTCGACAACCTTTACAGGCTTTAACAGTATTTACAGATGCCAGCAGCAAGACCAAAACGGCAGGATTTGTTTGGCAGGAGAATGGAATATGGCAATCAGAACGCTTTGTTTGCGATACATCTGTACAGATTTTGGAGCTTAAAGCGGTGATTGCTGTGCTTAACCGCTGGAACATTCAAGATTTAAACATTGTGACTGATTCTTTATATGTGGCAGGTGTAGTACAACGAATCGAAAGGGCCTTGTTAGGACATGTGAACAATCCCACCCTTTTTCAGGCTTTTGTCCACTTACAAAATACTGTTAATCATCGCACGCATCGGGTTTTTATCATGCATATAAAGAGCCATACTAGGCTCCCTGGAGGTCTTGTAGAAGGCAACGCTCGAGCTGATCAGTTGGTTGCCGCTTTAGCAGACACGCATAACATTGTTCCAGAAGCCTATAAATCTCATGCCTTTTTTCACCAGTCTGCAACTGCATTACGTAAGCAATTTAACATCCCTAAGACCCAAGCACGGGCGATAGTGGCTGCTTGTCCAGACTGTGCCACTCTCACACCGCTACAGGACGGTGGTGCGAATCCTCGTGGCTTACAGCCACAGGAAGTTTGGCAAACTGATATCACTGTATTTCCGCCTTTTGGGCGTCTTCGCTACTTACATGTGTCAGTGGATACCTGTTCCTCATTTATATGGGCCTCTGCTCATGCTTCTGCCTCGGCAGCAGCAGCTCGTCAACATTGGACGCAAGCGATTGCGGTTATGGGGTGTCCAAAGAAAATTAAAACTGATAATGGTCCTGCATATCGGGCAGCCTCCACCACTGCCTTTTTACAACATTGGGGAACTCAGCTTCTCCACGGAGTACCACACAACTCTACTGGGCAAGCAATCGTTGAGCGCGCCCATCGTATATTGAAACATCACCTTGTTATTTTGAAAAAACAGGGGGAGACAGGGGGTTCCCCTCATGAGATATTGGCAAAAACATTATTTGTTTTAAATTGGCTTAATATACGTGGAGGGCAAGATGAACCGCCTGCGCGAATACATATGCAAACAAACAAGCATGATTATTCTTTTCAAAAAATTCAAGTGCAATTGTATTCCCCTCAGTCTGGGCAATGGGAGGGACCTATGCAGTTGCTAACTTGGGGAAGAGGTTATGCTTGTGTTTCCACAGGTAGTGATCCACCCAAGTGGGTCCCCGCAAAGTGGGTGAAACCATGGATCGCAAAGGATGACGACACCAACCCTGCATCCCGAGGCACTCCAGAGACACCAACATCGATTGAACTTGGTCCTGACGCCGTTGTTAACGGCACTACATCCAGCGAACAGTGAAGTTCTTTTACTGAATCTGCAGTCATTTTATGGGGCTACTCGAACACAGCCGCTCACCATAAAACAGCTTGAAGAACATGACACAGCTAGTACGGAACATGGTCTAAACTGTCGACCTTGGGGTTTTATACATTGTGCATGGTGTGACAGGGGAACTTGGAGAGTCACGCGTGCGCATGATCGGGAAAGTGTGTATAAATGTCACTTGTGTGCTGACCGGATTATCTTTTACCGAAGCAGATTGGCTGTCTGATTTTATAGGTAGGTCAGTGTATCAGCCATTAGCTGTTAGTACAGAAGGACAGATTAGAGTTTTAGAGAACAACAGCAGTTTTCTAGGGCTTTAAGCCTAATTGAAGATCTTGGGCAAAGAGTTTTAGCAGAAATTAGTTTTGAGTTTTGTAAACGCTTAGCTTTGCAATGTATTAGGCAAAATAATAAGGCAGTGGATAGGAGCTGTGGTGTTGGAATAAACGTTCCTCGAAGTTGGCAGGTGCACAAGGATAACTGGAGAAGAGAGGTAAAATGATGGCGATGTGTCAAACGTGGGTGATGTTTATTTTGATTTGTTTTATAGCAGGTAGTGAAGGGATTTTCGACATTACACCCAGAACAAATATTTGGGTAACATGGGCAAATACAGCTGGCATGTCAGATTTTTGTTTGAGTTTGCAACAGTGTCGCGGATGAAAGTATTGACACGGTAATATTTAGTAAGAAATCTAGGTTTATTAATAACTAACAGCAATTTATTATTATAAAATAATTCAGAAATACTAAAAGAAAGAGAAGCGACTTATTCAGATTCTAAAATGACAAGATTCACACTAACTTACTTAACGGTACCTATATATATACATACACATGCATGCACATAACAAAACAGACAAACATACAGAAACAAAGGTGTTTGGATTCAGTAGAATGAACACAGAACGGACATACACACACAGAAACAAGGGTACGTACCCACCCCCCACACCCCCTCCCCCCCCCCCAGAGTAAAGAGAAGCTAGCTCAAAGAAAATTTCCCTCTCGAGTTTAGAGCAAATACTCCCAATGCCTTGACATTCCTCAACGGGCGATAATTGAGACTCGAGCAGGGGACTTCGCCCTGGCCTTCCGTCTGGAGCAGACGACACCTTAAGGGTTTGGTACCTGAGAGGCGTCCCAGCTCAGGGGAGATGCTGGTCACAGGCCCGCTGCGATCCAGGAGAGCTCAAAGGGTCTCCCTGGTGGTCGCCATTTATAGGGTCCAAGATAATTGACTTTTGTCAAATGCCTTCTGGTGCCTTCCAGCAGTTACACAAGAATTTGATTAATGTGCGACTCTGTTATTGTTCCCATTTGACCCCATCCCAGGCACAGGTGTGCCAGGCCCTTAGGAGTTGATGGGCCATTTTAACCATTTCCGAGCAATCGGGAGGGGCAGGAGCCAGGCTCGTTAACATTGTCAGTCCTTATCTCCACAGATTGGTGTATAGCTCCGGGGATGTGGGTGGAATCGCACCTAGCACCAAGCAGCCCAACAAGGAGGGGCGGGGAGGGGTAAGAATTGCACCACCACAAACAGGTGGATAATCCTTTTCGAACCTGTTTGATTGGCATTCCATTGCAGGAAAATGAAACTGACTTTGATGGGTACTGGAAACAACAGAGGGTGGACCTGACTAGTAGCGAAAGTGAAACTTGTTTAAGTCCAAATGGCATCTATGTTTGGCCCACTATGCGTAGTGCGGCCTGGCAGAAGACAGTCATCGAAAATTTAAATCAATCAGCTCATTTACCTTTGCAGGAGCTGGACTTGCTAGCTAGCGTTGTGCCTGTCGAGTATGTTGATGTTACTGCAACTAATATGCAGGACTGTAATGATACAGTTCCTCAACTCCAGCCAGTGAATGGCACAGGGGTGGTTTGGTTCGATGGCCCATGGTATGTTTGGTTGGCACGGAGTGGACAACAAGGCTTGTTTATGGGTTGTCAAAATGTAACAGGGCATTCTCCTTGGAATGATTTGAAAACAGGAGGGTTACCGTAAACACCAAAGGAGGTTTTAAACTTCCAGCCGGAGTGTTTCTGATTTGTGGAGATAGAGCATGGCCTGGTATTCCTGTACGACCTGTTGGTGGTCCATGCTACCTTGGGCAGCTAACATTGTTTACTCCGCACATGAGAGAGTTATTGAATGCCAGTAGGAGACATGAGTCAAGATCACGCGGATCTGTTCGAACCTTTGACGACACCTGCAACGACAACGTGCGGCTACCTTCATTAGCCACTGTTATAGCTACTCCTTTCTTCTTTCCGCAAGGAATGGCTGCCATAAATGCAAAAATATATACGTAGATTAGCACGTTGGAGTGAAAAGCCATTTAATCTAACTTTGCAAACGCTGAGTGCGCTGCTTACTGATGTTGATAGTGTTAGGCATGCTGCTTTGCAAAATCGTGCTGCTGTAGATTTTTATTATTGGCACATGGGCATAGATGTGAAGATTTTGAAGGAATTTCTTGCTTTAATTTGTCTGACCATTCGCAGAGCATACACCAACGATTAGCGAAAATGCAACATAACATGAAGCATATTACAGAGGGACATGGCCCCTTTTCAGATTGGCTCGTTGGTCTCGGACTGAGAGGTTGGTTACAAACATTGGTCAAAGGAGCATTGATGGTACTGATGGTATTGCTGCTTTTGATGTTGATTCTTCCTTGCTTGTTCCAATGTTTGCAGAGGATGCTGCAAAGTTTGGCTGAGCAAATAAAATAAAAAAAAAAGGGGGAGATGTAGGAGTCTGGGCCACGCTGGGAGAAAGTTAGTGCAGGCAGAAGAATGCAAGGACGAAGACAAGGCCAGCAAAATAAGGCTGGCAAAAACACACAAGATAGCAGATAAGTGAGAAACACCTGTGGTCAGCAAAAGCACACAAGTCTGAGCAAAACAGGGTATGAGATAAGGGAGTTTTGGCAAGTTTGGGGCTTTACGTGCTAATTGCAATTAACCAATGCAAATGCTTGTAGAGGCGCGTGAACAGCGCGTGTAGATGATCTGTAGCCTATTAGAAGATAGATGAGTGCGTGTACGGAACTTAGTAGAATATAAATGTAACCAGGATTGGAAAAAAAAAGATGGACGACCTGATCATCACATTGGTGTTGTGTCGTTCGTGTTCCCGCATGGAGAAGTAAGGACCCCGGCACTCTACCTCAGTTTCCCCATCTTAACAATAAGGACAATTATATTGTGAAGACTCACGAGGGCCTAAGACATGTATGCACACTATTTTTACTGCATGCATTCTACTTGCACCCCATCATGACTTGTCACTTCTAGTTCTTTTTGTCTTGCAATGTCCTGAGTCAGGACTCCCATATAGCACCTCATAAAATTAAGCCCTGCCCTAGGCTCTTGGTTCTGTACCAGCACAAACTTTGACAGCCATAAATGCTGAGACAATTAAGTGGAAGCACTCTTGAATCTTTTAGAGGAGGGTATGTGGTTTTTTAGAGGCAATGGGGTATAAAATACCAATCAATCCGAGATAGCAGTGTTTTATGCTGTGTGGTGGTTTAGCCCCTGCCGGGGTCTGAGACCACATGGCCGCTACCCCTCCCCCACAAAGGGAGTGAAATGCAAAGCCCCAAGACTGAAATAAGGAAAGGTTTAATACAACAATGCAATAGCAACACAACCAACAACAACAATAACAATAACAGTAATAGTGATAGCAATGAACAGAGCAAAATAGCTACCAAATACAGCAGTTTGAAGCACGATGTACAAAACCACGAGTGCACCGTGCTCCGCGCCAGGAAAACGTGACCTGCCAGGATGTGACGTCAGCATGGTATCTGAATAACCCAGCTAGAGCTCCCCCCCACTGCTGGGGAAACTTAACCCTATCCTGGTTAAACCAGGACATAATCCACCCCTTTATTCTATACCATGTGCGTCACATCCAGCTGCCACTTAGCAATTAGCATTAACAAAGGAAAATTAACAAAAGCACAGTATAACTCACGGTGTGTTTTCACCCACAATCAAGACCCCTTGTGGTACGCATCGGACCTCTCCATCCTTCTGCATCACCCACCAGGTGCACCCAGGTCCTTGAGCAAAAACAATCCCGTGGATGGGTTTGCCTTTGCCCGGCGCAGGACTAACCCAGACCATTTTTCCCAGCAGGTCCCTCATGTGCACCACAGGGACTTTATCCCCGTCTACAACACGTGGGAGTTTTGACTGAGCCGGGCCAGCTCGATTGGCAGATCCTCTTGTGTTCACTAACCAAGTGGCCTTTGTCAGATGTGTGTCCCAGCGTTTGAAGGTTCCACCCCCCATTGCTCTCAAGGTAGTTTTTAACAGTCCATTGTAGCGCTCGATCTTCCCGGAGGCTGGTGCGTGGTAGGGGATGTGGTAGACCCACTCGATGCCGTGTTCTTCTGCCCAGGCATCTCTGAGGTTATTTCGGAAGTGAGTCCCGTTGTCCGACTCAATCCTCTCTGGGGTGCCGTGTCGCCACAGGACTCGCTCTTCAAGGCCCAGGATGGTGTTCCGGGCGGTGGCGTGGGACACTGGATAAGGTTCGAGCCACCCAGTGGTTGCTTCCACCATTGTGAGCACGTGGCGCTTGTCTTGGTGGGTCTGTGGCAGTGTGATGTAGTCGATCTGCCAGGCCTCTCCATATTTATATTTCATCCATCGATCTTCATTCCGCTGGGGCTTCACCCGTTTGGCTTGTTTGATCGCAGCACATGTCTCACATCTGTGGATGATCTCTGCGATGGTGTCAATGGTGAGGTCCACCCCTCGATCTCGAGCCCACCTATATGTTGCATCTCTGCCTTGGTGGCCCGAGGTCTCATGGGCCCACCGGGCTATGAACAGTTCACCTTTACGCTGCCAGTCCAAGTCCACCTGAGCCACCTCGATCTTAGCAGCTTGGTCCGCCTGCTGGGTATGTTGATGTTCATCAGTGGCCCGACTCTTGGGTATATGGGCGTCCACATGGCGCACCTTCACAACGAGGTTCTCCACCCGGGCTGCAATGTCCTGCCATACTTCAGCGGCCCAGATGGGTCTGCCCTTGCGTTGCCAGTTGTTCTGTTTCCATTGCTGCAACCACATCCACAGGGCACTTGCCACCACCCACGAGTCAGTGTAGATATAGAGCCTCGGCCACTTTTCTCGCTCAACAAACTCCAAAGCCAATTGGATGGTTTTCACCTCTGCGAACTGGCTCGATTCACCTTGTCCCTCCACAGCTTCAGTGGTTTCTCATGTGGGATGCCACACCGCAGCCTTCCATCGTCGATGTTTTCCCACAATGCGACAAGACCCATCAGTGAACAGGGCATATCGCTTCTCCTCCTCTGGCAGCTCGTTATATGGTGGGGCCTCCTCAGCACGTTTCACCTCCTGTTCTGGTGACATCCCAGCATCTTTGCTCTCTGGCCAGTTCATGATCATTTCCACTAATCCTGGGGGGTTGAGGTTCCCTATTCGAGCCCGTTGTGTTATCAACGCAACCCATTTACTCCACGTGGCATCTGTTGCATGATGTGTGGAGGGAGCCTTTCCTTTGAACATCCATCCCAGCACCGGCAGTCGGGGTGCCAGGAGGAGCTGTGTCTCAGTGCCGACCACTTCTGAGGCAGCTCGAATTCCTTCGTACGCTGCCAGTATCTCCTTCTCAGTCAGGGTATAGTTAGCTTCAGAGCCTTTGTATCCCCGGCTCCAAAAGCCTAGAGGTCGGCCTCGGGATTCCCTATCTGCTCTCTGCCAAAGGCTCCAGGAAGGGCCATTCTCCCCGGTGTTTTGCTGATCAGGGATATCAATTAAACTCAGACACCAGAGTGAAAAGAGCAGGCGTATTTTACTAGAAATAACAAAATAATGTAACAAAATAATACAGAAAACATACAGTAAGAAAAGACAGAATAGTGCACTTAAACAAGTAGGAAAATACAGGGTAATGCATCAAATCATTGCTACCTGAGAGAGAGAGAATAGTGATTAAGAAAGACCCATCACCACTTGCACCCGTTACCATCACCCAGACCCACAGGCGCTGGGCAGCCCCGGTTACAGCGAGGATTTGGAGAGCCTGTCCCTGCAAGTGGGAAATCCTACGCGGTGCGTCCACTCATAGGTGAGGCTTCCAAAGTCGCTGTGAGCGGGCCCAGCCTTATATGCTAAAAATCATTAAGCCAGAATAGCTGGCACCTTTGTTTTGAGTGGAAATATCTGGTTTCCATCTCACATTAGGTTCCCCCCAGAGCCTGGCCAGGGCTCAAGGAAGAAACTAAGGGAATTTCTCTGCTTATCTGATCGGATTATGCACAAGGTCTCACATCAGGTCTTGGAGACAGGCACCTGCCTCCATGACTCTGTTACCCTATTCATATAAAAAGGAAGGGGAAGATACATTCATCACATCAGGCCTCGGAGTCAGACACCTGCCTCCGTGACTCTGTTGTTCTATTCACATACGAGGAACGGAAAGATACTTTCAAGGTAGCTGCATCCTCCATGCATATTTCATTAGGGATTACATACTGAGTTAACAGTTTCGGTTCAGGGCCTGTTGCTCAGGCTTCAACACTTCCACCGTTTACATCAGAATAGGTGGTTTGTTATAACTCAGTATAATACCTGTTAGCACAATGGTTATCAGTTCTAAAATATACAGGATTCATCTATAGGTCAATTCTGGCTTGGGCCTATGGTCCAAGCCTTAGCACTTCACCCGGCTGCAGTGTAGAGCACGTTCTTAATCCCCTGCCCTGCCTGGACTAGCCCGAGGGCCACTGCCTGGGTAATCTCCTGCTTAATTTGTTCAAAGGCTTGTTGTTGCTCTGGGCCCCATTTAAAATCGTTCTTCTTGCGGGTTACGTGGTAGAGAGGGCTCACAATCAGGCTGTAGTTTGGGATGTGCATCCTCCAGAACCCCACAGCGCCCAGGAAAGACTGAGTCTCCTTTTTGGTGGTTGGTGGGGCCATGGCTGTTATCTTGTTTATCACCTCCATTGGGATGTGGCGACGCCCATCTTGCCATTTTATTCCTAGGAACTGAATCTCCCTTCCAGGCCCCTTAACTTTCTGTTGCTTGATAGCAAAACCAGCCTTCAGGAGGATTTCAATTACCTTCTTTCCTTTCTCAAAGACTTCCTCAGCTGTGTCCCCCCATACAATGATATCATCAATGAACTGCAGGTGTTCTGGAGCCCCACCTTTCTCCAGTGCAGTATGGACCAGTCTATGGCAAATGGTGGAGCTGTGTTTCCACCCCTGGGGCAATCGATTCCAGGTGTACTGGATACCCCTCCAAGGGAACGCAAACTGTGGCCTGCACTCTGGTGCTATTGGGATGGAGAAGAACGCGTTAGCGATGTCAATCGTGGCGTACCACTTGGCTGCCTTCGACTCCAGCTCATACTGGAGCTCTAGCATGTCCGGCACTGCAGCACTCATCGCTGGCGTAACTTCATTCAGGCCACGGTAGTCCACGGTCAGTCTCCATTCGCCATTAGGTTTTCTCACTGGCCATATAGGGCTGTTGAAGGGTGAATGAGTCTTGCTGATCACCTTCTGGCTTTCTAGTCGACGGATCAGCTGATGGATGGGGACCAGGGAATCTCGGTTAGTGCGGTACTGCCGCCGGTGCACCGTCTTGGTGGCAATTGGCACTCGCTGCTCTTCAACCTTAAGCGACCCCACCACCGAGGGGTCCTCTGAGAGGCCGGGTAAGGTGGACAATTGCTCAACCTCCTCCAGGGCAGCTATACCAAAGGCCCACCGGTACCCTTTTGGGTCTTTAAAGTACCCTCTCCTGAGGTAGTCTATACCTAGGATGCACGGGGCATCTGGGCCAGTCACAATGGGGTGCTTATGCCAGTCCTTCCCAGTTAAGCTTACTTCAGCCTCTAATAGGGTCAGCTGTTGGGACCCCCCTGTCACTCCGCAGATGCAGACGGGTTCAACCCCACTGTGGCTTGATGGCATCAGGGTGCACTGTGCGCCAGTGTCTACCAAGGCCTTATATTCTTGTGGGTCTGATGTGCCAGGCCATCGGATCCACACCTTCCAGTAAATCCGATTATCCCTTTCCTCCACCTGGCTGGAGGCAGGGCCCCTCTAATCCTGCTCACCATCACTCACTTGATCTAAGAGTGACTCCTGCAAGAATGACTTCCTGGTCCCCTCAAGAGGGTCAAGCATACTGTTGGCCATTCTATTCTGTCTGGGGGATTTCTGACTAGACACTGGAGCTGCATCTCTCTTGGAAGACTCCCCTTTCATGGTGGTCTTCCCTTTCTGTTGCTGTACTCGTGCAGCTGGGGCGGGAGTGGGCTGTCCATGCCACCTCCTCATGTTTTCCCCATGCTGGCAGAGGAAGAACCACAGGGTGCCCCGTGGTGTGTACCTTCCACTGCCCTTCTCTTGGGTGGGGAAACGCCTGCTTCTAATAGCTGAGACATCGGCCTGTGCAGGTGGAACATAGGACATGTCCTGTTCCACTTTCTGGAGCCTCTGAGACAGTTCCTCTACGGCTGAAACCAAAGCATGTTGGGAGGAAGGGAGACTCCCCTCATAGTGCCGGAGCTGGATAATCACTTCATCCACTGTCTGAGTCTGGGTGTCTCGCCACCAGGATGCTACTGCTAATGCTTTGGAATGTCCCTCTGGTCCACTTTGCAGGAACTTCCCCCACATCAGCTGTGTGCAAGGGACCTGATCTGGATCCAATGGTGACTGCTCATCATTCAGATCACCATAGATCATGTCAAACACAGCCATTTCCCTGAGGTTTTGGATGCCTTTCTCCATGTCGGTCCACTTGCCCAACCGACATAGAGCATCATCCTTGTAGGGGTACCTCTCCCTCACAGTGAGCAGGAGTCACCTCCAAAGGCTGAGGGTTTGAGCCTGTTTCCCTATTGCCTTGTCAATACCAGCCTGCTTGGCTAAAGGTCCCACCTGCTTGGCCTCTCTCCCCTCCAATTCCAAACCAGCAGCTCCACTATCCCAGCACCGGAGCAACCAGGTGCAAATTTGCTCACCTGGACTGCGGCCGAAATCCTTCCGCATATCTCGCAACTCACTGAGGGATAGAGATCGGATGGTTACCTCCGGCTCTTCCTCCTGCTCTCGTGATGGGCCTGGTTCATTATCACCCTGTGCACTGCGAGGGGATTTTTTGGTATATTTGGTTTTCCGTATCAGGGCAACTGATACTGGTACTGCTTGTCCCTCTGGCCCAGCTGCTGTGCTGGTGGAGGCGACCGGTACTGGCACTGCCTGTCCCCCTGGCCCAGCTGCTGTACCAGCAGGTTCACTTTCAGACCCTGCAGCTCTCTCTCCCCCTTGAGGTCAGTGAACAGCGTTAAAGATGACACGGTAGGCATGGGCAAGCCCCCAGCACATCGCAACGACTTGTGTCTCCCGGGGTTTGTCAGATTGGCAGCACACCTTTTCCAAACACTCCACCAGTTTATCAGGACTCTGCACTTGTTCGGGAGTGAGATCCCAAAGCATTGGGGGTGACCACTGACTCAGGCACTTGCCCATCTTTTCCCACACACCTTGCCATTTATAGCTATCTGCCCCCGGGGCAGGTTTCCGGGTGGTGCTATTGTTGGAGAAGTACCGCATGGCCCAAAACAAGATCTGGCAGACATTCAGAAAGCATTGTGCCGCAAACACACTGGCCTGGGTGCTCCAGGGATAGCTGAAACTCTCAAAAACCGAGAGAATCTCTTCCCCTGGCTCACCCATAGAGGGGGTGAGACCCCAAACAAAAGACCAGGCAGCAAACAGGTAGCGGTGCACCCCCACAAGCAGCGAAACGAGCCCATTATAAGCAGACAGTAACCAGTAGAGCAGAACAAGACCCTTGATACATTTTCCACCGAGAACAAGCACCAGCACTGGGAACACTCAGGGGATATAAGGATTAATCCAGCCCCACCACGCAAGCAAATTGCCCAGCATTGCAAACGTTTCTTATCAAACAATACAAGTAAAAACAGAAAAAAAATTACACCTAACAGATTGCTCTAACACACTTCTCCTTTTGTCCTTATCTCAGTCTTCTCCAGCCCCACGTTGGGCGCCAAAGTTGTGGTGGTTTAGCCCCTGCCGGGGTCTGAGACCACGCGGCCGCTGCCCCTCCCCCACAAAGGGAGTGAGATACAAAGCCCGGGGCTGAGATAAGGACAGGTTTAATACAACAGTGCAACAGCAACACAACAAACAATAACTATAACAATAACAGTAATAACAATGGACAGAGCAAGGTATCTACCAAATACAGCAGGGAGAAGACCGGTTGTACAAACCCCACGCTCAACGATTCTTCCCGCGCTATGGCGCCAGGATGTGATGTCAGCATGGTATATGAATAACCCAGCTAGAGCTTCCCCTCACTGCTGGGGAAACTTAACCCTATCCTGGCTAAACCAGGACAATTGGATGTAGCAAGCCAAAGACAAGACATGAAATACTACAGAAATCATAAGGTTCATGCATTATAACAGCATGACACTTACATCATGTGACTAACATAGGAGGAGGTACACATTGGCATTGGCTCTATCATCTGACGCAGAAGTCCCAGACACAACTTAGACAATCAATGTGATCAAGTTGATGCCGCTTTATTAAAGGCTACACAGCAATTTATACTCTATCTCAAGCTTCACGTGCCGCTATCTTCTTGCTAATATGCTAAAGCTACTTGTTCACGTGCCCTTCTGCCCTCTATGATTGGTCCCGGTGTGGTGTCCACGCGCTGCTCTCCCCCCAGGTAGACCCCCTGTTTTGAACAGTCCGACTTCTTTATCTTTTGGCCAGGAATGTAGTTTCTCAGGCCGTCTCGGCCTTGCTTATGTCCTTGAACACAGCTGCAGCTTGCTGGTACAGTGAGGCCCCTTGGTCTGGATCGCTCACAACATGTCCGTTGTTTTCCAGCCATTCCACAAATCCCCCTTTTTGGTTTTGAGTGATCCAGACCCCCCTGTGGTCCTGTGCTAAAAACATTGCACCGACAGTCCTCTGCAGGGCCCTTTGCAGAAGGCCAATAAGGCAAGGTGACATTAAGAGCACAGTCACTACAATCAAAAGGACTACCCCTACAGTTTTGATTAATGTTTTCAACCAACCAGATAATCCCCAACCTTTAACCATCCTTGTCAGCCAGTCCAAGCCATCATCTTCTGTTAAGCGTTTGACTCCATCCTTCAATTGCTGAATGCTTTTAAAGATAGATTCTGAATGATCGGATAGATTCATACAGCACATTCCTCCAAATTCAGCACAACCATGTCCTTGCGCTAGAAGCAACAAATCAATCGCAGCTCTATTTTGTAACGTAGCATGTCTGACACTATCAGCATCAGTTAAAAGACCACTTAAAGCTAAAGAAGTAGCATTAGTTTGTTTGCTAAGCCAACACCCTAATTTATTTTAAGTAGTTAAAGCATTTGCAACACCAACTCCTGGTGCTAACACGGAGGCCGGTATGATTTCTCCTGGATTCCAAAATTCAATGTTATCGCGACAGGAACTGCTAAACTGATGAACAGTCCTCTGGACTCGCTTATGCTTTCAAGTCATGGTCAAAATCATTGATATGTTTGGTGTTAGTAACGTGAGGTGTCTGAGGCTACACGGGCCTCCATTCAGTTTAGATGGAACGCCTCCTCAGGCACGATCTCCACAGATTAAAAACACACCAGGAGGTAGCACGAGAGGAGCAACAGAGGATCGTGAAGTGTTAAGTGCAGTATAATTACACCACGCAGTAGCATTGTGATAAACAATACTGGTTGCATTAACATTTTGACCTTGGCGAGCAGTCTTGTTATAAGGGTAATTGAAAAATAACACAAGCATCCATCATAACAGATCCTAATAATTCTAGCTCCTGGGGTTCCTGGGTAACTTGCGGGAGGTGTGCATACACACCATCCCAGTTTTTTGTACAATTTTCTGGAGAGCCACAGAGATTCGGGAACTGCAGTGGGTTCGGCCATGTATCCACAGGTATTTCTACCAAGCACGTAGAGAACGGATTTTCAGGGCTTGCGGTGGCGTTTGGTTGTGAGACCACCCATCCTTCACCCTGAGACAGGTTCCAATACAGGCTGAACACCAAGCAGGAACCCAGCGAGAGCCGGCATCTGTGAAAACACAAACATAACCCTCGCTCCAAGTTACTATCTCATTCGGTTTCTGTTTCATCTTTCTTAACTTCCTTTTTCCAGGGTCGCACCCATCGACTCGGAGCCCATCTAGTGCCGGTATCGGTAATAACGCAGGCACAGCCTCGACCCGTCATTGTTAGTTCCACAGGTCCTTTCCACTCTCCTATAGCAACATCTTTGTACTGAGCAAAAGCACCATCTCCACACCGGCTTATATCAGATTTCAGATCCATAGTATGTATTACTACTGGTGGTTCCTCCCTATCACCTGTGAGCTGTAAGTACTTTAACACATACACCGCTTTTGCAAATGGTTCTGCAGCAGCCAAGACCTCTCCCCCTTCTTGTTTTTGCAAAAGCGCTTTTAAAGTTTTGATGCGCTCTCTCCACTATAGCTTGCCCCGTGGGGGAATGTGGTATACCTGTGATGTGACATATACCCCAGAGTTGACAAAAAAGAGCAAATTTTTGAGAGGTATAGGCTGGTCCATTATCAGTTTCACGGGTCAATTGAACTAATTTCTTATATTCCCTGGCTCATTCCGCCCTACCGTGATGGTAACTTCTCACAGCTTAGTACTTTTTCGCAGTTCAGTGTTGCAGCTGTCCACTGTTCTTGCCTGCTACCTTGGCACAACTCAGCAGTTTCTTACCTATCTTCCAAGGCCTGTTCTTCATCAACCCTAGCTATTGCTTAGAGGCTGTGTAAGGCTGACAGGCCAATGCCTCCCACATCTCCCCTTTCTTTGTTTTGCAGCAGCACCTGCAACACTTATTTTGAGACTTTATGAATCAAGGGTTAGGCAAACTTCAAAAAAGGCATCATACTTAAAACAGTTTTACAGACCGCTAGAAACAATACAGCAGTTACAGTTACTAGGTAAAAAGAGTAGGCTAATTTCAATACCCATAACTAAGGGATATGACTAAATGCTACAAAAATAAATAGTACGGCAAAATACGGAATAGCACACTTACTTAATGGGGTGCTAACATTCAGATCCGCAATTGCTGGGGAACCCTGGATGCAGCGAGAATTTAGAGTGCCCTTCCTCGCAAACCGGAAATCCTACGCGATGCGTCCATCCGTAGGTGAGGCATCCAACATCGCTGCAAGCAGGTCCAGCCTCATATATCTAAATCAGCAGGCCAAAATAACTGGCAATTTTCTTTGAGCGGAAACATCTGATTTCATCCTCCTGTTGGGTTCCACCCAGAGCCTGGCCACCACTCAAGGGGGAAAACCAAGGGAGTTTAATAATAAGGTTAAACACTTGAGTTCCTAATTCTTAATATGGCTAAAGAAAGCAAGTTGAATACACACATTCTTATAGCATTTCATCCTTATTAATAAGTACATTTTGTCTAAGCTACATCTTTCACTAGTGACTAGTAAGCCTATATATGTCATCAAGGAGTTACAATTACTGTCAGCATTTTCTCTTAAAAGAGTTGGCAACTGCAGTGTGATTAAGGACAGAGATAGTGTATTTGCTCCCGTTGCAGCAGCAAGCATTACCCATACATTCTGCTTAAATGATCAGTCGAAGAGACCGCAAACTGTTGGCACAGGGGCACCCACAGCACCCACAGCCGGCTCCTGAGTGTCCACCAAAAGCTGCCTCTCACGCCTCGGGTGTGGTCGCACACACCCTGCCGGTAACCACCGGGGACCGTGACCTGTGGAGACACAACATAACCTCTTCCCCAGGTTATTAAAGGATATGGTCCTGCCCAGTTACCACTCTCCAGGACTTGAGCCTTGCCCTGGACTTCTTGTTGATCTGGTATCTGTGATGAGAAGTGATGCAATATTGACGGCACCTATGCAGCAAAGGGAGCGACGTCAGATTGCCATAATTCTGAGGAGTGAGTCCCTGAGGGTTGACACCACTGGCTGTTGAAGAGAGGGAGTCCTTCTGGCACTCAGGGCAAGTGGCAATGATGTCTTCAGCCTGAGGCCTTGATAAAGAAAACTGGTTTTGTATTGCCCTGGCGTTTTGGTGGAAAAATTACATGTGAAAGCCGTGCTTACCGTGTTTCTGAGATGGCATTAGCTGCACGGTGGAGATCTCGTTTCACTTTCTCTGTAAGTACTCTGGGTGATGTCAGTGAGGGATCTCCTCGCAAAATATCAAACAAGCTATGCAGATCATCATTAGTTAGGCCCAACAACAGCTGTATCCAATTTATGGCTCCCAACAGTTTCTGTCAATCATTTAAAGTCTTAACATCAGTTTTAAGTTCAACCTGTTGCGGGACAATGGTCTGTTCCACAAATTCTCCACTCCAGGTACTGCCACGGTGATGATCTCTGTACCTTTTCAGGTGCTATTTGTCACCCCATTTGAGATACTGAGTCTTTGGGTAAAGCAAGAGCCTTTTCCATGATCTCCTGTGTTTCTGCTGCTATGAGGATGTCATCCATATAATGATATATAACAGCCTGGGGGACCTGCATTGTGGGAGTATTCTTTATGCCTTATGGTAAAACAACCCAGTGGTACCGTCTTGCAGGTTCATTAACATTAATACTGGGAACAGAGAAGGGAAATTTAGATGCATCATTTGGATGCAAGGGAATGGGGAAAAAATCAATCCTTCAGATCAATTATTACAAGATGCCAGTTTTGGGGAATCGTTGTTGGGGAGGGCATTCCTGGCTGTAACGCACCCATATCCTCCATGGCATCATTAATGTGTCGGAGATCATGTAAAAGTCACCATTTACCACTTTTCTTTAAAATAACAAACACCAGGGAGTTCCAAGGACTGGTGGTAGGTACGAGATGTCCTGCACTTAATTGTTCCTGATTGGCAAGAACCACTGACCCACCCACACGGGTGATTCTGTTTTCCAGGTTACTCTCAGGGTGGGTTTAGGGGTGGGCTGTGCTGCAGTGGCAATTAAGACAAATTTGATCCAATTTGAGTTTCCCATCGAGCCATACAGTCATGACCCCATGATGTAATAGGGGTTTCCAATATAAATGGAGGAATATTTGCTACCCAGTTTTCTGGGCCCCTTACATGAATGAGATCTTTGCTTTGAAACGTTACAGCATGACCACCAACCCCGAAAAACACTTGAGTTACCCGAGCTAACGGCCAATCTGCTCACAGATATTATGGCCACATCCTCACCAGTATGTAAAATGCCTGTCATTTCAACAGATTCTTCTGCTTTGGTGAGGGCACATTTTATCAGAGGTTGACCTTGTCTCCCTGTCTGAGCCCAAAATACTTGAGGAGTACATGCTGACCCAAATTGTGAGTCACCCGGCTTCTCGGCATACTATTTGGGGGAGCTGCAGTCAAATAAACAAGCTGAGTAATTTTTGACCCTTTTGTTACTGAACACGGGGGTACAGGAGTCCAGGCCCTAATTCTGATTGCCCATTCATAATCGGCATCTCTGACCCCTGGTAAAACGAACAACCCCTGTAAGGTTGTAGATGATTTTTATGACAATACCCTTCTCAGATAGATGGTACAAAGGTGCACTCTCCCCACAGAGTATGCACCTAAATTCAAGACAACAATTAATACAGAATTACTGCCTCCCGCTAGAGGAGATATTTCACCTGTGACACTTCAAACACTGAGCCCGAACAAACAGGCAGCACCGATGACCCAGCGGGCACTAGGATGCTCTGTCAGAGAACTCCACACTCCGCAGCTGCCGCTGGGCTGCGTCTCGCACACGCAGAACAATCAGACAAAGAGGCCTCTTACACTTATTACTCGCACAACATAAAATGACAAACACTACAAACATCAAAACACTGTTAAGAATATATAAAGCCATTGCTTATTGATTATGTGGTCTTGGCAGACAAGGGGCGCTGCATCCCAGTGTCAGCAGCTTCTGTAAAAACTGCCGCTTTTGGCAAGGGGGGGGAGGGGCTGAGAGCGTGGTGCCGGGCTCGGCCGCAGGTGGGTAAGAGACTTAAGGCTTTCTTAGTTTTCTCATTAGCATTATCATAAGCAAGCACATCAAGAAATTTAACTTTCATTTCATCATTTAAGTCAGGATTGCCATTAATAGCGGCATGTAGTCTATCAATAAATTTTGGGTAGGGCTCCGTGGGCCCCTGTCTTACTCCTGTAAATGCTGGCGCCACTTTTCCATCACGTATGGCTAAAATCGTTTTTAGGGCTAATTCTTGGGTTAACGGTAACACTTCCAGTTGAAACCCTGCTTGCCAATCTGGGTTGGCAAAAGGGCCTGCCCCCATCAGCATCTGAGCTTGCCCCCCATATAGAGGATCTCCTTGCTGATGGGGTGTGGCTGCCGCAGCCTCGCAGGCCACTTGCCAGCGTTGGAAAAGTTGCAATTGTTGGGAAGTTGAGTTACAGAACCAGTACACGGTGATTTTAACTCATATTCCCCATATACTAATTCAGTAACCCAGCACATCCCCATCATTCTCCAATCTCAGGCTTCCCACTCATTGCCCTGTGGGATCACTATTACCGGGAACGTCATTGGCCCAAGTTCGTTAAACTGCCCCTCTATTATTGCATCCCGAGTAACTCCCCACCATCGGTGTGCTGGATTACCATTACCACCCGTGCCTCCCAGTGCCCCCCCTCCCATTTGGGCCGACGATGGCAGCGACCCGAGAGCCCCCGTTTCCCTCTGACCCACCCCCCCTCCCCCCGGGTCGCAGAAGAAGGGGTTAATGGGAAGAGGGGGAGGCGGCGGTGCTGTGGGGGTGGGCTGAGCCGCTTGTTGCATTCGCATTTCAAGTTGCTCTAACTTTCTCGTTAGTTCTTGCAAGTGCTGATCTTGTAAACCATAACGAGATTGTTCTTGCACCGATCGGGGTGTCGGGGGCGAGGACGGGGGCAGGGCTGGGTCGGCGCCGTCCTCCAGTGGACGTGCGCTCCAGTGATTGATCTTTTGGGCTTGAGGGGGGGGAGTCGAGCTGGAGTAAATCTGTTGATTTTTGCTCTTGACTTTCCTGCCGCACGGGTGCTGCGCGTGCAGCGTCCCCGTCCCTCCTTTTAGGAGCCGCCTTGGGGAACAGGGATCCCGCGAACGTCCCAGCAGTGACGGAATCCTGAGCGCCAGCGCGTTCGGCCTCTGCTGACCAGGCAGCGAAAGCGGAGGTGGGGGTCTGCCGTTCCGCTTTCAGTTCTGTCAGAGTGTCTAGGACCAATCTCCACACGGTGGAGAGTTTCCTACTGTCTTTAGAACCTGAACTAATGTCGTCCCACAGTGCCGCGCCGATCTTTTCCCAAGAGGTTAATTCAAAGGCTGCGGTCACTGAGGGGATTAGTCCGTGCTGCCGAGCCCACAAGAGCACCCTCCTCAGGTTCCCCTGATAAGATAATCCTCTCTTAGAGAGTATATGTTGGAGGAGCTTAACCACTGCCGCTTCTTCTTTACCCAGCGCGGACCCCATCTCCTCCCCAGCCGCTCACCTGATCAGGGCGAGATTCCCGACCATTGCGCGCGCGTCTTCCCGGGCACCGGGACAGCGCCTGCTACGGCTGCTTCTGCCCCCTCTGGGCCGTCTTCTCTTGCTCGGGAGGGCACCGACGGGAGGGTCCCGATTTCCCAGGGCTTGAGTCCCGCATACTTCCGATAAGGCTCTTGCAGGTCCCTGTTTGGGCGCCACTTGCTGACACAGAAGTCCCAGACACAACTTAGACGACCAATGTGATCAAGTTGATGCCGCTTTATTAAAGGTTACACAGCAATTTATACTCTATCTCAAGCTTCACGCACCACTATCTTATTGATAATAGGCTAAAGCTACTTGTTCACGCGCCCTTCTGCCCTCTATGATTGGTCCCAGTGTGGCGTCCACACGCTGCTCTCCCCCCAGGTAGACCCCCTGTTTTTGACATTCCAACACCTTTATCTCTTGGCCAGGAATGTAGTTTCTCAGGCCGTCTCGGCCTTGCTTATGTCCTTGAACACAGCTGCAGCTTGTTGTTACAGTGAGGCCACTCAGTCTGGATCGCTCATAATATGTCCATTGTTTTCCAGCCATTCCACACTATTGGACACAGGGGAAGCTTCTAGGAGCTTCTCACAGAAGCCACCCCTGTAGCCCCCCTGCTACCAAAACCTTGCCATGCAAACCTAATACACCACCCTGCACAAGATGGTCTTTTAGATCTCTCACAGCTCCATTTCCTCCAGATCTGAAAACAGTGACAAATCCAGTAATGTCAGGGGTGAGTGAAATGGTGAAATGAAAATAATATCTTTGCCTCAAGCCTTGTGTCTTTTGTATAAGACTATTCATGCCAAAGGGTTATTAGTTGACAGATGTACCTGAGACTGTGCTGTATGTTTATTTATAGTGACATAATATCAAGATAATAGTGAACTGAGTCTAATGGAAAATTAAAATATTATTCAAAAAAGAAGAAAAATTACAAGAAAACTTCATTAATGCAATGATGTTGATAACTGACAAGCATGCACACACGAACAGATTTACAGGTGGCACTTTTACTTCCATCAGAAGTGTCTTCTGTTTTGCGTAGGGACTTTAGCCCAGCAAACTTCCAAAGTATTTTTCAGAACTTGGACATAAAATAGGTATTAATATTATGTAATTGTGGTTCTGTTCATTAAAGTCCTGATCCCGAAAACTGATCCCTCAGCAAAATTCAGCATAGAAATTGTGGTCCAACTTATGGGCCCTTTTGAAGACAGAGAGTCAAAGTCCATATTCTTACTTCTCAGGTGCTGTAATGGCCTGGTGGACTGCAACTTCCAAACCTCCCATGCAGACCACCCTAATTCCCCCAACTGCTGTCTCCTGGGTCCTCCCCCTACCCATCCCTGAGATGTCTTCCTACCATGACTCACACAGCTCATACACATGCAGGAGATAAAAGAGGGTTCCTGAAGACAAAGACAGCAAAGATCAAGACTTTGAGCTATACTTTCTTTTTGCTAGTCTTCCTGTTTGTCTCGCTTTCTTATTGAGTGACAAATGCAACTGTAGAGCATCATCTCTAACATTACCCAATCTCAGGGCCCCTTCTATCTTTCAGCATAACCCTGTTTGTAGGAGGCATCCATCAGAATGATATTACTTTCAATCTGTATGTGCACATACAGCTCTTCAGGGTGTGACGACAGAGTATCAGCTGCCAAAGTGTGAGGGTTTATCCATTTTTTTATATCAGCTGAGGAACTAGCACGGAGCATCTTGCTTTTCTGGTGAGACTCAGAATATCATCTGACCAATTCAGAGACCCATTAGACCAGAGTCCATAGTCCTGAAAGAGAAGCTTTATGAGCATGTCTCACATGTCAGAACAAGCACTGGGGTGTTGAGAGCTGGCCCATACTGAGTGTCACCAAATACACACATGGTCACATCCTGCCCCGTCTCCAATGAGGGCATCAGAAGATGGTATAGAAACTCCCCAAGAGGCAAATTGAGAAAAATCTGTCCCCTGAGAGTCCTCAAATCCTAACAGAGGCTGGTCAGGTCTGAGATGTGAGCTGCTACAGCCCTTCTGAAAAGAATTTTCTATTAAAATGTTTCACACTCTTGCTAGTGTTTAAAGATCCACCTCTTATTTGAATCTTGCTATAAGTGCAAAACATTTGTATTGGAAAATTGTCCCTCTTCTAAAGGCAAGCATCCAGTATGCATGGCTGCAGCAAGAGAACATTGATGAGAAAAGTTCTTGAAAATCAGATGTCCTAGGATCTAACAACCCATTGAGCTCTCAACTGCCTCGTGGGCAGTTTCTCACTTCACTGTACGCAATTAACATTATTCACCACTGTATTGTAGAACTTAATTTTAACAAAATGTGTTGTGAGAGCTAGAGATTTTTATGTTCAGTTCAATATGAATTTGCTCATGTATTGATCTGGAGACTGTCAGGGATTCATTTATTTTTGGATTTAACCAAACCACTAGAGTATGTTCATTAGTGAAAAAATATGGTTATTTTATTTTATTTATTTCTCTCCTTTTGCAGAGAATGATGACTAAATAGAAAAAAATAGATGAAAAAAAAAATAGATGACTAAATAGAAAGAACCAAAGACTGAGGAACCTATTCAGCTGATAACTTTTGCTGCAAACATACTCTGTCATTGTGCTGTATATGCCCTCTTAAAAGCCTTGAATTTAAAGCTGCGTATTAAGAAGCAGCTACAAACCACAGAACTTGACAAGTGGCCAACATAGTGGAAAAAATGGCACCATGTTTTGTCAAAAAGTTTCAAAATTCAAAAAGTTTTGACCAGTACTACTGACAGAAAAAATATCTGTATTCCTAATGCAACTTTGAAGACACCTACACAGAGTTAATTAGAGAACTAGATCCCTGCTTTACAGTGTATGAAGTGAATCAAAAAATCCCTGTGCAAAGAAGACACATCTCTTTAGGACTTTCTTGACTTTAAAGAGCAAAGGCACCCCCTCCCTGTTTGATTTCATAGAACTTTCATGAAAGGTTGCAAAGAAAATAGTTGCAATGAATTACTGTAAAGTTAAAATTGTTGTATTGCCCACATGCCTGCCTCAGGCCCTGCAGTTTGCTTCACTTGTTCATGCTTTTGAATAGAGACTGCTGCTTGCAAAAAGTGCTATTATTAACCCCGTTTCTCCCTGGTGCAATGACTTCTACAATAACAAGTGGCCCCTTGGCATATGACCTGAACAAATGTACATAAGCTTTATACATAAACTTTCAGTCTTTTTTTTAATGAAGTTTTCATTAAACTAGATAAGAAGAAAAGAAACCATCACCAGTGGAATAAGCAAGCTCTTCATCTAGTGCCAACAGAATTATTGCCAGGTCTTTTTATTGAAAAAGAATGACATTCTTTGTGGAAATCCAAACAAGGTCGCTTCTTAGATGTAGGCTGGCAAGTGGCAAATTAAAGAGTTCAAATCAAACCCCATTTGTGTAACAACAAAGCTCGGAAGGATTCTGCCTCTTCTTTTGCCTCACATTTCAGCTTTGTTATAATTCCCTCTTAGATGCTCCAACTTAGATTCAATATGACTAGGACTTTTCCAAATCATCTAGAATAAACAGAACAACACAAGTTCTTTTTTTGTACTGCCAGAACATTCATGTACCATTTGTATTATAAAATGCCATCTTCATGTTTTAGGGTTATACTCTGATATTCATGAAGGGTTTTTATAAACATTTCTCAAAAATTATCTGAGTTCAATTTCTTAAGTAGTGTGGGGAGCATCCAGTTAACTACTGATAAGGTCCAGTACATCATTGTCTGAGAATACATGGTGGATCTGTAATACTTCCAAATATAACCAAATGAATGTTGCAAAAATTAGTGGATACTAAAGATATCAAAGATTAGTAGCTGTTTTCCTGTGCGACACAGGTTTGCAGCCCAGAAAACAGAGTTATTTGAAAACCAGAAACTTTATTCTGGCAAATGCTGTTTCTTGCTAGGTTAATCTGTGCTCTTAAAATGCAGGGAGCATTGGAGGATTATTTTAGCTTTACAAATGTATAAAAAGAGAACATAATCAATTAAAGCTGCCACTGTAAATACTTTGGAGCCAGTATGATTCCCTTCAACTGTTTGTTGATGAATGGCATTATTCAATATATGCAATCCTTCAGAGATTAAGAATCATTAGCTAATAAACTATGCCTTAGTGAATGTGTAACATCTGCAGTTTCCTGATCACAGAAGTGCATTTGTAACAGCGATCACAGAGAGGAAACAGGCAACCATTCCCCAGCTGAAAACATTATGAAAGCAGGGACCTCGGAGAGGAGGCCATGGGGGAGGGAGCTGGCTCTGCATGCTGCTTGTTCCCTTGCACAGAAAAGGCAGATCTGATGATTAAAAAAATCTGCAGAGACCCTGGGCTTTAAAAGACAAACCCAACAAATCGAAACCCAACAAACCCAAGTACTTGTGGATTTTTGAAGCAGAAGGCTTAAAAGAAACCCCCTTGAAAGCAGAGAAGGCTGCTAGGCTCTTTGCTGCTCTCAGTATCCTTGTAAGTAACTCCCCACAATTATCAGCGGAGTCTACTTCATCACAATGGATTTAATTGTGCATTGACACTGAGAGAGAGGGAGGGAGTGAGATGACAGGCAGTCCGAGGAAGAGATTTATCCTCTCCCATTGGGCAGTTTTGATAAGAGATGTTGATTCTGCATGGTCTCACAATGGCTTTTTTATTGGTTTGCTTAATACTGGGCTGTTTCAGAAATGTGCACAGCTGAGCTGACAGGAGATGCAAACAGAGTGCATTTGTTTGGGAATTAAGGGGGTGGCGATACACAGGAAAATATCCACTGTCTTCTTCACAGGAAGGTCAGCTGATAAACTGATCTTAAGACAATGTATCTTCCTTCCTGTAAAATGCAATAGCAGGCAGATCTTATGACCTTCTGTTTGAGTTTATTCCTAACTGGGGAGGGAAAGGGGGAAGCTTTCCTTGGCAAATGTATCATACAGCTCCTATATGAATCATGCAGCTGTGCTTAAAGCAAGAGCAAACAATACCAGCATAGTGGGCCACATATCTTTCAAAGCAAGCAAGTTCACAAAGAAGTCCCTTGCACATAGAGATAAGCCATAGCAGCCCTTTCATTAAACATCCACTGTGCTATGAGCTTGGCCCAGGGGATGGCTGACTGACAAGAGCCAGCAGCCCCTCTCATGGCTTCTCATTTTGTTATTTAGGACAGATTTTCCCCACAGCACTTGGCAGAGGGCAAAGAGAAGCACACCATTTATGTATGTCACCCTATTAAATACACACAGCTTTTGCAGCCCTGCATCATGCTGTAGCCTCTCTCATAGCTGTCTTGGCACTGTGCAACAGAGTAAACATCATCAAGATTATAAAAAGGAGTTTTCCTGAATTTTCCCTGAACTTCCCTGGCAACAAAAAGCTTTAACAGGGTGAGGTTTTTTCCCCCCCGAGAAAACATTCCTCCCACCCTTCTTCCTCCTCAAATAAATTTGGCAAAAACTCAAGTCTTGTGCTTGAGGGCAATGTTCAGGGGTCCCTCCAAGAAACTCCGTTCAAAAGAATCAATGCAGCAGCTCACTTGCTTGCTTTGAATCATTCTATGTCCATGGTCACTTTTCCTCCCTTTGAATTAACTTTGCTTTGTAGTATCCAAATTGTTATGGTTCACTCCTACTGTACAGGTTGATGGCAGTGAGCAGGCATAAGGCCAGGCTTTCTCCTACCTTTCACCTCAGATGGCCCTTTATATATTGCTGTGTCAGCATGTCCTGGTTTAACCAGGATAGGGTTAAGTTTCCCCAGCAGTGGGGGGGAGCTCTAGCCGGGTTATTCAGATACCATGCGGACATCACATCCTGGCAGGTCACATTTCCTGGCGCGGGAGCGCGGTGCACTCGTGGTTTTGTACATCTGCTCCTCTCACTGCTGTATTTGGTAGCTATTTTGCTCTGTTAATTGCTATCACTATTACTGTTATTGTTATTGTTGTTGTTTGTTGTGTTGCTATTGCACTGTTGTATTAAACCTTTCCTTATTTCAGTCTTGGGGCTTTGTATTTCACTCCCTTTGTGGGGGAGGGGCAGCGGCCGCGTGGTCTCAGACCCCGGCAGGGGCTAAACCACCACAACTTTGGCGCCCAACGTGGGGCTGGAGAAGACTGAGATAAGGACAAAAGGAGAAGTGTGTTAGAGCAATCTGTTAGGTGTAATTTTTTTTCTGTTTTTACTTGTATTGTTTGATAAGAAACGTTTGCAATGCTGGGCAATTTGCTTGCGTGGTGGGGCTGGATTAATCCTTATATCCCCTGAGTGTTCCCAGTGCTGGTGCTTGTTCTCGGTGGAAAATGTATCAAGGGTCTTGTTCTGCTCTACTGGTTACTGTCTGCTTATAATGGGCTCGTTTCGCTGCTTGTGGGGGTGCACCGCTACCTGTTTGCTGCCTGGTCTTTTGTTTGGGGTCTCACCCCCTCTATGGGTGAGCCAGGGGAAGAGATTCTCTCGGTTTTTGAGAGTTTCAGCTATCCCTGGAGCACCCAGGCCAGTGTGTTTGCGGCACAATGCTTTCTGAATGTCTGCCAGATCTTGTTTTGGGCCATGCGGTACTTCTCCAACAATAGCACCACCCGGAAACCTGCCCCGGGGGCAGATAGCTATAAATGGCAAGGTGTGTGGGAAAAGATGGGCAAGTGCCTGAGTCAGTGGTCACCCCCAATGCTTTGGAATCTCACTCCCGAACAAGTGCAGAGTCCTGATAAACTGGTGGAGTGTTTGGAAAAGGTGTGCTGCCAATCTGACAAACCCCGGGAGACACAAGTCGTTGCGATGTGCTGGGGGCTTGCCCATGCCTACCGTGTCATCTTTAACGCTGTTCACTGACCTCAAGGGGGAGAGAGAGCTGCAGGGTCTGAAAGTGAACCTGCTGGTACAGCAGCTGGGCCAGGGGGACAGGCAGTGCCAGTACCGGTCGCCTCCACCAGCACAGCAGCTGGGCCAGAGGGACAAGCAGTACCAGTATCAGTTGCCCCGATACGGAAAACCAAATATACCAAAAAATCCCCTCGCAGTGCACAGGGTGATAATGAACCAGGCCCATCACGAGAGCAGGAGGAAGAGCCGGAGGTAACCATCCGATCTCTATCCCTCAGTGAGTTGCGAGATATGCGGAAGGATTTCGGCCGCAGTCCAGGTGAGCAAATTTGCACCTGGTTGCTCCGGTGCTGGGATAGTGGAGCTGCTGGTTTGGAATTGGAGGGGAGAGAGGCCAAGCAGGTGGGACCTTTAGCCAAGCAGGCTGGTATTGACAAGGCAATAGGGAAACAGGCTCAAACCCTCAGCCTTTGGAGGTGACTCCTGCTCACTGTGAGGGAGAGGTACCCCTACAAGGATGATGCTCTATGTCGGTTGGGCAAGTGGACCGACATGGAGAAAGGCATCCAAAACCTCAGGGAAATGGCTGTGTTTGACATGATCTATGGTGATCTGAATGATGAGCAGTCACCATTGGATCCAGATCAGGTCCCTTGCACACAGCTGATGTGGGGGAAGTTCCTGCAAAGTGGACCAGAGGGACATTCCAAAGCATTAGCAGTAGCATCCTGGTGGCGAGACACCCAGACTCAGACAGTGGATGAAGTGATTATCCAGCTCCGGCACTATGAGGGGAGTCTCCCTTCCTCCCAACATGCTTTGGTTTCAGCCGTAGAGGAACTGTCTCAGAGGCTCCAGAAAGTGGAACAGGACATGTCCTATGTTCCACCTGCACGGGCCGATGTCTCAGCTATTAGAAGCAGGCGTTTCCCCACCCAAGAGAAGGGCAGTGGAAGGTACACACCACGGGGCACCCTGTGGTTCTTCCTCCGCGACAATGGGGAAAACATGAGGAGGTGGCATGGACAGCCCACTCCCGCCCCAGCTGCACGAGTACAGCAACTGAAAGGGAAGACCACCATGAAAGGGGAGTCTTCCAAGAGAGATGCAGCTCCAGTGTCTAGTCAGAAATCCCCCAGACAGAATAGAATGGCCAACAGTATGCTTGACCCTCTTGAGGGGACCAGGAAGTCATTCTTGCAGGAGTCACTCTTAGATCAAGTGAGTGATGGTGAGCAGGATTAGAGGGGCCCTGCCTCCAGCCAGGTGGAGGAAAGGGATAATCGGATTTACTGGAAGGTGTGGATCCGATGGCCTGGCACATCAGACCCACAAGAATATAAGGCCTTGGTAGACACTGGCGCACAGTGCACCCTGATGCCATCAAGCCACAGTGGGGTTGAACCCGTCTGCATCTGCGGAGTGACAGGGGGGTCCCAACAGCTGACCCTATTAGAGGCTGAAGTAAGCTTAACTGGGAAGGACTGGCATAAGCACCCCATTGTGACTGGCCCAGATGCCCCGTGCATCCTAGGTATAGACTACCTCAGGAGAGGGTACTTTAAAGACCCAAAAGGGTACCGGTGGGCCTTTGGTATAGCTGCCCTGGAGGAGGTTGAGCAATTGTCCACCTTACCCGGCCTCTCAGAGGACCCCTCGGTGGTGGGGTCGCTTAAGGTTGAAGAGCAGCGAGTGCCAATTGCCACCAAGACGGTGCACCGGCGGCAGTACCGCACTAACCGAGATTCCCTGGTCCCCATCCATCAGCTGATCCGTCGACTAGAAAGCCAGAAGGTGATCAGCAAGACTCATTCACCCTTCAACAGCCCTATATGGCCAGTGAGAAAACCTAATGGCGAATGGAGACTGACCGTGGACTACCGTGGCCTGAATGAAGTTACGCCAGCGATGAGTGCTGCAGTGCCGGACATGCTAGAGCTCCAGTATGAGCTGGAGTCGAAGGCAGCCAAGTGGTACGCCACGATTGACATCGCTAACGCGTTCTTCTCCATCCCAATAGCACCAGAGTGCAGGCCACAGTTTGCGTTCCCTTGGAGGGGTATCCAGTACACCTGGAATCGATTGCCCCAGGGGTGGAAACACAGCTCCACCATTTGCCATAGACTGGTCCATACTGCACTGGAGAAAGGTGGGGCTCCAGAACACCTGCAGTTCATTGATGATATCATTGTATGGGGGGACACAGCTGAGGAAGTCTTTGAGAAAGGAAAGAAGGTAATTGAAATCCTCCTGAAGGCTGGTTTTGCTATCAAGCAACAGAAAGTTAAGGGGCCTGGAAGGGAGATTCAGTTCCTAGGAATAAAATGGCAAGATGGGCGTCGCCACATCCCAATGGAGGTGATAAACAAGATAACAGCCATGGCCCCACCAACCACCAAAAAGGAGACTCAGTCTTTCCTGGGCGCTGTGGGGTTCTGGAGGATGCACATCCCAAACTACAGCCTGATTGTGAGCCCTCTCTACCACGTAACCCGCAAGAAGAACGATTTTAAATGGGGCCCAGAGCAACAACAAGCCTTTGAACAAATTAAGCAGGAGATTACCCAGGCAGTGGCCCTCGGGCTAGTCCAGGCAGGGCAGGGGATTAAGAACGTGCTCTACACTGCAGCCGGGTGAAGTGCTAAGGCTTGGACCATAGGCCCAAGCCAGAATTGACCTATAGATGAATCCTGTATATTTTAGAACTGATAACCATTGTGCTAACAGGTATTATACTGAGTTATAACAAACCACCTATTCTGATGTAAACGGTGGAAGTGTTGAAGCCTGAGCAACAGGCCCTGAACCGAAACTGTTAACTCAGTATGTAATCCCTAATGAAATATGCATGGAGGATGCAGCTACCTTGAAAGTATCTTTCCGTTCCTCGTATGTGAATAGAACAACAGAGTCACGGAGGCAGGTGTCTGACTCCGAGGCCTGATGTGATGAATGTATCTTCCCCTTCCTTTTTATATGAATAGGGTAACAGAGTCATGGAGGCAGGTGCCTGTCTCCAAGACCTGATGTGAGACCTTGTGCATAATCCGATCAGATAAGCAGAGAAATTCCCTTAGTTTCTTCCTTGAGCCCTGGCCAGGCTCTGGGGGGAACCTAATGTGAGATGGAAACCAGATATTTCCACTCAAAACAAAGGTGCCAGCTATTCTGGCTTAATGATTTTTAGCATATAAGGCTGGGCCCGCTCACAGCGACTTTGGAAGCCTCACCTATGAGTGGACGCACCGCGTAGGATTTCCCACTTGCAGGGACAGGCTCTCCAAATCCTCGCTGTAACCGGGGCTGCCCAGCGCCTGTGGGTCTGGGTGATGGTAACGGGTGCAAGTGGTGATGGGTCTTTCTTAATCACTATTCTCTCTCTCTCAGGTAGCAATGATTTGATGCATTACCCTGTATTTTCCTACTTGTTTAAGTGCACTATTCTGTCTTTTCTTACTGTATGTTTTCTGTATTATTTTGTTACATTATTTTGTTATTTCTAGTAAAATACGCCTGCTCTTTTCACTCTGGTGTCTGAGTTTAATTGATATCCCTGATCAGCAAAACACCGGGGAGAATGGCCCTTCCTGGAGCCTTTGGCAGAGAGCAGATAGGGAATCCCGAGGCCGACCTCTAGGCTTTTGGAGCCGGGGATACAAAGGCTCTGAAGCTAACTATACCCTGACTGAGAAGGAGATACTGGCAGCGTACGAAGGAATTCGAGCTGCCTCAGAAGTGGTCGGCACTGAGACACAGCTCCTCCTGGCACCCCGACTGCCGGTGCTGGGATGGATGTTCAAAGGAAAGGCTCCCTCCACACATCATGCAACAGATGCCACGTGGAGTAAATGGGTTGCGTTGATAACACAACGGGCTCGAATAGGGAACCTCAACCCCCCAGGATTAGTGGAAATGATCATGAACTGGCCAGAGAGCAAAGATGCTGGGATGTCACCAGAACAGGAGGTGAAACGTGCTGAGGAGGCCCCACCATATAACGAGCTGCCAGAGGAGGAGAAGCGATATGCCCTGTTCACTGATGGGTCTTGTCGCATTGTGGGAAAACATCGACGATGGAAGGCTGCGGTGTGGCATCCCACATGAGAAACCACTGAAGCTGTGGAGGGACAAGGTGAATCGAGCCAGTTCGCAGAGGTGAAAACCATCCAATTGGCTTTGGAGTTTGTTGAGCGAGAAAAGTGGCCGAGGCTCTATATCTACACTGACTCGTGGGTGGTGGCAAGTGCCCTGTGGATGTGGTTGCAGCAATGGAAACAGAACAACTGGCAACGCAAGGGCAGACCCATCTGGGCCGCTGAAGTATGGCAGGACATTGCAGCCCGGGTGGAGAACCTCGTTGTGAAGGTGCGCCATGTGGACGCCCATATACCCAAGAGTCGGGCCACTGATGAACATCAACATACCCAGCAGGCGGACCAAGCTGCTAAGATCGAGGTGGCTCAGGTGGACTTGGACTGGCAGCGTAAAGGTGAACTGTTCATAGCCCGGTGGGCCCATGAGACCTCGGGCCACCAAGGCAGAGATGCAACATATAGGTGGGCTCGAGATCGAGGGGTGGACCTCACCATTGACACCATCGCAGAGATCATCCACAGATGTGAGACATGTGCTGCGATCAAACAAGCCAAACGGGTGAAGCCCCAGCGGAATGAAGATCGATGGATGAAATATAAATATGGAGAGGCCTGGCAGATCGACTACATCACACTGCCACAGACCCACCAAGACAAGCGCCACGTGCTCACAATGGTGGAAGCAACCACTGGGTGGCTCGAACCTTATCCAGTGTCCCACGCCACCGCCCGGAACACCATCCTGGGCCTTGAAGAGCGAGTCCTGTGGCGACACGGCACCCCAGAGAGGATTGAGTCGGACAACGGGACTCACTTCCGAAATAACCTCAGAGATGCCTGGGCAGAAGAACACGGCATCGAGTGGGTCTACCACATCCCCTACCACGCACCAGCCTCCGGGAAGATCGAGCGCTACAATGGACTGTTAAAAACTACCTTGAGAGCAATGGGGGGTGGAACCTTCAAACGCTGGGACACACATCTGACAAAGGCCACTTGGTTAGTGAACACAAGAGGATCTGCCAATCGAGCTGGCCCGGCTCAGTCAAAACTCCCACGTGTTGTAGACGGGGATAAAGTCCCTGTGGTGCACATGAGGGACCTGCTGGGAAAAATGGTCTGGGTTAGTCCTGCGCCGGGCAAAGGCAAACCCATCCACGGGAGTGTTTTTGCTCAAGGACCTGGGTGCACCTGGTGGGTGATGCAGAAGGATGGAGAGGTCTGATGCGTGCCACAAGGGGACTTGACTGTGGGTGAAAACACCGTGAGTTATACTGTGCTTTTGTTAATTTTTCTTTGTCAATGCTAATTGCTAAGTGGCAGCTGGATGTGACGCACATGGTATAGAATAAAGGGGTGGATTATGTCCTGGTTTAGCCAGGATAGGGTTAAGTTTCCCCAGCAGTGGGGGGAAGCTCTAGCTGTGTTATTCTTATACCATGCTGACGTCACATCCTGGCGCCATAGCGCGGGAAGAATCGGTGAGCGCGTGTGTTTGTGCAGCCATTCCTCTCCCTGCTGTATCGGTAGATACCTTGCTCTGTTCATTGTTATCACTGTTATTGTTATTGTTTGTTGTGTTACTGTTGCACTGCTGTATTAAACCTGTCCTTATCTCAGCCCGGGGCTTTGTATTTCACTCCCTTTGTGGGGGAGGGGCAGCGGCCGCGTGGTCTCAGACCCCAGCAGGGACTAAACCACCACACCAATGTATAGGACTGGGTAGGCAAAGGCAGGTCACTGCCCTGTACCTAAATGTACAGATTCCTGGTGCTATGGAAGGGGAAAGGGAACAGGGATTATCTGTAACGTAACTACTTGCATCTGACTAATAAATTCATTTGTAAATTCACATCTTGTCCCTTCCTCAAGAGGCATCTGAGGTGCTGTGGAGGTTTTAGTATTCCGCCTGTCATTATAACGACATGCAAAATCTTGCAAGGCACTGTAAAATTATCTTGTCTTGATTCAAAAGTCTCACTTCCCATATTTAATTTTTAGAGAATGTTGGTTATTTCCTTTGTCTAAATAGCACAGAGTAACACTCGTGCTTGCTGGGTTGACATGATAGCTGCCCATCCAGAAGCTGTGTGTTACCAGACTTGAGATACCCAGAAAACGGCCACTCTGTGACATGGAGCATCCTACAGAGGTTCCTGGGAGCCTGCAGGGTCAGGAGACAAGGTGTGGCAAAGCTCTGCACAGACATATCATCTCAAGCCTGGAAGTGCCATAGCAGCATCTGTGGAGCACTGTGCTGCCCTGTGGGACTTGTTAGTGACAAGAGCCTTCAGCAGTGACTACATTACTAGCAGGCCTGAACTGGCTCACCCAGAAGTGGCTCATGCACCTCTGCCCCTGCCACAGATGTGCCGTGTGGGCTTGGTTTCTTCTTCCAGTTTGAGCTCCCCAAGCAAAGCAGAGATGTCACTTTGTAGAGTACCAGCTCAGCACCAAGCTATCCTCACCAAACATGCCTTGTCCATTAGGTACTGCTTCCTACTCAAATATTACCTCTTATGCCACTGGTGACATTGCCACTTTGTCATTAGAGTGAGAAATGCCAATACCACACAGTGCTATTATGTCCTTTCTCAAGAGGAAACTCTTGTTATGGTTGGGAGGACAGTGATAAACCCAGCTGCAACGACCTTATGTCTGTCAAGTCTGAAGAAAGTTTATGCCAAAACTGTTACGGAGGCTCTCAAATAAACAACCAACCACCAAAAATAAAAAATTAATTATTAACACAGTTAACTATCTCTCCATAAATTGCAGGTTCAAATGTCTGTGAGAGGAGAACAGAACAACTTTTTAGGGTTTAACGACAACCCAAAACGCTCTATCACTCACCTGACAAGTGAGGGCTCTCAACCTCGAGGACCTGCTCAGGACAGCGTCCTGACCCAAGGCACCTCGAGGAGTTTCCTTGGGCAGCGTCCTGACCCAAGGGGAGAGTCCTTGACCGCAGCTGCTGCTCCAGAGGACGAGCTCCAAATGGCTCTCCCAGGGGACTCCATTTATACCCAGGCGGAATCTGACCTGTAGTCAATAGTGGCTCCCATTGGCCAAAGGCTCCAATTACCACGGAGCCCTGAGAACAAAGGCAGTCAGGATCTGCTACACTTCAGCAGCCAAGAAGCTCTGCTTTCATTGGGCAGATGCACCTGCCACAAACTGTCACGTAGGAAAGGGAAGCACCCTATAAGGTCATTATTTTCACCATCTTGAATAATAGAAAAAACATTATATCTAATCCATCTAGTCTAAGGTTTCTTTGTGCAGCTCTGCACAAGATTGAGGACAGGGAAGCAAAATGCCTGCTAGCAGCAGCAGCAGCAGCTAGAACAGTACAACATGACTCACACTGAGGCCCCAAAATGCAACAAAAGACCCAATCATACCAGTTGCATAACTGAAACCAAGCAGTGTTGCATGGCAGTGTTTCCACACCACTGAAATCGTGTCATACCAGTTGCACTCCTATATTGCACAAGTGAAGTTTGTCGTGAAACTAATTTCTAGCTGGGCTTTAGCCCTCCTGATTTCCACCCTGCATAGCCTCACAGCCTCTTTGTAATCACTGTGAGTGGCTAGCCCCTTCTTCCAAAGGCTGTAAACTTTCCTTTTCTCCCTGAGCTGCAGCCAAAGCTCCCTGTTCAGCCAGGGGGGTCTTCTCTGGTGCCGGCTTCTCTTACAGCACCTGGGGACCACCTGCTCCTGAGCCATTAAGACTTCCTTCCTAAAGAGTGCCCAGCCTTCCTGGACCCCGATACCCTTCAGGACTGTCTCCCAAGGGATCCTGTCAAGCAGGTGCCCAAACAGGACAAAGTCAGCCCTTGGGAAGTCCAGGATGTCAGTTCTGCTTAGCCCTCTCCTGGCCTCTCTAAGAATAGAGAACTCTCTTATTTCATGATTGCTGTGCCCTAGTTAGCCTCCAACCTCCACATCCTCCACCAGTCCTTCTCTGCTCACAAAGAGGAGATCCAGTAGGGCACCTTCTCTGGTCAGTTCCCTCACCAGCTGTGTCAGGAAGTTGTCTCCCACACATTCCAGGAATCTCCAGGATTGTTCCTGCTCTGCTGTGTTGTATTTCCAGCAGATGTCTGGGAAGTTCAAGTCTCCCACAAGAACAAGGGCAAGCCATCGTGAGATTTCTCCTAAGTGCCTATAGAATATTTCATCCACCTCTCTGTCCTGGGTGGGTGGCCTATAGTAGACTCCCACTACGACATCTGCCCTGTTTGGCCTTCCCCCTGATTCTAATGCAAAGACACTCCACCCTGTCTTCACTACACTTGTACTCAAAGCAATCATAACAGTCCCTAACATACAGCGCTACCCCACCACCTCTCCTTAATTGCCTGTCCCTCCTAAAGAGCTTGTAGCCCTCAACAGGCGCACTCCAGTCATGGGAGACATCCCACCATGTTTCTGTAATAGCCACGATATCACAATTTTCCTGTTTCATCATGGCTTCAAGCTCCTCCTGTTTGTTACCCATGCTGTGTGCATTGGTATACACACACTTCAGATGGGCTGATGTTTTGCCCCCTTCCCCCTTCAAATCTAGTTTAAAGCTCTGTCAATGAGCCCAGCTAACTCCTGCCCCAAGATCCTCTTCCCCCTCTGGGACAGGTGCATTCCATCTAATGCCAAAAGGTCTGGTGCCCTGTATACCAACCCAGGATTGAAAAATCCGAAGCCCTGATGGTAACACCAGTCTTGGAGCCACAAGTTCATCTGTTGAGTTCTCCTATATTCTTCTTCATCCATCCCCCCAACTGAAGGGATGGAGGAGAACACAATTTGTGCCCCTGACCCCTTAATCACTTTCCCCAAGGCCCTGAAATCTCTCTTCATTGCTGTACCGGGTGTGGCTGAGCCAGAATTGGTTTTCCCCTGTAGCAGCCCCCATGGTGCTGTGTTTGATGTTGGGAGCTGGCAGGGTGTTGATAGCACCCTGGTGGTGTGGCTACTGCTGAGTGGTGCTTACACAGCACCAAGGCTCTTTCTGACATTTCCCCCCCCCCACAGTGGGACGGGGTGGGCAAGATCTTGGGAGGGGACACAACCAGGACAGCTGACCCCAACTGACCAAAGGGATATTCCAGACCATCTGACGGCTGCTCAGTATAAAGCTGGGAGAAAGGAGGAAGGGGGGGGGTCACCCTTGGTCCTCCGAGGCAACCCCTCCGCGTATGGGAGCCCTGCTTCCTGAGAAGGCCCGACATCGCCTGTTCATGGGAAGTAGAGAATAAATCTGTTTGCTTTTTTTTGCTTCCGCGCGCGGACCTTTGCTTCGCTTTGCTTACACTAAAACTGCTTTTGTTTTACCCACAAGGGTTGTTTTCTTTTTCCTATCTTATTTTCTTTCCCCTCTTTGCCCTGTTGAGAAAAAAAAGGGGAAGGGGGGGAAGTGATAGAGCGACTTGGTGGGTACCTGGCATTTAGCCAAGGTCAAACCACCACAGTTTTTTGGCGCCCAACGTGGGGTGGGACAACGGCAGTTTTATATTAATTGTGCTATAGCTATAGCAGTTAGTAAGAGACAAGCTCTTGTGCTGGTCACGGGTTTGTTGATTGCGCTGCTTATCTTTATTTTGCTAAGCTCGGGAACATGCTGGAAGAAATTGGGAACATCATGAGTGGTTTTATTCTGCAGGCTCCCGAAGTACTTATTAATCCTTACGTTAGCTCTTTGATACTGTTCATTAATGCTATTCGCCTATTGTGGGCTGTGTGGAGCTCGGTAGGTTTTTGGTGTAAGAGAAGGCAAATTTTGGGTGAGACAATACCAAAATGTGCCCTGAGGCGGCCTGTCCCTGGGTGGCAGGGGGAGTGGAAGGATTTGGGCAGATTCCCAGGACGGTTATCACCTCCTGTAGCCTGGGATCTTACCCCTGAACAGGCAAGCAACCCCGCAAAATTGACACAACACCTGATAGAAGGGTGCCTTGTCTATCCCAGTGAACATCAGCAACTCCCAGCGCTGTACTGGGGCCTGGCCTGTGCTTATCGAGCTGCAGTTCAGTGCTCTCAAAGGACTGTGGTGGAGATGGGAACTCAAACAAAAACAACAACAGCAGAGATTGCCCCAGTAGTAAAAAAGAAACAGTGGACAAGGAGAACAACAGGGCCATACCCTCGATTAATAAGGGATGAGAAAGAGGAGAAAGAAGCGGGTCCTTCAGCAAAGGGGTCAGAAGAGGGAATAACAGAACTCAAACAGGAGGCAGAAACTACCCGGTCCCTGACATCATCAGAACTGCGAGACCTGCGGAAAGACTATCGCCGCCAGCCGGGTGAGCGGATTGCTGCCTGGCTGCTTCGATGCTGGGATAATGGGGCTGATGCTCAGCAGCTGGAAGGTAAGGAAGCCCAACAGCTGGGTTCCCTTGCTAGAGATCGAGGAATTGAAAGGGGAATTGGAAAAGAGACAGCAATTTGCAGTCTGTGGAGACGGCTCCTTTCAAGTGTTAAAGCAAGATATCCTTTCAAGGAAGATCTTACGGACAACTCCCCAGGGAAGTGGGCTACTGCGGATGAAGGTGTCCAGTACCTGAGAGAACTAGCAGTGCTGGAAGTCATCTATAGTGATCCAGATAGTGATGAAGCCCCTAAAAATCCAGAGGATGTCCTGTGCACACGGGCCATGTGGAGGAAGGTGATTAAAGGTGCACCATCCTTGTATTCTGCGGGCTTGGCTGCGATGTACTATCCAGAAATGGATGTGGGAGAAGGACTAAGATGTACACCAACTGTGGAGGCAGTCTCTTCCTGGCTTCAGAACTTTGAAGAGAGTCTTGGTACCTCCTCATCTCTACGGGCGAGCTCCCTGGATGTCAGGAGCACCCCAAGAAATCAGTTCTCTTCCACCCCAGTCAGAGGGAAAGGGAAACCCAGGCGCATGACACATGGTGAACTTTGGTTCTTCCTGCGTGACCAGGGGGAGGACATGAGGAAGTGGGATGGTCAACCCACCTTCAAGTTGGAAGCCCGTGTACATGAATTGCGAGGAAAGACCCCTGCCAAGAAGAAGACATCCAAGAAGGTTGTTAATGTAGCTGGTGTGGAACCGCAAGAAAGTAATCAGCAATCTCCCAGATACAGGAAGACTGAGATCACCTCCCTTGGCCCTGATGAAGGAATCTCCGGCCTGGCACGGCAAGGGTCAGACAGTGAATGCTCCGACCAAGAACAGGAATAGAGGGCCCCTGCCTCCAGCCAGGAGGAGGAAAGGGATGATCGGGTGTATTGGACAGTGTGGATTCGATGGCCTGGCACATCAAATCCACAGAAGTACCAGGCTTTAATCGACACCGGGGCACAGCGTACATTAATGCCATCAAGTTATAGAGGGGCAGAACCTATCTGGATCTCAGGAGTGACACGGGGATGTCAAGAACTGTCAGTACTGGAGGCCAAGGTTAGCTTGACCGGGGACAAGTGGGAAAAACATCCCATTGTAACTGGCCCAGAAGCCCCTTGTATCTTGGGCATTGACTACCTCAAGAGGGGGTACTTCAAAGACCCAAAAGGATACCGATGGGCTTTTGGTGTGGCCAGTGTGAACACAGAGAAGGTCAAACAGTTGTCTAATCTGCCTGGCCTCTCGGAAGATCCTTTTGTTGTAGGACTGTTGCGAGTTGAAGAACAACAGGTGCCAATTGCTACGAGGACCGTGCACCGACGGCAGTATTGCACGAACCGAGACTCTCTGGCTCCCATCCAAGAACTGATCCGTCAACTGGAGAGCCAAGGTGTCATCAGTAAGACACATTCGCCTTTTAATAGCCCAATATGGCCAGTGCCAAAGTCTGACGGAGGGTGGAGGTTGACAGTAGACTATCGTGGCCTGAACAAAGTGACGCCACCACTGAGTGCTGCTGTACCAGATATGTTAGAGCTCCAATATGAACTGGAGTCAAAGGCAGCCAAGTGGTACGCCACAATCAACATTGCCAATGCATTCTTTTCAATTCCTTTGGCAGCAGAGTGCAGGCCATAGTTTTCTTTCACGTGGAGGGGTGTCCAGTATACCTGGAATCGACTGCCCCAGGGGTGGAAGCACAGCCCCACTATTTGTCATGGACTAATTCAAACTGCACTGGAAAAGGGTGATGCCCCTGAACATCTGCAGAACATCGATGACATCATTGTGTGGGGCAACGAGGCAGAAGAAGTGTTCAAGAAAGGACAAAGAGTAATTGAGATTCTTCTGAGAGCTGGGTTTGCCATAAAGAAAAGCAAGGTCAAGGGACCAGCACAGGAGATTCAGTTCTTGGGAATAAAATGGCAAGATGGATGCCGCCATGTGCCTATGGAGGTTGTCAACAAGATAGCAGCTATGTCTCCACCGACCAACAAGAAGGAAACACAAGCTTTCTTAGGACTTGTGGGATTTTGGAGGATGCACATTCCAGGCTACAGTCAGCTGGTGAGCCCTCTCTATCAAGTAACCCGAAAGAAGAACAATTTTGAGTGGGGTCTTGAGCAACAACAAGCCTTTGAGCACATCAAACAGGAGATAGCTCGGGCGGTAGCTCTTGGGCCTGTTCGGACAGGACCAGATGTGCAAAATGTACTTTACACATCAACTGGGGAGCATGGCCTCACATGGAGCCTCTGGCAGAAGGTAGCAGGTGAAACTCGGGGTCGACCATTAGGATTTTGGAGCCGGGGATATCGAGGATCAGAAGCCCACAACACTCCAACTGAAAAGGAGATACTGGCAGCATATGAGGGGATTCGAGCCGCCTCAGAAGTTGTTGGTACAGAAGCACAGCTCCTCTTGGCACCGTGATTGCCTGTATTACATTGGATGTTCAAAGGAAACATCCCTTCTACGCACCATGCAACCAGTGCTACCTGGAGTAAATGGGTAGCGTTAATCACGCAACGAGCTCGACTGGGAAAACCCAACCGTCCAGGGATCCTGGAAGAGAACATGGACTGGCCAGAAGGTAGAGATTTTGGAGCACTGCCTGAGGAGGTGGCTCGTGCCCAAGAAGCACCGCCATATAACGAATTACCAGAAGATGAAAGGCGGTATGCTCTGTTTACTGATGGATCCTGTCGTGTGGTAGGAAACCATCGGAAGTGGAAAGCTGCTGTGTGGAGCCCCACAAGAAAAGTCGTTGAGGCCACTGAAGGAGAGGGCGAGTCAAGACAGTTTGCAGAAGTAAAAGCGATCCAACTAGCCCTAAAGATTGCTGAACGAGAAAAGTGGCCAGTACTGTATCTCTACACTGACTCCTGGATGGTGGCTAACGCCCTGTGGGGGTGGCTACAGGAGTGGAAGAAGACCAATTGGCAGCGCAGAGGTAAACCCATCTGGGCTGCTGCATTGTGGCAGGACATCGCTGCCCGAGTGGAAAACGTGGCTCTAAAGGCACGTCATGTAGATGCTCACGTGCCCAAAAGCCGTGCCACCGAAGAACATCAAAACAATGAGCAAGTAGACAAGGCTGCCAAAATGGAAGTAGCTCGGCTGGACCTGGACTGGGAGCGCAAGGGTGAGCTATTTGTAGCTCGATGGGCCCATGAAACATCCGGGCATCTCGGGAGAGATGCAACGTACAGATGGGTTCGTGATCGAGGGGTGGACCTGACCATGGAGGCCATCTCCCAGGTCACTCGTGAATGCGAAACATGTGCTGCAATCAAGCGAGCCACACGAGTAAAGTCTCCCTGGAACAGAGGGCGATGGCTGAGTTTTCGATATGGTGAGGCCTGGCAAATTGACTATATTGGACCATTGCCACGAAGACGCCAAGGCAAGCGCTACATACTCACCATGGTGGAAGCAACTACTGGTTGGCTTGAGACGTACCCTGTAAATCATGCCACTGCCCGAAATACCATCTTAGGTCTTGAAAGGCAAATTTTATGGCGACATGGTACTCCTGAAAGAATCGAATCAGACAATGGGACCCATTTTCGAAATAATCTTATGAACTCCTGGGCAAAGAAACACGGCATTGAGTGGGTGTATCACATCCCTTATTACCCACAAGCGTCTGGAAAGATTGAAAGATACAATGGACTGTTGAAGACTATGTTGAGAGCATTGGACAATGGGGGATGGAAGCACTGGGATATAAATTTAGCAGAAGCCACTTGGCTAATTAACACCAGAGGATCTGTTAACCGTCCTGGTCCTGCCCAAACAAAACCCCTTCATACTGTGGGAGGAGATAAGGTCCCTGTAGTACACACAGGGCAATGGCTGGGGAAGGCAGTGTGGGTTGCTCCTCCCTTGGGAAAAGGCAAGCCCACTCGTGGGATTGTTTTTGCTCAGGGACCTGGATGTACTTGGTGGGTAATGCGGGAGAATGGGGCTACTCAGTGTGTGCCTCAAGGAGATTTAACCTTGGGGGGAAAATAATCTGTGGGCTGAGTTGTATGTTGCAGGAAGTGATGGAGGAAGTAGGAACGACGAAGAGTGAACCAGATACGTGCGATGATGACCCAAACCTAGCCGGTGCTGGAGTCCAGCAGTCAAACGTACTGCTCTGTCCTGAACATCCATCTTGACAGATGGGAGCCAATCACTGAACATCTGGAGGAGTGAAGAAAGCTTACGGAATGGATAAATGAGTGTTATGTGGGACCTGGGCATGACGTAAATGGTATGGAATAAGGGGTGGAGACTGTACTGGGTCTGGCTGAGCCAGAATTGGTTTTCCCCTGTAGCAGCCCCCATGGTGCTGTGGTTTATGTTGGGAGCTGGCAGGGTGTTGATAGCACCCTGGTGGTGTGGCTACTGCTGAGTGGTGCTTACACAGCACCAAGGCTCTTTCTGACATTTCCCCCCCCCCACAGTGGGACGGGGTGGGCAAGATCTTGGGAGGGGACACAACCAGGACAGTTGACCCCAACTGACCAAAGGGATATTCCAGACCATATGACGTCTGCTCAGTATAAAGGTGGGAGAAAGGAGGAAGGGGGTGGGGTCACCCTTGGTCCTCCGAGGCAACCCCTCCGCGTATGGGAGCCCTGCTTCCTGAGAAGGCCCGACATCGCCTGTTCATGGGAAGTAGAGAATAAATCTGTTTGCTTTTTTTTTTGCTTCCGCGCGCGGACCTTTGCTTCGCTTTGCTTATATTAAAACTGCTGTTGTTTTACCCACAAGGGTTGTTTTGTTTTCCTATCTTATTTTCTTTCCCCTCTTTGCCCTGTTGAGAAAAAAAGGGGAAGGGGGGGAAGTGATAGAGCGACTTGGTGGGTAACTGGCATTTAGCCAAGGTCAAACCACCACAATTGCTTTAGGACTTCTCCTGGTAATATCGTCGCTACCCACCTGAAAAACCAAGAGCGGGTAGTAGTCCTTGGGTCTCACTGGAGCAGGGAGTTTTGCCGTGAGGTCCTTGACCCGGGCACCAGGGAGGCCACAGACTTCCCTATGAAGCGGGTCTGGTATGCATATTGGGCCTTCGGCACCCCTCAGAATGGAGTCACCCACTACAATGACTCTTCTGGGGTTCTTTTTAGAATTGGTTTTAATACCTGGTCCAGAACGAACCGGCCTTGGTGGACCTTGGTCTTCGTCCTTGTTTGTCTCATTTTCTTCCTCCTCTTCTTCATTCAAAAGTTCCAGGGCCCCAAATCTATTGTAAAGGGACACCATGGAGGGTGAGGGAGTGTGAGAGATGAGAAACCAGGCCTGCGAGAAACTAAGAAAAACAGCCTGAGAAAGCAAAAGTTGAGGCTGATCAAAGAAATGCCTCAAACACTCGCAAGACAAAACTCTGAGTCCCAGGGTGCATTCTGTGGAGGTCGAAGCTGATAAGGCTGCCCCAATAACACAAGATGCAGCTGGAGGAGGGAGCCCTGTGGAGACAGGACGGCTCTGCTCTGGGGCACCTGGCCAAAACTTCAAGGGCCATCTGTCCGGTGAATGACCTTTGCTTCATTATCCACAAAATGCATATTAAAGTTAACACCCCTCAATATGCTAACGAGGGCTAACATGATCATGCTAATTACATCATCCCATGAAACACCTTACCCCTCCCCGTACATGGGATACGTAGGTATGTGGGTGGACCTAGGGGATGGACCCAAGGAAAGTGGGTATAAATCAAGAAGGGGGGGGTGGGGGGCGCGGCCCGAGGAGAGAGTGCAGTGAAGTGAAGAAGACGGATGCCAGAGAAAAAGCCGGCTGCCTCCTGTGCCTCCTGGAACCCTCGTCGGCAGAATCAGCGCAGAAACCCAGACCGGTGATCTGTATTTCCCCATTCCCTCTATCTCCCTCTTTTCCGTTTCCTATTAAGCAATGCAAGGCATATTATATTGCTTGCCACAACTCGTTATATACTTAGCCAACTATCGTGTGTTCAATTAGTACATTGTGGGTAGTTAATAAATGTTTAGACTTGGAGACTTGTTGTCCGCTCCATTGGGGCTTTGCGAATCTGAGTCACTTGTCCCCCTCGTCTGAGCGGGACGTGACATTAAAATTGGCGTAGTCAGCAGGATCCCCTTCGGTGTCGGAAAGTCTTATGAGATACTGGTTCTCTATCTGACCAACTCGGACAGGGAGAACTGGGAATTGGCCCCTCAGCTCTATGCTGGGAAAGGGTCGGAGGGATACCAATTCTCTATCCGATAAGGACAGGGAGAATCGGGAAGTGACCTCTCAGCTCTAAGCCAGGAGAGGTTCGAGCAGTGGCAAGCCATGACTGGCCAGGAAATGTCGGTGCTTGACTGCTCCCCTATTTTTGAGAAACTGAAGGAGTATAAGGCTTGTCCTCCTCCTTTAGTAGAGGTTTGGGCCCACGATAATTGGCATCATCCAGAAGCAGTGGCAAGCTCTATCAGTGCACTTGCGGGGCTGCAAGGGTCGCGACCAGGCAAAGGAAAAGCTGTAGTGTGCGCTGTATTAGGGGCAGCACTGACTGCAGCCCAAAAAGAGAAACATGTTAAGAAACAATTAGAAGGGGAAATGATCAAATCCTTACAAGATCTGGTAAAAGCTCTCCAGGATCAATTGGTTGAGGAACGTAAAGTTACTGAACAAAAAGCTAAACTCTGGCAAGAGCAAACTGAAGTTCTGAAAAGCCAATTAGCTGCTGAGCGTAACACCACTCAGCGACTTCACACGGCTCTGTTAGATGCCTTGGACCGAGAAAAAATCTCACGGTCCGAAAAAGAGGGGAATGAACAAGAAACCCGCAACCGGACAGATTTCGGCTCTGTTCCGGATAGTGAACAGGGAGTTACGAGTCTGGCAAAAGCAGCAGCCAGACCCTTGTATCCAACAAAGGAGTTAGAGATAAGTCGAGAAACTTTTTACCCTGAAAATGAGGGGGCGAATTTAAGACCATTAATTAAAACGGAGACCACCGAGGGTCAGGGTGGAAGAGCTCCGCAGGTCACCATTCGAACTACACCATATCCAGCGACTGAGCTTGCGAAAATTCAGGAGAAATACACCAGACGAGCTCAGGAAACTGAGACTGAATACGTGTGGAGGGTGTCTTTGACTGCTGGCAACCGAATCTTGTTATCAGAAGATGAGGCCCAGGGGTACTGGGGGCCAGGGGTTTTCTTAGTTACTGACGACCAGAGAGAGCCGTGGTCATTAACTCAACGAGCTGCTTATTGGGCTGGGGGTCTGGACCCCTTGGAAAGGGGGGATCCAGTATGTATTGAGACCCCAACCGTAAATCATTTGACTGAAAGTCTGCAGAAGGCTGCTTGTCTCCAATTAATGCATGACAGGCGCTTGGTTCCGCAGCAGCCTGCCCCGATGCTATTAATTGCTAATCCCGATCAAATGACTCCCCTGATCCGGGGCTTGCCGGACTCTTTGAAATCACATGCAGTACAATTACAAGATGGTTTGCGGAATGCATTAGCCCCGCGAGGGGGGAGACGGGCGGGGGGAGAAGCCATGACCTGGGGAGAGATAGCTCAGGACTTAATAAATTATGGCCGGAGAATGGGCCTTACCAGGGGAACGGGTAAACCTAAGCCCTCGGTACGCAGAGTGGAACAGCAGGAAAATCCGTCTCCTTCCCCTCCGCAAGTTTTAAGAGCAAAGAGAAACCTCTTGTGGACTGAGGGAATTGGACAGGGGATTCCCCGAGAGTTAATGGATGGTATGCCTACTACAGTTTTAGAAAAGCTCATTCGAGCCTGGAAAGACAAAAGAAAGATGCCCCCTCCCAACCGAGCAGACCTTTCAGGCAAAGAGTGGGACAGAACTGAAAACTAACGAGATGATGGTAATTGCTTCTCAAACACCAACTGCCCCTGAAGAGGACTTGATTGATTTAGGGTCAGGAAACTGGATGCGCCATCCCCAGTAAGTGAGCCGGGGGATGGCGGGTGGGTCCACTTAAGGAGGCTCACAGAGAATACTAAAGGAGACTTGTTGATTACCTTTCCGCTCGGCCCCCTTAAAACTCCAGTTGCATTTCTAGTAGATACGGGTGCTCAGATCTCAGCACTCCAAGCGGAGGTTGCCAAGCGCAATGGCATAATTGCTGACAAAAAGCAGATCTGGGTTACAGATGTTTTCGGGGACTCTAAGCCACAGCCGACTGCTCGGGTGAAATGCTGGTTACCTGGGAATGAAACTGCAACAGAGGCTATTATGATCCTGGGAAATTTCCCCACAAATATCCTGGGACTTGACCTATTGAAGGGACAAGCCTGGGTGGATTCAAAAGGAAGGGAATGGAAATTTGGGTCCCCAACTGCCTCTATCAGACTTTTACAGCAAGCGCCTGCGCTTCCTCCTTCTAAAACTGTTAATGTGAAACCTTACGCCTTACCGTTAGGTGCCAGGGAGGGGATCGCTCCGGTAATAGCAGAGCTGCGGGAGCAAGGGATAATCATTCCAACTCACTCACCCTATAATTCCCCAGTGTGGCCAGTCCGTAAACCTAACGGAAAGTGGCGTCTGACAATTGACTATTGGGGATTAAATGCCAATACAGGTCCTCTAACAGCTGCAGTACCTACATAGCTGAACTGATTGCAACCATACAGGAACAAGCCCACCAGATCTTAGCAACTATTGATGTGAAAGATATGTTCTTTACGGTCCCAGAAAATACGGTGAAGGGGTTAAAACGTTGGTTTAGCTACTTGCCTAAGCCCAAATCGATCCAATCAGACAATGGTAGTCACTTTACTGCCGGGGTGGTTCAGGAGTGGGCTCGAGATGAAGGAATCCAGTGGATTTTCCATACTCCATACTATCCCCAAGCAAATGGCATTGTGGAACGCACCAATGGACTTCTAAAGCAGGCCCTAAAACCCCTCGAACCAGGATGGCCACAACGGGTGCAGACGCAGTAATGAGGATAAACAGCCGGTGGGGAATTAATGGGTGCCCACGACTTACCGCGTTCTGTCCTAAGCCTCTGTCCATACTCGCCAGGAAAAAAGAGACTAAAGACCCTGCAAACCCGCTCCATTCTCCTGGACAACCTGTTCTAGTAGACTTGTCCACCGTGGGGCAAGTACCCCTAACCCTAAAAACTCCCATCAATATTTGTTCATGGGTGGCTACTGATGCCCATGGGAAAGAATACCGCATCAATACCAGGTGGATTGTCCCTTCTTTCTAACCATCATTGTTTTGTTATGTATATATGTGTTTTACAGGGCATTGATCCTGGACGACAGGAGACCTATGTTACTTTTAGCACTTTCAATGGTTGTAGGCATTATTGGCTAGTTATTATTTGTAATCTGCTTACATTATTATATAATTTGTGGAATCATACCTGCTGAGTGTGGAATAAATCATTGCCAATCAATTACAATCGACAATCCAGGAAATTTTACAGGTACATTTAATGAGTCCACCTATTGGAAGGCTAACCTGGAGTTGTGCCTTAAGTTACCTTATTGGGAATCACCTCCAAAATAAAGGAAGCCTGTGAGTCACCTGTGACTGCACACTGGTGCTTGCAAACACCAAACAGATCACAGTGCTCGCTCATATAACTGGATGTGCTCCTGACAACACCACATCCACCAACAGCAAGATGCAGTCATCAAAGACTGGCTGGAGGGGTCTGATCCCACAAATTAAGCATTAATGAATTGTACCTGAATATTAAATTGTATTCCCATTTAAATCCTTATAGACCTGCTAATGTGACTGTGTAACCTCAAATAGTCTTAGAAAATTTAGCTTAGCAATGATATGTACTAACAAGGTATGCCTTTAGGGAATTAAAGGTGCAGACCCAACAAGCATCTAAGATGGCGTTGCAGAATCCGGCTAGCATTGCTGAAGGAACATGGACTGTGCGGTGAGCTGAATCTAACTGAGGGAGAACGCTGCATCCCCATCCACAGTGCCACCACCTCTATAGAGGAGACCCGTGCCACGATGAAGATGATCAACAACGGGAAGTGAGAACCTTTTTATTGACTGATGGACTAGTTTGATGGATGGAACCCTGGGTCATGGGTCACATCACTGGGATCCTCAGGACTCACGGGGTGGGGAAGATGGCTTGTAAATATTAGTATTGTGATATTATGCAAATTTTTGCTTTTAATGGTATGCCTTGCAGCAATTAGCTATATGCTCTCTCACCTTCTGTCTTCCTTTTCCCTATACCTTTTGGGATCACAATGGTCAAAGAAGAACTTGGTGTATTTGAGTCACGGGGTGGGATGTGAGAGATGAGAAACCAGGCCTGCGAGAAACTAAGAAAAACAGCCTGAGAAAGCAAAAGTTGAGGCTGATTGAAGAAATGCCTCAAACACTCACAAGACAGAACTCTGAGTCCCAGGGTGGATGGTGTGGAGGTCGAAGCTGATAAGGCTGCCCCAATAACACAAGATGCAGCTGGAGGAGGGAGCCCTGTGGAGACAGGACGGCTCTGCTCTGGGGCACCTGGCCAAAACTTCAAGGGCCATCTGTCCGGTGAATGACCTTTGCTTCATTATCCACGGAATGCATATTAAAGTTAACACCCCTCAATATGCTAACGAGGGCTGACATGATCATGCTAATTACATCATCCCATGAAACACCTTACCCCTCCCCGTACATGGGATACGTAGGTATGTGGGTCGACCTGGGGGATGGACCCAAGGAAAGTGGGTGTAAATCAAGAAGGGGGGCGGGGTGGAGGTGCGGCCCGGGAGAGAGAGAGTGCAGTGAAGCGAAGAAGACGGATGCCAGAGAAAAAGCCGGCTGCCTCCTGTGCCTCCTGGAACCCTCGTCGGCAGGATCAGCGCAGAAACCCAGACCGGTGATCTGTATTTCCCCATTCCCTCTATCTCCCTCTTTTCCCTTTCCCATTAAGCAATGCAAGGCATATTGTATTGCTTGCCACAACTTGCTATATACTTAGCCAACTATCGTGTGTTCAATTAGTACATTGTGGGTAGTTAATAAATGTTTGGACTTGGAGACTTGTTGTCCGCTCCATTGGGGATTTGTTGAATCTGAGTCACTTGTCTCCCTCGTCTGAGCGGGACGTGACACATATGCTAAAATTAGACTAAATAAAAAATAGCAACTGCATGGGTAGAAACAAACCAAAGCTGATTCACAGATGAGAGGCAGCTTGGGGAACTCTGACACTGTAGCTAGATTTGACACAAAGGCTGGTCCCAGTGTAAGAGCCCCATGCCTACAAAGACACAATGGCCCATAATGGTAAGCCAAAACTACATTCTGGTTAACCTCCTTGCTGGGGAGATCCTTTCACTGCCCTGGACTTTTTCTTTTTTTTTTTTTTTTTTTTTTTAGCATATGTTACAATGTCTCATTATCTAGGAACACACTTCCCTTTAACATGCCTGTCTTCTATCCCTTCAGCCTCCCCTAGAAATGTTCCTTGGACAACCACATTCATTGTGGCCAATGCCAAGAAAAGCCCACTCTCTGCTTGTTTTCAGTCCTATAGTCCCTGCTAACTCCATGCCAAGACATTGACAGAGTGCAGAATATTTCTCCGCAGCTGTGTCACAGGCTATTTTTTTTATAGTATTCCCTTTCAAAATGCTACTGCAATGGAATTTCATGACCTCTTCCACCAGCAGCTCCACCTTGCACTGCCCCATGCATTATATTCAGATAAAATGATATATTGTGGGTCCATGCAGTCCCTGTTATGGGCAGGAGGGTGCAGAAGGGGCAGATTACACAGTCCACACCCTCTGAACAGTCAAACTGGACTTCATGGGGCAGAAAACACCAAAAAATTCAACTGGTTTTCACAAGAAATCTCAACAAAATTCCTTCCAGCAGCATTTAATTAAAAGTGTGCACTCTGTTATGAAGGCTGGTGACTGGGACCCTCCTATTCATGGCAATACAAGTTAATATGGGACCTACAGGATTTCTGAGTGATGTGTTTCAGAGACATTCCCCATGACTTGGCACAGAGTCAATGAAGGCTCATTGCCCTTGTGCCAGGCTCTGCATTCCCCATTACTCTTGTTTCCAGGCAGGTTCATTAGCTCATGCTCCTTGCAAACATGCCATCCAGCCTCCACAGGGGGCTTCTGCCCTGCCTGAAGTACAAAGCAGATCTTTTATCCCCAGGTAACAGAGAGCACATGGCACAAACAACATTCTGGTGTAAAGTTTCCAGGCAGCTCTATTTCTACACTTGTACAAAGTGGAAGATACTTCACCTTGCAAGGGCTGAGCTACCTTCTTCTCTCTAGCTTTTCTCTGCATCCACTCCCAAGCCCTATCAGGACATTGCCTGGCAGCCGCATCACCTCTGCTAGGGTGCTTCAGCAGCAATCTCTTATTACTTACCTGCCAGGACTGTGCCAGCTACAGACAAACATGGATCTAAGAACTTCAGCCCCAATTCCTCCTTGGACCATAAGGATCAAAAACTGAGGCAAAGGTTTTGCTTTGGCACAGGTTATCAACAAGTTAACTTGCATTCAACTTCAAATAGTTTCTCTGAGTGTGTTCATCAGTCGCTGGGGAAGAGCAGAGGTGTAGGTGTGCCTCAGTGGCACTCCCCCACACTCCCACTACCTGCCTTGGGGGTATATTCAGGCAGAGCCTTGTGGCTGCTTGGCAGGCACTCTGCCTTCTGCAGCACTGTGGGAAGCCCCAGCATAGGCTCAAAACCTTAGAGGACAAATTGAGAGCTTTTCCTGGTAAGGGCTGTGCTGGTTTTGGCTGGGATAGAGTTAATATTCTTCCTAGTAGCTAGTATGGGGCTATGGTTTGGATTTGTGCTGGAAACAGTGTTGATAACACAGGGATGTTTTAGTTATTGCTGAGCAGTGCTTACACAGAGTCAAGGGGTTTTCTGCCCCTCACCCCACCCCACCAGCGAGGGGCTGGGGGTGCACAAGAAGTTGGGAGGGGACACAGCTGGGACAGCTGAGCCCAACTGACCAAAGGGATATTCCACACCATATGACAACATGCTCAGCATAGAAAGCTGGGGGAAGAAGAAGGAAGGGGGGGATGTTTAAGCTATAGCATTGGTCTTCCCAAGTAACCATTACACGTGATGGAGCCCTGCTTTCCTGGAGATGGCTGAACACCTGCCTGCCCATGGGAAGTGGGCAATGAATTCCTTGTTTTGCTTTGCTTGTGTGCATGGCTTTTGCTTTACTTATTAAACTGTCTTTATCTCGACTTTTACCTTTCTGATTGTCTCTCCCATCCCACTGAGCAGGGAGTTAGTGAGTGGCTGTGTGGTGCTTAGTTGCTGGCTGGGGTTAAACCATGACAAGGGCCCACCTCCATAGCTGAGAGCAGCACTTGGACCCAGGTTGAATTCCTCCTTCACCCTGAAAAGCCTTATTTAAGCCTTATCTCCTAACCACTACAGACTCACCCTCTCTCTTCTATAAATTCTTGGACTTAATCTTATTTTCACCTCTTGGATCCAGCTTCAGCCAGAAAGCAGGACAATGTTTTCCTGCCCTCCAACACTCTGGTACTTGGGGCACTACCTGGGAAAACAGGAAATGGCCACTAAATCTCCATGGGCTGAAGATGGAGCTAAACCTATGTCTCCTATTTCAGGAACTTTTAAATTACAGAGGGAACAGCTACCAGCTGCACACAGAAGTAGGAGGGACTGCTTGATGTGTCTCAGATCTGGACACCTGAAGGAGCAGAATTTGATATAACTTCAGAGAATACAGACTTTCTGGATTGCAATTTTGTTCCAAGACATTGCAATTACACTTAAGCCTTCCTTTAGGCAAGCCACAGAATCACAGAATCACAGAATCATTCAGGTTGCAAAAGACCCTTGGGATCATCGAGTCCAACCATCAGCCCGACTCTACAAAGTTCTCCCCTACACCACATCCCCCAGCATCTCATCTAAATGACCCTTAAACACATCCAGGGATGGGGACTCCACCCCCTCCCTGGGCAGCCTATTCCACTGTCTGACCACTCTTTCTGGGAAACATTTGTTCCTCATGTCCAGTCTGAACCTCCCCTGTTGCAGTTTAAAGCCGTTCCCTCTTGTTCTGTCACTAATTCCCTGTGAGAAGAGACCAGCACCAACCTCTCTACAATGTCCTTTCAGGGAGCTGTAGAGAGTGATGAGGTCTCCCCTCAGCCTTCTCCTCCTCACACTAAACAGTCCCAGCTCCTTCAATCTCTCCTCACAGGATTTATTCTCCAGGCCCTTCCCCAGCCTCGTTGCCCTCCTCTGCACTCGCTCCAGCCCCTCGAGATCTCTCTCGTATTGAGGTGCCCAAAACTGGACACAACACTCCAGGTGTGGCCTCACCAGTGCAGAGCACAGGGGGACTATCACCTCCCTACTTCTGCTGGTCACACTATTGCTGATACAAGCCAGGATGCCGTTGGCTTTCTTGGCCACCTGGGCACACTGCTGGCTCCTGTTCAGCTGCTTGTCAATGAGAACCCCCAGACCCTTCTCTTCCAGACAGCTCCAGCCACACCTCCCCAAGCCTGTAGCCATGCAGGGGGCTGTTGTGGCCCAAGTGCAGGACCTGGCACTTGACCTTGTTGAAGCCCATCCCGTTGACGTTGGCCCACCGATCCAATCTATCCAAGTGTCTCTGTAGAGCCTCCCTATCTTCATGCAGATCGACACTCCCGCTTAACTTGGTGTCATCTGTGAATTTATTGGTGATACACTCTGTGTCCTTATCAAGATCATCAATAAAGATGTTGAACAGAAATGGTCCCAACACCGAGCCCTGAGGAACACCACTTGTGACCGGCCGCCAGCTGGATTTAGCTCCATTGACCACCACTCTCTGGGACCGTCCATCCAGCCAGTGCTTGACCCAGCAGACCGTTCGCTCATCCAGGACATGGGCAGCCAGTTTTTCTATGAGAATCCTATGGGGAACTGTGTTGAATGCTTTTCGAAAATCCAGGTAGACGATATCCACAGCCTTTCCCTCATCCAATAGTCAGGTCACCTTGTCATAGAAGGAGATCAGGTTTGTCAGGCAGGACCTGCCTTTCATAAACCCATGCTGACTGGGCCTGATCCCCTGGTTGTCCATTATATGGCTTTTAATGGCACCCGAGATGACCTGCTCCATGACCTTCCCTGGCACCGAGGTCAGACTGACAGCTCTATAGTTTCCTGGATCGTCCTTCCTGCCTTTCTTGTAGATGGGTGTCACATTTGCCACCCTCCAGTCCAATGGGACCTCCCCAGTCAGCCATGACTTCAGGTAAATCATGGAAAGCGGCTTGGCGAGCACATCTGCCAACTCCCTCAGCACCCTTGGGTGTAACCCATCCGGTCCCGCAGACTTGTGTGCAGCCAAGTGGTGTAGCAGGTCTCTGACCACCTCCTCTTCAACTGTGCTGACCTCAGTCTGCTTCCCCTCCCCATCTCCCAGCTCACGAGTCTGGGTGTCCAGGGAACAGCCACTTCCACTGCTAAAGACTGAGGCAAAGTAGGCGTTGAGCACCTCAGCCTTTTCCTCATCCTTAGTTACCATGTTTCCCTCTGCATCCAGTAAAGGAGGGAGATTTTCCCTAATCCTCCTTTTGTTGTTAATGAATTTATGGAAACGGTTTTTATTATCCTTAACAGCTGTAGCCAAGTTGAGCTCTAGCTGCGCTTTGGCTCTCCTAGTGCTCTCCCTGCATAGCTTCACTACGTCTTTATAGTCTTCATGAGAGGCCTGGCCCCTCTTCCAAAGGCGATAGATTCTCCTTTTGTTCTTGAGATGCAGCCAAAGGTCCCTGTTTAGCCAGGCCGGTCTCCTTCCCCGCCTGCTTGTTTTCCGGCACACGGGAACAGCCCGCTCCTGTGCCTTTAAGACTTCGCTCTTGAAGTATGTCCAGCCTTCCTGGACTCCCATTTCCTTCAGGGCAGCCTCCCAAGGGATTTGGTTAACCAGTCTCTTGAACAGGTCAAAGTTAGCCCTCCGGAAGTCTAAGGTGGCAGTTTTACTGACCCCTCTCTTTGTTTCTCCAAGGATCGAAAACTCAATCATCTCATGATCACTGCACCCCAGACGGCCTCCGACCTTTACCTCCCCCACAAGCTCTTCCCTGTTCACAAGAAGGTCCAGGAGGGCACCTTCCCTGGTCGGCTCACTCACCAGCTGTGTGAGGAAGTTATCCTCCACACATTCCAGGAACCTCCTGGACTGTTCCCTCTCTGCTGTGCTGTGATCCCAGCAGATACCCGGGAGGTTAAAGTCCCCCACAAGAACAACGGCAAGTGACCGCGAGATTTCTCCCAACTGTTTGTAGAAAGCTTCATCCCCCTCACTGCTTTGGTTGGGAGGTCTATAGCAGACTCCCACAGCAAGATCTGCTTTATTGGCCCTTAACCTAATCCAAACACTCTCAACCCCGTTATCACTGTACTTGATTTCTGAGCTCTCACAGCATTCTCTTACATACAGGGCCACTCCGCCACCTCTCCTTCCCTGTCTGTCCCTCCTGAAGAGCTTGTAGCCATCGATTGCAGCACTCCAGTCGTGTGAGGCGTCCCACCACATTTCTGTTATAGCTATGATGTCATAGTTCTCGTGCTGCATGATGGCCTCAAGCTCCCCCTGTTTGTTGCTCATACTGCGGGCATTGGTATAGATGCACTTGAGATGAGCTCATGAGTCCAACACCCTTTTGTGAGTGTGGGCCCCATTCCCTACCAGACCCTTCTCAGGTGCTTCCATGATTTCTAAACATCTTTCCCTTCTCTCAAATGAAATGGCAGAGGGAGAGCCCTCAGCAGTCCACCATCCTTCAAGCCTTGTCATGCTTCCCTTGAGCTTGTTCCTAACAGGCCCAGTTATCTCCCCCTCCCCCCTCATATCTAGTTTAAAGTTCTGTCAATAAGTCCTGCTAACTCCTGCCCCAGAATCCTTTTTCCCCTCTGGGACAGCTGCATCCCACCTGTCTCATTTGTCACCAGCAGACCAGGTGCCTTAGAAACCTCGCCATGGTCAAAGAACCCAAAATTGCAACGGTGGCACCAGTCTCTGAGCCACGTGTTAATCAGATATGTTTTCCACCCTCTATCAGTGGTTTTTCCTTCCACTTGAGAGATTGATGAAAACACCACCTGAGCTCCCGAGCCTTCAATTAGCCACCCCAGTGCCTTGAAGTCCTTTTTGAGTGACTTAAGACTTCTCTCTACCACCTCATCATTATCTGCCTGGATAACCAACAAGGCATAGTAATCAGAGGACCGCACCAGAGCAGTGACCTTCCTTTTAATATCTCTAACCTGAGCCCCAGGGAGGCAGCAGACCTCTCTATGGTATGGGTCTGGTCGACATATGGGCCCCTCTGTACCCCTCAGAACAGAATCACCCACTACAATTAGCCTCCTTTCCTTCTTACTTGAAGAAGTCGCAAGTCGTGGGGCTGAGGGACAAGCTGTGGATGAGTCACTAGATGGGTCCTCGTTTCCATCTTCATTTGGCTGGCCATCTAGTTCCAAAGCCTCATACCTATTGTATAATGACAACTGGGATGGTGAGGGGGGCCAAGAAGGTTTTCGCTTGCCTTTCTGAGGAAGGACCTGACTCCATTCCCCCCTGTCCCCCACATGCCCTCCTTTTGCCTGGTGAGAGGAGGGGAGGGAGTCATGTATTTCTTGTAGAGCCTCTACCTGCTGCCTTTGTCTCAGAGTGTGGCTCCACCAGTCAATCTCGTTTTCACACTCTTCGATCCTTCTCAACCTTTCTACCTCCTCCCTCAGTTCAACCACCTGCCTGAGCAGATCGTTTACTTGATCACTCCACACACAAACGGTGTCTCTGACTCCCTCCGATTCAAGTGCCAGGCTCAGGCACTCTCGGCAGGCAGAGACCTGAACAGCCGCCTGTTTGTGCAGGACCTCTGTCTGGGTTCCCACATTCCTTATCACTCTGCCTCTTGGCCGTGTTGTGACCATGATCTTCTCTCTGGCTGGGAGGGAACCAATCCCTGGGTGCTGTTTCCCACACGCTGTGCTCTCACATCCCTGCAGTTCAAGTCCTCCCCTTAATGAGACTTAAGCACCCTCCTTAATGGTAGACGTGTCACTTCCCGCTCAGAGGAGGGAGACAAGTGACTCAGATTCGCAAAGCCCCAATGGAGCGGACAACAAGTCTCCAAGTCCAAACATTTATTAACTACCCACAATGTACTAATTGAACACACGATAGTTGGCTAAGTATATAGCAAGTTGTGGCAAGCAATACAATATGCCTTGCATTGCTTAATGGGAAAGGGAAAAGAGGGAGATAGAGGGAATGGGGAAATACAGATCACCGGTCTGGGTTTCTGCGCTGATCCTGCCGACGAGGGTTCCAGGAGGCACAGGAGGCAGCCGGCTTTTTCTCTGGCATCCGTCTTCTTCGCTTCACTGCACTCTCTCTCTCCCGGGCCGCACCTCCACCCCGCCCCCCTTCTTGATTTACACCCACTTTCCTTGGGTCCATCCCCCAGGTCGACCCACATACCTACGTATCCCATGTACGGGGAGGGGTAAGGTGTTTCATGGGATGATGTAATTAGCATGATCATGTCAGCCCTCGTTAGCATATTGAGGGGTGTTAACTTTAATATGCATTCCGTGGATAATGAAGCAAAGGTCATTCACCGGACAGATGGCCCTTGAAGTTTTGGCCAGGTGCCCCAGAGCAGAGCCGTCCTGTCTCCACAGGGCTCCCTCCTCCAGCTGCATCTTGTGTTATTGGGGCAGCCTTATCAGCTTCGACCTCCACACCATCCACCCTGGGACTCAGAGTTCTGTCTTGTGAGTGTTTGAGGCATTTCTTCAATCAGCCTCAACTTTTGCTTTCTCAGGCTGTTTTTCTTAGTTTCTCGCAGGCCTGGTTTCTCATCTCTCACATCCCACCCCGTGACTCAAATACACCAAGTTCTTCTTTGACCATTGTGATCCCAAAAGGTATAGGGAAAAGGAAGACAGAAGGTGAGAGAGCATATAGCTAATTGCTGCAAGGCATACCATTAAAAGCAAAAATTTGCATAATATCACAATACTAATATTTACAAGCCATCTTCCCCACCCCGTGAGTCCTGAGGATCCCAGTGATGTGACCCATGACCCAGGGTTCCATCCATCAAACTAGTCCATCAGTCAATAAAAAGGTTCTCACTTCCCGTTGTTGATCATCTTCATCGTGGCACGGGTCTCCTCTATAGAGGTGGTGGCACTGTGGATGGGGATGCAGCGTTCTCCCTCAGTTAGATTCAGCTCACCGCACAGTCCATGTTCCTTCAGCAATGCTAGCCGGATTCTGCAACGCCATCTTAGATGCTTGTTGGGTCTGCACCTTTAATTCCCTAAAGGCATACCTTGTTAGTACATATCATTGCTAAGCTAAATTTTCTAAGACTATTTGAGGTTACACAGTCACATTAGCAGGTCTATAAGGATTTAAATGGGAATACAATTTAATATTCAGGTACAATTCATTAATGCTTAATTTGTGGGATCAGACCCCTCCAGCCAGTCTTTGATGACTGCATCTTGCTGTTGGTGGATGTGGTGTTGTCAGGAGCACATCCAGTTATATGAGCGAGCACTGTGATCTGTTTGGTGTTTGCAAGCACCAGTGTGCAGTCACAGGTGACTCACAGGCTTCCTTTATTTTGGAGGTGATTCCCAATAAGGTAACTTAAGGCACAACTCCAGGTTAGCCTTCCAATAGGTGGACTCATTAAATGTACCTGTAAAATTTCCTGGATTGTCGATTGTAATTGATTGGCAATGATTTATTCCACACTCAGCAGGTATGATTCCACAAATTATATAATAATGTAAGCAGATTACAAATAATAACTAGCCAATAATGCCTACAACCATTGAAAGTGCTAAAAGTAACATAGGTCTCCTGTCGTCCAGGATCAATGCCCTGTAAAACACATATATACATAACAAAACAATGATGGTTAGAAAGAAGGGACAATCCACCTGGTATTGATGCGGTATTCTTTCCCATGGGCATCAGTAGCCACCCATGAACAAATATTGATGGGAGTTTTTAGGGTTAGGGGTACTTGCCCCACGGTGGACAAGTCTACTAGAACAGGTTGTCCAGGAGAATGGAGCGGGTTTGCAGGGTCTTTAGTCTCTTTTTTCCTGGCGAGTATGGACAGAGGCTTAGGACAGAACGCGGTAAGTCGTGGGCACCCATTAATTCCCCACCGGCTGTTTATCCTCATTACTGCGTCTGCACCCGTTGTGGCCATCCTGGTTCGAGGGGTTTTAGGGCCTGCTTTAGAAGTCCATTGGTGCGTTCCACAATGCCATTTGCTTGGGGATAGTATGGAGTATGGAAAATCCACTGGATTCCTTCATCTCGAGCCCACTCCTGAACCACCCCGGCAGTAAAGTGACTACCATTGTCTGATTGGATCGATTTGGGCTTAGGCAAGTAGCTAAACCAACGTTTTAACCCCTTCACCGTATTTTCTGGGACCGTAAAGAACATATCTTTCACATCAATAGTTGCTAAGATCTGGTGGGCTTGTTCCTGTATGGTTGCAATCAGTTCAGCTATGTAGGTACTGCAGCTGTTAGAGGACCTGTATTGGCATTTAATCCCCAATAGTCAATTGTCAGACGCCACTTTCCGTTAGGTTTACGGACTGGCCACACTGGGGAATTATAGGGTGAGTGAGTTGGAATGATTATCCCTTGCTCCCGCAGCTCTGCTATTACCGGAGCGATCCCCTCCCTGGCACCTAACGGTAAGGCGTAAGGTTTCACATTAACAGTTTTAGAAGGAGGAAGCGCAGGCGCTTGCTGTAAAAGTCTGATAGAGGCAGTTGGGGACCCAAATTTCCATTCCCTTCCTTTTGAATCCACCCAGGCTTGTCCCTTCAATAGGTCAAGTCCCAGGATATTTGTGGGGAAATTTCCCAGGATCATCATAGCCTCTGTTGCAGTTTCATTCCCAGGTAACCAGCATTTCACCCGAGCAGTCGGCTGTGGCTTAGAGTCCCCGAAAACATCTGTAACCCAGATCTGCTTTTTGTCAGCAATTATGCCATTGCGCTTGGCAACCTCCGCTTGGAGTGCTGAGATCTGAGCACCCGTATCTACTAGAAATGCAACTGGAGTTTTAAGGGGGCCGAGCGGAAAGGTAATCAACAAGTCTCCTTTAGTATTCTCTGTGAGCCTCCTTAAGTGGACCCACCCGCCATCCCCCGGCTCACTTACTGGGGATGGCGCATCCAGTTTCCTGACCCTAAATCAATCAAGTCCTCTTCAGGGGCAGTTGGTGTTTGAGAAGCAATTACCATCATCTCGTTAGTTTTCAGTTCTGTCCCACTCTTTGCCTGAAAGGTCTGCTCGGTTGGGAGGGGGCATCTTTCTTTTGTCTTTCCAGGCTCGAATGAGCTTTTCTAAAACTGTAGTAGGCATACCATCCATTAACTCTCGGGGAATCCCCTGTCCAATTCCCTCAGTCCACAAGAGGTTTCTCTTTGCTCTTAAAACTTGCGGAGGGGAAGGAGACGGATTTTCCTGCTGTTCCACTCTGCGTACCGAGGGCTTAGGTTTACCCGTTCCCCTGGTAAGGCCCATTCTCCGGCCATAATTTATTAAGTCCTGAGCTATCTCTCCCCAGGTCATGGCTTCTCCCCCCGCCCGTCTCCCCCCTCGCGGGGCTAATGCATTCCGCAAACCATCTTGTAATTGTACTGCATGTGATTTCAAAGAGTCCGGCAAGCCCCGGATCAGGGGAGTCATTTGATCGGGATTAGCAATTAATAGCATCGGGGCAGGCTGCTGCGGAACCAAGCGCCTGTCATGCATTAATTGGAGACAAGCAGCCTTCTGCAGACTTTCAGTCAAATGATTTACGGTTGGGGTCTCAATACATACTGGATCCCCCCTTTCCAAGGGGTCCAGACCCCCAGCCCAATAAGCAGCTCGTTGAGTTAATGACCACGGCTCTCTCTGGTCGTCAGTAACTAAGAAAACCCCTGGCCCCCAGTACCCCTGGGCCTCATCTTCTGATAACAAGATTCGGTTGCCAGCAGTCAAAGACACCCTCCACACGTATTCAGTCTCAGTTTCCTGAGCTCGTCTGGTGTATTTCTCCTGAATTTTCGCAAGCTCAGTCGCTGGATATGGTGTAGTTCGAATGGTGACCTGCGGAGCTCTTCCACCCTGACCCTCGGTGGTCTCCGTTTTAATTAATGGTCTTAAATTCGCCCCCTCATTTTCAGGGTAAAAAGTTTCTCGACTTATCTCTAACTCCTTTGTTGGATACAAGGGTCTGGCTGCTGCTTTTGCCAGACTCGTAACTCCCTGTTCACTATCCGGAACAGAGCCGAAATCTGTCCGGTTGCGGGTTTCTTGTTCATTCCCCTCTTTTTCGGACCGTGAGATTTTTTCTCGGTCCAAGGCATCTAACAGAGCCGTGTGAAGTCGCTGAGTGGTGTTACGCTCAGCAGCTAATTGGCTTTTCAGAACTTCAGTTTGCTCTTGCCAGAGTTTAGCTTTTTGTTCAGTAACTTTACGTTCCTCAACCAATTGATCCTGGAGAGCTTTTACCAGATCTTGTAAGGATTTGATCATTTCCCCTTCTAATTGTTTCTTAACATGTTTCTCTTTTTGGGCTGCAGTCAGTGCTGCCCCTAATACAGCGCACACTACAGCTTTTCCTTTGCCTGGTTGCGACCCTTGCAGCCCCGCAAGTGCACTGATAGAGCTTGCCACTGCTTCTGGATGATGCCAATTATCGTGGGCCCAAACCTCTACTAAAGGAGGAGGACAAGCCTTATACTCCTTCAGTTTCTCAAAAATAGGGGAGCAGTCAAGCACCGACATTTCCTGGCCAGTCATGGCTTGCCACTGCTCGAACCTCTCCTGGCTTAGAGCTGAGAGGTCACTTCCCGATTCTCCCTGTCCTTATCGGATAGAGAATTGGTATCCCTCCGACCCTTTCCCAGCATAGAGCTGAGGGGCCAATTCCCAGTTCTCCCTGTCCGAGTTGGTCAGATAGAGAACCAGTATCTCATAAGACTTTCCGACACCGAAGGGGATCCTGCTGACTACGCCAATTTTAATGTCACGTCCCGCTCAGACGAGGGGGACAAGTGACTCAGATTCGCAAAGCCCCAATGGAGCGGACAACAAGTCTCCAAGTCTAAACATTTATTAACTACCCACAATGTACTAATTGAACACACGATAGTTGGCTAAGTATATAACGAGTTGTGGCAAGCAATATAATATGCCTTGCATTGCTTAATAGGAAACGGAAAAGAGGGAGATAGAGGGAATGGGGAAATACAGATCACCGGTCTGGGTTTCTGCGCTGATTCTGCCGACGAGGGTTCCAGGAGGCACAGGAGGCAGCCGGCTTTTTCTCTGGCATCCGTCTTCTTCGCTTCACTGCACTCTCTCCTCGGGCCGCGCCCCCCACCCCCCCCTTCTTGATTTATACCCACTTTCCTTGGGTCCATCCCCTAGGTCCACCCACATACCTACGTATCCCATGTACGGGGAGGGGTAAGGTGTTTCATGGGATGATGTAATTAGCATGATCATGTTAGCCCTCGTTAGCATATTGAGGGGTGTTAACTTTAATATGCATTTTGTGGATAATGAAGCAAAGGTCATTCACCGGACAGATGGCCCTTGAAGTTTTGGCCAGGTGCCCCAGAGCAGAGCCGTCCTGTCTCCACAGGGCTCCCTCCTCCAGCTGCATCTTGTGTTATTGGGGCAGCCTTATCAGCTTCGACCTCCACACCATCCACCCTGGGACTCAGAGTTCTGTCTTGCGAGTGTTTGAGGCATTTCTTCGATCAGCCTCAACTTTTGCTTTCTCAGGCTGTTTTTCTTAGTTTCTCGCAGGCCTGGTTTCTTGTCTCTCACACTATGTTTTGACAAAGCAAGTCTCTGGTTTTCAGCATGAAAATTGTTTGCCTTTATTTGAAGTTCACTACCACCAAATAGCATCCAGCCTTGGTAACAGCCTGAAGGACTTACCAAGATACTGGTGTTGATGTATTCATCCTAGGGAAGTACCATAATTCCCTAACCCTATGCCAAGGAGTCCTTCAGTGTGATGAGATGAACCACGATGTGCCTTTTGACCAAGCCAGCCAGAGTCATAAAGCCACAGACCAGACTGTGAATGCAGACACAGACCTGAGTGATGGTGGCCACATTGTTTGGTCTCTTCCAGAGAGGAATTAAGGGCTTGCTCTCACCTCATTCTGCTGATGGTGCAGGGCCCTGCAGCTCCGCACCTGCCTGCTGGGTCTCCTGTTCCCCTGCCCATGGCTGCTCCCAGCATCTGCCTCCTCCTGCAGCCTCCACAGCTACCTCACATGCAAGGACCAGCATGAGTTTTGCTCCCACCTGTGTCAGTATGTGGTTTGTGGCCTGCCAATGTTTCACACACATCAATTGAGTGCTACACTAAAACTGAGACAAGAAAATTGAGACAAGAAGCTTCCATCCCTTCTTCAGATCACTGTACCTCCACTGGAAAAGGGAAAGCACTTTTATCCCCCTCGCTGATACAGCAGGCCAATCCTTCCCAGGCATGTTCTTTGCTGCTCTGGGCACGTTATGAAAGAAATTCAGAGGTGAATATCATCTTTGCTCAGACAAACTCAGATTGTTTAGCTGCCGAACAAGCTCTCTGACTTGGGTCATTATTTCATCAAAACAGAACAAAATGAGCAATGTAGGCTTATAATCTCAATATTATGCAGCAAAAAGGCTTAATGTTTGCTTATTTGGGGACATACTTTGAGGTCTTGTCTTCTCCCAAATATTTTTCCATTTTCGAACCAGGGACTAGGCAGTGTGGGATGGCTATACATATCCTCAGATCAGCCCTATCCTCCCCTGCTAGTATACTTCCCATCTATTATGGTCCTGTGTATCAGCAGAGACCAAACTGGTTTCTCTTCATTTCTATCTATATGCCATAAAACAGGCAAGCAGGGTGGGAGTTTGAGAATAATAATTATTAAAGCATCAATATGAAAAAATTCTTATACGTGTTCTCCTTAGCGAACTTTGAAGTTTCATTTTCAGTATTTCAAACCAGCAATCTAGATGTGATGTCTCAGACAACTGGAGGTCTTTGCTTATGTGATGGTTTAATCCCTGCCGGGGTCTGAGACCACGCGGCCACTGCCCCTCCCCCACAAAGGGAGTGAAATACAAAGCCCCGATCTGAGATAAGGAGAGCTTTAATACAACAGTGCAACAGCAACACAACAAACAGCAACAATAACAGTAACAGTAATAACAATGAACAGAGCAAGGTATCTACCAATACAGCAGTGAGAGAAAACCTGGCTGCGCCAACCCACGCGATCACCGATTCTTCCCGCGCTCTGGTGCCTGGACCTGACGTCAGCATGGCATATGAATAACCCGGCTAGAGCTTCCCCCCACTGCTGGGGAAACTTAACCCTATCCTGGTTAAACCAGGACATAATCCACCCCTTTATTCTATACCATGTGCGTCACATCCAGCTTCCATTCAGCAATTAGCATTAACAAAGGAAAATTAACAAAAGCACAGTATAACTCACGGTGTGTTTTCACCCACAATCAAGACCCCTTGTGGTACACATCAGACCTCTCCATCCTTCTGCATCACCCACCAGGTGCACCCAGGTCCTTGAGCAAAAACAATCCCGTGGATGGGTTTGCCTTTGCCCGGCGCAGGACTAACCCAGACCATTTTTCCCAGCAGGTCCCTCATGTGCACCACAGGGACTCTATCCCTGTCCACAACACGTGGAAGTTTTGACTGAGCCGGGCCAGCTCGATTGGCAGATCCTCTTGTGTTCACTAACCAAGTGGCCTTTGTCAGATGTGTGTCCCAGCGTTTGAAGGTTCCACCCCCCATTGCTCTCAAGGTAGTTTTTAACAGTCCATTGTAGCGCTCGATCTTCCCGGAGGCTGGTGCGTGGTAGGGGATGTGGTAGACCCACTCGATGCCGTGTTCTTCTGCCCAGGCATCTCTGAGGTTATTTCGGAAGTGAGTCCCGTTGTCCGACTCAATCCTCTCTGGGGTGCCGTGTCGCCACAGGACTCGCTCTTCAAGGCCCAGGATGGTGTTCCGGGCGGTGGCGTGGGACACTGGATAAGGTTCGAGCCACCCAGTGGTTGCTTCCACCATTGTGAGCACGTGGCGCTTGCCTCGGCGGGTCTGTGGCAGTGTAATGTAGTCAATCTGCCAGGCCTCTCCATATTTATATTTCATCCATCGATCTTCATTCCGCTGGGGCTTCACCCGTTTGGCTTGTTTGATCGCAGCACATGTCTCACATCTGTGGATGATCTCTGCGATGGTGTCAATGGTGAGGTCCACCCCTCGATCTCGAGCCCACCTGTATGTTGCATCTCTGCCTTGGTGGCCCGAGGTCTCATGGGCCCACCGGGCTATGAACAGTTCACCTTTACGCTGCCAGTCCAAGTCCACCTGAGCCACCTCGATCTTAGCAGCTTGGTCCGCCTGCTGGGTATGTTGATGTTCATCAGTGGCCCGACTCTTGGGTATATGGGCGTCCACATGGCGCACCTTCACAACGAGGTTCTCCACCCGGGCTGCAATGTCCTGCCATACTTCAGCGGCCCAGATGGGTCTGCCCTTGCGTTGCCAGTTGTTCTGTTTCCATTGCTGCAACCACATCCACAGGGCACTTGCCACCACCCACGAGTCAGTGTAGATATAGAGCCTCGGCCACTTTTCTCGCTCAGCAAACTCCAAAGCCAATTGGATGGCTTTCACCTCTGCGAACTGGCTCGATTCACCTTGTCCCTCCACAGCTTCAGTGGTTTCTCGTGTGGGATGCCACACCGCAGCCTTCCATCGTCGATGTTTTCCCACAATGCGACAAGACCCATCAGTGAACAGGGCATATCGCTTCTCCTCCTCTGGCAGCTCGTTATATGGTGGGGCCTCCTCAGCACATTTCACCTCCTGTTCTGGTGACATCCCAGCATCTTTGCTCTCTGGCCAGTTCATGATCATTTCCACTAATCCTGGGGGGTCGCGGTTCCCTATTCGAGCCCGTTGTGTTATCAACACAACCCATTTACTCCACGTGGCATCTGTTGCATGAGGTGTGGAAGGAGCCTTTCCTTTGAACATCCATCCCAGCACCAGCAGTCGAGGTGCCAGGAGGAGCTGTGTCTCAGTGCCGACCACTTCTGAGGCAGCTCGAATTCCTTCGTACGCTGCCAGTATCTCCTTCTCAGTCAGGGTATAGTTAGCTTCAGAGCCTTTGTATCCCCGGCTCCAAAAGCCTAGAGGTCGGCCTCGGGATTCCCTATCTGCTCTCTGCCAAAGGCTCCAGGAGGGGCCATTCTCCCCGGCTGCGGTGTAGAGCACGTTCTTAATCTCCTGCCCTGTCCGGACTGGCCCGAGGGCCACTGCCTGGGTAATCTCCTGCTTAATTTGTTCAAAGGCTTGTTGTTGCTCTGGGCCCCATTTAAAATCGTTCTTCTTGCGGGTTACGTGGTAGAGAGGGCTCACAATCAGGCTGTAGTTTGGGATGTGCATCCTCCAGAACCCCACAGCGCCCAGGAAAGACTGAGTCTCCTTTTTGGTGGTTGGTGGGGCCATGGCTGTTATCTTGTTTATCACCTCCATTGGGATGTGGCGACGCCCATCTTGCCATTTTATTCCTAGGAACTGAATCTCCCTTCCAGGCCCCTTAACTTTCTGTTGCTTGATGGCAAAACCAGCCTTCAGGAGGATTTCAATTACCTTCTTTCCTTTCTCAAAGACTTCCTCAGCTGTGTCCCCCCATACAATGATATCATCAATGAACTGCAGGTGTTCTGGAGCCCCACCTTTCTCCAGTGCAGTATGGACCAGTCTATGGCAAATGGTGGAGCTGTGTTTCCACCCCTGGGGCAATCGATTCCAGGTGTACTGGATACCCCTCCAAGGGAACGCAAACTGTGGCCTGCACTCTGGTGCTATTGGGATGGAGAAGAACGCGTTAGCGATGTCAATCGTGGCGTACCACTTGGCTGCCTTCGACTCCAGCTCATACTGGAGCTCTAGCATGTCCGGCACTGCAGCACTCATCGCTGGCGTAACTTCATTCAGGCCACGGTAGTCCACGGTCAGTCTCCATTCGCCATTAGGTTTTCTCACTGGCCATATAGGGCTGTTGAAGGGTGAATGAGTCTTGCTGATCACCTTCTGGCTTTCTAGTCGACGGATCAGCTGATGGATGGGGACCAGGGAATCTCGGTTAGTGCGGTACTGCCGCCGGTGCACCGTCTTGGTGGCAATTGGCACTCGCTGCTCTTCAACCTTAAGCGACCCCACCACCGAGGGGTCCTCTGAGAGGCCGGGTAAGGTGGACAATTGCTCAACCTCCTCCAGGGCAGCTATACCAAAGGCCCACCGGTACCCTTTTGGGTCTTTAAAGTACCCTCTCCTGAGGTAGTCTATACCTAGGATGCACGGGGCATCTGGGCCAGTCACAATGGGGTGCTTATGCCAGTCCTTCCCAGTTAAGCTTACTTCAGCCTCTAATAGGGTCAGCTGTTGGGACCCCCCTGTCACTCCGCAGATGCAGACGGGTTCAACCCCACTGTGGCTTGATGGCATCAGGGTGCACTGTGCGCCAGTGTCTACCAAGGCCTTATATTCTTGTGGGTCTGATGTGCCAGGCCATCGGATCCACACCTTCCAGTAAATCCGATTATCCCTTTCCTCCACCTGGCTGGAGGCAGGGCCCCTCTAATCCTGCTCACCATCACTCACTTGATCTAAGAGTGACTCCTGCAAGAATGACTTCCTGGTCCCCTCAAGAGGGTCAAGCATACTGTTGGCCATTCTATTCTGTCTGGGGGATTTCTGACTAGACACTGGAGCTGCATCTCTCTTGGAAGACTCCCCTTTCATGGTGGTCTTCCCTTTCAGTTGCTGTACTCGTGCAGCTGGGGCGGGAGTGGGCTGTCCATGCCACCTCCTCATGTTTTCCCCATGCTGGCAGAGGAAGAACCACAGGGTGCCCCGTGGTGTGTACCTTCCACTGCCCTTCTCTTGGGTGGGGAAACGCCTGCTTCTAATAGCTCAGACATCGGCCTGTGCAGGTGGAACATAGGACATGTCCTGTTCCACTTTCTGGAGCCTCTGAGACAGTTCCTCTACAGCTGAAACCAAAGCATGTTGGGAGGAAGGGAGACTCCCCTCATAGTGCCGGAGCTGGATAATCACTTCATCCACTGTCTGAGTCTGGGTGTCTCGCCACCAGGACGCTACTGCTAATGCTTTGGAATGTCCCTCTGGTCCACTTTGCAGGAACTTCCCCCACATCAGCTGTGTGCAAGGGGACTGATCTGGATCCATTGGTGACTGCTCATCATTCAGATCACCATAGATCATGTCAAACACAGCCATTTCCCTGAGGTTTTGGATGCCTTTCTCCATGTCGGTCCACTTGCCCAACCGACATAGAGCATCATCCTTGTAGAGGTACCTCTCCCTCACAGCGAGCAGGAGTCACCTCCAAAGGCTGAGGGTTTGAGCCTGTTTCCCTATTGCCTTGTCAACACCAGCCTGCTTGGCTAAAGGTCCCACCTGCTTGGCCTCTCTCCCCTCCAATTCCAAACCAGCAGCTCCACTATCCCAGCACCGGAGCAACCAGGTGCAAATTTGCTCACCTGGACTGCGGCCGAAATCCTTCCGCATATCTCGCAACTCACTGAGGGATAGAGATCGGATGGTTACCTCCGGCTCTTCCTCCTGCTCTCGTGATGGGCCTGGTTCATTATCACCCTGTGCACTGCGAGGGGATTTTTTGGTATATTTGGTTTTCCGTATCGGGGCGACTGATATTGGTACTGCTTGTCCCTCTGGCCCAGCTGCTGTGCTGGTGGAGGCGACGGGTACTGGCACTGCCTGTCCCCCTGGCCTAGCTGCTGTACCAGCAGGTTCACTTTCAGACCCTGCAGCTCTTTCGCCCCCTTGAGGGCAGTGATCAGTGTTAAGGGCGATGCGGTAAGCATGGGCAAGCCCCCAGCACATCGCAACGACTTGTGTCTCCCGGGGTTTGTCAGATTGGCAGCACACCTTTTCCAAACACTCCACCAGTTTATCAGGACTCTGCACTTGTTCGGAGTGAAATCCCAGAATGTTGGGGGTTACCACTGACTCAGGCACTTGCCCATCTTTTCCCACACACCTTGCCATTTATAGCTATCTGCCCCCAGGGCAGGTTTCCGGGTGGTGCTATTGTTGGAGAAGTACCGCATGGCCCAAAACAAGATCTGGCAGACATTCAGAAAGCACAGAGCCGCAAGCACAGTGGCCTGGGTGCTCCAGGGATAGCTGAAACTCTCAAAAACCGAGAGGATCTCTTCCCCTGGCTCACCCATAGAGGGGGTGAGACCCCAAACAAAAGACCAGGCAGCAAACAGGTACGGGTTCACCCCCACAAGCAGCAAAACGAGCCCATTATAAGCAGACAGTAACCAGTAGAGCAGAACAAGACCCTTGATACATTTTCCACCGAGAACAAACACCAGCACTAGGAGCACAGAGTGGAGATGAGGATTAATCCAGCCCCACCACGCAAGCAAATTGCCCAGCATTGCAAACGTTTCTTATCAAACAAATGCAAATAAAACCAGAAAAAATTACACCTAACAGATTGCTCTAACACACCTTCTCCTTTTGTTTTTATCTCAGTCTTCTCCAGCCCCACGTTGGGCGCCAAAGTTGTGGTGGTTTAGCCCCTGCCGGGGTCTGAGACCATGCGGCCACTGCCCCTCCCCCACAAAGGGAGTGAAATAGAAAGCCCTGATCTGAGATAAGGACAGGTTTAATACAACAGTGCAATAGCAACACAACCAACAACAACAATAACAATAACAGTAACAGTAATAACAATGAACAGAGCAAGATATCTACCAATACAGCAGTGAGAGAAAACCTGGCTGCGCCAACCCCACGCATGGCATATGAATAACCCGGCTAGAGCTTCCTCCCCCACTGCTGGGGAAACTTAACCCTATCCTGGCTAAACCAGGACAGCTCATTAATCTTGCTGAATGAGAAGTGAAGATCTGTTACAGTCATTGAGTAAAGCTTAACATTGAGCCTTGAGAGGATGAACGCTTTGCCTGGAAAAGACTGTCAGTTGAGGGAAGCAATGACAAAAATATTTGTTAGGTGAGTAGATGAGGAATTCAGTATCCTTGCTTGAGCACTGGGTTGTACAACATTGTGTTTGGCCATCACTTTTGGTACTCTTACTGCCTGCCTCCTTGTTTTTAATCATGAACATGTTGCATGCTCCATCTCCTTATCCAAAATGTAACTGGTGCCAGAAGTAAGCCAGATCAGCTCTGGTGATCCTCATACACTTAAGCAGCATGTAGTAGTTTTCCTTTTTGATTCAAGTTTCAACATCATTACAGGGTTCTCCATACCTGTCAATACCAGAACCACCACACTGAAAACAGAATAAGTACTGCCTTGAAAATCATCACAGCAGAATCAGGCCTTCAGGTTTAAATTCTTCAGCTCTATCACCTTGTCTTGCACATCATACTATTTGTACAATGGAAATAATAACTGGGCAAGGAATCCTATAACCAAAATAATTTTCACTCTCAGTGAGAAGAGGCAATGCACTGCCCATATTGTTGTCATCACCATAAAACTCTGACATAAATAAATTTTGCTATAAAACCTCCCTGTCCCAGCAGTCACAAGCCAGCCACAGCTTCTAAGCTCCGTGCTACTGGGGTGTCTGAAGGCAGCTGAGTAGCAGCGACACCCACACACATTGCAGGGGACAGACACCTTCCCGGCTTTGCCCCTCTGATGGGGGCGCACCAGTCTAACAATGCGACTGCTCACCAGCCGGTGACCGATACCCAGCTCGCCCCCAGCAGCGATCCTGACAGAACGAAAGATCCTGCCGCGCTGACTGGAAGTGGAAATGAGAGAGAACCCGCCTCCTTTATATACTGAGCATGACATCACATGATATGGAATACTCCAATGGCCAATCTGGGTTGGGTGCTCCGGCTATGCTCTCTCAGCTCAAGAAAATTAACTCTATCCCAGCCAAAACCAGGACACCCATTTATAAATATACACAGTAGAAAAGGTGTTAGGGAAATTGTGCAAAAAGGAAAATCAGAGTGAGGCATGACCTGAGCCTCCATGTGTCACAGCTAAACATAGAAGGTGGCACCCATGTGCAGCACCTGAGACAGAGCAAGGCCGTCTCTGGCTGCCGAGCATCTCTGGACACAAAGCTGCACATAGGGCTTTTAGGTGCCTTCCTTTTGGGATGCTTAAGCTGAGGCCCTGGTTTCACAAAGTGTTTGAGCTGCCCTGCTGAAGGAACTTGAATTTCGTCAGGTGTTTGGAGCAAATCTCCAAAAATCATGCCCTGCATGCAAGTCTCACTTGGGCACCTGAAGTCACTTTTTAGTCTCAAAAATCATAGCTTCATATTTGGCTCTGGCCAAACAAGACAGATTTGAAGGCATAGTCAGAGAGTAAGAAGAGGAATTAGATATAAATCAAACAAGTGCAAGACTACTGCATTTGACTGCCTCTTCCTGCTCCCTAAACTCTTCATAGTCTAAAGAGTGTCAAAGGCATACAGTGGAGACAGGTGAAAAGTACAGTTCCCAGCATGGTCCTGAGTGAGCTGCATTGTTTTGTTTTCTTAGCTGAGGCCTTTGGAGCCAGTGGAAAAAGAAAACCAACAAAACTCTCAGTTGTTCACTCTACTGCAAGTGAAAAGTAAAGAAGAATAAGCAGTGTAGGGGGGAGGAAGATAGCAGGAGTCATTTACAGGTTGCCAAATGGAGAAAAAATGCTCAGAAAGAGTGATAAAGGAAGGGGTTTTTGGAGAATGCTAAGAATGATGAAAAATTCACTTGAATGAAAAACTGGAGACGACTTAGATTTTCCCTCCTGCCCCTGTGTCTCATTCAGGAAGAGGAAAATTCAGAAAATGAGTGCAAGCTGGACACAAAGAGGTTAAGCTTAGAGAACAAAGCAGTAAAGTCAAAAATATGGTGACAGATCCTGCTCTTGTTTATCCTGAGGTAAATCTTGAATTATCCCATTGGAACAACTCTGGGTTTGCCTCAACACAACTGAAAGCAGAATGTGGCCCTTGCACAATATGTCCAGATGTTCTTTTTTTCTATGATGAAAATGTGAGAGATTCAAAGAGATCTCTCAGATTGATCAAATTCACAGCCTCCACCCTCTCCCTATGTAGCTCTACTGAATTCAGCCGAGTTACACCACAGACAAATAGACTTTTGGCTCACGGAATTTATTTTTTTTCAGTGTTTTACAATAACATTTTTTTTTTCTTCTTACCTTATCTGCAGTCTGTGGGGGGAACCAACAACCTGCAGAAGGAAATATTCCCCTTGTGTCTCCTGGGCATCATGCCAGTGACAGATAATCAGCAGTGTAAGGAACTGAAGTAATTAATGCCTCAAACATTCATGGACACAAAAAACCTCAAGGACAAGCTGTGGCCTTTGTGATTAGTCTAAGGGATGCTGCCCAAGGAAGCGCGGAGTGTATCAAAGGATGCACATCCTCACTCCCTTGCGGTTGTATTGCCAAACTGCTTAGATAAGCCCCAAAGGGAGGAACTGTACTGCTAATCACTGGCTCCATTGTGTAAGCCTGATACTTTGTGACTCTACTGTGTAAGCCTGATATGATCCAGGCCTTGCTAATGACTTCGCCATTGAAGAGGTGATAAGGACTGATAAGAGGTGAGCATCTTGCCCCAGAAGGGCTAGAATCTGGATGATTGCCCAAGAAGCATGAAGTCAGCAAAAATCTGTGGAAACTAGGGGAGAAATAAAGGCAGCAGGGCAAGCATGACCACCAACTCAATTGAACAAGGGGGTTGGCGCACCCCATTCCCCCTCAATGCATGTGCAGAACCCATGCTCCACCTTTTCCTCGTCTCCCATGGAAATGACTTGGTGGAATACCTGCCTCTCTTTGTCTAGTATGCTAATCAGCTGATAAAATGAACTTAAAAGGTGACAGAAAACTTTGCTGTGTGTGTACCCACCACCCAAGATTACCGGACCTGAGACAATGCTGGAACCTGGGGTGGTGATCTGTAGTTCTTTGACTCTCTTTCTCTCCTTTCTTTTTCTTTCCTTTCCTTTCTTTTCTTTATTATAGATTTACAAGACACCACATTGCTTATTATCCTTTTTCAAGTTTAAGCTTTTTCTACTGCAAGTAAAACATTTTAACTGGTCGTCTAGTGTCATTTCACCTTAATTTAACACAAGGGGATCACAGAACCTTTATGACTCTCTGGGCTCCCAGTCCACGTCATAACAGCAGGCAGAGAGGTAATCCATTATTGACACTGAACTGCCTGGTGCAGGTGTATATTCTTTATTTCATCTGTTTTACGCACTAAGTCTCTGGCTGAATGATCTCATTTTGCACAGATTCCCTGCACTTTGTAAAGAAGCCCAGAGATATAGAAAGGATCCATCATTTTACACTCCCATACCAAATTCTGGGAGTGTATAAGCAGGTGCTGAGACATGCTGGAGATTCAGAAAATCAAGGTAATTACAAAAGAAGATGGATAGTAGGTTTAACTCACTTCACTTCCATGGATGTGCTCATGCTTATTGCAGGAGCCAAATACTGCTCCAACGATACAGAATCCCAGAATCCCAGAATCATCAAGGTTGGAAAAGCCCTTGAAGCTCCTCCAGTCCAACCATGAACCTCACATTGACCATTCCCAACTCCACCAGATCCCTCAGGACCGGGTCAACCTGACTCTTCAACCCCTCCAGGGATGGGGACTCCCCCCCTGCCCTGGGCAGCCCATTCCAATGCCCAACAACCCCTTCTGCAAAGAAATCCTTCCTAAGAGCCAGTCTGACCCTGCCCTGGGGCAGCTTGAGGCCATTCCCTCTTGGCCTGGCGCTTGTTCCTTGGGTCAAGAAACTCATCCCCCCTCTCTGCACCCTCCTTTCAGGGAGTTGGAGAGGGCCAGGAGGTCTCCCCTCAGCCTCCTCTTCTCCAGACTAAACCCCCCCAGTTCCCTCAGCCGCTCCCCATCAGACCTGTGCTCCAGACCCTGCACCAGCTCCGTTGCCCTTCTCTGGACACGCTCGAGTCATTCAATGGCCTTTTTGGAGTGAGGGGCCCAAAACTGAACCCACTCATCGAGGTGCGTCCTCACCAGTGCCGAGTACAGGGGTAAGATCCCTTCCCTGTCCCTGCTGGCCACGCTATTTCTGATACAGTGCACAGGATTTGGGGAGAGCAAAGAGGGAGGTTTTGGGGGGGCTAAATGTGTAGCACCCTGCCATTTCCCTTCCCTGGAAAACCCTCCATATTGCGAGGCTGAGAAGGTCATGGGTAGAGAACAAAAATACCCTGTCCTGCCTGGAAGTGCAGACAGCCACCCATATGTGACTGCTTTCTCCACCTTGCAGCCCAATGTTAGGGCCAGCTGGACCTGCCCGCAACTCAGAACTTGTCTACTGCAGTGGGGCTGGCCAGGAAGACTGAGTTGTTGGGGTTGTTATCGATTTACCAATAAGTAGAAGAAATTGTGTTTGATTTAATAGAAATATAAAATCATAAGAAAGATTTAGTAAAATTTTTATCTGTTGTGGTTTGAATTAGCAACCGATTGCTGCTTTAAAATCCCCTATACAGTCCCATACCAAGGCCGAAGAGATTGGTCATAATCATTTAGTAGAAACGTTTGGAACCTAGGTAACCAAATACAAACTGATCTGTAAGTTGATTTATAATATATATATATAGGACCAGGAGAATACAAGTAGTTGTCAAAGTCTAGGATTAATAGAAACTTGGGGAAACAACCGTAACAGCTTACAAGTACTTGCCAAGGAAACTGTGTTTGTGTATGAAACTGTGTCCTTGGGAATTGTGTTTGTGTATGAAACTGTGTCCTTGGAAATTGTATATGAAAAAGTTCTATATAAGATGAGTGATTTTAGTGCTTGGTGTGCGCGTTGTTGGTGAGAATACTCCCCTGCGCGCCCGGCCGTCAATAGAGAAGTGTCTGCTTATCTGCATCAAATTGGTGTTGATAAGTTCTTTATTCCGGATTTTCGGTAACAGTTTCTGGCGACCCAGATGGGACCTCGCTGTAAGAGACCGGAGGAATTGGGGACATGATCGGTTCCAGCCGGCACTGAGGATTTCTCGGGGATACCCATCAATCCCCGATCCGTAAGGCTCTTCGCGACGTTCCCTGGATTTTGGTAAGACACTTCTTTTTTTGTACTAGGAGTGGGTTAGAGTCCCACTTAGGAGTGGGTTAGAGTCCCACCCTTGGAAAGTGGGTTAGAGTCCCACACAGTGGGTTAGAGTCCCACTGTATAAGCCTGCCTGTCAGACACGGCGAAAGCTGCGCAGGGTTGGGCTAGAGGATCCTCGTGTATTGGAAGCCTGGGCGTCTGCCCGTAAGACATAAGCGAAAGCTATTGCAGGGTTGGACAATTGTGGGTTGGGAAACAAGAGAACCTATATGCTATAGCGTTCTCAAAGGAAGTGTCTCTAACAAGAAGTTAGAAGTTTTACATGTGTTATATTGTAAAATTGTTTATTTTTTTTTGGAGAGTATTGTATAAGAATTTAAGAATTGTATAATATTGTGTTATATACCTTTGTATATAGTAACAGTTGTGGAAAGGTGTGAGTGTGTTTGTAAGTGTGAGACGTGCAATTGAGCACGAAGCGAGTGCGGAGTTCGGATCCGTGTTTCTGTTACTCCGCGAGGGGTGCAGCCGGAGAAGAACGAAGCGACAGATTTGAGTGATTGATTGTGTATTGTACTGCAAAGTGATTTATTATGGCATCTAAGTTGACTCATTTGTTTAAAAGTAAAAGTATGGGTAATCTGGCCGTAAATGACAAAGTTCCGAAAACTTCTCCGTTAGGATGTTTGTTAGCACATTGGGGAGATTTGCATGATGATTTGCGAAAGAGTCAGATGATTGAATATTGCAATCAGTGGTGGCCTCTGTATATTTTGGAAGATCAGGAAAAATGGCCTGTGAATGGGACACTGAATTATAACACCATTCTGCAGTTAATGCTGTTCTGTAGAAGGGAAGGGAAATGGAGTGAAGTGCCATATGTTGATTTATTTTTCTATTTAAGACAGAGGAAAGATTGGCAGAAAGAATGTAAGTTGATTAGTAGGGATAATTTAGTAATGGCTATAACTTCTGACGATAAAAAGGTGAAAAAGTGTTGTTCAACATGTGAGTTGGGAAAAGATTGTTTAAAGAAAAGAACTGCTTCTGTTGAAAAGGATGAAGGGCCAGAATTAGATATATCCCCTCTGCGGAGAGAAAGGCATCGGGGGCGAGAATATAGGGAACAGGTAGAGGAACCAGAGAGTAGTGGAAGAGAGGATGTGGAGGAAGGGCCGCCTGAGATTGTAATTCATACTCCTGTCTCCCGAAGAACTCGGCAGCAGGTGCAAACAATAGCTCCTCTACGGCAGGGCGTTGGTAATGATGGGCCAGTGTATGTGAAAGTGCCTTTTTCAGTTACGGATTTGATGGCTTGGAAGCAGGCAGCAGGTATATATATAGAGAAGATCCTGAAAGAGTAGGCAGAGTGGTAGATACTATAATCAGAACACAGAATCCGGACTGGAGTGATTTACAGGTGATCTTGGATAATTTACTGGATGATACAGAAAAGCAGATGGTGTTAAAGACTGGCAAAGCACAGGTAGAAGTGGCTGTATTGAGTGGGACAACAGGTGGAACAGTAGAGCAGAATTTTCCATCTGGGGATCCGCAGTGGGATCCAAATAATGTAGAGCACAGAGAAAGACTGCATCGATACCAGAAATGGATTTTGCATGGAGTTAAACATGCCATGCCTAAGTCTCTGAATTGGTCTAAATTATGTGAGGTGAGACAAGATAAGAATGAATCTCCCTCAGCGTTTCTGGAGAGATTGAAGGAAGCAGCCCGAAAATATACTGACTTAAGAGTAGAAACGGAGGCGGCTCAGATACAATCGGCTTTGATTTTTATGGGACAATCGGCACCAGATATAAGAAAGAAACTCCAGAAACTTGAAGGAGAGGATTCAAGGAGTTTGAATAAAATGCTAGAAGCAGCATGGAAAGTATATAATAACAGGGAAAAAGAGGAAAGGAAGACCAGAGAAAGTAGATTGTTAACTGTAATGACAGAGACAGCAGGCAGAGGAAGGGGCAGAGGAAGAGGACGAGGAATTGGTGGAAGGGGAGGATTTATGAATTATGGTAATCAAAACTTTAATACCCCCTTAGGAGTGAATCAGTGTGCCTTTTGTAAACAAGAAGGGCATTGGAAGAGAGACTGCCCAAGAAACGGGAATGCTCAGCAAGAAATAGCCAAATTGATGGTTTTAGATGACTGAAGGGGACCGGAGGGGAACCCAGCTGAGCCTCTGGTTGTAATTAAGCTGGGAGATAAAGAAGTTAAATTTTTAGTGGATACGGGAGCAACATTTTCAGTATTGAATACTTGTAAAGGAAAAATTGGAACAAAAACAGCAAACATAATTGGAGCAACAGGGAAGGAGGAAAATAGGCCATTCCTGCAACCCCTGGATTTAAAATTTGGAAATAAAATAATTATACATGAATTTTTGTATGTACCAGAATGTCCGATACCCTTGTTAGGAAGGGATTTGTTATCCAAATTAAATGCACAGATTGTTTTTGAAGAAGGAGAACTTTTCTTGAAAATACCTGAATCAAAAACAGGAGAAATCCTGATGATACAGGAAAAAGTGAAATAGCAAGAAATTCCACCAGAGGTGGATTCTGCAGTGATTCCTACAGCATGGGAAACAGATATTCCTGGCAAATCAAAATTGGCAGAGCCTGTGAAAATAGATTTAAAAGAAGGTGCAGGGACAGTAAAAATTAAGCAATATCCAATCAAACCAGAAGTTAGACAGGAGCTGAAGAAATTAATTGATAAATTTTTGGAGTACAAAATTTTAGAAGAATGTGAATCTGAGTATAATACTCCTATTTTACCAGTTAGAAAACCCTCGGGTGAATATAGGTTAGTGCAAGACTTGAGAGCAGTAAATCAAATAGTCAAGGACATGTATCCTGTGGTGGCAAATCCTTATACATTGTTAACAGCGTTAAAGGAGACTCATCAGTGGTTTACAGTGCTTGATTTAAAAGATGCTTTCTTTTGTATACCTTTGGAGAAGGAAAGCAGAAAATTGTTTGCTTTTGAGTGGGAAAATCCACAAACAGGACAAAAAATGCAGTTGACATGGACAAGACTACCTCAAGGATTTAAAAATAGCCCAACGATTTTTGGAAATCAGCTGGCAAAAGAGCTTGAAATTTGGAAACAGGATAAAGCAAGGCCTGGACATTTACTTTTACAATATGTAGATGACATACTGATTGCCACAGAAGAAAGATTTACCTGCATACAGGTAACAACAGACCTTTTAAATTTTCTGGGACTGAATGGGTACAAGGTATCTCGGAAGAAAGCCCAAATAGCCTGCCAGACTGTGATTTATCTGGGCTTTGAAATTTCAAAAGGGCAGCGACAATTAGGAAAAGATCCCAAAGAAACTATTTGTAGTATACCTGAGCCGAAAAATATTCATGAACTCAGAGCGTTCTTGGGAATGGCAGGGTGGTGTCGCCTCTGGATCATGAACCACGGTCTGATAGCTAAACCATTGTATGAGGCCCAGAAAAACTTTCCTTTCATATGGGGCCCACAACAGCAAAAGGCTTTTATGGAACTAAAACGCGCCTTAATGTCTGCACCTGCTTTAGGACTTCCGGATTTAACCAAAGATTTTCAGTTGTTTGTTCATGAGAAACAACATCTGGCGTTGGGTGTGCTGACTCAGCGGATAGGAAGCTGGAAACGACCGGTCGGATACTTTTCCAAACAACTGGACACAGTGAGTAAAGGGTGGCCGAACTGCCTTCGAGCAGTGGCTGCAACAGTGATGCTCATACAAGAAGCTTGGAAGTTGACTTTGGGAAGAACAATAATAGTCTATGTCCCACACATGGTGATAACTGTTTTAGAACAAAAGGGGGGACATTGGCTGTCTCCGAGACGAATGATGAAGTACCAGGTAATACTGACTGAACAAGATGATGTGATTCTAAAAACAACTAACCTGGTAAATCCTGCAGTGTTTTTAAGTTCCACACAGGAAGAAGGACAACTGGAACATGACTGCCTGGCTACTATTGAGTATGTTTATTCCAGTCGAGAAGATTTGAAGGACGTACCATTGGAGCGACCAGACTGGGAACTGTATACAGATGGTAGCAGCTTTATGGAGCGAGGGGTCCGATACGCTGGATATGCAGTAACAACAGACACCACAGTTAGAGAAGCAAAGGCATTGACGGGTACCACATCAGCTCAGAAAGCAGAACTTATTGCTTTAATTCGAGCCTTAGAACTAAGTGAAAGGAAGAAAGTAAATATTTGGACAGACTCAAAGTATGCTTTTGGGGAAGTACATGTCCATGGAGCTTTGTGGAAAGAAAGAGGATTATTGTCCTCCCAGGGATCAAATAATAAACATCAAAATGAAATTTTACAATTATTACAAGCAGTTCAAAAACCAGATCAAGTAGCAATCATGCACTGTAAAGCACATCAAATTGGGAACACAAAAGAAATTGTTGGAAATAATTTGGCTGACCGAATGGCAAAGAAAATAGCAAAGGAACGAGCATTCCAAATGGCATTAATTCCCTCCAAGACAGTCACCCTTCCTAGAGAAAAGCCAAAATACTCGGTGGAAAATGAGAAACTAGGTCAATTTTTGAATGCCAAGAAAAATTTAGCTGGATGGTGGATAACTCCTCATGGACAAGTAGTAGTTCCACCTTTATTAATGAGAGAAATAATGCAAACCAAACATCAAGAATGTCATTGGGGAGCAGAAGCTCTAGTAACATCTTTACAAAAACAAGTTATATCAGTGAAGATGATGGACATGACTAAATTAATAACTGCAAAATGCAAAGTATGTTTGAAAAATAATCCAGTGATCAAGAAAAGAGTTCAAATGGGTAGGTTAAAATCTGGTACGGAACCTGGAGATTATTGGCAAGTAGATTTTTCAGAATTAGCTAGACAAAATGGGTATCGATACATCCTGGTGGGGGTTGATACTTTTACAGGATGGCCAGAAGCTTTTCCCTGCCGCACCACACAAGCAAAAGAAGTAGTAAAGTGGTTGCTATGAGAAATAATTCCAAGATTTGGAGTTCCTATTGGAATTTCCTCTGACAGAGGTCCACACTTTGTTGCAGAAGTAGTCCAAAATATTAGCAAAATTTTGGGTATCACTTGGGACTTACATACTTCATGGAGGCCACAATCCAGTGGAAAAGTAGAAAGAATGAATCAAACTTTAAAGAGACAAATAAGCAAAATCTGTCAAGAAACTAATTTAAAATGGCCTCAAGCGCTTCCATTGGCATTGTTACGAATTAGAGTACAACCAAAGAGTGGAACCTCAGTCAGTCCTTATGAATTATTGTATGGTAAACCTTATGAATCCCCAGAACCAAATCCAAACATGCATGTGAAAGGGAAACAAGATGTGTATAACTATTTACTTTCCTTAGGAAAAACTTTGACTGCAATTCGGAGCACAATAGTGTGGAACAGACCATTATCCCTTAAAAACCCTGTGCGTGACTTTCAACCAGGAGACTATGTCTATGTGAAGACGTGGACTTCCGAACCTCTGTAAGAACGCTGGAAGGGACCTTTCCAGATACTGTTAACCACCTTTATGGCTATCAAGATTGCAGAATCAGATGCTTGGATACACTATACCCGGGTGAAGAAGGCGCCCACTTCATGGAAGATTATTAGCCGTGATCCAAAGACTTATTTATATCAGTTTGTGATTATTCTCTTTGTGTTAACTAAGCAGGTGATGCTGGTGTGGACTGATTTGGTGGTGAGAAACAAAAGACAAGACACAGAACAATTGATTAATATTCCCAAAGAAATGTCTGAAGAAAATTTGATGTTAGGATTGATTAAGGGATTTGCCAATTTGCAGAATGTTACACAGATTACTGCTTGTTTACCAATACCAAGAGCAGTAGGTGAATCTATTCCTTGGGGAATTTTAACTATGAATTTGACCAACCTGGAACATAAAAACGAATCCACTTATTGTGAGCAAAGGCCAGTGACTCAATGGAATGAACAGGTGAAAGTTATCAGAAAACAATGGAAATCGGTGCGCAGAGAGGCAGATTGTCTAAAACTCTTGAATCATCAGTTTACACCAACAACTCATCTAGGTTTAGGGCTAGAAGCAGGTCCAGAACAGGGGTTGTTAGGGTGGTGTTCATACGATGAACAGATTAAAAACAATGTGAGCAGAAACATCATGGAATGGCAGTGTAACAAAACTGGTCAAAGTACACAAACACAGGCACAGTGGAATTCTGTATGGTCGATGTCCATATTTTCTCAATTTCAGTACATGGCTAAAACCCCCTGGTGTTTTACTTGGGATGGAACTTGGATTAAAGGTGTACTTGCAATTCTTCCTTCAGTAGTAGATAAAGGTACTACACAAATAGAAAAAGAACATGTAGTACCATGGTGGAAGTGTGAAAAGGTATATGATTGCAGCAATGCAGACTCAATAATTCAAAGAATTCCTCCCTTAGCAGCTGCTCTGAAGTTTGGTTGTTACTGTCGAGGTTTTCATAATAACCTCACTTTGACAAGCATATTCACGCCCAGGAGAGGATACTTTTTCAGTTGTAAGAAATCTACCATTCAAAGTCCAGGACATTTGGTTTGGGCATTAAGTGATGGAACCTGGACAACTCACTTGCCAGTAGATGGTAAGGTGAAACAAGTTACTTTAGGCATGCCAACATTGTGTCCAATTTGGAAGAAATCACCATTCAAAGGACCCTTAGAAGATTTAAGATTAAAACGAACCAAGAGGTCTGAAACAGATGATGACACATGGAATGAACCATCAACAGGAGTGAAAATTGGCTGGGCCTTAGAGTCCCTTTTGAACCCAATAGCTTCATATAGAAACAGAGAATGGCTCTATCAGTTAACAGGACAAGTAGAAAAATTGGCCAACGTCACAAGGAAAGGATTTAAAGAATTAAACATTCAATTACAGGCAACTTCCCGAATGACACTTCAGAATAGGATGGCATTGGACATGCTTCTGCTAAAGGAGCATGGAGTGTGCAGATATCTCAAGGATAGCCCAGATCATTGCTGCATTCATATTCCTAATGTCACTCAGGATGTAGAACATGATCTAGATCTCTTAGGCAAAATCGAAAAAGAAACAGAAACGATTCAAGAAGATATGTCCGAAGATTGGTTGGGAAAGATTTTTAGTGGATTAGGATGGAACCTGAGCTCTTGGCTGAAATCCCTAATCAAGACCTTGTTTTTGCTGTTAATTGTCTTTGTGATGATCATGTTAATTTATGCCTGTCTTAAAAGACAGTTTATTAATAGACTTGCAGCACACCGAAGGATTATGAGAGAAGTACCACATATGCCACCTGAATACAGTCCACCACCAAAATATGGAGAAACAAATATTAACTTTGAAAATGAAAATTAATAAAATGTGAAAGTATTGAAATAATTTTCAACACTTTCAAAGGGGGGAAATGTTATCGATTTACCAATAAGTAGAAGAAATTGTGTTTGATTTAATAGAAATATAAAATCATAAGAAAGATTTAGTAAAATTTTTATCTGTTGTGGTTTGAATTAGCAACCGATTGCTGCTTTAAAATCCCCTATACAGTCCCATACCAAGGCCGAAGAGATTGGTCATAATCATTTAGTAGAAACGTTTGGAACCTGGGTAACCAAATACAAACTGATCTGTAAGTTGATTTATAATATATATATATAGGACCAGGAGAATACAAGTAGTTGTCAAAGTCTAGGATTAATAGAAACTTGGGGAAACAACCGTAACAGCTTACAAGTACTTGCCAAGGAAACTGTGTTTGTGTATGAAACTGTGTCCTTGGGAATTGTGTTTGTGTATGAAACTGTGTCCTTGGAAATTGTATATGAAAAAGTTCTATATAAGATGAGTGATTTTAGTGCTTGGTGTGCGCGTTGTTGGTGAGAATACTCCCCTGCGTGCCCGGCCGTCAATGAAGATGTGTCTGCTTATCTGCATCAAATTGGTGTTGATAAGTTCTTTATTCCGGATTTTCGGTAACAGGGTGGCTGTGTGATGTGCTGCGATCAGCCCTTACATCCTTCCTCTGACGTTTTCCCATTGGCTGTCCCCAACAGGTAAGTCAGATCTGACACATGGGTTGCAATCTTGTCTGGGCAGCAGGGGCTGCTTCACCACTGTCTTCAAAAGATGTGCTATGGGTGCCTCGTCCGCCACATGTCCAGCTGCAGAGAGAAGAGTTACTCAGTCATTGTGGCCAGGGAGCCACTACTTTCACTCAAACTACACAACCGCTGGCATTATGCTGGTAGAGTTGTCTTTGCTCTCTCATGTCTTTTAGCCAAGCAAACTTCTCTACTTGGTCATCTCCTATTGCAGCTGTAGGGCCTAATCCTTTAATATCTGAGGTCTTTATGTCCCTCAAAATGACTTTGCATTCAGTAGGCAGCGCCAGGACTAGTCTTACTACTCTGGGTTTGGGCAAGTGTGGGAATATAATGGAAGATTGGCGAGGAGGATCAAGTGACTTGCAGCTGGGGTGTCGAGAAACATATATCATACTAATTGTTGTTTAGCTCTGTGTGCTTGACAGGTAGAATGTCTGCGCTTAGATAACACAGGCCTGTGATAGACTCAGAGGCACCTTATCAAACATGCTGGAGATTCCTGCCCTGCTGTGGGAAAGATCAAAGCACAGTGGAAAAGTACGCCTTCGAAAATCCCTGATGTATACAGGCAAAGCAGCAGGTTCGAGATTGTAAGGGAAAGAATGTTGTTTTCGCATAATAAGCCTGATGGGAAGGGCAGGAGCGATTCACCAAAGCAATCAACGAGAGCAATTCACAACCATTGAAATCCCTGGCCTAGGGCTAGAAGGCAAGTGGTCTTTTTGTCAACTGTGATGACCCAGTACTTGGAACTGGCTTTAGATGGATGCAGATACCGAAAGACTTGGGGCGAACTTTTCCATCTTAGTAGGCTTGCGTGATGAGCTCATGCATATTAACTTCTCCGCCCTGGAGAAAGCCAAGGTTCATTTCCATGAACATGCCAGGTATGAACACAGACATGAAGGGGCGTATCGGTAGGCGGTTTGGGAAGTCTGTACACCCTGTAGTACTCAGCCAATGAGGAATCAGGGGAGGGAACTGGCGGTTGGGAGAAAGGGATATAAACCATTGCATGATGGCTGGTAGGCGCGTCCACCTGGTGGGGCGCCTGGTCTTGCAAGAACGTAATAAAGAGTGAGTGCTTCACACCGCATCCTGTCTGAGCCGTTGATAATTGGCAACTGAGCGTTTCTCACAAGATCTTTTCTTTCTTCTCCTCTTTCTGGCTAGCAAGGACCGAGCTCCATGGTGCCTGTGTCCCCACTTGCGTGCCTCTGCCCAGGTGCGGCTGCAGAGATCCCCTTGGGTCATGAGGTAACAAGAATAAATCTACTCTTTGCATGTCATCCGTGGTTTTGTGGTTGTTCCTGCATCCTGCCTGTGTCAGCTCACACAGCAAGTGAAGACAAAATGCATGGACAGGCTGCGGCCATAAGGTTCATCCCTGTTCCCATGGAAGACCATGACGAACTCCTGTTGTTTCACTGAGTGCAGGTGCAGATTGCTTCCAGTTCTCACAACAGTTCGGTTTGTGTGGCAAGATTTTGGTAGCGGGGGGCTGCAAGGGTGGCTTCTGTGAGAAGATGCCAGAAGTTTCCCCCATGTCTGATAGAGCCAATGCCAGCCAGCTCCAAGATGGACCCGCTGTTGGCCAAGGCTGAGCCAGTCAGCGACGGTGGTAGCACCTCTGGGATAACATATTTAAGAAAGGGGGAAAAAAAGCTGTGCAATGGCAGCCAGAGGAAAGGAGTGAGAATATGTGAGAGAAACAATTCTGCAGGCACCAAGGTCAGTTAAGAAGGAGGGGGAGGAGGTGCTCCAGGCACAGGAGCAGAGATTCCCCTGCAGCCCCTGGTGCAGCCCATGGTGAGGCAGCTGTGCCCCTGCAGCCCAGGAAGGTTAATGGTGGAGCAGATCTCCACCTGCAGCCCATAGAGGACCCCATGCCAGTGACCCTGTGGGAAGCCCATGCTGGAGCAGGCTCCTGGCAGGACCTGTGACCCTGTGGAAAGAGAAGCCTACACTGAAGCAGATTTGCTGGCAGGACTTGTGACCCCGTGGGGGACCCACGCTGGAGCAGGTGGTGAAGAACTGCAGCCTGTGGGAAGGACTCACGTCAGAGAAGTTCGTGGAGGACTGTCTCCCATGGTAGGGACTCCACACTGGAGCAGGGGAAAAACATGAGGAGGACGGAGCAGCAGAGACAACGTGTGATGAACTGACTGCAACTCCTATTCCCTGTCCCCCTGTGCCGGTTGGAGGCAGGAGACAGAGAACTTGGGAGTTTAGCCTGAGAAAAATGGAGGGGTGGGGGGAAAATTTTTTAAGATTTGCTTTATTTCTCATTATCCTACTGATTTGATTGGTAATAATTTAAATTGATTTCCCCAAGTTAAGTCTGTTTTGCCCGTGACCATAATTGGTGAGTGATCTCCCTGTCCTTATCTTCACCCATGAGCCTGTTGTGTTTTGAACTCAGCCGGCAGCCAAACACCATGCAGCCAGTTGCTCATCCTCCCCCCCACCCAGGGAATGGGGAAGGAATAAAGGGAGACCCGTAGGTTGAGATAAAAAACAGTTTAGTAATTGTAATAAAATAAAATAATAACAATAATAGAAAGTACAAATGGGTAATGCAGAATGTGATTGCTCACCACCTGCCAACTGATACCCAGCCCATCTCAGCTGGGTTTGGCTCGTCCGCAGACTTTACTCTCTATGCCTTTCCCTGCTGCCCACGTGGTGCCAGTCACCACCCACCCTGTCGGCACCCACAGTCACAATCCCAGAAATGAGAGAAAACCCGCCTCCTTCACAGCTGCCCCTCCTTTACATACCGAGCATGACATCACATGATATGAAATACTTCATTGGACAATCCAGGTCTGTGCTCTGGCTGTGCCCCCTCCCAGCTTAAGAAAAGTTAACTCTATCCCAGCCGAAACCAGGACAGAGCCTTTTGTTATATTTTCTCTCCCCTGTCCAGCTAAGGAGGGGAGTGATAGAGCGGCTTGGTGGGCACCTGGCATCCAGCCAAGGTCAACTTACCACAGGGAATTAAATTTCTTCATAGTAGCTTCTATGGGCTATGTTTTGGATTTGTGATGAAAACAGTGTTGATTATAACACAGAGATGGTTTAGTTATTGCTGAGCAGTGCTACACAGTTTAACCTCAGCAAGCCAGGGCATTTCTTTAACCAATAATAACTGGGGAAACCTAAAGCTTGTTGGTTCATCAGTGAAATAATTTACCTTTTTTCTGCTGCTGGAACAAGAGTCCTAGGGGGTTGTTTGGTGACTCCTTTCCTGGAGCACCACAATGTCCCCTCCTTCATCCCTTCTGTTTGTCATGCTAGACTTGGGCTGCAGCATGGTTGCTTCGCCATCCACAAGCTGGGCTGTGGGGAAGAGGGGGGCAGGCAGTGGGGCACCCTGCAAGCTTTCCCCCTCCCACACCAAACCCTGTCAGGAGGGAGAGGCGTCACCTGGACAGCAAGACCAGTGGGCCAGGGAGAGCCTGGAGAGGGGCAGAGCTTGAGGGCTTGTATTGTGTCTGTTGCAGAAGCTCTCAAATAAGCAAATAACAACCAAAATAAATAAAATTTATTTTCAACACAATTAACCGGCACTCCACAAACATACAAATGGCAGGTTCAAATGTCCATGAGAGGAGAACAAAACTATCACCACACAAACTTCTAGGGTTTAATGACAACCCAAAATGCTAGTCACTCACTTAAAAAAATGAGGGCTCTCAATCTCAAGGAATTTCTTAGGGCAGCATCCCGACCCCTAGGAACCTCAAAGAGTTTCCTTGGTTGGCGTCCCAACCCAAGGGGAAAGTCCTTGACTGCAGCATGCTGGTCCAAAGGGGACTAGCTCAAAATGGCTCCCCCAGGTGACTCCATTATACCCGAGCCGAATCTGATCTGTGGTCAATATCAGCCCTTATTGGCTGAGGGCCCCAATTACTGTAAAGCCCTGAGAACAAGGGCATGGAAAAAAGAAATCAATGGCTACTACATTTCAGCAGTCAGAAAGCCCCATTTTCATCAGGCAGGTGCACCTGACAGTGTCACAACTCACCTCTCACATCTGTCCCTTGCTCATGGAGAGCCTCCTCTCAGCTGATGAACTCAGGCACAGTAAGCTGGACATCAAGCTGGGTGCCCTACCGGAAGCAGTGTTTCTGTATTTGGGGTCTCAACCTCCCACCCCACACTCCCATGGCAGTGGCCTTACAGCAGCCCAGCATGTCCTGGCAAACCCAATGCCACATAGGACTGCTGTTCCGAGACTCACTCTTTGGGGTAAATTCACTTAAAACAGCACCTATCTGAGCATGCTTCAGCTCTTGTCTGTTTTTCTTCTGCAGAACTGAAGATCCTCATGACAAGAACCCTTTCTGGTTGTGTGCTTGCATGGTTCCCCACCAGGATGGGATTGAGTCTACAGAGGTTTCCCTAACGCACTTCAGCAGAAATGACCAAGCAAATCCTTTGTGCCATTGCTACTCCCCCTTTTATCTGCCTAATCAGGGCACAGCAGTAGCAAAGTCAGAATTGTTTAGTACCTTTTGCCCAGCATGAAAGACACAGAGAATTATCCAGATACCCAGGGAAAAAAAAGTTGCCCTTGGGCACAGACTTTAGATACAGACACAAGAGGGAGGATGACACATGACATTGCCTCTGGCCAAAATTTGTCAGGGAAGTGTTAGGCAGAACAACAGCCATCACCACCACAGAGCTCTCTGTGTCCTCACAGGAGATGATTACACTGATTAGCCTTGAAGTGACTTGTGGAAAACAGACTCTACAACTCGGAGAGAGTTCTAAAGCAGGTATGTTTACTCCGGCACCGGGGTGCAAGGGGATTTCTCCACAAAGCTTGCACACCAACAGCACACTTTACCAAAAACTTATCGAGTGTGGATATACATATTCACTGGACCACATAACTGTTTTGCTGATTAGGGATATCAATTAAACTCAGACACCAGAGTGAAAAGAGCAGGCGTATTTTACTAGAAATAACTAAATAATGTAACAGAATATTACAGAAAACATACCGTAAGAAAAGACAGAATAGTGCACTTAAACAAATAGGAAAATACAGGGTAATGCATCAAATCATTGCTACCTGAGAGAGAGAGAATAGTGATTAAGAAAGATCCATCACCACTTGCATACTTTACCATCATCCAGATCCGCAGTCACTGGGCAGCCCCGGTTACAGCGAGGATTTGCAGAGACTGTCCTGGCAAGTGGGAAATCCTACGCGGTGCGTCCACCCGTAGGTGAGGCTTCCAAAGTCGCTGTGAGTGGGTCCAGCCTTATATACCCAAAAATCAGCAAGCCAGAATAGCTGGCACCTTTGTCTTGAGCGGAAACATCTGGTTTCCATCTCACATTAGGTTCCCCCAGAGCCTGGCCAGGGCTCAAGGGAGAAGCTCAGGGAGTTTCCCTGCTTATCTAGGTGATTTATGAGCAAGGTCACACACCAGGTCACAGGGCCAGACAACTGTCTCTGTGGCCCTGTTATCTTGCTCACACACACAAGGAAGGATACATTCAAGATAGACATGTTTTATGATGTTTAAGCTACGTCTTCTATGCATATTTCACTAATGACTACATACAGAGTTAGCAGTTTCAGTTCAGGGCCTGTTGCTCAGGCTTCAACACTTCCACCGTTTACATCAGAATAGGTGGTTTGTTATAACTCAGTATAATACCTGTTAGCACAATGGTTATCAGTTCTAAAATGTACAGGATTCATCTATAGGTCAACTCTGGCTTGGGCCTGTTGTCCAAGCCTTAGCACTTCAGGGACTGAGCTGCATGGGAGTGGAGGGGACTCTCCGTCATCTGGAAGAGCATGGCAGCAGCCTCTGGAAGCAAGGCTGCAGTGCAGAAAGCCCTAGAAAACCAAGAAAATGTTCTGAAGTAGCACTTAAGGGGAACAGAGATTTCAAAGGAGGATGGAGAAGGGTGGACTGGAGATGTGATCTCTTCTTCAGTGACCTGGATGGAAGGAATACCTTGGGTCTCTCACCGCAGAGGATCCTCTCTGGTCCTTAGTCACTCTCAGCGCTCTTCTGAAAGAAGAGCTGCTGCAAGTCAAGTGTACTTGAAATTACAAGACCAATACACCTCTCAAGACCCCCTGACTTTGTTAGTGTATAGAAACCAGTAACTTTATTTTTATTTTTATTTTTGTATTTTACTGCAATGTATATAACTTCATTTATATTCTCTTCCTAACTACCCTCTGTAGTCTTACCCACTTGTAAAATGTTTTGAAACCTGTAACTCCTTGCCTAGTGGGGATAAAACAGGCCTTGGACAGCCCAGTAAACTCCCTGAGTACATCCCTGATAGCAGGGACCTAAAAATGCAAGACAAGTGCCTGAGAAGGTGCCAGTGGCGAGATAAGTGACTGGAAGCCGGTTTAAACTAACCACCTTGAAGCAAACAGGAGCCGAAGGACGGATGAGCTAACTTCATGACCATATGTGACACGGGAAGCCCAAAGTTCAACTAGCGGACAGTGTGAGAAAGGCTATGTGGACCTCCAGGAGGGGGGAGAAGACCCTCACTCTATTTTTACTAAGCACACTCAGACTATGTAAATGAATTCTGAGAACCCATTAGCATCAGACTGCCTTTTCCAGGGAATCTGATGCCTATGTATGCTTTTGGTGTATATTAGTCAGAGCATTTTGTTAGTAAGTGCGGCACTTGTGGTGGAGCGATCCCCAGTGCTGCCCAGCGCTGCCAATAAAGAATCCCTGCTGAACAGTTATACTCAATTCTGACTGCTGAGAACCTCTTTGTTTCACTTCTCTGAGACATCTTCACTGCTTCAGCATCACTCTGGGCATACAGCTATCCAAACACTCCAAGAAGAGATGCATGTGTACCAAATATGGACAGAGGCACAGTCTGCCTGGTGACAGCAGATGACAGTTTGGCACCTTCTCCCATGACCTCCAGCCGTCATGAGTGGTCTGTAGATGGGGTCTTCCTCTCTGCACAGCTGAGAGGGAAATATACTATTCCAAGTGTGCTGGAAGAGGATGGAGAGACCTCGCTTGGCAGGGAGGTTGCCGATTTTGCTGTGCCCCCACAGTCTTTGGCCTTGACTACAGAACTTGTGGATCCTCTTACTCTAATTGGAGAGGATTCATTTAGCTGATTATCTACCACATTTTCCAGATCCTTTTTCCAGTGATTGCTTTCCTGTCCTGTAAGCTGTGGAATGGCTGGAAAATGACGGACATATTATGAGCGATCCAAACCGAGGGGCCTCACTGTAACAAGCTGCAGCTGTGTTCAAGGACAAAAACAAGGCCGAGACGGCCTGAGAAACTACATTCCTTCCCAAGAGATAAAGATGTTGGAATGTCGAAAACAGGGGGTCTACCTGGGGGGAGAGCATCGTGTGGACGCCACACCGGGACCAATCATAGGGGGCAAAAGGGCGCGTGAACAAGTAGCTTTAGCCTATTAGCAATAAGATAGCAGCGCGTGAAGTTTGAGATAGAGTATAAATTGCTGTGTAACCTTTAATAAAGTGGCATCAACTTGATCACATTGGTCATCTAAGTTGTGTCCGAGACTTCCGCGTCGGCAACTGGCGCCCGAACAGGGACCCGAGGGAGCCTCATCGAATACGCGGGACTCAAGCCCTGGGGAATCGGGACCCTCCCGTCGGTGCTCGCCCGAGCAAGAGAAGACGGCCCAGAGGGGGCAGAAGCAGCCGTAGCAGGCGCTGCCCCGGCGCCTGGGAAGACGCGCGCGCAATCGTCGGGAATCTCGCCCTGATCAGGTGAGCGGCTGGGGAGGAGATGGGGTCCGCGCTGGGTAAAGAAGAAGCGGCAGTGGTTAAGCTCCTCCAACACATACTCTCTAAGAGAGGAGTTTCTTATGATGAGGGGAACCTGAGGAGGTTGCTGTTGTGGGCTCGGCAGCACGAACTAATTGCTTCAGAGACCGCAGCCTTCGAGTTAACTACTTGGGAAAAGATCGGCGCGGCACTGTGGGACGACATTAGTTCAGGTTCTAAAGACAGTAGGAAACTCTCCACCGTGTGGAGATTGGTCCTAGACACTCTGACAGAACTGAAAGCGGAACGGCAGACCCCCACCTCCGCTTTCGCTGCCTGGTCAGCAGAGGCCGAACGCGCTGGCGCTCAGGATTCCGTCACTGCTGGGACGTTCGCGGGATCCCTGTTCCCCAAGGCGGCTCCTAAAAGGAGGGACGGGGACGCTGCACGCGCGGCACCCGTACGGCGCGAGCAAAAATCAGCCGATTTGCTCCAGCTCGACTCCCCTCCCTCAAGCCCAAAAGATCAATCACCGGAGCGCACGGGCCGGCCCCGCTCTCGCCGGCCCCCGCCCGACCCCCCCGCCGCCGCCGCCGCCGCCGCCGCCGCCGCCGCCGCCGCCGCCGCAGCTGCTTCCTCTTTAGAGGACGGCGCCGACCCACCCCTGCCCCCGTCCTCGCCCCCGACACCTCAGTCGCCGCAAGAACAATCTCGTTACGGTTTACAAGATCAGCACTTGCAAGAGTTAACGAGAAACTTAGAGCAACTTGAAATCCGAATGCAGCAAGCGGCTCAGCCCACCCCCACAGCACCGCCGCCTCTTCCTTTTAACCCCTTCTTCCGCGACACGGGGGGGGGCGTTGGTCAGAGGGAAACGGTGGCTATCGGGTCTCCGCCACCACTGGCCCAAATGGGAGGGGGGGCACTGGCTCAAAGGGGAGGGGGGGCACTGGGACGCGCGAGTGGTAATAATAATCCGGCAAACCGTTGGCGGGGAGTTATTCGGGATGCTATAATAGAGGAGCAGTTTAACGAACTTGGCCCAATGACGTTCCCGGTAATAGTGACCCCACAGGGCAATGAGTGGGAAGCCTTAGATTGGAAAATGATTAAAGAAGCAAAATTAGCCGTAACACAATATGGGTTGAAATCACCATATACAAATTCGGTAATTCAGCGTATCTTTACAGCACATTTATTGACTCCGTATGATGTGCGCATGATTGTACAAACCTTACTAACAGCTTCCCAACAATTGCAGTTTTTCCAGCGCTGGCAAGTGGCCTGCGACGCTGCCGCAGCCACACCCCGTCAGCAAGGAGACCCTCTATATGGGGGGCAAGCTCAGATGCTGATGGGGGCAGGTCCTTTTGCTAGCCCAGATTGGCAAGTGGGATTTCAACCAGAAGTGTTACGGTTAACCCAGGAATTGGCTCTCAAAATCATTCTAGCCGTACATGATGAAAAAGCGGCGCCAGCGTTTACAGGCGTGAGACAGGGGCCCACGGAGCCCTACCCAAAATTCATCGACAGATTGCATGCCGCCATTAATAGCAATCCTGATTTAAGTGATGAAATGAAAGTTAAATTCCTTGATATGCTTGCTTATGACAATGCTAACGACAAAACTAAGAAAGCTTTAAGCCTTCTCCCACGACAATCTACTGCAGGTCAGCTGCTGGAGGCAGCAGAGCGAATGCTTGATCAGGAGAAAGCTGCCTTTATGGCTGCTGCGGTGGGAGCTGCAGTAACACCAATTGTCAGAGGCAAACACATCAAAGGCAAGCGAGATAAGAAGTGCTTTAACTGTGGACAAATGGGTCATTTTAAATCAGAATGTCGCGCTCACGTGTCTCGTAAGAGGGGAAACGGGAGGCAGAGCGCGCCCCGCCCTCGTGCGACGACACAAGTCCAGGGTGCTTGGACCGCTGCTCCGCTGCCACCTCCGGAAGCGCAGGAGTGGACTTGGCAACAGCAGTAGCTATTACACTTACAGACACTACAATACATCTGGTTGATTCTAATCTGGTGGGACCTCTGGGACATGGTTTAAGTGCCTTATTAATTGGACGTTCCTCAGCATCTAAAAAAGGTATTTTTGTCATCCCAGGCCTTATTGATGCTGACTTTGAGGGAACAATTAAAATCATGGTATACACACTTACTCCTCCTTTGACTATCATGGAGGGATCGAAAATTGCTCAGCTAATTCCATTTGAATCAAAAGTGCCTAATGCAGAACAAAAGAAGAGAGGTGAAAAAGGCTTTGGGTCCACCGGACAACCAGATGTTTTGTTAGCCCTGGACATTAGTCGGGGGAAGCCAGAGGAGCAGATGGAGATGAGACACCCTAATGGACAGACGAGTAAATTACGAATGCTCATTGACACTGGAGCAGATGTCACAATTGTACCACTTTATCTATGGCCTAGTCAGTGGCCTTTACTGCCTGCTAATACAGGAATTCTAGGGGTTGGAGGAACTCAAGTCACATCCATCAGCAGAGACACAATAGCATTTATGTTTCCGGATGGCAAGCTAGTAACCACACGTCCCTATGTGATGCACTCACCTGTGGCACTGGTGGGCAGAGATCTGCTCAGTCAAATGGGAGCTCGATTGATTACTTCGCCTTTTTAGGCGCGGCCACGGTAGAGCAGCCAATCCTAAAATTAACCTGGAAAACTGATGATCCCATATGGATCAACCAGTGGCCGCTAAAACTGGACCGGCTGCAAATTATTAATGATTTGGTACAGGAACAGCTAGATGCCGGACATATCCTGCCTTCAACTAGCCCATGGAACACACCAATTTTTACAATTCAGAAAAAGTCTGGGAAGTGGCGTCTGTTACATGATTTGAGAGCGATTAATGCGGTTATCTGTGACATGGGCACCTTACAACCTGGTTTGCCTTCCCCAGTAATGTTACCTGAAGGCTGGGATCTGGTAGTTATCGATCTAAAAGATTGCTTCTTTACAATCCCCTTACATCCAGAGGATGCTGAAAGGTTTGCCTTTACAGTGCCATCGATTAATAAGGCCGAACCAGCAAAGAGGTATCACTGGGTGGTGCTACCACAAGGGATGAAAAATTCACCCATGATCTGTCAGTCTTTCGTCGCGTGGGCTCTGGAACCCATCCAAAAACAGTATCCTCATTTACTCATTTATCATTACATGGATGATATCTTAGTAGCAGGAAAACAACTGGACTGCGAGACAATATTGGGCCAGCTAACATGCAGTCTCAGGGAGAGGGGATTAGAGATAGCACCAGAGAAAATTCAGAAGCAGGGACCATGGCTGTATCTGGGCTGGATTATTACAAACGCAGTGATTCACCCTCAAAAGGTTAAAATCAACACAAAAATAGAAACATTGTCTGATGCGCAGAGATTAATTGGGGATATCCAGTGGGTTTGTAATATCTGTGGAATTACGAATGATGATCTGAAACCTTTGATGCCACTCCTGGGCACGTCTGTACAAGCTCAGGAGCGCCGTCAACTGGATGAGGATCAACAGCAAGCCTTACAAGTAATTAGCAACAAAATCATGACAACTTATACTCACAGGCGACTGGATGATAAAGCTCTTTCTTTTATGTTAGTTAACTCTGGGGGTAAACGTGAACACCCATTGGGGCTTATTATTCAGTTGAGTGAAACAAAACCAAATTTACGAATTTTGGAATGGATTTTTCTCCCTTTTCAGCCCAGAAACACAGTAGTTACACGTCCTGAATTATTTTCACAGCTTGTCATAAAAGGGAGGCAGCGAATTTCAGATATTTCAGGCATCGAACCAGAAGTCATCTACATACCTGTATCTCAGTTTTATTTAGATTGGTTATTATCTGCTTCAACTGTCTTTCAAATAGCAATTGCTGATTTCTTAGGTACTATCACCAATAGTTATCCATCGGATAAGCTTTTGTCATTATTATGCCATCAGCGGTTTGTACATTTACCCTTGCGATCAGAGGTTCCAGTAGAAGGGATAACTGTCTTCACTGATGCTGGACGAAAATCTCGAAGGGCTGCAGTCACCTGGAAGGAAGGGGACACCTGGGAACATCAATTACTCCCTGGAGTGCCTGGTGACTCATTACAGACTTTAGAACTTCGAGCTGTTATCTGGACATTTCAACGCTGGTCTCAAGAACCTCTTAATATAGTATCAGACTCATTGTATGTGGTAGGTACAGTACAACGTCTGGAAAACAGCATGGTGAAACCTGTGCGAAATCCTGTGTTACATACTTTGTTGTTACAATTGCTGACACTTTTGAACCAACGTCAGGATGAATATTTTATTATGCACATCCGCAGTCATCAACAATGTGGAGGCCTTGCGTTGGGAAACGCTCGAGCCGATCAACTTGTCGCTCCAGCCTGGACGGGCCCTGCCGTTAACACCTTTGAACAGGCCAGGCTGTCACACCAGTTTTTTCACCAATCAGCAAAAATGTTAGCCAGACAATTTCACATTCCTGTGGCTGATGCTAGAGGAATTGTGCAATCCTGTCCCGATTGCCAGAAGGTGGGAGTAGGCCTCGGTTTGGGAGTAAACCCCCGAGGACTCCAACCTTTACAACTCTGGCAAATGGATGTGACCCATATCCCAGAATTTGGCAGGCTTAAATATGTGCATGTTTCTATTGATACCTTTTCTCTAGCCCTTTGGGCAACAGCGCAAACAGGTGAAACAGCACGGCATGTCATCAAACATATGCATGCTGCAATTATGGCACTGGGCGTGCCTGCAGAGATCAAAACTGACAATGGTCCGGCATGCACTTCCCGGAAATTTACTCATTTTTGCCAACTCTGGGGTATACGTCACATCACAGGAATACCGCATTCCCCCACGGGACAAGCCATCGTGGAGAGAGCACATCAAACCTTGAAAGCGCTTTTGCAAAAACAAAAAGGGGGAGAAGTCTTGGCTGCTGCAGAGCGACTTGCAAAAGCGGTGTATGTGTTAAATTTTTTGCGGTTCACAGGTGATAGAAATGAACCACCAGTAATAATACATAGTTTGGGTTTGAAATCTGGTACAAACCAATGTGACAGTAATGTTTTTGTTCAATACAGGGATGTCGTTACAGGAGAATGGAGAGGACCTGCAGAACTAAGAATGACCGGTCGGGGATATGCTTGTGTTGTTACAGATACTGGCGTCAGATGGGTACCGAGTCGATGGGTGCGGCCCTGGAAAGGGGAAGTCAGGAAGAACGACGCAGAGCACTAGGCTCACTCACAGGTCCTAGGCAGGGGTTCCTGCTTGTGTTTTTACAGGTAATAATTCATCTACGTAGGCCTCTGCAAACTGGACGGAGGACCCTGTGTTTTGAGGCACTTCAGAGACATCAACATCGACTGAACCTGGTTCTGACCTCGTTGCTAACAGCACTACATCCAGCAAACAGAGAAGCCTTTTGTCTTTTCCTGGGCTTGCAGTCGTTTTGCACGGCTGTTCGAATACAGCCGCTTATCACAGTTCAGAAGTTTATACTGAAGCAAGCTGGTTGTCTGAATTTGCCAACGAGCCAACATATCAGCAATCCACTTTTAGTTACAGAAAGGCAGGCTTAATTTTTTAGAAAACAGCGGTAGTTTGTTAAAGTTATAGGCTTAATTGAAAACCTTAGATAAAGGATTCTAGCAGAAATTGAGTTTGAAGCTTTGTAGACATTTGGCTTTGCAGTGTGTTAATTAGAACAATAAGATAGTAGATAAGAGTTGTGGTGTTGGGAAAGAATGGCTCTCAAAGCTGGCAGGTGTACCAGGACACCTGAGAAAGGAAAGTGAAATGATGACTACACGTCAAATGTGGGCCACATTTGTTCTAGTTTGGCTCACATTAAGCCATGAAGGGATTCTTGACATCGAACCCAGAGCAACCATTTGGGTAACCTGGGCAAACGCATCTGGGATAAAGGATTTCTGTTTGAGTCTACAACAAGCAGATGATCCTTTTAGGACCTGTTTAATTGGCATTCCGTTGCAGGAAAATGAAACTGATTTTGAAGGATATTGGAAACAACAGAGAGTGGACCTGATTGGCAGACCAGATGATGATAGTTGTTTCATTTTAAATTGGCCCTCCATGCGTAATGCAGCTTGGCAAAAGACAGTCATTGAGAATCTAAACCAGTTAACTTCTTTACCCTTACAAGAATTGGATTTGTTGGCCAGTGTTACACCTGTTAAGTATGTTGATGTTACGGAGATGCCAAATTGCCATAATGTGGTTCCTCAGCTGCAGCCAGTGAATGGCACAGGAGTGGTTTGGTTTGGTGACCCATGACATATTTGGTTAGCTCAGAATGGTCACCGAGATTTATTTGTAGGTTGTCAAAATGTGACAGGGCATTCTTCTTGGAATCATTTGAAAACAGGAGGATTCTCCGTAGAAACCACCGGAGGCTTTAAACTTCCACCTGGAGTGTTTTCTGATTTGTGGGGATAGAGCATGGCCTGGTATTCCTGTACGACCTGTCAGTGGTCCTTGTTATCTTGGACAACTAGACTCGGGATGAGGGGCTGGTTGCAGACCTTGGTCAAAAGAGTATTGATAGTGCTAGTAGGTTTACTAATCTTGATGTTGCTTCTTCCCTGTCTGTTTCAGTGTTTGTGACGGATGTTGAATAGTCTGGGTGAACAAATGTTTAAGAAAAGAGAAGTCTGGATCGCTCAAAAACAAAAAGGGGGATTTGTGGAATGGCTGGAAAATAACGGACATATTATGAGCGATCCAAACCGAGGGGCCTCACTGTAACAACAAGCTGCAGCTGTGTTCAAGGACAAAAACAAGGCCGAGACGGCCTGAGAAACTACATTCCTTCCCAAGAGATAAAGATGTTGGAATGTCGAAAACAGGGGGCCTACCTGGGGGGAGAGCATCGCGTGGACGCCACACCGGGACCAATCATAGGGGGCAAAAGGGCGCGTGAACAAGTAGCTTTAGCCTATTAGCAATAAGATAGCGGCGCGTGAAGTTTGAGATAGAGTATAAATTGCTGTGTAACCTTTAATAAAGTGGCATCAACTTGATCACATTGGTCATCTAAGTTGTGTCCGAGACTTCCGCGTCGGCAGTAAGCCTGTGTCCCAATCCAATGTCAGGAGAGGTTTCGATATGATCCCAAAAGTGAGATTAAGACACAAACGAGGTCAAATGCCGTACACCCAAAACAGTTTTTGTTATTAAAAGTGAAGAGTGGTAGCGATAGGACAGAATGGAAGGAAAAGACAGAAATCAAGCACGCATCCGGAATAGAGTCGCAAGAATAGTCACCACCATGGATCCAGCAGTGTCCAGATGGTCCTCAGTCTTCAGTTCTTCAGTGGTGGGTGCACACACAGCAAAGTTTTCTGTTGCCTTCTAAGTTCATTTTATCAGCTGATTAGCATACTAGACGGGGAGGGGCAGGTGTTCCACAAACTCCTTTCCATGAGAGATGAAGAAAAAGGTGGAGCATGGGTTCTGCATACTCACCCTGCCCACCTTTGTTTTTTCCTCTGTTCCCACAGGTTTTTGCTGACTTTATGCTTCTTGAGCAATCATCCGGCTTCTGGGGCAGAAATGCTCACCTCTTATCAGTTTAATGGCGAAAGTGCAAAGTCATTAGCAAGGCAAGCATGGTGTCTGGTTTACACAATAGAGCCAGTGATTAGCAGTCCTTGTGCTTGAGGGGAAACAGTTGGTTTCACTCAGTCCATGTCTGGCCCTTTGAGGCTTATCTAAGGAGTTTGTCAATACAACTGCAAGGGAGTGGGGGGTGCATCCTTCAATACATTCCCGCTTCCTTGGGGGACATTCCTTAGACTAATCCAAAGGCCACAGCTGGTCCTTGAGGATTGAGGCATTACCTACACCGCCCCGTGACTCAAAGCACACACACAAGCAAACTTTGAGACAATCATTTGACATTTCAGTCTCTCACAGCCTGGTTTGCATTTGTGCTCAGGAGCATGATCTTACAGTTGGCTTTTCTGAAAAGCACGTTGCTTGCCCACTGCCAATGCCACAGAGCCCTCCAGATCACTGTGTATCAGCAGCCCGTCCCTCTTCCACTTCTCAGTCTTTATGTCAATTGTAAATTCTGTTTGCAATGGTATTACATTTTTTCCAAGCCAGTGATCAAATTATAAAATGGCACAGGCTGCAGTAAAAATACATTTAACTGGCAAATACTCACATGGAATTACATTTGTGACATATTAAGTAGAGGATATAATGCATGGATGTCCTATTGATGCTTAAATTAATTTTATATAGAACCAAATAAAATGTCTTTTAATGTCAACACTTCTACTAAGAGCACTCAACATACTGTGAGAAACTGTGGACTAAGGTATTGTTTATTAAGATTTATGTTAAGCTCAATGTAAAATTAGACGACAGAAACCACTCATGCAAACAACCACTGGACGCCGCCTGTGTGAGATAAGATAACTGCAATCGCTCACACAAACTGAACCAGATACTGCTCATGCAAGATAACCGCCAGATTTCCAGGAAGCGACAAGAAACAGGACAAGACAGCCCCATATAAGGATATATGAGTGAAAGATCAACTATGAGACAAAGAGGGAAGACTTCTTACTTCAGCCTCAACAAATACCAGGAGGCAGGAAACGACCCCCCCTAACAACAACTGAAGCATGCGCGGAGTACCTCCACTACCTCATGAGCACGGAAGTAAAGATGTATAAAAGGGGACTATTTGAACTACTCAGTACGGCAGTTGGCGGAGCGCAGACTCCCCTGCTGTCCAGCGCTGTCTTTGCTCATATTCTACTTGCTATAATTAATAAAGAGTGAATTATAGTCCATTGTGGTCTCAATTTATAACAATTCCTGGTGCCGTGACTCGGATAAGGAACGGTGGGCTTCTGTCCTCCGGGGAGGCGCCCCGCGGCAATCCGCGGCCCCGCGACTGACAGCCTACCTCAACCTTACCGACGAACCTAAATTCTAGAATAGTGAGCAAAGGAGAAACCGGTAAAATCCCATAAAATTCTGTGCACGGGAGTCCGGACGAAGACGCAGGACGCGTAAGTATATTGCTAATTTGTTCGCAGGTTTGCTGTTCGGGCGGGACTGGGTTTCCTGGAATATAACGAATGAGAGGTTCGATATACTGAACCAAGCGAGTGTGGACTCTTAAGTACTGCGTTTCCCATCTCCCACGAGGGATTGGGCCAGGAACAAGGGGAGTGAGTGAGTGTATGTTTGTGGATATTCCAGAAGATGGGGGCGAAGGGCAGCAAGCCTTCGACTCCCATGGCAAGGGTACACACTGTACCTAAGAATACCCCTTTGGCATATGTCTTAGACAATTGGAGGTATTTCCCTGGAACCCTAGGGAAAGATAAGCAGAAAATGATAGAATACTGTACTAAGATATGGGGAGGGAAGAAGATTTCTAAAAATACCTTTTGGCCAGTCTATGGGTCAGAAGAAGATTGGGTAAGACAGCAATTAAACCTCTGGGTCAATAATAAAAAACCCCTTAAACCGGAGGAGAGTCAGTATGCGGAAGTATGGATAAAAAGACCGGGAGCTAAACTTTACCTACTGAATGAAGTAAAAACTAAACAAAAGAAAAAGCAGGAAGAGTTAGACGAAACCCTTCTAACCCCCCCTCCTTACATTCCTCCTCCTGCTCCCGCAGCCCCTCCCGAGGTCCCCAGAGCTCCCACTCCCCCACCGGAGTCGGAACAAGGGTCTTCCCCTCCTCCTAGACGCGTGACTAGAAGTCAAAAAGGGGCAGCTCAGATGTATCCTCTAAGGGAAATGCCCATGGGGGGACCTCAGCCTATGATTGGATATATTTCTATACCCCTAAACTCGGCTGACCTACGAGATTTTAAAAGAACCGAGATGGGAAACTTGATTGAGGACCCACTTGGAGTGGCAGAAAGATTAGATCAATTTTTGGGACCAAACCTTTATACTTGGGATGAGATGCAATCTATCCTTGGTCAATTATTTACTACCGAGGAAAGAGATATGATTAGACGAGCAGGAATGAGACTGTGGGATGTTCAGCATGCCCAGGGACCCCAAGCAGATATCAAATGGCCACTCCAAAGACCTAACTGGGATAATCAGGATCCGGTGCATAGAACTCATATGCAAGATCTGAGAACTATAGTAATTCAGGGGATTAGAGAAGCAGTACCCCGTGGCCAGAATATCAATAAAGCATTTAATGAAATGCAAAAGAAAGATGAGAGCCCTACTGAGTGGCTGGAACGACTGAGGAAAGTCCTTCAACTGTACTCTGGGGTAAATCCAGACGACCCTTTAGGGCAAGCGCTCCTAAAAACTCAGTTTGTAGCAAAATCATGGGAAGATATCAGAAAAAAGATTGAAAAGCTAGAAGACTGGCAAAATAGAGGGTTGGATGAATTATTGAGGGAAGCTCAGAAAGTCTACGTAAGGCGGGAAGAAGAGAGCAGCAAGCGACAAGTAAAAATGATGGTAGCAGCTGTCAGAGAGGATCGCAACGGGCGGACTGGTGAACACAGATCTGCTGGAATAAAACAAGGGAACACAGTAGTAAAGAAGGAACAGAGATGTTGTTTTTACTGTGGAAAGAAGGGACACATAAAGAAGAATTGCAGAGAAAGGATCAGAGATGAGGAAATATTGAAAGCAGAATAGGAGAGTCAGGGGCTCTATATTTTAGGGGACCGGAGTCATCATGAGCCCTTGATAAAGTTAAAAATAGGTCCCCATAAACAAGAGTTCACCTTTTTAGTAGACACAGGGGCTGAGAAATCGACTATTAGGCAAATACCTGAGGGATGTAAAGCTTCCCCTGAAAAAGTACAAGTAATAGGGGCAAAAGGAGAACCCTTTAAAGTAAGCAAAATCAAAAATGTGATATTCGAAACTGAAAATAAATTTGGAATGGGTGAACTCTTGCTCGTCCCTGAAGCAGAATTTAATCTGTTGGGACAGGATTTAATTGTTGAACTACAATGTGGAGAAGTATTATTTATAGATGGGTCATCACGAATAGTGGAAGGTAAACGATTGTCCGGATATGCCATCGTTAAGTTGGAAAAAGGAGAATTTAAGACAATAGAATCAGGCCCCCTGAGTGCCAGCTGGTCAGCTCAAGCCTGTGAGCTGTATGCATTGTGGAAAGCATTAGTGTCACTGAAGGGAAAGGATGGAACTATATATACAGACTCACGCTATGCGTTTGGAGTGGTACATACCTTTGGAAAAATATGGGAGGAAAGAGGATTTATTAACTCACAAGGAAAAGAATTGATACACCCGGAATTAATTCGGCGAGTTCTGGGGGCATTGAAAGTGCCGAATAAAATAGCAGTTGTACATATAAAGGGACACCAGCGAGGTACAAATTATCAAGTCAGGGGAAATAACGCAGCTGATATAGAAGCAAAACGAGTGGCAGGCAATTATAATACGATTTTGACTATACAACAAGTACCTGTTAGTAAAAATTTGAGTTTTGAGTCTGCAGAAAAGGAAAAACTAGAACAAATGGGAGCTAAGGAACAGGATAGTAAGTACGTATTACCAGATGGGAGAGAAGTCTTGCCGAAGGGCATAGCACTCGAAATATTTTCAAAAATACACAGTAAAACCCACTGGGGAACCCAGGCGTTAGTTGATCATTTCAATCAACAGTTTGCCTGTATAGGCGTATATAATATAGCAAAGACAGTCACAGCAGCCTGCGAGACCTGTCAAAAGGTTAATCGAAACAACACGAGACAAAAACCTCTTGGAGGACGTTCCCCAGCATACAGACCTTTCTCACACATACAAGTGGATTTTACTGAACTACCCAGAGTAGGGCGTTACAAATATTTATTAGTAATGGTGGATCATTTAACACATTATGTTGAGGCTTTTCCTACCTCCAAGGCAACTGCTAACCAGGTTACTAAGGTATTACTTGAACACATTATACCTAGATATGGAGTACCTGATGTAATCGACTCAGACAGAGGAACACATTTTGTGTCAAAAATTGTTAGAGATCTAGCAGAAAACTTGGGTATTAAGTGGGAATACCATACGCCATGGCATCCACAAAGTTCGGGAAAAGTTGAAAGGATGAATGGAGAAATCAAAACTATTTTGACTAAATTAATGATAGAAACCAAACTATCATGGATTAAGTGCCTACCCATGGCACTATTAATACTCAGAACCAGACCCCGAGCAGATATAGGAATATCAGCGTTTGAGATGGTATATGGAATGTCCTATAGAATTGAAAGTCCACAAACAAATGTTTTAATTCGAGATCGTGTAATTAATGAATATGTTTCACAATTAGCAGAGCATCGTAACAAACTTTGGGAACATGGACTGATTGTGCAACGACCCCCATTGGACTTAAAAATTCACACTTTCAAACCGGGGGACTGGATATTAGTTAAAACATGGAAAGAAGAAACCCTAAAACCCAATTGGGAGGGACCTTATCTTGTTTTGCTTACAACAGAAACAGCTGTCCGGACTGCTGAGCGTGGATGGACTCATGCCAGTCGCGTTAAAGGCCCAGTGACAAGACCCCACTGGAAAGTAATCAGTACTCCAGGTGACACCAAGATAACCCTGAAAAGATAAAGACTTTGCTTGATCATTTTGTCGCATTACCTTTTGGTATAAAGTGTGTATTGTTGTTTATATTCGCAATAATTATTTCTCTCTTCGTATATTATATATGGAAGCATACAAAATGTACTAAAGGAAATTGTTAAACTCATGCAACCACACAATATTGAATATAGAAAATATGTTGATATAAATAATATAAACACTCTAGATATACGAATTAAGTGTAATAATTTGAACTGCAATTGTTATCCGTTTGCTTGTTCCAAGTGTATGGTATGCCAGGATAAATGGTGGACTCACTGTGAATGTGGATACCCTTCAATAGGGGTTTGCACACAATGTTGGAAAATCCAAAGAACTCTCACTGAGTGAAAATCAAAGCAATTAGAGTCTAAACAAGAAATTATTTAAGAATCCCATGAGTGGTGGGAAATTTTTGCCAAAGGAATAAACCCTCAATATTATTGTTACTATTCCAACGAACCAATCCCCTTTGTAACTGAAATCTTGGCTATAAAGTGTAAGAAGGGAAGTACCAACTGTGCCTTGCCTCATCCCATTAGTTAAAGCTGTAAAGTGGGAAGCCTATATAAACAGGCAGAAAGCCCGAAACAGCTGTTCTCCTGAAGAATTCCCTTGCTGCCGAGAAGATGGTACACCCCGTGGCTCGAAGCAACCGAGTCGACGGGCGAGGCAGAGGAGGAACAAACTGTGGAGAAAAGAATCAGAACAATGGGACACAAAAGCAACAATGGCCAAACTTCCCCAGGGATGATAAAAATATACTTAAATTGGCAAAATTGACAGACACCTTTTTTTTCTGGTGTACCGCTAGTTTTGTTATTGATAATAACCCAAGCAAATGGAAACCCCCATGAACCAATGCTCTGGAAACTATATAATTTACAGGAATCTAGACTAATACAAAACCAGACCTCTCCGGGAAATTGGAATTTTACTGTCCAATTAGTCTCAATGATTCCGGTCGATATCCAGAGAGGCTGGGAGGCGACGGAAGCCAACTCCAAAGCCTTCTATGTGTGTCCAGCTTCCAATCCTGGAAAGAGTTATTGCAACTATCCAGGCCATTTTTATTGCGGTTATTGGGGTTGCGAGACAATAGCCTCAGACTGGCCAACAAAAGGAGATAAATATATAAGTATCACTTGGGGACCTCCAGGTTGCATTCCACCACAACATGGATCTGACGGCTCCGGGGTCTGGGGATCTGTAAGGGGGGGGAAATCATCTCCATCAGAATGCGACAGAATAGAAATTGAAGTTAAACAACCAGAAGATGACACATGGTTAATTGGCCGTACCTGGGGAATTAGATATTGGGAACCTGGAGCAGATAGAGGAAGCTTTTTCAAAATAATAAAAGAAAGGATACCCCACGATCCTTTACCAGTAGGACCAAATCCGGTCCTGAATCCACCCACTTTCTCTAAAAAAAGGTTGTCCCCGTGAACATCGCAACCTCTTCCCCAGACTCCTTCTTGAAAACAGCTAATGGTACCATGACTGAATTCTCCTTATCCAGGGATTTAAAGTTGTTAGAATCCAAAGACCCTTTATGGAATCTAATGCAAGCCTCTTATCGTACCCTTAATGAAAGCAAACCAAATTTAACTGAAGAATGCTGGTTATGTTATAATATTAGACCACCATATTTTGAGGCAATTGGAAAACCAGGAAGGATTCGATGGTCTAATGGTTCAAACCCACGAGAATGTCCATGGGATGGCCGGAGGAATCATACGCAAGGAATTACTATTCAATTAGTAACGGGTCAAGGAAAATGTATAGGTACAGTGCCCGAAAAGTATCAGCCTTTATGCAACCGAACAGTCACTAATATCAATATAGAGAAACACAAAAATCAAAAGGACAAATGGGCTATCCCGACACCAGGAGCTAAATGGGTTTGTTCAGACATCGGAATAACGCCTTGTCTATCTCTAAACGTGTTTAATCAATCTCAGTTTTGCGTGCAGGTAATTATTGTTCCTCGTCTAATCTATCACACCTCGGAAGAAATATTGCACCACTTTGAGGGAGACCGGAATAGACAAAAACGAGAACCAATTACAGCGGTAACCCTAGCTACACTACTGATAGCGGGTGGAGTTGGAGCAGGCACAGGTATAGCCTCTCTAGTACAAGGTCAGGAATTACAAAGTTTGCAAATGGCTGTAGATGAGGATTTAGCAAAAATAGAACAATCTATCCAAAATTTAGCCACTTCAGTAAAGTCTTTATCAGAAGTAGTACTACAAAATAGAAGAGGATTAGACCTATTGTTTTTGAAGGAAGGAGGGTTATGTGTAGCTCTCAGTGAAGAATGTTGTTCTTTTGCTGACCATACGGGAGTCGTCCAAGACACCATGTCCGAACTTCAGAAAAGGTTAGACCAACGTAGAAAGGATCGTGAAGCGGGCAGGTCATGGTATGAAAACTGGTTTAATGTTTCACCTTGGCTAACCACTTTGTTGTCGGCTTTAGCAGGACCGCTTATTATGTTGATCCTGGGACTTATATTTGGGCCTTGTATATTACGCTATATTTTTCATTTTATTAAAGAACGGTTTGACGCAGCTAAATTGCTTATTTTAACCTCGAGAGTAGAATATGAAAGTGTATCTAATAATGAAGATGAAAATTATTGTGAATGTATTATGCCACGCGAAAATCATTATTGTGAGTGCTATAATAAATGTCGAAATTGTGAAAAAGAAATTGTTTACAAGAATGAAGATGAAAGTAGCACCTAATAAACAATAGGATAAAAAGAAAAAGGGGGGATTGTGAGAAACTGTGGACTAAGGTATTGTTTATTAAGATTTATGTTAAGCTCAATGTAAAGTTAGACGACAGAAATCACTCATGCAAACAACCACCGGACGCCGCCTGTGTGAGATAAGATAACTGCAATTGCTCACACAAACTGAACCAGATACTGCTCATGCAAGATAACCGCCAGATTTCCAGGAAGCGACAAGAAACAGGACAAGACAGCCCATATAAGGATATATGAGTGAGAGGTCAACTATGAGACAAAGAGGGAAGACTTCTTACTTCGGCCTCAACAAATACCAGGAGGCAGGAAACGACCCCCCCTAACAACAACTGAAGCATGCGCGGAGTACCTCCACTACCTCATGAGCACGGAAGTAAAGATGTATAAAAGGGGACTGTTTGAACTACTCAGCACGGCAGTTGGCGGAGCGCAGACTCCCCTGCCGTCCAGCGCTGTCTTTGCTCATATTCTACTTGCTATAATTAATAAAGAGTGAATTATAGTCCATTGTGGTCTCAATTTATAACAATACAATCTCAAAAAACCCATCAGCCTACCTTGGGAAGATTGATTTACCACAACTCTGTGTATCTTGGCTTAAATTATATTGCCATCTCTCTATTTTTTTGTTAATTGAAACCTATATCAACATTATTTTTCCTAAGATCAAGATCAGGATAAGTCCTAGACTTATTTAGTTGTTTTCTCCTTTTAAGTATTAGCTCCAACATAGCTGCCTCCTAGTTCTCTGGAACTTCTCCAGGACTCCAAAAGGTATTAAAAATAAGCAGTGCTGATCCACAAGATGTTTTTTAATGTTCAGATATGCTATCCTGATTTACTGATGTGATGGTTTAGCCCCTGCCGGGGTCTGAGACCACGCGGCCGCTGCCCCTCCCCCACAAAGGGAGTGAAATACAAAGCCCCAAGACTGAAATAAGGAAAGGTTTAATACAACAGTGCAATAGCAACACAACAAACAACAACAATAACAATAACAGTAATAGTGATAGCAATGAACAGAGCAAAATAGCTACCAAATACAGCAGTGAGAGGAGCAGATGTACAAAACCACGAGTGCACCGCGATCCCGCGCCAGGAAATGTGACCTGCCAGGATGTGACGTCCGCATGGTATCTGAATAACCTGGCTAGAGCTCCCCCCCACTGCTGGGGAAACTTAACCCTGTCCTGGTTAAACCAGGACAACTGATTTTACTTTTTCATAGCTTCAGTTTTGTATTATCTTTTAATATCTTTGCAATGCAGAGTGTTTCATTGTTATGAATATTTTTTTTTAAAATGTACTGACCACTTGTGACATTTTATCATAATTATTGACATCATAGTTCTTGTTCATGGCATCATAATTGTTGCTCATGGCCTGCTCTCCACAGCCTTCATCCAGCAAAGTACTTGAGGATCTTCAGAAATGAAGTTATTTGCTGAAAATGTGCCTTTGCTGAAATAAACAATAGCAGCAAATCAAAACATCATCTGCATCAATAAATGCTCCTTGGATCCTGGAATGAGTTTCTGGACAAGAAGAATGACAGAGAGCACATGTACAAGCCTTGCTGCAGAATCGCAAATACAATGATGCTCAGAGCTTCACTTCACCTGGAGAGGGAAAAGCCTCCTGCTGTGAGTGATTTAGTGCCCAGGACAAAACACCTCTTTCTATCCCAATGAATATTTAATTACTTACACAGTGTGAATAAAGGGCAGCAGGAGAAAGTGTCTCCTAAACAAATTCCTAGTATGAATCAGATGGAGCAAGGATTTGAACTTCTCTCTGATGCCCTAAAACAGTGCCTTGACAAGCAAGTGAGTTATTATACTGGACTTGGTAGGGATTAGAGATAGGTTTTGCCTCCCATTTCTGGATAAGGAAGGAAAAATAGTAAAAGGAGCATTAAGATTAACACATCAGAGTTAAAAAGGTATATGCTGCAGTGCTTCTGTTGCAGTATTATAGGGCAGGACTGAAAAAAAAAAAAAAAGGATGACAATTGTATCTCTATGTGTATCTGACCTCTTGAAGAATGAGGAAGAGCAGAATGGAGAAGGGCTGATTGCAAAGCAGAAGTAGCCCTGACTGAAGTAATGAAACTGTGAGTTTGCAACCACACCATGAGAAGTGAGAGCATGTGCAATACTACCTATGCTTTGAGGGAAGGGGCTGAAACCCCAGAGCTCTCCTCTTCCCCAGAGGAACTGGATCCTTGCTCAAAACAAGAGGAGGGGGAAAAAGAGCTAGCAGTATTTTTCCTTTTCTTTTCTGTTTCTTGGCTTGTTTTAGATTGAAGAAAACAAATCAAAACCTGTGGAAGGAGTGGTGAGATGCTTGTGTTCCTGCTGAACTTGCTTGGCCTTAGAAATCAAAATGAAAGCAAGGATCATCTAATCCACAAAGCATGACGCCCAGCCAGCCACCTTGCAGAGTCAGTGTCTCACAGCTAGATCTGCTATAATAAGCCCTACAAGCCCTGCCTCTTTGGAGGATGCTCTATATTTTTAAATCACTCAAGACTTCAGTCTAATTAAGAAATGTTCAGTGAAGATAATTAATTAGCTCCAAAAACATGTGAGGTGCAAACATATGATGAGCCATGCTGCTTACTCAGAAAATAGCAAAACCCTAAATAACATTTAAAAGTAAGCTTGAGTAAAACTGTTTTGGGGTTTCTCACTTTACAAAATGCAGACAGTAAAGACTAGTTAATGCAAGAATTAACCAATATATACTGTTGATTAAGGAAGGACAAAAGTCAAAAACTGATTTGTACTGGCCTGTTGAAAATACCTAGCAGTACTGGTGGACACCCCAAGTTAGCACTCCTTTGCTTGTAAGCCAGCTGGCCCTCTTTGAGCAAGGTCGCTCTCCTGAACAGTGCACCAGGGAGCATCTGATGAGCAAGGTCCTACTGGCTCTGGAATGCCACACTCCCACCATTCTGTTTTCCCAGTTGTCAGCTCTGTTTATAAATTGTCCATTTATAGCAAATCCAGCACCTGCTATGGACACCTCAAGCTGCCAAGTGCATGAATATATCTCAACGAGAGCCACTCCATGCTTTAGCCCTTTATGCTCAACCTTTTCTCAACTATTTGGTTAAAGCAGCTTCCCAGGATTTCTGAGGGCAAGTTTAGGCTGTTGTGAACAAACTGGACAAGACTTTAGAATTGGTTTTGGGTAGACCTAAGATGTCCAGCATATCCACTGAGCTTTGAACACACCATCCTCTGTAAGCATACTACTTTTATGCTTTACATAGCACTTAAAGATGAATTCAAACTGATAATTCAAAAAACCTGAAAAAAAAATCCTACTGAATCTTTTACTGCTTAGTTCAACTGATTTGCGATTTTGGTATTACCAAAATATGATGATTATTCATTAATAACTCCCAGGTGGAAAATATAAGATGCCTGGCTTTGTTCAAACTCGTTCACCTCTTCCTTTAACCGACCTCCCTCACCCTAAAGGTGCTCAAACAGCAAGGAGCAAATGCTCGGTTACACAACAAGAGAAAACACAAAAGGGATGCGTCAGCCCCATTGATTGGCTGGCCCAAGCATAGCCCAAAACACAGGCTGTCTGTGCAAGGGCGAGCACGACCCATCTCCTGCTACAAAAGCAAAGCAGCCCCAAGGAAAACTCTAGCTGACAGTCTGCAAAGAAAGATCCCAGAGTTGCTAATAACCAGCTGAGGGGGGAGTTGGGGCTGGTGTATCTTCAGCTGAAGGAGGGCTTTTGGGACGCTGCATGACGCAAGGGCTCCTCAGTTTTGGAATTCACTCCTCCTCCCCTTTGGCCAGAAAGAGCTCCAAATTCTTGACCTTATAATTATTGTGATTATAATCAGCCCATTTATTAATCTGGGCTTTTGGGGAGGCTTCAGATGTACAGGGGGTGACTGGGCTCAGACATTAATGTTTTTTTGGGGGCAGCTACTTTTCACTGGGGTTAGTGATTTGCTTCTGCATTTCTTGCATTTTATTGGGTGTAATTGGAATTACTTGAGGCTGTCAGAGTATGACACGGGCTTTCTTTATGTAGCCAAGTCAGAATTCATAGAGGTGAATGAATGTGTCCTTGAATGTTATAGATTTCTGATTCTCTCTGGACTGTTCATCTCATTTGCTCCAGTGCAAAGTTAGCACAAAATGCTACTGAATAAAAATTCTCCAACAATAGTAGCCTTTTACCCAGGTCAGGCTGATTGCACAACTCACCAGTGACCTTACAAACACTGTGGTGCTGCCTTGCAGCTGGACTATACTCACCTAAGAAGGGTCTTCCCATCATGAACAAGGTGGTGCTGATAGTCTGTTTTCAGGGAAGCTGGCACCCAGTGATACTGAAGAGTGACAGCCTAGAAACACTTAATTAATCTGTGAAGCTCACTGCCCCAAGATTAAAGGAGATCAAGTGCTCAAGAGGACTCCAAATGGATTAGCTTTTGTACTACTCCTGCAGACTTCTAATTCTACTTGACATTCACAGATGACAGCAGAGAAACCTTCACATTACAAGGCATTATCCAACCTTTCCTGGAGTTAAGGAAAAAAAAGACAAAAAAACATCATCCAAACAATTTCTCAGGAGCATCTGACAAGGCCTAGTAAAAGAGAAATAGTCCACCAGAGAGATACCGCTGCCATATGACCATTCCTAAATACTTCCCAGGTGTCTTCTAACTTGCCCAGGGGTTAAGCACAGGGGCAGCAAACATCTTTGCAGCTAAACAGAAAGTCCTTACCAGTGTTTGGTTGGCCCAGGAGATGACCATGCAAATTATCAGCAAAATGTGAAGGTGGAGGTTTGGTGGGTTGAGGCTCAGCACGTGGATGCAGTAGGCTGGCACAACCAGCCACAGCAACCCTGACCACTTACACCTCGTGGGAGTGGTGGCGACTTCCTGGGCCCTTTGCGCTGGTGCCAAGGAAAGGCAGGGAGCTGGGAGCTGCCTCCTGATTTGGTGCACATCCACCATCAAATCCCTGCCCACAGCCCCAGGCTCAGGGATATATCTCAGAGGAGGCTTTGAATTCCCTCCAAAACACTGGTAGAATGATTTGAAGTCCATTGGTGTGGACTATGTTATTACTGACTTGTTTCTCCCCTCTAAAATCAAATGGACTTGTATATATTATGGGGACAATATGCAAAGAAAACAATATTTGTCAGGTTTCCCAGATATTACTTAAAACACTGAAATAATATTGTTTTAAGCATATGACCCATACCTTAACACACAGTTTTGAAATATGCTTCTTTCCTCTATATATATATTTCCTCTATATCATGATGAAACAGGAAAATTATGATGTCATGGCTATTACAGAAACATGGTGGGATGTCACCCGTGACTGGAGTGCGCCTGTTGAGGGCTACAAGCTCTTTAGGAGGGACAGACAAGGCAGGAGAGGCGGTGGGGTGGCGCTGTATGTTAGGGACTGTTATGATTGCTTTGAGTACAAGTGTAGTGAAGACAGGGTGGAGTGTCTTTGCGTTAGAATCAGGGGGAAGGCCAAACAGGGCAGATGTCGTAGTGGGAGTCTACTATAGGCCACCCACCCAGGACAGAGAGGTGGATGAAATATTCTATAGGCACTTAGGAGAAATCTCACGATTGCTTGCCCTTCTTCTTGTGGGAGACTTGAACTTCCCAGACATCTGCTGGAAATACAACACAGCAGAGCAGGACCAGTCCTGGAGATTCCTGGAATGTGTGGGAGACAACTTCCTGACACAGCTGGTGAGGGAACTGACCAGAGAAGGTGCCCTGCTGGATCTCCTCTTTGTGAGCAGAGAAGGACTGGTGGAGGATGTGGCGGTTGGAGGCTAACTAGGGCACAGCGATCATGAAATAAGAGAGTTCTCTATTCTTAGAGAGGCCAGGAGAGGGCTAAGCAGAACTGACATCCTGGACTTCCAAAGGGCTGACTTTGTCCTGTTTGGGCACCTGCTTGACAAGATCCCTTGGGAGACGGTCCTGAAGGGTATCGGGGTCCAGGAAGGCTGGGCACTCTTCAAGAAGGAAGTCTTAATGGCTCAGGAGCAGGTGGTCCCCAGGTGCTGTAAGAGAAGCCGGCACCAGAGAAGACCCCCCTGGCTGAACAGGGAGCTTTGGCTGGAACTCAGGGAGAAAAGGAGAGTTTACAGCCTTTGGAAGAAGGGACTAGCCACTCACAGTGATTACAAAGAGCCTGTGAGGCTATGCAGGGCAGAAATCAGGAGGTCTAAAGCCCAGCTGGAAATTACTCTGGCTTTAGCAATGTTACGGAGGCTTCCAAATGAGCAACCCACCACCAATTTAAAAAAATAAATAAATTTATTTTTTAATAAAAACACCACTCAGCTCTCAGTAGATTACAGATCCGAATGTCCGCAAGAGGAGAACAGAATAACTTTCTGGGGTTTAACAATAACCTGAAATATTTTACAAAGCCCCACTCCCCAGGGGTTTAATGGCAACCCCAAACGCAAACTTCACTTCCTGGGGTTTAACGGGAACCCAAAATGTAAAACAAAGCCTCACACCCCAGGGGTTTAACGGCAACCCCAAACGTAAACAAAGCTTCACTCCCTAGGGTTTAACGGCAACCCAAAACGCTCTATCGCTCACCTGGAAAGTGAGGGCTCTCAACCTCGAGGACCTGCTCAGGACAGCGTCCCGACCCAAGGCACCTCGAGGAGTTTCCCTGGGCCGCGTCCCGAACCCAAGGGGAGAGTCCTGACCGCAGCGTGCAGCTCCAGGGGACGAGCTCAAAATGGCTCCCCCAAGGGACTCCGTTTATACCCAGACCGAATCTGACCTGTAGTCAATAGCGGCTCCCATTGGTCAAAGGTCTCAACTACCGCGAGACCTTGAAAACAAAGACAGCCAGAATCTGCCACCTTTCAGCAGCCAGGAAGCTCTGTTTTCACTGGGCGGATGCACCTGCCACAGCAATCAAGGACAACAAGAAATGTTTCTATAAGTACGTCAACAGCAAAAGAAAGACCAGGGAGAGTCTCCATCCCCTGCTAGACGCAGGAGGAAACATGGTAACAAGTGCTGAGGAGAAGGCTGAGGTGCTTAATGCCTTCTTTGCCTCAGTCTTTAATAACAAGACCAGTTGTACTGAGGGAATCCAGCCTCCTCAGCCAGAAGACAGAGACTGGGAGAACGACCCCCCCGCAATCCAGGAGACAGTCAGTGACCTACTGCATCACATAGACACACACAAGTCTATGGGACCGGATGGGATACACCCGAGGGTGCTGAAGGAGCTGGCTGGGTGCTCGCCAAGCCGCTTTCCATCATTTCCCAGCAGTCCTGGCTGACCGGGGAGGTCCCGACAGATTGGAAACTGGCCAATGTGACGCCCATCTATAAGAAGGGTCAGAAGGATGATCCGGGAAATTACAGGCCTGTCAGCTTGACGTCGGTGCCCGGGAAGCTGATGGAGCAGCTCATCCTGAGCACCATCACACAGCACATGCGGGACAACCAGATGCTCAGGCCCAGTCAGCATGGGTTTATGAAAGGCAGGTCCTGCTTGACAAACCTGATCTCCTTCTACGACAGGGCGACCTGCTTATTGGGTGAGGGAAAGGCTGTGGATGTTGTCTACCCTGACTTCAGTAAGGCCTTTGACACCGTTTCCCACAGCATTCTCCTGGTGAAACTGGCTGCTCGAGGCTTGGATGGGCACACGCTTTGCTGGGTAAAAAACTGGCTGGATGGCCGGGCCCAAAGAGTTGTGGTGAACGGAGTTAAATCCAGTTGGCAGCCGGTCACGAGTGGTGTCCCCCAGGGCTCGGTGTTGGGGCCACTCCTGTTTAACATCTTTATTGATGATCTGGACGAGGGGATCGAGTGCACCCTCAGTCAGTTTGCAGATGACACCCAGTTGGGTGGGAGTGTTGATCTGCTCGAGGGTAGGGAGGCTCTGCAGAGAGACCTGGCCAGGCTGGAGCGATGGGCTGAGGCCAACTGGAGGAGCTTCAATAAGGCCAAATGCCGGGTGCTGCACTTGGGCCACAACAACCCCCAGCAGGGCTACAGGCTTGGGGAGGAGTGGCTGGAGAGCTGCCAGTCAGAGAGGGACCTGGGGGGGTTGATTGCCAGCCGGCTGAACAGGAGCCAGCAGTGTGCCCAGGTGGCCAAGAAGGCCAATGGCATCCTGGCTTGCATCAGCAATAGCGTGGCCAGCAGGGACAGGGAAGGGATCTTACCCCTGTACTCGGCACTGGTGAGGCCGCACCTCGATGAGTGGGTTCAGTTTTGGGCCCCTCACTCCAAAAAGGTCATTGAATGACTCGAGCGTGTCCAGAGAAGGGCAACGGAGCTGGTGCAGGGTCTGGAGCACAGGTCTGATGGGGAGCGGCTGAGGGAACTGGGGGGGGTTTAGTCTGGAGAAGAGGAGGCTGAGGGGAGACCTCATCGCCCTCTACAACTACCTGAAAGGAGGTTGCAGAGAGCTGGGGATGAGTCTCTTGAACCAAGGAACCAGCGCCAGGACAAGAGGGAATGGCCTCAAGTTGCACCAGGGGAGGTTTAGACTGGATATTAGGAAGTATTTCTTTACAGAAGGGGTTGTTATGCATTGGAATGGGCTGCCCAGGGCAGTGGTGGAGTCCCCATCCCTGGAGGTGTTTAAGAGTCGGGTCGACTTAGCGCTGAGGGATCTGGTGTAGTTGGGATCTGTCAGTGCTGGGTTAACGGTTGGACTAGATGATCTTCAAGGTCCTTTCCAACCTAGATGATTCTGTGATTCTGTGATTTATTATGCAGAAGAGATCTAAAACTAAGTTCAGAGACTCGAACTATACTTTTAGACCCTTGATGCTCTAAATTGAGCCATGTCTAATTTTGTTCCAGTTAATCTGAAAAAGCTTTAAATTGTACACTTTGTCTCCAATTTTAATGCTATTCACTTTTGTGGTTATGTTTTCAAACCAAGGTATTGTAAGAATCATAACAAATTTACTGCCAGACCAGTCTTTCACACCACAAATCTGCTTTTCAGACTTCAAAAATAATTTCTAAGCACTTAGGTCTAAAAATGCATTACTTTTTCTGAATATGGATTAGTAGTCCATAGAGATTATGCAGGTCTAAATTCACACTCTTCTGCCAAATATAGGAAAAGGGGACCTTTGAAGCCCAAGAACAGCTAAGAATAATTGTCAGTAAAGAGATGGAGTCACATGGATAGGCAGCAATACTCACGTTGCAGCTTTAGGCGACTATAAAACTGAAATAAGAAGCCAGAAAGTTTTCACTTCATCAGAAACACTTAGGTTTACTACCCTACTTACAGTATTCCCATGCCTGTGGATCATTTCAGATGAACTGCTTTCTTTTCTTTTGCTTTAGCATTGAGGATTAAAATTCCTTTCTCAATGAAATCCTGAAATAATACTACATATAGACATATAGTGGTATTAAATCCTAGTCATCAGTGAAGTAGTTCAGAAAATGCCCATTGAGGCATATTGATACAGGTAAAAATGTTTACAAGAGCTTAGAAACCACAGCTAAACCTATTTTCGAATTAGCTCTCAAATGCACATTAGCATTTGCTCCCAGATCTTCAGGAGAGCTCAAAAAGATGTGTGTCAGGAGAGTTTTTGGAATGTGGCCATCAGCTCCACTGTGAGAGTGGTTAGGTGTTGAGTGAACGATTCTTGAAGTGCTTGCTGGTTGTGTTTGAGGTCTGAGTATCAGAGAGCATCACTTACTTTACTTTAAAAATTTGGCCCACTGCATAGGGAGAACAGAAAATATGGTGACTGTTAAAGTTCATGTAAGCATCAAGCAATTCATCTTTACATAGAGTACTGTAAACATTCACTGTTCTGGAAGTCATTTTATTGGAATGGATTCATAATAGAAATACGTTGAGGAAATCATTATATCTACCTGGACATTGGTGAATTGTGTCCAACAGGTATCCAGTGACAGAGAACAAATAACTGTTGCAGACTTGAGTACATTCACATTTTCAAGGTTAAGCTCCTCCAGTGTGTTTAGATATTTGAGAGGACAGTTTTACTTGTCACATTGTACTGACATGACAGATACCTGTATTCATGCCACACAACTTGTGCAGGCATGTAGTCCTTAAAAGAAGCTGCAGCTTTTGTCTTCAATCAATAGTATGTGCATCTTGACACATTACGTTTCTTTAGGATCTTGGCTGAGAGCCTAACCTTTGGGTCACTGAGTCGATAATGCACAAAGATATTTTCCTGTATTTGGTAACACCAGTTTTTCTCACAAACATGTCAGTAGTGCTAAGTGCTAAGTTCATGTTCATATTCCATATTTTCATATGTGCATCTCAGTGGATGACATCATATATCATCTATGTATGCTGATTTGCAATGGCTCCCACCGACCTCTAATATTTCTTCAGTGCCAATTACAAGGAATTTGCTGATGAATATCTACAACTAGCCCCTGATATGCACCTTCACTGAGTAGATGTTTCTGTGCAATTGGTCACGCTCTGTTGCCAAGCATGTTTCAGACCATGCTTTGGAATAGGCATCCCTGCTCCTCAGTCTCCCCTGGATCCCCTGGATCTGCAAGAATTAATATCCTCATTGCTGTAGCTTTGATATCCTTTTCTCTTACTACAACTCAGTTCCATTTTGTGTGATATTTCCTCCTTCAGTCTATATGGGCATACTACTTCTAATGATATAAAGCTTTCTTAACTTCAACTTTCCTTGAAAGCAATGGGAAAAGAATCAGGCCTGAGTTGCCCATACAGAACAGAGATAGCCAAACTGTGAGCAATGTACTATGAACGATACACAACACACCTCAAAATGCTGCACAAAAGGTTCCCATGCAGCTAAATGCCTCTTTCTGAGAAACAGGAAAATTAACATTGCAGCACACGTACAAGGCAGAAGTCTTCAGCAGCTTCCCTTCAGTGCAGTGCTCAGCTCAAAGACTGAAATAAACATCACAAGAATATCACAAGAATCAGCTCTGGTCTCACTGTCTGAGATCAGGGGATAGTTTGTGAGATCAAGTCCTTTGTAACAGGCTAAATCCTGCCATGTTAATTCACCTTTTACACAGTCTGGTGTTGGGATGCAGCTCAAGAAACCTAAGCTTTCTTTACAGCTAACTTGGCCAGCAGCCAGCTGGGCCACCTCAGACAAAGCACCTTACCTCCCCAGACTTCAGTTTCACCATCTCTGAAATAGGGCTTGCAATGTTTCCTTGTGGTGCTTGAAGATCAGCTGATGAAAAGAGATATTTTACTATTATTTAGGTAAAATCGTGTAGGACACTGTGGGAGCTTTGCATAAATAAAGACAAGATGGGTACTTTCCCTGAAGTGCCCATCACAGGACATGAATCTCTCTGAGGTACAAAAATTCTATTGTCTTCCTACGACAGGCAGGGAACTGATCACGGGCTCCCAATGCTGCTTTGCATCCACATCTACCTCTCACTGCCTCCATGAAGAAGCATAAACCCAAAGCTCTCTGGACATCTCACCTCCCACCAGCACCCTGCTACTAAGCCTCACAGCTGTGACCTTGATCAAGGTCTCGATGGTTATAGCAGTGGGTTGAAATGATAAGCACTGATGTTAGGGTCCCATCCCAAAGAGAATATTTTGTTCACTACACAAAACAGTGCAGTTCATAAGGATCCACTAGCCATGTCCAGTGTGCCAAACTAGGATGTGGAAAATGGGAGGTCAGGTTATCCATCTGAATCAGCCAGCAAGAGGATTTGAACCAAAGTCTCTCATGTAATCAGCCTACAACTGGCTGTCACATCTTGGCAGTGGGGTGGAATGACCCTTGAAAAACGGAAAAGGAAAGAAAGAAAAGGTGAAACAAAGTGGCTGGTTTAGATGTCTTCAGATAAGGAGTTTCAGATGGAAGACAATATTTCCCAGCAGATAACTGATGCTAGAAGCAATGATCCTCAGCTCTTCCCCCTAAGGACTCACAAATACAGCATGCTGACCTTCACAGGTTTCATTTTGGGTGACTGTTTGTCCCTTGGGAAGAGCCTGGGTCAACTCTAGAGCAGTGAGTGCACTAACATTATTCATACACTGAAAATACTTACAAAAACACCTGAGAGCTGCTTGCGAATCTAGCCTCCAGTAAGCTCGGATAGATTTTCCCATTACCTTGCATAGTAATTACTTAGATTTCCTGGTGCACCTAAGCAACATATTCAGCGGAAGGCTATGAAAATGGAAGAGATACAGAAAATAACTTTTTTTTTTCAAATTCTTCAGCTTTCTGGCTATTCACAAATGGTCAGAAGCCTCTCTTCTAGGAGTGAAGTATTATAGTTCAGTCCTCCACACAGCTCTAAAAATGATATAGCTATAAGATGGCTCTTAGTGAGTCCTAGTTACTTACTTGTGGGAAAAGGAAAACAGTGTTATGTCCCACAGCACAGTAAGCAAAACCTATTTCATTTTAAAGTAGACTACTATAAAAGCAAATGCTAAAAATTACTATATGAAAACATCAAGACATTCACCAAAACATTTTCTGACCTTTTTTTAAATAAAAATGGTTGTGTTTTTCTTCCCTTTATATATGTAGAGGACACTTGTTTCCCAGGATGCCTTCCTGTGGGTGAATCTTTGGGATGGAAGTAGAGTTTAAAATTAGGCTTATTTATTTATTTATTCTGGCTAGGTACATGACTGGCACTTGGTTGCATTGTTTCCTCTGATAGTAAGTAATCAACTTTTTTCTTTCTTGTATAGCATTTCAATCCTTGACAGTAATTTGAACATATCAGTATTAGCAATTGTAAGCATATGCTGAAATAAACACACTGAAGTGCAACATACTTCTTGATCTGCTTTTAATTACAATTAAAGGTTTAGTAAAAACTCTCATAGAAGGAAAAATAACCTCAAGCAAACTATTTTAATGCTGTAAGGACAAACAAACTCTCAGGCAAAGCTAAACACAGCTCACTCTAAATTACAGGGCAGTCTTTACCAGAGTATGAAAGGATATAGACTAAACTGACTCTCTCCACTCTCACAAATGAGGAAAAACATATGGCAGAGAGAGAAGTCATTTGTCTAATCTTGAAATAAAGACCCAAGGTAATGTTATGATTACAGTTGTGGATATCCTCAATAGTACTTCTCTGTTTTATGCATTAGCCTATGCCCATCCTTGCAGACAGATATCAGATGTGCAAGCAAAGGGGATAACAAGCTCCCTTGTAAAATGATCTGTCATAAAAGACTAGAAAATATGAAAAATTAGGGTGAGGAGAAGCCCATTTGTAGCTTGTCTAACAGTAGGAAGGGATGTGATAGACCTGTAGCCTGACCAAGGCTAAACCTAGCAGAGAAAGCAGACCCTGTAGGGCCATTGCTCTATGTTTCATATAAACATCTACTCCTGTGTCCTCCAGGCCCAAGAACATATTTTTGTTTAAGGTCACAAAGAAAATTGAAGAAGTTAATAGGGCCTGGCAGGTTTTGAACAAGAAACTCCTTAATTACATGGAGACAGACAGATTGCCTGCCTACCTGCAGAAAGCTAACTCTACTAGCTAGGCTTGATGCAAACTGGCCACCTCCTGAAGAGCTTTCTCATTTAGTGTTCACATGTACAAGATAGCTAATCAAAGTGAAATCACTTGTATTTCATTAATAGAAGTCATTGCTAAAATGAAACTGGCTTCCTGGATTTTTTTAAATAAAGCTACCAAAAATAGTCTCAGACCACTGCCAAAAAGTTAATGCAGTCCAAATTCACATGGAAAGCATCATCGTGTGTTATTTTCTTCATCTGGTATATAATTACTGTTCTCTGTTCTAAAAAAATCTGGCAATGGCTCTATTATCTTCACTATAAGTCATCTTAGGTGCTCTGCATGAACCCAGATGGCTCTTGTGAGCTGTTTTAAAAATCAGTACTTGTGGTTAAGCTTGTATATTTTGACATCTCTGGGAACTGTAGCAGTTTGTTAGTGTGATGGGCTGTGCTTTTAATTTTAGTATCTTTTATGAGCTTTGTGTGAAGCTCTGATCTGTGCTTTTCTTTGAAATAGGACAGGATAAATATTGTTTTAACTGTGATTTGATTCTTTTTGTGTGCAAGATATATAAGAAGCTCTCATCCTTAAAAGTATCTCTGCAACATAACGCTGTTCATTGTGACAGGAAGCAGGAAACACTATGGGACTAATTAGGGATGGTTAAAATCAGAAGAATGTTAATTATGTAGTGGGAAATTAGCTGCAGCAATTCTGTTCAACCTCTTTCTGTTTGGAAGCCCCTAAAAATCTACAAGTGAGTGCAAACTACATTTCAGGGGAAAAAAAAGTTACTTGCTAATGTACTTGTGTTTGGGTTGTCTTTCACAAACCCTTTAGAAGAGTAACTGCTAAGCTATGACACTGGTATAGAGGTTCCTTCTTCAGAAGCTGGGAAACACCACAGGTTCTTTATGATGTCTTGTGGTGAGAACCTCAGTTGCTAGGATTTTAACCACTGAAAAGACATTTCTTTCAGCAATAACATGCTCAAGAACCCTCCCTGTTTGAGCTACAAAGAAAAGCCATATTGGTATCTTCTGACAGTTATTTGTATTTTTCTTGGCTAATTACTGTACAGCTTTAATAATAATTAATTTGATATTTCCTGTGATCGTGGACTGAGATGATGTATTTCAGATGGAGTCATTCTTAATTCTCAGTATTAGCTAGCATGGGTTCTGAAGCTCAATGGTTACATAGCTATGACTTTGATGAATGGTGTTGTATAATTTGACCATACTTATTGAACAATTTATATTTTAGAATATTTATTTGTTCATTTTTAAAATATAAGTGGGAAATAATGTTAATTTCTATCTCCTTTTTTCCCTCAAACTTTATCTATTAAAGGTCCTATCTACATTTCATCCCTCTGTGTATCTGAAAACAAAGATATAAGTTCTCTCTGATATATATGACATAGAATCATAGAATCATAGAGTGGTTTGAGTTGGAAGGGACCTAAAGATCATCTAGTTCCACCCCCCCTGCCACAGGCAGGGTCACCTTCCACTAGCCCAGGTTGCCCAAAGCCCCGTCCAACCTGGCCTTGAACCCTTCCAGGGAGGAGGCAGCCACAGCTTCTCTGGGCAACCTGTGCCAGGGCCTCACCACCCTCACAGGGAGGAATTTCTTCCTTACATCTAATCTAAATCTCCCCTCTGTCAGTTTAAAATGCTTTGGGGCAGGGGTTGCCTCACTATTTCTGGTAGCACAGTGGGACTAGTGTCTCATCTGGAGCCCTCAAGCACCACAATAAAGCAAATAATGACAGTCATCTCCCATAAACCTACTGAACCCTTGACTCTATTTCAAAGAAAGCATCAGGATTATTAGTTCCTGGCTGGGTAACAAGTATAAACTCTCATAATTTACTTTGTTCTCTAATTTTTTTAAGCTTATGTTTTCAGTTAGCTAAAATAAACTGCATTTTAGTGGATAGCTTTTATGCAGGTAAATAGAGAGTGGACTTTTTATTAGGAGTGAATTAGTTAATTCTGTCCTTACCTCTGTTTTAAATGTACTTGGTCAGTAGGGGAAGCTATAAATAATGTAACCTTGCACTTTCTGTCTGTAGAACAGAGAAATGAAAATGATAGTCTAGTTGTACATGCCTGAGTGAGGACTGGAACTGAGCAGACTAGGCCATATTAGTGTTTTAAGATATTTGAATCAAAGTGGTATTATAGGCTTAAATCTAACCAAAGGTTATCATGGATTTTTATGTTATGTATAATCCCATCTACCTCTTCAATAATGAGCAAAATACTTGAAAAATAATCTACTGAGCCTTTTGTAACAGAGTTATTTTAAAAAACAGTCTCTTCTATAAGATATGCAACTTAAGGACCACTGACTGTGAACACTATACAATCAAACAAATTAATTTCTGAAAATCAGGCTACTTATTTAATTGATGCATGTGGATTTAGGTGCATGAATATAAACACATATTTGGAAATCATAAGTTATAAGGTCTTTTCAGATATAGATCAAATTGTGGTTAGGTAGTCATGTGCCTCAGTTACCTTCAGGAAAGCCTCAGCAGTACATTTGACACTGAAGAAGGACTCAGTGGTCCAATACACGCACGGGGAAGGAGTACAGATACTGCATTGTGGGAGACATCAGCCTGTCAGCTCTGCGCAGCCCCTGAGAAGCAGCCAGGCTTTGATGAGAAACAGGCCTTGGGCGAAAGATCAGAAACTGCCGAGTTGTGCCAAGGTGGCAGGGAAAAACAACGGCCAGCTGCAACACTGAGCTGTGGGAAAGTGCTGAGCTGTGAGAAGTTACCGCCGCGTGAACAGCGCGTGAACGAGAGGGTGATTGGTCTGCACAGCCGAGTTAGAGGGGTCTGATGCTGGTAGGAGAAAAGGTTGATAGCTGTCTGATTGCTGATTTGCTAATGATGAAGTAAGAGCTTTGGTGAGAGCAGAAGTATGAACTATTGGAAGAATAAACGGCTTTGCTGGATATAACTCTCATAGAGTTGTGCAGGTCCGATATCCTCTCGCGACAAATGGTGACCCCGATGTCCCAGGATGGAGCGCGGAAGACGCTGCGGGAGGATCCCTGATTGGAGGTACTGTCTGCAGCGGGGTGTGACAGGGAGGTAGGAGAACAGTCGATTGATGGAAACTCACCCGGGAGAGGTGATCAATCGGGGGCAGCATGGGGCAGAACACGTCCGCAGAGGAGACGGCCACTGTCAGACTCCTGCTGCATATACTCTCTAAGAGAGGGATAACTTATACTCTAAGAGAGGGATAACTTAGAACGAAACTTCTGTACGAAGGTTACTTAAATGGTGCAGAAGCCACGGCCATCCTGCTGATACCCTCACAGCCTTTGAACCAGCAAAATGGGCTGAAATAGGGGAACAGCTGTGGGAAGCTATTTCCAAGGGGGATCAGCATGCCAGTGAGCTCGTGACCACTTGGAAGTTGGTTTCGGACACTCTTAAAGTGCGAAGTTGGTGGTGGCTGCCCCGGGCCTCCCCGAGCCCCCCCGCTGCAGAGCGACTGCCTGCGGCCATCTGGCACCATGTGTCCGTCCGTCTGCCTCCCCCGAACACCAAAAGCGGCAGTTTTTACAGAAGGTGCTGACACTGGGATGCGGAGTCCCTTGTCCATTCTAAAAGGACTAACGTTAAACCTCTCTGATGGTCAGGACACTAAAGGCCTTGGTTTAAAAACAAAGAAGGGGGAATTTTCTGGATGCACCACATAATCAACTGGCAATGGCTTTATATATTCTTGATGGTGTTTTGATGTTTGTAGTGTTTGTCATTTTATGTTGTGTGAGTAATAAGTGTGAGGGGCCCCTTTGTGTGGGTGTGGGACTGTTCTGCGGGTGTGAGACGCAGCCCAGCTGCAGCTGCGCAGTGCGGAGTTCTCTGACCCGCAGTTCCGTTACCCCGCGAGGGAAGCGGCCGCAGAGGAACGAAGCGCAGGGCAGACTCTGTACCAGTGGGGGGTAGTGCAGGACGAGGGAACATTCCTTAGGACAGAGCGCCCTAGTGCCTGCCCGCTGGGTCACTGGTGCTGCCTGTTTGTTCGGGCTCAGTGTTTGAAGTGTCACAGGTGAAATATCTCCTCTAGCGGGAGGCAGTAATTCTGTGTTCATTGTTGTCTTGAATTTAGGTGCATACTCTGTGGGGAGAGTGCACCCTTGTACCATCTGCCTGAGGGGGATATTGTCAGAAGATCATCTACAACCTTACAGGGGTTGTTCATTTTACCAGGGGTCATAGATGGCAATTATGAATGGGCAATCAGAATTATGGCCTGGACCCCTGTACCCCCGTGTTCAGTAACAAAAGGGTCAAAAATTACTCAGCTTGTTTATTTGACTGCAGCTCCCCCTAATAGTATGCCGAGAAGCCGGGTGACTCAGGATTTGGGTCAACATGTACCCCTCAAATATTTTGGGCTCAGACAGCGACACAAGGTCGACCTCTGGTAAAATGTGCCCTCACCAAAGCAGAAGAATCTGTTGCACTGACAGGCATTTTACATACTGGTGCGGATGTGGCCATAATATCTGTGAGCAGATTGGCCGTTAGCTCGGGTAACTCAAGTGCTTTTCGGGGTTGGTGGTCATGCTGTAACGTTTCAAAGCAAAGATCTCATTCATGTAAGGGGCCCAGAAAAATAGGTAGCAAATATTTGTCCATTTATATTGGAAAGCCCTATTACATCATGGGGTCGTGACTGTATGGCTCAATGGGGAACTCAAATTGGATCAAATTTGTCTTAATCGCCTCTGCAGTGCTGGCGCGGAAGTCCTGGACACAACTTAGACGACCAATGTGATCAAGTTGATGCCGCTTTATTAAAGGCTACACAGCAATTTATACTCTATCACAAGCTTCACGTGCCACTATCTTATTGCTAATAGGCTAAAGCTACTTGTTCACGCGCCCTTCTGCCCTCGATGATTGGTCCCGGTGTGGTGTCCATGCGCTGCTCTCCCCCCAGGTAGACCCCCTGTTTTGAACAGTCCGACTTCTTTATCTTTTGCCCAGGAATGTAGTTTCTCAGGCCGTCTCGGCCTTGCTTATGTCCTTGAACACAGCTGCAGCTTGTTGTTACAGTGAGGCCCTTGGGTCTGGATCGCTCACAACATGTCCGTTGTTCTCCAGCGATTCCACACTGCAGCACAACCCACCCCAAAACCCACCTTGAAACTAACCTGGAAAACAGAATCACCCGTGTGGGTGGGTCAGTGGCCCTTGCCAAGGGAACAGTTGCGCAGTTAAGTGCAGGACATCTCGTACCTACCACCAGTCCTTGGAACTCCCCGGTGTTTGTTATTTTAAAGAAAAGTGGTAAATGGTGACTTTTACATGATCTCCGACACATTAATGATGCCATGGAGGATATGGGTGCGTTACAGCCAGGAATGCCCTCCCCAACAACGATTCCCCGAAACTGGCATCTTGTAATAATTGATCTGAAGGATTGATTTTTTCCCCATTCCCTTGCATCCAAATGATGCATCTAAATTTCCCTTCTCTGTTCCCAGTATTAATGTTAATGAACCTGCAAGACGGTACCACTGGGTTGTTTTACCATAAGGCATAAAGAATACTCCCACAATGCAGGTCCCCCAGGCTGTTATATATCATTATATGGATGACATCCTCATAGCAGCAGAAACACAGGAGATCATGGAAAAGGCTCTTGCTTTACCCAAAGACTCAGTATCTCAAATGGGGTGACAAATAGCACCTGAAAAGGTACAGAGATCATCACCGTGGCAGTACCTGGAGTGGAGAATTTGTGAACAGACTAATGTCCCACAACAGGTTGAACTTAAAACTGATGTTAAGACTTTAAATGATTGACAGAAACTGTTGGGAGCCATAAATTGGATACAGCTGTTGTTGGGCCTAACTAATGATGATCTGCATAGCTTGTTTGATATTTTGCGAGGAGATCCCTCACTGACATCACCCAGAGTACTTACAGAGACAGTGAAACAAGATCTCCACCGTGCAGCTAATGCCATCTCAGAAAGACAAGCATCGTGATGTGTGCCCGGCCATCCGTATCAACTGGTATTATTTAACCCTCCAGGGCAGCCCTATGCTCTGCTGTTTCAGTGGGACGAAACACTTAGTGACCCTCTTGTTATTGTTGAATGGATTTTTATTTTTGTTTTTTGTTTTGTCACACCAAATGCACAAGACGGTCACTACTTGTCCAGAAATGTTTGCCAAACTGATCATGAAAGGTAGGCAGCGCATACTGTTACTTGCTGGTCAGGAACCTGTGTGTATCATTGTTCCAGTTACTACGCACATGTTACATGGCTAATACAAATGTCTTTGAGCAAGCTCGGCTTTCACATGCATTTTTCCACCAAAATGCCAGGGCAATACAAAACCAGTTTTCTTTATCAGGGCGTCAGGCTAAAGACATCATTGCCACTTGCCCTGAATACCAGAGGACTCCCTCTCTTCAGCAGCCAGTGGTGTCAACCCTCGGGGACTCACCTCCTCAGAATTATGGCAATCCGATGTCACTCACTTCGCTGCATTTGGAACGTTAAAATATGTACCTGTGTGTGTTGATACCTTTTCTGGAGCAGTGTTTGCATCCTGCCATACAGTGGGGAGTCAAGCATCTGCCCGGCATTCCCCACTCACCGACCAGACAGGCCATTGTGGAGCGTACGCATGGCACGCTAAAGCGTCTGTTACAACAACAAAAAGGGGGAGATGGAGGGGATCAATCTACACCTCACGAAAGGCTAAATAAGGCATTATATGCCATGAACTTTTTAAACATTTCCCCTGTCTCACAGGTGCCATCAATATTGCGTCACTTCTCGTCGCAGATACCAGATCAACAAGAGGTCCAGGGCAAGGCTCAAGTGTTAGCAAAAACCTGGAGAGTGGTAACTGGGCAGGACCAGATCCTTTAATAACCTGGGGAAGAGGTTATGTTGTGTCTCCACAGGTCACGGTCCCCGGTGGTTACCAGCAAGCTGTGTGTGACCATACCTGAGGCGTGAGAGGCAGCTTTTGGTGGACACTCAGGAGCCGGCTGTGGGTGCTGTGGGTGCCCCTGTGCCGACAGTTTGTGGTCTCTTCGACTGATCATTTAAGCAGAATGTATGGGTAATGCTTGCTGCTGCAATAGGACCAAATACACTATCTCGGTCCTTAATCACACTGCAGTTACCAACTCTTTTAAGAGAAAATGCTGACTGTAATTGCGACTCCTTGATGACATATATAGGCTTACTAGTCACTAGTGAAAGATGTAGCTTAGACAAAATGTAGTTATTAATAAGGATGGAATGCTGTAAGAATGTGTGTATTTAAGTTCCTTGTTTAGCAGTATCACGAAGCAGGACCCCAAGTGTTCAACCTTATTAGAAACTCCCTTGGTTTTCCCCCTTGAGTGGTGGCCAGGCTCTGGGTGGAACCCAACAGGAGGATGAAATCAGATGTTTCCGCTCAAAGAAAGTTGCCAGTTATTTTGGCCTGCTGATTTAGATATATGAGGCTGGACCTGCTTGCAGCGATGTTGGATGCCTCACCTACGGATGGACGCATCGCGTAGGATTTCCGGTTTGCGAGGAAGGGCACTCTAAATTCTCGCTGCATCCAGGGTTCCCCAGCAATTGCGGATCTGAATGTTAGTACCCCATTAAGTAAGTGTGCTATTCTGTATCTTCCTTACTGTTTACTTTTGTAGTATTTAGTCATATCCCCTAATTATGGGTACTGAAATTAGCCTACTCTTTTTTACCTAGTAACTGTAACTGCTGCATTGTTTCTAGTGGTCTGTGAAACTATTTTAAGTATGCTGTGTTTTTTGAAGTTTGCCTAACCCTTAATTGATAAAGTCTCGAAATAAGTCTTGCAGGTGCAGCTGCAAAACAAAGAAGGGGGAGATGTGGGAGAGAGCAATTCGGCATTGGCCTGTCAGCCCTGCACAGCCCCTGAGAAGCAGCCAGGCTTTGATGAGAAACAGGCCTTGGGCGAAAGATCAGAAACTGCCGAGTTGTGCCAAGGGGGCAGGGAAAAACAACGGCCAGCTGCAACACTGAGCTGTGGGAAAGTGCTGAGCTGTGAGAAGTTACCGCCGCGTGAACAGCGCGTGAACGAGAGGGTGATTGGTCTGCACAGCCGAGTTAGAGGGGTCTGATGCTGGTAGGAGAAAAGGTTGATAGATGTCTAATTGCTGATTTGCTAATGATGAAGTAAGAGCTTTGGCGAGAGCAGAAGTATGAACTATTGGAAGAATAAACGGCTTTGCTGGATATAACTCTCATAGAGTTGTGCAGGTCCAATATCCGCCTGCAACACTCCATAGGCCTTCATACCTTTCACTGTAATCTCATTCCCTGGGTCTGATCTAGTCGTAAAGTTGACAATAGTTCAGTGCCTGGATATGCTGGAAACCATCTGTGGAGCCACCGCATTGACAGTCAAAAATGTTGTTATGGCTGATAATGGCTGAAAAATATGGCTGAATGTCTTCCAGTGAGCACCAGAGAGTCAATAGCAAGCTCTCACCTGGGATTTACCTATATTTCTATAGGGTACAAAGTCCTTCAATCCTATTTTGTGTGCCTTGCAATTATTCTGTGTATGTATAAAACTGGGCTTCCCTAAAACTATTTTTAAGGAGACTACAAGCTATTATTTTTACTTGATTACAATAATGACTCATAAATAATTATCAGGACTTGTTCACTTCCTAGCAGTTCATCAGTTCATCTGTACTGATGCTGTATAAACTCCTCACTTCATTTCTTTTGTGGCCCTGGGTTAATGATCCAATCATTGCCTTGAGACCATGAGTCCCTGTTACTCCCAGGGGTGGCTCCCTAAAAGGTCCAGGTTAATCTCTAATATCAGGTAAAATAAGAGACATTTGGAGTTTGTTTGAGGAAATTACAGATTTGCAGTTTTGGTGTGATTTGTTTCCATGCAATCTCTCATTCCTTGGAATGTAGCAGGGAATGAGCACTCCAGGAACCAGTGGTCTGAAGTCAGAGAGTTGCAGAGGCAGTTTTTCTCAAATCATAAATTCAAGAAATAGAAATAGATGTTAGGCTATTGGGTTCCTCTCATTGACAATTTCCAGTTGTCAGAACATTTTCTAGCTGTTGTCTGACAAAGTGCTGTTAACTAAAAGGTAGACATGATGCCTTTCTGAACTAATTTAAAGCTTTCTTTTTTTTTTCATGGGTGGGGAATTGAAAATGACATTTTGAAAGCTGAAAAAAGGTCTCTGTTTTTCATCCTGTAAAGGCTGGAATGTTGCTTTTTGAAGTGTACAAAATAGTAACATATGGTGACATTTTAGCAACATGTAATTTCTATTACTGGTCACACAGCATTATTTTATCCCATTTGCTTTTGAGGCACTTGATTTAGGTACTAACAGCTCAGGATGAGTGTGAACTCTGTTTTGTATTTTATAGCACACATTCTCAGAGAAGAGAAACACAAGACTGTCTCCATCTTGTGAGGCTGGTTAGCTTGCAGGTCTTTAAAAAAGGCTGCAAGTTATAATTTCTATTAATATAGAATTACTACTGCAGTTCTTATAACATCAGTGGTCTCTAAATTAATGTAAAGATGTAAAGGACTGGTCTGAGGAAACCCAAGTGTATGGCTAATATTTCCACAGCCAGTCACTGAGACTAGAGGAAATTGCTGTCTGAAATACTTAGACTGTAAAATTTCCCACTCTAAGAGCTATGTAAGTAGATCATTCTTGTCAAAGAAGCTGGAATTAAGTGAAAAGCACAAACATATAAGCCTTTCATGTTTTGACATCCCCAGTAGATTATGCTGTTTTCTCATATAATAAAACATTTATAATTAATCATAAGGATTTTTCACGCCATAGAGAAAATGTTTTAGCTTTTAGCTTTAGCTACACCCTCTATCCCTTTTAACTACATCCTCTGATCAATCAAAGGAAAGAAGTAAATACAAAATAGGTGTGAATAAGATACATTTTTATATCTTCTTCATCACTTTTCTCTTTTATTAGTGTTCAAATTTGCTCCCCAAAGTGTGAGCAAACAACATCCTGAAATTTTGCAAACATATGTTTATGATCACAGCACACAAGTTCAGTCCATGTAGAAATAATATGTGTTCTCTTATAAAGGATAAAACTCAGACCTTTGGTCTGCCTGCTTTCTGTCTCCGGTCATGTTATTTTTGCTCTTCTGTCTTGGCATTTTATCGCTTCAAAGTCTCCTTTATCTATGCCGCGTTTTCTCCTCCTTTTCTTTCTTCCCTAAGTATTGATTTGGTCCTGAATGGCTTAGGGCATTGAAAGCCCCGAGGTAACTTGTTGTCTAAGGACAGAATAAGATGAATTGCAGAACACAGCATAGTCACACAATGCTATAGATCAGCATAAGCCTCTGGTTTGCAGGGCTATCCCATCTTCTCTGTGATCAGTGTGCAATGTCCTAGTAACTGTGTATGATACTCTTGCTACAGCCTTGCATCTACAGCAGCACACGAGTTTATAATCATGCACATTTTGAATCAAATTTTCCAGTGTTTGGGTCCACAAGCCTGCAAGAATATAATCTGAAGTGTAACTTCATAACAGCTATACACAAATGTGCTTCCAGATAATTTTTTTCATTTAGTATATTGAAATGCAAATGCATGCATAGGGTTTTACTCCAAGTCAACAAAAGGATTAATGATGCTTAATCATGCATGTACTTCAGGTAAATTACAGTCCAGGAGAGTGACTCTGTTCCTCTTGGCTCACAAATGCTAGGAGCATGGTATGCACCAGCACATTGGAAGTCCTCAGCAGTACTTTCAGCAGAGCAGGTTCAATCTGCTGAGAGTGATGAGTTTCCTGAAAGATAAAATAACCTGTTGCACTGAAATTCCAGCTAACTGGACAGCCTTCAAATCAAGTTAAAGAAATACAGATATAATGTGCTCTGGTAATCATAGAATCATTTAGGCTGGAAAAGACCCTTAAGATCATCACGTACCCCCATAAAGTAACACTGCCAAGTCCACCACTAAACCATGTCCCTAAGTGCCACATCTACACGTCGACGCAACCACTTCCCTGGGCAGCCTGTTCCAATGCTCAACAACCCTTTCAGTGAAGGAATGTTTCCTAATATCCAATCTAAACCTCCCCTGGCACAACTTGAGGCCTCTTGAGTTTCCTCTCATCCTATCACTTACTACTTGTGAAAAGAGACTGACACCCACCTCGTTACAACCTCCTTCAGGACCTGAGAATCCAAGTCCCATAACTGATTCATAGACAATCATAAAGATTTTTCAGGATCCTGTTAAACTCTGCACGTGCTTATGTGATAAGTACTTCCTAAGTAACTATGATATGACAACTTTCATGGCCATTTGAGTAACCTGTTCAATGTTCCCTGAATAATGACACATCAGGAGGCATTCAAGTACAGATATCATCATGAGCACCAGCTAATTTAGCTCATTTCAGCAACATCAGGCAGTGATAAAACTTCTTGTAGGCAAAATACATCTTGGCCAAATGGAAGATTGCAAACTTTGTATTCTCTTTTTAGTCCAGAAAAGTATGTTTCACTGTGAACAATCACATTAATATAAAAAAACTCCTGCTTAGATTAAACACCTCTGCCTTCTCACATGTCTATATCCATGTGTTACTTCATGTTTTTAAAGGAAAATGAACCTTCCTTTGCCTTTAATATAAGTGCCATAAGAATATGTTTTCACATTCATTCCAATGCAAATTTTATTCCAAACTTTGTAATGAAGATGGATACTCCCTAATTCTGTCCCTTTGCCCCTAACAATATCTGGTATATTATAGAGGAGTGGAGCTGAAGCCAATATGGCCTAACAGTAGAGTTCAGACAAAGCACCACATGCTGTGTACCATCAATGTGCTGTAAGAACAGTCTGACCTTATATAAATTGTAAAATCCTTTCCCTGAACATAATGCTTTCTTGTGCATCAGACTACCTCAAAAAGAAAGTTTTTTCAAGTATTTTCCTGCAGGGAAAAAAGCCTTTCGTTGATTATTTTATTTTTCTAGACATGTAGATTATTCCCCCAATTTACTGTTGGGATAATTGGAACAATGAGAAACAAGTTGAGAAGAGAGATGCATTAAGCCTGAAATTTTCCCTGCCATGCCAAAAAGCCATACATGGTTTGGCAGAAACTAAATCACTTAAATTAGGCTCCACGTCTCTTTTTGATAAAGCCATTTCAGGGTTTAAAAAAAGTACTATGTTATTATCATGACTGGAGCAACTATGAAGCTCCCTTATCTAAGCAGTACATCACAGGTTAAATGAAAATAGTACCAATTTCTGAATACAGTGCAACTGATGCAATCCTTTCTTGCCCTGGAAGTCTCTTGACCTCTCATTTAGAAAGATGATCTATTCGCATGATCATTGCTTGGCCCCAGACTATCAGCTATATAGCAGTAAATATATGGATATGTAGCTCTTAAGAAATGGAAGAAGACGGACGTTTAGAAATCAGATAGCAGACTTTTTTATTACTACTATGATCTACCCCAGAGCTGAACTAGAAATTATTCTAACCAATCTAATAATTCTAACCTGATCAATACCTTTTACTTTGTATTTTCAGACATGGTCAGCCATCACTGATTTTTGTCTAAAGGTTTACTTAATTGACTACCTCTATATGAAGCTATAAAAGAAGAAAATAAATAGTAATTAAAATCCGTGCATGGAATGTTTTTAAATTTTTTTCCCTGTTCTTCTTATAGCAGGTGTTAGATGTTATGTCTCCATGTACTTTCTGAATTGGTCATAAAAAATTAGAGCTTTAAATGATAAAAATAAGTGAAATCAAAAGAAAACTTGACTCTAGTGTCAATAACTTTTCATTTTCTTTTAGAGCAATATGATGCTAAAGACATGTTTTGAACTTGATTTTTCTAAGTAGGTAGCCTTGAGTGATTTGTGTGAGTAAAGGATACATAATCAACCCCCTTGGTCATTTCTCACACATGCTGAAGTATCATATGTAGACACAGTCTTCATTCTCATGTGTTTCTAAATGAATGCTTTGCCTTCATTTTACACTTCTGGGAGAGAGACAGCACCCAGCTGTGACAAGTGTTTGTACAGATCATATAGATCTTAGTAGAATTTAAAATTGGCTTAATCTTAAGTAGTATAGACCCAGAGTGTGCATACCTTTAAACCAATTTAATCCTTGTTGAAATCAGTTCAGCTTGTCTGAACACAAGATGCTTCCTTCACACATTACTTAAAAGATACTAATTGCTCTAAGAGCCTCTAATATATATTCCCTTTCAGATCTCTGGATTTTGATCTCCAAAATGGCTTTGGTAGAACTGTTCTTATGCTATAGGTTATTAAAAAATGTAAATGCATTGTAATTGAAAGAATACTGAAATTTTGCATGGCTAGTCCACATTTACAAAATACACAACTTTCAGTGATAAGTGCAGTGCTGTATCCATGTGATTATGATTCATCTTCTCTGTCTTTCTCAGCTGCTAATTCCATGCCAAATTTCACTGCTGGCAGTTTTGTATAATATAGAGATTTGAAATTGGCTGGGATAGAGTTCAATTTCTTCCTAGTAGCTAGTATGGGGCTATGTTTTGGATTTGTGCTGGAAACAGTGTTGATAACACAGGAATATTTTATTTATTGCTGAGCAGTGCTTACACAGAGTCAAGGGGTTTTCTGCTCATCACCCCACCCCACCCCACCAGCGAGGGGCTGGGGGTGCACAAGAAGTTGGGAGGGGACACAGCTGGGACAGCGGAGCCCAACTGACCAAAGGGATATTCCACACCATATGACAACATGCTCAGCATAGAAAGCTGGGGGAAGAAGAAGGAAGGGGGGGATGTTTGCAGTGATGGTGTTTGTCTTCCCAAGTAACTGTTACATGTGATGGAGCCCTGCTTTCCTGGAGATGGCTGAGCACCTGCCTGCTGATGGGAAGTGGTGAATGAATTCCTTGTTTTGCTTTGCTTGCGTGCATGGCTTTTGCTTTACTTATTAAACTGTCTTTATCTCAACCCATGAGTTTTCTCCTTTACCCTTCTGATTGTCTCTCCCATCCCACTGAGCAGGGAGTGAGTGAGCAGCTGCGTGGGGCTTAGTTGCTTGCTAGGGTTAAACCATGACAATATGAGACTAACACTTATCTCTGACTATAATTGCAAGAACTCTATATGAGGTGTAATTGATAAGTCTTGATGCTACTTCAAATGTCTCAAGCTTTTTCTCAGCAAGTACATAGATCGCTTGGGTTTTGCCACCTTGCAGGAGACAGACAGGATAGCTCAGGTGATGAACACAGGCTTAGGTGACTAGGGCCATATAATTCAGTTAAAACCCCAAAGAAGGGGAGGTGCTGCTGAAAAACATATTCTTTGGCTGTTGTAACTAGCCCACCAAGTGGCTGCATTTGTCTCACGGCTTCCCAGAACAAAAGGAAGTGTGTTGTGCTGTGCTGCCATCACAGGCCTGCAGTGGGGCACATCAGTTGCTATCAGTATGTTTATAACAAGGGCCTGTCCATCCTTTGCCTGTGCCCTTCAGTGAGCTGTGCTGGCCCTTAGCATCCTGCTGCTGCCATGGGGAGAGGATTTCCTGTCACTCCAAAGCATGCAGGTACAATAATTTTTTTGTCTGCAGACATTAAACTGGATCATTTTGTCATTGATTTTTTTTACAGAGGAAAGCGTTATAAGTCACAAATATGAACGATGCTGCAGTGACAGTCATCTGTATTGCCTTCTTCAAGGTCTTTCATGTTCCAGTCCCAGATAAATTAATTTCTTTTGGGAATCATGTCTTCAAGTCAGTAAGACTTTGATCTACGTTTAAATGCATGTAGTCATGGCCTTTATTTACATAGTTCAGATGACAGAAGAAATGATGCTTCCCATTTTGAAGGCTCTGCCACTGGACTATTAAAGCTCTTCACATATGGTTCTTATGTGACTGGTTCATAAAATGCAAGCAGATTCCCTGTTTCTTACATCTGTTTACTGGTTATTGTGGTGAGGTAGAAGGAGGTCTACGAGTGGTTTGGATAGAAACGATGGTGATGTCTCAGTGTCCTGATGCTCTGTTGCAGGGCAGGCTGAGCTGTGTCCAGACCTTTTGCCAGCCTGTGTTGGCTCATTTGTCTTCAGAGTGAAGGGACCTGGCTACTTAACATGCTCCATGCCAGCACACTCTGCTCTCAGTTGCTTTCAAACCCTTCCCATCAAAATTTCCCTAGCGTGGCAGCCACAGCCAGCCACAGCAGAGAGAGATGGGTATCAATGTGGGGGGGGACAGTCCCTCCCCAAAGAGCACTTTGGGGTGGGGTGAGTAAGTCTATGCAAAGCTCTAGAAAAATCTCAGGTCCCCCAAGCCTCATCCCACTGACTTTACTGGGACTTGGTCGTGCCAGGGTCTCCAGCGGTTGCCATCTGTCCTGGTTTTGGCTGGGATAGAGTTAATTTTCTTCCTAGTAGCTGGTACAGTGCTGTGTTTTGGATTTAGTGTGAGAATAATGTTGATAACATGCTGATGTTTTAGTTGTTGCTAAGTAGTGCTTATCCTAAGTTAAGGATTTTTCAGTTTCCTCTGCTCTGCCAGTGAGGAGGTGTACAAGAAGCTGGGAGGGAGCATGGCCAGGACAGCTGACCTGAACTAGGGATATTCTGTACCATAGGGCATCATGCTCATTATATAAACTGGGAGGAGTTGGCTGGGGGGTGGATCGCTGCTTGGGCATCAGTGAGCAATTGCATTGTGCAAATTATTGTGCATCACTTGTCTTTTCTTGGATTTTATTTCTCTTTTTGTTATATTCCTTTTCATTACAATATTTATTATTGTTATATTTTATTTTTAATGTTATTAGTTTAGTTTAGTTATTAAACTGTTCTTATCTCAACCTGTGAGTTTTACTTTTTTTTTTTTTTCTGATTCTCCTCCCCATCCCATTGGGAGGGGGGAGGAGTGAGCAAGTGGCTGTGTGGTGCTTAGTTGCTGGCTGGGGTTAATCCTATGCACACATGTGCCATGAGCATTGATGAGGTTTTCTTTGGGAAGAACTACTGCAGAAAATGAGAATGTTTGTAGGGCCCATCTGACAGAAGGTGACATTATCAGGGTAGGGACAGCAGGGCATATCTCCTTGTAGATAACAATGACTGAATACGTATATTTGCAATAACTGGACCAAATTCCCTTGTTGTATTAGAGCAGGGCTGTGGCTGTACATCAGGACCCTGTCAAGACAGAATGCTATTTTTGAGGTTATCAGCCATGGCCCCTTGTTCCTGCCTCCTGGGATAGAAGCTGCCATCTCCTCTGTTGTGCCAGTAGCTGTTGCTGTGTCTGCTCTTTAAAATGGATGTGCTTATGATCTGACTCAAAAAATAGCAAACAAACAAGAGTGACTTTTTAAAAATGTTCTAATTCACCAGGGGGGGAAGCATACCTTGGGACAGCTGATAAGGTCATTATTGACAATTTTATTTCCCCACTCCCCAGTTGCAAGAATGGCTGAGATGTACATGAACAAGCTGCCGAGCCAGCACAGTTTATAGCAAAATTTGAAGACAAAATGCCATGTTGTAATCTGCAGCAATTCAGCAGCTGATCTGTGAGCAGCTCAGCTGTCTGTGCATGGAGAACAGTGTCCTGAGTCGCCAGCCTCAGCCATGTCACATCTGCTCAGGAGTCAGTGCTCTTGGCAGAGGTGGTAGGGTTTTTAAGCAGGGTCATTGCACAACTTTGGTTTACACAAGCCATATAAGAAACAAAATAGATACAACTGTGAGAAGATAAACTTTTGGGATGCTGAAACCAAGGTGCTGGGCTCAGAAGTTTGGTAATGTCTTGAACAAATCTGCTCCCAACAGATTAGTCATGTGTAATAGAAATCCAGTTTGGACACAGAGATGAACCAGATTGTTACTGAAAAACTCGGAATAAAACTTATTAACACCAATTTGATGCAGATAAGCAGACACTTCTTTATTGACAGCTGGGTGCGCGGGTGAATCCTTTCACCAACGACACACACCATGCACCAAAATCATACATCTTATGTGGAACGTACTCATGCATATTCATTAAGTATTCATGCATAAACATACCGATTCCTGGAAATCATTATCATACTCTCCTCCTATTTCCGATTCTGCACAGTAGAGTCCAGAAACACCTGGAAATGGGTCTGGGGTGTAATGTGAGTCGGTGGTCAATGAGTCAGTGGTCACGATCTCCCCCTGTTGGAATTACCTATTGCTTGAGGACACTGTTTCTTGGCTTAAACTTACATGTTGCTTCAGCCACTTTCCCCATTTTCCCATTAATCTGGATTCTGACATCTCTCTGCATTCTTTCAGGTTATTAAATACCTTATAAGTAAACTCTATATCCAAATTATCTTGAATCTTAAGCCTGTTATGTATAGTTCTAAATGTTCCTACTAGGTGATTCTGACCAATTCCTTCGGCCTTGGTACAGGGCTGTACAGGGGAGTTCGTAGTAGCCTTGGTTCCTGTATAGAGTGCAAATGCAAAATAAATGTAAACATATAATTATATAATTCCCACTAAATATCTCCTATAATTCTATATTCCTATTAAAATTAAACAAATTAATACTAATCTATATTAAATTGATAACATATCAAATCAGTAACAAGATCAGAGTGTAGGATTTGAGTGTAACACAGCTTGTGATTCAGAAGGCTATAAAAGGAGAACATATGTATTCTCCAGTGCCAGTGTTTGGAGGTTTATGCTCCCAAAACTTTCTGGGTTTTATGTTGTGTAAGGGAAAGAATGTTGTTTTCGCATAATAAGCCCGATGGGAAGGGCAGGAGGATTCACCAAAGCAATCAGCGAGAGCAATTCACAACCATTGAAATCCCTGGCCTAGGGCTAGAAGGCAAGTGGTCTTTTTGTCAACTGTGATGACCCAGTACTTGGAACTGGCTTTAGATGGATGCAGATACCGAAAGACTTGGGGCGAACTTTTCCATCTTAGTAGGCTTGCGTGATGAGCTCATGCATGTTAACTTCTCCGCCCTGGAGAAAGCCAAGGTTCATTTCCATGAACATGCCAGGTATGAACACATACATGAAGGGGCGTATCGGTAGGCGGTTCGGGAGGTCTGTACACCCTGTAGTACTCAGCCAATGAGGAATCAGGGGAGGGAACTGGCGGTTGGGAGAAAGGGATATAAACCATTGCATGATGGCTGGTAGGCGCGTCCACTTGATGGGGGCGCCCGGTCTTGCAAGAACGTAATAAAGAGTGAGTGCTTCACACCGCATCCTGTCTGAGCTATGGATAATTGGCAACTGAGCGTTTCTCACAGTGTCTATGTACATAATTTTAGTTTTCAGCACAAAAAAAACTTTGGGGAAAAAAAATCCCAGGACTTTGAATATGTCTTCTTAGCATCTTGCTAGTTTTCTATATCTGAAGTGTTTCTAGAGTTGTAAAATAACCACAATGAATCTGTGAGAAACACTCAGTTGACAATTATCCATAGCTCAGACAGGATGCGGTGTGAAGCACTCACTCTTTATTACGTTCTTGCAAGACCGGGCGCCCCCATCAAGTGGACGCGCCTACCAGCCATCATGCAATGGTTTATATCCCTTTCTCCCAACCGCCAGTTCCCTCCCCTGATTCCTCATTGGCTGAGTACTACAGGGTGTACAGACCTCCCGAACCGCCTACCGATACGCCCCTTCATGTATGTGTTCATACCTGGCATGTTCATGGAAATGAACCTTGGCTTTCTCCAGGGCGGAGAAGTTAACATGCATGAGCTCATCACGCAAGCCTACTAAGATGGAAAAGTTCGCCCCAAGTCTTTCGGTATCTGCATCCATCTAAAGCCAGTTCCAAGTACTGGGTCATCACAGTTGACAAAAAGACCACTTGCCTTCTAGCCCTAGGCCAGGGATTTCAATGGTTGTGAATTGCTCTCGCTGATTGCTTTGGTGAATCCTCCTGCCCTTCCCATCGGGCTTATTATGCGAAAACAACATTCTTTCCCTTACAAATCCATGCTTAACAAGAACTCCAGTGTACTCATATTGATACTGTCTGCTTCTGATTTTGTGTTGATTTATGCATATTTTTTCTAGTAAGTTACTATTCTGTGAATGAATTTACCAGGAGACACTGAAAAAATACCATTAACTTTAACTCTAAGCAAACTAACTTTGATAGCTTTGATAAATGTCCATCCTAATTCTGTATTATTGTTGCTCCAGCAACTGTTCATCATCAACTGCTCTGGGAAAACTGAGCAATATACAAAGATTGTTTGCAGTTGTACAGAGATATATAGACATTTTTGAAACCAAATATATTTTAGGTGTCCCCAAAGAAAGGCCTTGAACTTTAGCACCTCATTTGTTTAAAACATAGTACTTCTACCCAAACGTTACCACTGAGGTCACAGTAAAAGCTCCCAATGACTTAAAGGAAGCCAAGATTTCACTTGTCTGTAAGAGCTCTCCAGAATCTTGCAAACATGACTAGTAACAGACATGAGCCAGGAATTACATTGGCAGAAGGATTTCTTCATTTCAAAATCTGGCTTTCTTTTGAATTCAAAATTTTATTTAACACTCCAAGTGAAAAATATGAGCTGAAATCAACACAAACATTTTGTTCTGATAAGACATTTCATTTCAGGCCTAACCGCTATGTGATCAATTTATATACTATAATATTAAATAAATAATAACTTAAAATGTACAGAAAAAAATATTAGAAAACAGCAGAACAGAACATTTATACCTTATCAGAACCCTTAAAGGGCTTCTTTACCCAAACAAAATTTAGCCAAATAACTATATGACAAACACTGGTTTAGATGTGACTACACTTCTAGGTAGAAAATGGTTCCCTTAACTCTTTCTGCCTGGCTCTAATTAGCAGTAATGCATAGTATCTATGTGAAAATGGTAGCTTCTTATTAGCTATGCCCTACATAGCATATAACATGGATTCTTGTACTTCACTTGCTTTGGCTTCTTCCCTGTGACAAAAAAAAAAAAAAAAAAAAAAAAGCTGTATTCCCAGTTCTAGTAAGGCACTAGTAATAAAATGATATGATAAAATGGTACCTTTCCCATCATCAGATCCTTTGTGCAAGTTAGAAGGCAAAAAGGTAAGACAAAGGTTACAGATCACAATGCCTGTGATGATCTGCAATTTCCCCCCTTTTCTTGCAAAGGGAAAGACAATACCAGAGTCCAGAAAAGGGCTAAGTATCATTTGTAACAGGAACTCACCTTCTTATTCATCTGTAAAACTGGGTTAATGACTGCTTCAGCATACATAATACAAGGTTTAGCTAATATAAAAACTTGATTAATCCCTCTCCTACCATAACAGACAGCATATCATAGCAAATCAAGTGTTTCTATTTTTCTGAGATCAAGAATTTTACTAATTTGGCAATTCTGCAAGAGCTCATCTATTCTCATGATTTTTTCAGATACTAAGCCAATCCAAATGTAAGATCAATTGCATTCCACCAAGTTTAAAATCACAGGACTGTCGAAATGTTGTTTGGAAGGGGTCTCTTGAGGTTATCTAGTCCAACCTTCTGATCAAATCAGGACTACTGTCAGCATTAAATCAGGTCAGTTGTGATGTTGTCTGACTGAGCCTTGGAAACCTCCAAGGATGATGTCACTACATCCCTCAGTATCCTGTTCCAGTGACAGAGGAAGAAGGTTTAATAGAAAAAATATCCACTATCAGCCCACTACCTGATAACTCAGTGTTAGGATAGCTTCACTGAAAATGTAAGCTAAGTTTATCACTGCATCCTGAAAGCTGGACAGAAAATGAGTTGATGTTTCAATACAATTGTTTTTATTGCTTCTTGCTCCTTTTTAAATTTGTTGTATGCTCATTCTTTGGCTGATTTATATTCTGCTATAGCACTGTATTTTGGCTGTTAGATGGTTTATTTATCATCTGAATATAACTTTGAGTGAATTTTCTGTGGCCTGACTTTGATGGGGTAAGACAGATGCTAGAGAGATGCTTCCAATATTTTTTGCATTGGCAAAAAGTAAGTTCTAAGAGATGGAGGCTCTGTTAGGAGCTAACATTGTATAAAAGCACTTTAAAGTACACCAAATAATTATTTTGTATTTTTTTCAAGTTGATTGTGATTACTATGAAATCACCGGTACATCATTACAAGATTAGCAGAAATGTGATCCTCAAAGCACATTCATGTGAAACAAAGAGCTTCACTCAACAGTCAGGAATGAGTATAAGTGTTAAGCAGGGATTCTTTATTGGCAGCGCTGGGCAGCACTGGGGATCGCTCCACCACAAGTGCCGCACTTACTAACAAAACTCTCTGACTAATATACACAAAAAGCATACATATGCATTAGATTTCTTAGAAAAGGCATTCTTATGCTAATGGCTTCTTAGAATTCATTTACATCATCTGAGCATGCGTAGTAAAAATAGAGTGAGGGTATCCTCCCCTCCTTAGGGGTCCCCACAGCCTTTCTCACATTGTCTGTTAGTGAACTTCAGGTCTCTAGTGTCCACATGTGGTCATAGAGTTACTTCATCCGTCCTTCAGCTCCTGTTTGTTCCAGCTTTCAGTTACTTATCTCGACACTGGCATCTTCTTAGGCCCTTGTTTTCTTTAGGTTCCTGCTATTAGGGATGTACTCAGGGAGTTTTTCAGACTGTCCAAGGTCTGTCTTATCTTTACTAGGCAAGGAGTTAAAGGTTTCAAAACATCTTACAAGTGGGTAACTGGGTGAGGACTACAGAGGGCAGTTAGGAAAAAGTATAAATGAAATTATATACATTACAGAAAAATACAGGAAAAATAAAAGCTAGTAAAACACAAGTGATGTCTAACATTAAAACTAAATGTCTTATTTTACAGGTCCCTGTACATTAGCAATTTCAAGTATACTTGTAGCAGCTTCCCTTCACATGGCAGGAAAACTTGGAAACCCCATGTGGCTTTGTGGCTGAAACACTGAATTGGTCAGACACAGGTTTTTATTCCCAGCTTTCTATTTGCCCACAGTAGGCAAATCATTTCATCTGTTCCCCATCTGCAAAACAGAGTAAATGGCAGTGACCTACTTTATAAAAAGTACTTTGAGATCTATTGATGAAAAAAAACAAAACAAGAGACTTGTTGCTGATATTAAATAAAAGATCTTATCTCTGGGAATTACTTGGGGTGCTCTGAGTGTTCATACAAGATTGCTCTGATTTAAATATGTTTCTTTAGAAACTGATTCAGTTAAATCATTGCAACTTTTGTAGTACATACAAGACCAAAGAAAAGGCCTGAAGCAATAAGTACAGGGGAAAGGGAATGTATTTGTAGGTCAAGCAGTGCAGAGCAAAATTCTCTGAGGTGAGCACTTCATTCACAACCAGTTCTCATTGGCTTTCACCTCCTTCTGTTTTAACTTGGGATCATGCTATACAAATGAATGTAATAGCAAATGAGATTCAGCCTTTTTACCTGAAGTTCAACCACACATTATTCTGTGCTGCAATGTTAACCATACTTGCAACTTCCAAGTTTCAAGATCGTGCAGCCATGGAGGACAATTAAAAAGAACTAAGGAACAACCTGTGTCAGACATGGACTTCCTAGTATATTTTAAAGTAGAGATGATTCATTTTGACAGCAGGCCAAAGCTGGGGGGGGACTTAGCCTGAAGGATAGATGGTGTTGTCACTGTCATCCTTCCTCATAGTTTTGTCTGGAAGAGCTTAAGAGCCTTTTCAGCAGAGCATGCTGAATCAACTCATTCTTGGCCAGCTCAGTTTGCTTTTTGCTGAGCCCAGCGCAGGCAAAGAGGAGGACGTGACCACTGCAGCCTCTTTATTCTGCAGACTTCCTAGCCCCTTTGTCATGGTTTCCGCTATCTGGACCTAGTGAAAATTGAATCATGACCATTGTCCAATGAGTATTGTGACAGAAGCTGTAAATTTTGTGCGTGTTCCTGAAATGCAAAAAAGCTATGTGATTTTCTATGACACTGTCACAAACCCCCTTATCTGACTCATGTTATCAGAAGATTGTTAGAACTTAAAAATATTAATGTGTTTTTTTCTGACTGTAACAAGAATGGGGAGTAAATTAAGTAGAATGCAGTGGCCTAGATGAATTAATTTAATCCTGGATGATTTCTATTAATTTGGAGGGGAATCACATGTGTTTACAGCAGAGTTAAGCATATTCTGCTTTAGATGAGTCTATAAGGATTCCAATATGAGTATGTTGATGCTTGAATCCAAGAGAAACAGTATCTAGCCAACCTGATATCTTAACTGCAGTCAATGGCATTTCGACTAAGAAGCATTCAATAGAGCACTAAATCTCTCTCTTCAAAACACTCATTGCTGAGGCAGAGAGGCAGCCCAAGCCATGACATGGAAGACCCATAACTCTTCTCTCTCTCCACAAGGAGATGAGCCTGTGCCTGGTGACCAGAGCAGATGGTCTTATCCAATTTAAATTCCAGCTTAGGCCGTGAGTTTTCTGTGTGATGGTAAATTGTTTCACTTGTCCGTGCTTTAGGAATTGCTGTTGTACAAATAAAGTCTGGATATTCAGATTTTAAAGGTGTGGGGCAACCTTAACACTTTTCCTTGCAATGAATGCTTTGCTTAAGTAGATCTTCATATCAGTACTAATACAATATGGTTCACACCTTTCATTAGACCCATGGGATGACACACAATATTTTGATTTATCTTTGCTTCATTTGGAAAAATACCTTCCATTTTTTAACATTTGGTTTACAAGCACATATACAAGTTAAAAACAAAATCACACCAAACAAAAATTAATAATCCTTGTGGACACTCAAGATTAGTATAGGGGAATCCTTCATTCCAGGTGCAGTTGTCCAACATCTGGGGTACTGGTAACCTGTAAAAACAAAAAGAAGAATCGCTCAGCTTCTGTCTAACTGGTGCACAACGAGTTAGAAAGAGGGCATTATCCATCTGGTATTGATTCAATGGATTTTTCCAGAACTATCCTTTGCTTCCCAAGCATAGAGATTCTTTGGAGTGGTTAGTACCATTGCTACCATTCCAATCTGTGGTAGTTTGACTAACACAGGTTGTCCTGCATAGAAACCCATAGGATATTCTCCAGGTTTCTTATGCACTTTTGGTGCTATAGTTGTAGCAGTAACACAAAAAGCTCTCATCTTGGGACAGCCATGTCCACTCCATCTATTGTTTAATTGATAGATGGCATTGGAGAGTCGTAAATGCCACCCAGTCTCATGGGTTTTAGCAAATCACTTGACCAAGGCATTTGTTCGCTCAACGATACCATTGGCCTGGGGATAATATGGAGTATGAAATACCCAGCAGATACCTTCTTCTTTTGCCCATTCTTGTACTGTTGCAGCAGAAAAGTGGGTTCCATTATCACTTTGAATCTCCTCTGGAAGGGGTAGGGTACTAAACCACTCTCTCAGACTAAGGACTGTATTTTCTCCAGTGGCAGCAGTAACAGCTGTGGCCATGGTAATTCCTGAAATAACTTCTACTCCTACCAGGATATATTCTTTTCCACCTGAGGGTTGTAGAGAGCCTAATTGTTGGAAAAGTCTTAATTCTTTAATCAGTAAATCTAATGCAATCTCATGTTGTTCAGTCCACTCCCATGATCTGTCCCTTTTAAGTAGGTTGTACAAAGGACGAGCAATAATAGAAAAGCCAGGGATGTGTTTGCGCCAGTAACTTAAAGTCCCTAAAACTTGTTGTAATTCCTTTTTACTAGCTGGATTCTGTCCATGTTCTATTTTTTCTAGGGTGTCCAGGGGAACAGAGGCAGCTCCTTTAATCCACCAGACTCCTAGGAACTTAAACTCTTGTGCTGGCCCTTGACATTTGGATGGTGGGATGTGCAGTCCTAAAGCTGTCAATTTTTCTTGTATATTTTCCATGGCATGCCTAACTTCTTCAGGTTTTTCCCCTCCTATTAGTATGTCATCAATGTATTGATAGACTGTAACACTTGGCAAATGAGAAATGTCTGCTAAAATTTTCGCCAAGGCATTGTGGGCAATGGTGGGGGAATGTTTGTATCCTTGAGGTAACCTGTTAAAGGTATACTGTATTCCTTTCCAAGTAAATGCAAACTGATCTTGTTCCTGAAGTGGAATCATGAAAAACACATCTTTAATATCTAGGGTCACCCTCCAGAAATGAGATGCTCCCTGTATCTGAGTCACTGGTTCTGCTATATTTGGCACAGCTGCTGTCAGCGGAGCAGTGTCAGCGTTCAGTCATCTGTAATCGACTGTAAGTTGCCACTGTCTGTTTGGTTTTCTCATTGGCCACACTGGAGAGTTGTAGGGGAGAATGTGTGCAAGTAATAATATCTCTTTTTTCTAGGTCTGCAACCACCCTGTCAATATCGGAGTGTGTAGCTGACGGCAGGGGGTATTGTTTAACATTAGTGATTTTTGCTGGGGGCAGAGGTATAGCTATTTCTAACAAATTGATACTTTTAGGTTCACCTCACCCAGCAAAACTCCATACTGATCCATCAGGGAGTTTCCACACTCTGCCATACAATAGGTCGAATCCCAAAATGTTACTGCTGGCAGCTCCTACCAGAACTTCAGCTCGGGTCAGTCTTTTTTCCCCGGGGAGCCACAGAGTAATTTTTGCAGTGGGACATCTCTTTATGATGCCGTCAATTCCTGTAACAGCTACTTTGCGACAGCAAGGTTTCACATTTAAATATTCTGCAGTTTCTTTATTAATTACTGACACTTGTGTGCCTGTGTCAATAAGAACATCTACACAAATTTTCCTTGGGCCAATTGGGATACTAATAATTGGGTCATGACATTTGTTCGAGAGCCACTGTAAAGCTAAAACCTGCTGGGTAGGGTGGCTCACTACCCTTCCCAGGGATGCATGTTTTTTGCTGGGGAATCATTTAAATCAATCAAGTCCTGCTGCAGGGCTGAAGGTGCAGCTCTGGCAGGTGTGGACCTGTGTTCAGTTTGATGGCTAGGTTTATTTCGTTCTGGTTTTTGTTCTAATACTCAAACCAGAGCTCGGAGGTCAGCTGTAGTCATGCCATTTAAAAGGTAGTGCGGTGCTCCTAAGGTCAGAGCTTGTTGCCATAAAGCATTTCGATCTGGATCAAATCACTTTTTAGATTCTGGTTTGTGCGTGTCAGCCTGAATTTGACAGACTCGCCGGGGACCCTCAGGGGGTTTCCCTGAGGTCGGTCCAATCCACCCCATGCGGTGCCCATAGCTCACCAATTCCTGAACAAATTCACATAAAGCGCATGAATACGATCTTGGACATTTGATACATATATTTTCAGACTGTCTGGAAGGCCACAAATGAGAGGGGTCAATCTGGCCGGATCGATAGGAGCCAGCATCGGGGATCGGCGTAATCCATTTCTCTCATACATTGCTTGTATACATGCTGCCTTTTGCACAGAGGCTGTTAGATCTGAAAATCCTGAAGTTGTAACCATGAGAGGATTTCCTCTCTCCTGTGGGTCTATGCCTCCAGCCCAATAAGCAGCTTGAGTAGTTATTGAGTAATTGTGGTCACCTGGAGTGGTAGTTAGACAAACTCCAGGACCCCAATAACCTTCTGCGTCTTCCTCACTTAACAAGACCCAATCTTTGCCCGTGAGGGAAATTCCCCATACATACTCTGTTTCCATTTCATCTGGGCATCTAGAATATTTTTCTTGCAATTTAGCTAATTCAGTGGGGGACCAGGGTATGGTACGCATGGTAGTTTGGGCTTCCCTGTCTCCATCATTAACTCAGTCTTAATTACTGGCCAAACCTTTATGGGCTCTGAAATAAAGTCAGTGTCTTCTCCTAAGTCACTGTCATCATACCAATTGTTTCCGTCCCATGTTTCAGGATCATCACAACGTACTACTTTATGAATATGTTGGTCTGAATTAGAACATGTTCGATCAATTAATTTCTCAAACCTTTCCTGCAGCTGTTCCTCTCGTTTCTCAGCTGCAGCCAATAGTTTTTCTAACTGTTCTGTTTTACTTAAAAGTTCATCTATTCATTTTTCCATTTTCCCCCGTATTTCCCTTTCAAAAGCCAATGATGCTTTAAGCACCTTATTTTCCAATTCCATAGCTTGATATTCTACATTTGCAATCTGTCGGGGGGGGGGGTGGGGTGGGGTGGCCTTTTGATTTCCTGTTGCGCACATGATAAACAAGCCCCCAAGACTGCACAAATAACTCCTTTACCTTTTCTGATTTTTACTTTTTGTCGACACTTACACTGTATTATTCATTCTACTACTTTATCCTTATCTTTCCAAAATTTCTGGGCCCATTCCATCCCTGTCTGGGATGGTGCACAATTATGTTCCTGCAGCAGTTTATCCATGGCAATCCTGTCCATGACACCAATTTAATGTTGCATTTAAGGTAATGAATTAATTTGGTAAGAGATGAATCCCCTTGCGTTCTAGCCTGTCCTCAGAGATTAGCGGGACTGGGGGCAGCTGGACTTATCTCTTAATAGCTATGCCAATTATGGCCGTAACTATAGGCCTGACACCAGATGCACAAACAGCCCATAGGCTGTAGGTCCGGTTGCATTCAAGAGAAGCCGTCAGGTTCACGAATAGTACAGTTTATTCTTATGCAACATCTACAGATTCTTTGAGATTGCCTACGAGAAATGCACAGACTGCAGGTTGGTTTTATAGCACTACACACAAAAAATGATTGCAATCACACACACTTAATTCCTGGGTAATCACTCGGTGTAGCTGAGGGCCCAAATCTTACCAAAAGGCGTCCCTTCTCGGGGAGGGGGGCTAGGAGCACAAACCCGTCAATCTGTCCCTCCGATTTGGTATCGGATTATGGTCCCTCCAAGTTAGATACAAACTCGGGGTAGTATTTATCTAAGTGTGTATGTGTGAGTGGGTGGGACTGTGGTCAAGCCATTGTTTCTTGAGTAACAACACAGCACATTCCTTGGTGCCAGGTGTACGCTGGTTTTGTGGGAAAAGAGGAAGAATGAGAGATAAGGTCTGCAGAGTTCTGCAAAACAGTCCTTGAGAGAAGAGGAAGAGCAGGAGATAAATCTGCATAGTCATGTCAAATGTTCCTTGAGATAAGTGGAAGAATGGGACTGCACAGCCTCCACCTCACTTTGCATTCCTCTTTAGTGCCACAGCAACACAAATCACTGGATCTCCATCCTGTCCTGTGTTTGTTCTGGGCACCGTGTGTTAAGGAAATGTGTGTTTTGCAGATTTTTCACTGTTTTGTTTTTTCCACACTTCCAACGAAGAGATTCTTCTAAGCTTGAAAATTTTATAGAGACCAGATCCAGAACCCTTAAACTTGGGCTCTGGGCAAAAGAGGACTTTCTGGCAGATGTTGCCTTCACTGGCCCCAGAGACCTTAGCAGGAAAGGTAACAGGATCCTTCCACAGTCACTGGAGTTGAACCATCTGGATCATGACAGGTGCCCTACAAAGGCTTAGTTGAGATTGCAGTGCTAAAGACAAGTGGACAGATTTTGTCTCTTCTCTGTAATTTCAGAGCCTCCGTATATCCTCTTCTAGACCAATGAATTACAAAATACTCAGTAAATCATATGGTAAGCTTGAGCTCACTAGCAAAATTTTCATTCATACTTTCCCATCTTCTGCAGCAAGACTAGAATACAAGACATCAGTGGAATTTAGACTCAAAACCTTGTGCTGGGTCTGTGTATCTGGTGCAGGTTTTGGTAGTGGGGAAGGGGGCTACAGCAGTGGCCCCCTGTGAGAAGCTTCTCAAAGCTCCCCCAGCTCCAAGTCGGAGCCACCTCTGGCCAAGGCCGAGCCAATTAGCAATGGTGGCTGTGCCTCTGTGATAATGTATTTAAGAAGGGGAACCTGGGAGGAGTGGGAAACAGCACCCAGGGATTGGTTCCCTCCCAGCCAGAGAGAAGATCATGGTCACAACACGGCCAAGAGGCAGAGTGATAAGGAATGTGGGAACCCAGACAGAGGTCCTGCACAAACAGGCGGCTGTTCAGGTCTCTGCCTGCCGAGAGTGCCTGAGCCTGGCACTTGAATCGGAGGGAGTCAGAGACACCGTTTGTGTGTGGAGTGATCAAGTAAACGATCTGCTCAGGCAGGTGGTTGAACTGAGGGAGGAGGTAGAAAGGTTGAGAAGGATCGAAGAGTGTGAAAACGAGATTGACTGGTGGAGCCACACTCTGAGACAAAGGCAGCAGGTAGAGGCTCTACAAGAAATACATGACTCCCTCCCCTCCTCTCACCAGGCAAAAGGAGGGCATGTGGGGGACAGGGGGGAATGGAGTCAGGTCCTTCCTCAGAAAGGCAAGCGAAAACCTTCTTGGCCCCCCTCACCATCCCAGTTGTCATTATACAATAGGTATGAGGCTTTGGAACTAGATGGCCAGCCAAATGAAGATGGAAACGAGGACCCATCTAGTGACTCATCCACAGCTTGTCCCTCAGCCCCACGACTTGCGACTTCTTCAAGTAAGAAGGAAAGGAGGCTAATTGTAGTGGGTGATTCTGTTCTGAGGGGTACAGAGGGGCCCATATGTCGACCAGACCCATACCATAGAGAGGTCTGCTGCCTCCCTGGGGCTCAGGTTAGAGATATTAAAAGGAAGGTCACTGCTCTGGTGCGGTCCTCTGATTACTATGCCTTGTTGGTTATCCAGGCAGATAATGATGAGGTGGTAGAGAGAAGTCTTAAGTCACTCAAAAAGGACTTCAAGGCACTGGGGTGGCTAATTGAAGGCTCGGGAGCTCAGGTGGTGTTTTCATCAATCTCTCAAGTGGAAGGAAAAACCACTGATAGAGGGTGGAAAACATATCTGATTAACACGTGGCTCAGAGACTGGTGCCACCGTTGCAATTTTGGGTTCTTTGACCATGGCGAGGTTTCTAAGGCACCTGGTCTGCTGGTGACAAATGAGACAGGTGGGATGCAGCTGTCCCAGAGGGGAAAAAGGATTCTGGGGCAGGAGTTAGCAGGACTTATTGACAGAACTTTAAACTAGATATGAGGGGGGAGGGGGAGATAACTGGGCCTGTTAGGAACAAGCTCAAGGGAAGCATGACAAGGCTTGAAGGATGGTGGACTGCTGAGGGCTCTCCCTCTGCCATTTCATTTGAGAGAAGGGAAAGATGTTTAGAAATCATGGAAGCACCTGAGAAGGGTCTGGTAGGGAATGGGGCCCACACTCACAAAAGGGTGTTGGACTCATGAGCTCATCTCAAGTGCATCTATACCAATGCCCGCAGTATGAGCAACAAACAGGGGGAGCTTGAGGCCATCATGCAGCACGAGAACTATGACATCATAGCTATAACAGAAATGTGGTGGGACGCCTCACACGACTGGAGTGCTGCAATCGATGGCTACAAGCTCTTCAGGAGGGACAGACAGGGAAGGAGAGGTGGCGGAGTGGCCCTGTATGTAAGAGAATGCTGTGAGAGCTCAGAAATCAAGTACAGTGATAACGGGGTTGAGAGTGTTTGGATTAGGTTAAGGGCCAATAAAGCAGATCTTGCTGTGGGAGTCTGCTATAGACCTCCCAACCAAAGCAGTGAGGGGGATGAAGCTTTCTACAAACAGTTGGGAGAAATCTCGCGGTCACTTGCCGTTGTTCTTGTGGGGGACTTTAACCTCCCGGGTATCTGCTGGGATCACAGCACAGCAGAGAGGGAACAGTCCAGGAGGTTCCTGGAATGTGTGGAGGATAACTTCCTCACACAGCTGGTGAGTGAGCCGACCAGGGAAGGTGCCCTCCTGGACCTTCTTGTGAACAGGGAAGAGCTTGTGGGGGAGGTAAAGGTCGGAGGCCGTCTGGGGTGCAGTGATCATGAGATGATTGAGTTTTCGATCCTTGGAGAAACAAAGAGAGGGGTCAGTAAAACTGCCACCTTAGACTTCCGGAGGGCTAACTTTGACCTGTTCAAGAGACTGGTTAACCAAATCCCTTGGGAGGCTGCCCTGAAGGAAATGGGAGTCCAGGAAGGCTGGACATACTTCAAGAGCGAAGTCTTAAAGGCACAGGAGCGGGCTGTTCCCGTGTGCCGGAAAACAAGCAGGCGGGGAAGGAGACCGGCCTGGCTAAACAGGGACCTTTGGCTGCATCTCAAGAACAAAAGGAGAATCTATCGCCTTTGGAAGAGGGGCCAGGCCTCTCATGAAGACTATAAAGACGTAGTGAAGCTATGCAGGGAGAGCACTAGGAGAGCCAAAGCGCAGCTAGAGCTCAACTTGGCTACAGCTGTTAAGGATAATAAAAACCGTTTCCATAAATTCATTAACAACAAAAGGAGGATTAGGGAAAATCTCCCTCCTTTACTGGATGCAGAGGGAAACATGGTAACTAAGGATGAGGAAAAGGCTGAGGTGCTCAACGCCTACTTTGCCTCAGTCTTTAGCAGTGGAAGTGGCTGTTCCCTGGACACCCAGACTCGTGAGCTGGGAGATGGGGAGGGGAAGCAGACTGAGGTCAGCACAGTTGAAGAGGAGGTGGTCAGAGACCTGCTACACCACTTGGCTGCACACAAGTCTGCGGGACCGGATGGGTTACACCCAAGGGTGCTGAGGGAGTTGGCAGATGTGCTCGCCAAGCCGCTTTCCATGATTTACCTGAAGTCATGGCTGACTGGGGAGGTCCCATTGGACTGGAGGGTGGCAAATGTGACACCCATCTACAAGAAAGGCAGGAAGGACGATCCAGGAAACTATAGAGCTGTCAGTCTGACCTCGGTGCCAGGGAAGGTCATGGAGCAGGTCATCTCGGGTGCCATTAAAAGCCATATAATGGACAACCAGGGGATCAGGCCCAGTCAGCATGGGTTTATGAAAGGCAGGTCCTGCCTGACAAACCTGATCTCCTTCTATGACAAGGTGACCTGACTATTGGATGAGGGAAAGGCTGTGGATGTTGTTTACCCTGACTTCAGTAAGGCCTTTGACACCGTTTCCCACAGCATTCTCCTGGTGAAACTGGCTGCTCGAGGCTTGGATGGGCACACGCTTTGCTGGGTAAAAAACTGGCTGATGGCCGGGCCCAAAGAGTGGTGGTGAACGGAGTTAAATCCAGTTGGTGGCCAGTCACGAGTGGTGTCCCCCAGGGGTCGGTGTTGGGGTCACTCCTGTTTAACATCTTTATTGATGATCTAGACGAGGGGATCGAGTGCACCCTCAGTCAGTTTGCAGATGACACCCAGTTGGGTGGGAGTGTTGATCTGCTCGAGGGTAGGGAGGTTCTGCAGAGGGATCTGGCCAGGCTGGAGCGATGGGCTGAGGCCAACTGAAGGAGTTTCAATAAGGCCAAATACCAGGTGCTGCCCTTGGGCCACAACAACCCCCAGCAGCGCTACAGGCTTGGGGAGGAGTGGCTGGAGAGCTGCCAGTCAGAGAGGGACCTGGGGGGGTTGATTGATAATGAGCCAGCAGTGTGCCCGGGTGGCCAAGAAGGCCAATGGCATCCTGGCTTGTGTCAGAAAAAGTGTGGCCAGCAGGGACAGGGAAGGGATCTTACCCCTGTACTCAGCCCTGGTGAGGCCACACCTCGATGAGTGGGTTCAGTTTTGGGCCCCTCACTCCAAAAAGGCCATTGAATGACTCGAGCATGTCCAGAGAAGGGCAACGGAGCTGGTGCAGGGTCTGGAGCACAGGTCTGATGGGGAGCGGCTGAGGGAACTGGGGGGTTTAGTCTGGAGAAGAGGAGGCTGAGGGGAGACCTCCTGGCCCTCTCCAACTCCCTGAAAGGAGGGTGCAGAGAGCTGGGGATGAGTCTCTTGACCCAAGTAATAAGCGATAGGACAAGAGGTAATGGCCTCAAGTTGCACCAGGGAAGGTTTAGACTAGATATTAGGAAGCATTTCTTTACAGAATGGCTTGTTGGGTGTTGGAATGGGCTGCCCAGGGAGGTGGTGGAGTCCCCATCCCTGGAGGTGTTCAAGAAGCGGGTTGACATAGCACTTAGGCATATGTTGTAGTTGAGAACAGTCAGTGTGAGGTTAATGGTTGGACTGGATGATCTTCAAGGTCTTTTCCAACCTAGACGATTCTGTGATTCTGTGATTCTGAGGAGTTGGAGTTGTGAGAAGAACATCTGTGCGAACACCGAGGTCAGTGAAAGAAAGGAGGAGAAGAAAGGGGGGACGTGCGCCAGTGCAGAGCCCCCCCTGCAGCCTGTGGTGAGAGTGTTACTGATTGTTACTGATTTGTTATTAATTTGAGCTGATTTTAATGATTTTTGGTGATTTTGATAAGGAATGATTTGGCCTAATCAATTAAATGGAATTTTACAGGAGTATCAGTTTTATAAAAAGATAGTAGTGTAATGTTTTAAGTAGTCATGGAAATATTGTATTTAGTTTAGAGTAACCATACAACCAGTTATGCTGCTACAAAGTCCTTTGTGAAGTCCGAGGCTAAGGCTGCGCAGGCTGGTAATAATTATTAAACCAGATTTCTATGCAAAGAACAAGACTCATGACGAGATACCATTGTTAGACTGTTCAGTAAGGACGATTTATTGCCCTGTAGACCAGGTGTTCTAAAAGTTACATTGTGAAAGGGCCTCGAAGCATGTTAAAATTGCAGTGTGAGCCAAAGTCCTTGGGTCAAGGGCATTGGAGGGTCTTTCTTTTAGGTCAGCAGTCTGTGGTGGTCGCAAAAGCAGCCCCCAACTCATTTCAGGACTCAAGTGCGCGTGACCGGAAAGGGGTGGGAATATGAAAATGAGTTATGGGAGTTAACATGTTTATGTATGAGAACTTGATTAATATGTATGACTGTATCCAATATAATCAACATGTTACACGAGTTAGGTGTGTGCTGTTGGTGAGAGGACTCCCCTGCACACCCGGCCGTTTAATAAAGGAGCGTCTGCTTATCTACATCACATTGGTGTCGATAAGTTCTTTTATCCCCTTTTGGTGACAAGAGGGCAGGGCTTCCCCCTCTGCCACCCATGAAGGTCCACAGTGGAGCAGCTGTCGAGCTGCAGCCCATGGAGGACCCCACACCAGAGCAGGTGACTGAGGCCGAAGAAGGTCGGAACTCTGTGGGAAGAATCTCCTGCTGTTGTAGTTCAGCACTGGGAGGACTGCAACAGGCGGGAGTGACCAACACTGGAGCAACTCCGGGAGAGCTGCAGCCTGTGGGAAGGATTCAAGGTGGAGAAAGTTCGTGGAGGACTGTCTACTGTGAGAGGGGGACCATGCTGGAGCAGAAGAAGAACGCGAAGAGTTCCCCCACCCCCCCCCCCACCCCCCCGGAGGAGAAAGAAGCAGCAGGACTGACCACACCCCCCATTTCCTGCGCCCCTGTGCTGCTTGGGGAGAGGAGGTGGAGAATTGGGAGCAAAGCTGGTTCCAGGAAGAAAGGAGGGGTGGGGGGAAGGTGTATTTAAGATGTGGTAATGCTTCTCACTGTCCTACTGTGTCTGTTAAGTGTTGTCTTTGTTAGTGTTTGAATTAAATTTGTGTTCTTTTTTTCTTCCCCTAAGGAGTCTGTCTTTTGCCCCTAAGGTAATGGGCGAGTCATCCCTCTCTGTCCTTATCTCTGTTCCTGAGCCTTTTGTTTTATTTTTTCCTTCCCAGCACTGGGGGGGAAGCGGGGAGTGAGCAGCTGTGTGGTGCTCAGTTGCCCTCTGGGCTCAAACTGATAAAGTATACTTCGCATTTGCTAGTAGCCATGGTTAATAATTGTGCTAGTAGCCATAGTTACTGCACATATGGGGACAATTATGAGGTTTCAAAACCTGGTCCAACAAGACTTTGACTCGTGGTTGAGTTAATCTTGATTATCGATAAGAAGTTTATTAAAAAGAAGCTTTGATCTCCAAACCCTAGACAATAAGCAGAACATCCTGGACCATAAAAGTGAATGCCTGGGATTACTTAACTTGTCAATGAAACCAACTTTTGAGTGTCCTGAAAGTGAACTGCCTACATTATAATACTAAAAACCACACCCACAGGTCAAAGAGACCCCTGCCCAGGTTAAGACCCTTCCCCTGAGCATGCAGAGTAGTAGAAGCATTAGGTAAGCCGTATTATAATTGTATGATAATCACGAACCAATCAGTATCTAATAGGCGTGTTTGGAAAAGCACTAACCTCTGATTTTTGTGTATAGAAGCAGCATGAAAACCTGCTGTTGGGGTGCTTGATTTGTGGAAAAGTCCACTGAGCACCCAGGCCTGAACAAATACAGTATCTCTCCTGAATGTGTTAAGATTGGTTCATTGCATGCCGGGCACAAATCTGCTTTTCGGGTAACAAAATCACGACAGACCTTCTGAATATTCACAATGAATTCACTTTGAAAGCATCTGTCCTGGTTTAGCCAGGATAGGGTTAAGTTTCCCCAGCAGTGGGGGGAAGCTCTAGCCGGGTTATTCAGATACCATGTGGACATCACATCTTGGCGCCAGGGCGTGGGAAGAATTGTTGAGCATGGGGTTTGTGCAACCGGTCCTCTCCCTGCTGTATTGGTAGATACCTTGCTCTGTCCATTGTTATTACTGTTATTGTTATAGTTATTGTTTGTTGTGTTGCTGTTGCACTGTTGTATTAAACCTGTCCTTATCTCAGCCCCGGGGTTTGTATTTCACTCCCTTTGTGGGGGAGGGGCAGCGGCCGCGTGGTCTCAGACCCCGGCAGGGGCTAAACCACCACAACTTTGGCGCCCAACGTGGGGCTGGAGAAGACTGAGATAAGGACAAAAGGAGAAGTGTGTTAGAGCAATCTGTTAGGTGTAATTTTTTTTCTGTTTTTACTTGTATTGTTTGATAAGAAACGTTTGCAATGCTGGGCAATTTGCTTGCGTGGTGGGGCTGGATTAATCCTCATCTCCACTCTGTGCTCCTAGTGCTGGTGTTTGTTCTCGGTGGAAAATGTATCAAGGGTCTTGTTCTGCTCTACTGGTTACTGTCTGCTTATAATGGGCTCGTTTTGCTGCTTGTGGGGGTGAACCCGTACCTGTTTGCTGCCTGGTCTTTTGTTTGGGGTCTCACCCCCTCTATGGGTGAGCCAGGGGAAGAGATCCTCTCGGTTTTTGAGAGTTTCAGCTATCCCTGGAGCACCCAGGCCACTGTGCTTGCGGCTCTGTGCTTTCTGAATGTCTGCCAGATCTTGTTTTGGGCCATGCGGTACTTCTCTAACAATAGCACCACCCGGAAACCTGCCCCGGGGGCAGATAGCTATAAATGGCAAGGTGTGTGGGAGAAGATGGGCAAGTACCTGAGTGAGTGGTCACCCCCAACGTTCTGGGATTTTACTCCCGAACAAGTGCAGAGTCCTGATAAACTGGTGGAGTGTTTGGAAAAGGTGTGCTGCCAATCTGACAAACCCCGGGAGACACAAGTCGTTGCGATGTGCTGGGGGCTTGCCCATGCTTACCGCATCGCCCTTAACACTGATCACTGCCCTCAAGGGGGCGAAAGAGCTGCAGGGTCTGAAAGTGAACCTGCTGGTACAGCAGCTGGGCCAGGGGGACAGGCAGTGCCAGTACCCGTCGCCTCCACCAGCACAGCAGCTGGGCCAGAGGGACAAGCAGTACCAATATCAGTTGCCCCGATACGGAAAACCAAATATACCAAAAAATCCCCTCGCAGTGCACAGGGTGATAATGAACCAGGCCCATCACGAGAGCAGGAGGAAGAGCCGGAGGTAACCATCCGATCTCTATCCCTCAGTGAGTTGCGAGATATGCGGAAGGATTTCGGCCGCAGTCCAGGTGAGCAAATTTGCACCTGGTTGCTCCGGTGCTGGGATAGTGGAGCTGCTGGTTTGGAATTGGAGGGGAGAGAGGCCAAGCAGGTGGGACCTTTAGCCAAGCAGGCTGGTATTGACAAGGCAATAGGGAAACAGGCTCAAACCCTCAGCCTTTGGAGGTGACTCCTGCTCGCTGTGAGGGAGAGGTACCCCTACAAGGATGATGCTCTATGTCGGTTAGGCAAGTGGACCGACATGGAGAAAGGCATCCAAAGCCTCAGGGAAATGGCTGTGTTTGACATGATCTATGGTGATCTGAATGATGAGCAGTCACCATTGGATCCAGATCTGGTCCCTTGCACACAGCTGATGTGGGGGAAGTTCCTGCAAAGTGGACCAGAGGGACATTCCAAAGCATTAGCAGCAGCATCCTGGTGGCGAGACACTCAGACAGTGGATGAAGTGACTATACAGCTCCGGCACTATGAGGGGAGTCTCCCTTCCTCCCAACATGCTTTGGTTTCAGCTGTAGAGGAACTGTCTCAGAGGCTCCAGAAAGTGGAACAGGACATGTCCTATGTTCCACCTGCACGGGCCAATGTCTCAGCTATTAGAAGCAGGCGTTTCCCCACCCAAGAGAAGGGCAGTGGAAGGTACACACCACGGGGCACCCTGTGGTTCTTCCTCCGCGACAATGGGGAGAACATGAGGAGGTGGCATGGACAGCCCACTCCCGTCCCAGCTGCACGAGTACAGCAACAGAAAGGGAAGACCACCATGAAAGGGGAGTCTTCCAAGAGAGATGCAGCTCCAGTGTCTAGTCAGAAATCCCCCAGACAGAATAGAATGGCCAACAGTATGCTTGACCCTCTTGAGGGGACCAGGAAGTCATTCTTGCAGGAGTCACTCTTAGATCAAGTGAGTGATGGTGAGCAGGATTAGAGGGGCCCTGCCTCCAGCCAGGTGGAGGAAAAGGGGATAATCGGATTTACTGGAAGGTGTGGATCCGATGGCCTGGCACATCAGACCCACAAGAATATAAGGCCTTGGTAGACACTGGCGCACAGTGTACCCTGATGCCATCAAGCCACAGTGGGGTTGAACCCGTCTGCATCTGCGGAGTGACAGGGGGGTCCCAACAGCTGACCCTATTAGAGGCTGAAGTAAGCTTAACTGGGAAGGACTGGCATAAGCACCCCATTGTGACTGGCCCAGATGCCCCGTGCATCCTAGGTATAGACTACCTCAGGAGAGGGTACTTTAAAGACCCAAAAGGGTACCGGTGGGCCTTTGGTATAGCTGCCCTGGAGGAGGTTGAGCAATTGTCCACCTTACCCGGCCTCTCAGAGGACCCCTCGGTGGTGGGGTCGCTTAAGGTTGAAGAGCAGCGAGTGCCAATTGCCACCAAGACGGTGCACCGGCGGCAGTACCGCACTAACCGAGATTCCCTGGTCCCCATCCATCAGCTGATCCGTCGACTAGAAAGCCAGAAGGTGATCAGCAAGACTCACTCACCTTTCAACAGCCCTATATGGCCAGTGAGAAAACCTAATGGCGAATGGAGACTGACCGTGGACTACCGTGGCCTGAATGAAGTTACGCCAGCGATGAGTGCTGCAGTGCCGGACATGCTAGAGCTCCAGTATGAGCTGGAGTCGAAGGCAGCCAAGTGGTACGCCACGATTGACATCGCTAACGCGTTCTTCTCCATCCCAATAGCACCAGAGTGCAGGCCACAGTTTGCGTTCCCTTGGAGGGGTATCCAGTACACCTGGAATCGATTGCCCCAGGGGTGGAAACACAGCTCCACCATTTGCCATAGACTGGTCCATACTGCACTGGAGAAAGGTGGGGCTCCAGAACACCTGCAGTTCATTGATGATATCATTGTATGGGGGGACACAGCTGAGGAAGTCTTTGAGAAAGGAAAGAAGGTAATTGAAATCCTCCTGAAGGCTGGTTTTGCCATCAAGCAACAGAAAGTTAAGGGGCCTGGAAGGGAGATTCAGTTCCTAGGAATAAAATGGCAAGATGGGCGTCGCCACATCCCAATGGAGGTGATAAACAAGATAACAGCCATGGCCCCACCAACCACCAAAAAGGAGACTCAGTCTTTCCTGGGCGCTGTGGGGTTCTGGAGGATGCACATCCCAAACTACAGCCTGATTGTGAGCCCTCTCTACCACGTAACCCGCAAGAAGAACGATTTTAAATGGGGCCCAGAGCAACAACAAGCCTTTGAACAAATTAAGCAGGAGATTACCCAGGCAGTGGCTCTCGGGCCAGTCCGGACAGGGCAGGAGATTAAGAACGTGCTCTACACCGCAGCCGGGGAGAATGGCCCCTCCTGGAGCCTTTGGCAGAGAGCAGATGGGGAATCCCGAGGCCGACCTCTAGGCTTTTGGAGCCGGGGATACAAAGGCTCTGAAGCTAACTATACCCTGACTGAGAAGGAGATACTGGCAGCGTACGAAGGAATTCGAGCTGCCTCAGAAGTGGTCGGCACTGAGACACAGCTCCTCCTGGCACCTCGACTGCTGGTGCTGGGATGGATGTTCAAAGGAAAGGCTCCTTCCACACCTCATGCAACAGATGCCACGTGGAGTAAATGGGTTGTGTTGATAACACAACGGGCTCGAATAGGGAACCGCGACCCCCCAGGATTAGTGGAAATGATCATGAACTGGCCAGAGAGCAAAGATGCTGGGATGTCACCAGAACAGGAGGTGAAACGTGCTGAGGAGGCCCCACCATATAACGAGCTGCCAGAGGAGGAGAAGCGATATGCCCTGTTCACTGATGGGTCTTGTCGCATTGTGGGAAAACATCGACGATGGAAGGCTGCAGTGTGGAATCCCACACGAGAAACCACTGAAACTGTTGAGGGACAAGGTGAATCGAGCCAGTTCGCAGAGGTGAAAGCCATCCAATTGGCTTTGGAGTTTGCTGAGCGAGAAAAGTGGCCGAGGCTCTATATCTACACTGACTCGTGGGTGGTGGCAAGTGCCCTGTGGATGTGGTTGCAGCAATGGAAACAGAACAACTGGCAACGCAAGGGCAGACCCATCTGGGCCGCTGAAGTATGGCAGGACATTGCAGCCCGGGTGGAGAACCTCATTGTGAAGGTGCGCCATGTGGACGCCCATATACCCAAGAGTCGGGCCACTGATGAACATCAACATACCCAGCAGGCGGACCAAGCTGCTAAGATTGAGGTGGCTCAGGTGGACTTGGACTGGCAGCGTAAAGGTGAACTGTTCATAGCCCGGTGGGCCCATGAGACCTCGGGCCACCAAGGCAGAGATGCAACATACAGGTGGGCTCGAGATCGAGGGGTGGACCTCACCATTGACACCATCGCAGAGATCATCCACGGATGTGAGGCGTGTGCTGCGATCAAACAAGCCAAACGGGTGAAGCCCCAGCGGAATGAAGATCGATGGATGAAATATAAATATGGAGAGGCCTGGCAGATCGACTACATCACACTGCCACAGACCCGCCGAGGCAAGCGCCACGTGCTCACAATGGTGGAAGCAACCACTGGGTGGCTTGAAACTTATCCAGTGTCCCACGCCACCGCCCGGAACACCATCCTGGGCCTTGAAGAGCGAGTCCTGTGGCGACACGACACCCCAGAGAGGATTGAGTCGGACAACGGGACTCACTTCCGAAATAACCTCATAGATGCCTGGGCAGAAGAACACGGCATCGAGTGGGTCTACCACATCCCCTACCACGCACCAGCCTCCGGGAAGATCGAGCGCTACAATGGACTGTTAAAAACTACCTTGAGAGCAATGGGGGGTGGAACCTTCAAACGCTGGGACACACATCTGACAAAGGCCACTTGGTTAGTGAACACAAGAGGATCTGCCAATCGAGCTGGCCCGGCTCAGTCAAAACTCCCACGTGTTGTAGACGGGGATAAAGTCCCTGTGGTGCACATGAGGGACCTGCTGGGAAAAATGGTCTGGGTTAGTCCTGCGCCGGGCAAAGGCAAACCCATCCACGGGATTGTTTTTGCTCAAGGACCTGGGTGCACCTGGTGGGTGATGCAGAAGGATGGAGAGGTCTGATGTGTACCACAAGGGGTCTTGATTGTGGGTGAAAACACACCGTGAGTTATACTGTGCTTTTGTTAATTTTCCTTTGTTAATGCTAATTGCTGAATGGAAGCTGGATGTGACGCACATGGTATAGAATAAAGGGGTGGATTATGTCCTGGTTTAACCAGGACAGGGTTAAGTTTCCCCAGCAGTGGGGGGAAGCTCTAGCCGGGTTATTCATATGCCATGCTGACGTCAGGTCCAGGTGCCAGAGCGCGGGAAGAATCGGTGATCGCGTGGGTTGGCGTAGCCAGGTTTTCTCTCACTGCTGTATTGGTAGATACCTTGCTCTGTTCATTGTTATTACTGTTACTGTTGTTGTTGTTGTTTGTTGTGTTGCTATTGCACTGTTGTATTAAACCTGTCCTTATCTCAGATCGGGGCTTTGTATCTCACTCCCTTTGTGGAGGAGGGGCAGCGGCCACGTGGTCTCAGACCCCGGCAGGGGCTAAACCACCACAGCATCATACACTTCAATCTCAGAACAGCTTTTGTTGTCTTTAGTGTGGTACAGTTACGAAAATAAGATGGTTGGAATGCCTTTCCATGTACCAACATATACTACAAACACCCTCACGCAGTTCTGTAATATGCATCTGACATCAAATCTACTTTTGGCTATGGTTTTAAACAAATTAATTTTCAGGCTTATAAAGCTAGTCTAGATCTCTTATATGAATATTGTTCCAAATAGCTATTTATCTCATAATTTGTTGGGGGCAGGGGAAATAGAAATGTTTTCTTTTTATAGCTACAACTTTGGCTTTCATGACATCATCAAAATGCATTGGAATTTAGCTTCTCTTCTTTCAGTACTTTAAAGAAAGAGGGAAGGAGGAAGGACACAGGAGTTTATGTTACATACCTTTCTAATATGCTGTCATTAGTAATAGTTTTAGAATGAAAAGAACAAAAGATAATTTTAAGGGGGAAAAAATTACATACAAAGAATTTTGCATTTATTGACTGATTAACACATATGTTCACATTAGTTAGGGAAATACTCCTGACTTATTTCAGACATAAATAAGTTGGTTCATACTGCTCATATTAGGGGAAATGCTGGGTTTAAAAAATAGGATTTTTGTCTTTCTACAGGCATTTCCAGTTGGCCACATTCTTCATTCATAATTTTCTGAAGTGATACTTTTCTGAGTTTTTCAGCTTCCTTCAAACTTTGGATAATTTAGGATGGTTAAAAGATGAGCTGTGATGTTCTTTGATATCTAGACGCTCATATAGTAGTGTACATACTACCCCAAATCTTTCAAAATCTGAAAGAGAAGATTCTGGGGGACATGTATAGTGCTCTATAGAAGTATATATCTGACCATTGTGTTGAGACTGAAGATTCCCAAAAGCAAAGTTGGATTTTAAAAATTTGGAGGGATTTTTGGAAATGTGGAAAACAACAGGGACTCTACTAGTCAGGGAGAGAAGAGGGCTATCTACTGATTAATGATGCAGTGAATGGCAATCTACTCTATTAAAATCTAATTGCAAGATAAAATAATACAGGATTGACCTGAACTATAAAGCTGTTTTAATATATGAAGAGAAAACTACTTTTTCTTAGGGTTTAAAGAATCTAATGTCTGCTTGTAACTTAACTGACATAGATAGCTGGGCTTTCCTCATACTTAAAATAAAATGTTGCTGCAATTATGTGTAAGTGTGTTCACTAAATTAAAATCAAATAAATCTGAGTTTTCTGCAAAAAAGGAGAAAGAAAATATATTGTCACAATTCATAGTAAACATGGGGAGTTAGAATATGCAAAGGAATTTGAGAATAACTCAGAAAGTTTTGGGTTTAGGAACTTAAAAATAAGAGGAGGTGCTATTTTCCATATTTAGCTTCTTCACCCCACATTTTATTTTTTCATTTGGTACCTCTCCATACATAAAATATATATATAGGTGTATGATCCACAGGGTGCAAGAAGTTATTAGAAAGGGGCCTGCAGTAGTTCTTACTGCAGACTGAAAGGTATGTTACCTAAGAAGGATCTTTTGTTCTGGTTAAACAGAGCAAACAAATAGCTATAATCTCAAGACTTCTGTGCCTAATATGTAAATATGTCAATACACGTTCTTATCTTGGATAGAAATTAAAAGGAAGATTGGTCTTTTCAACATAAAGCAGACAGCTTTATGATTAAGATGTTAGAGACTACTTAACGAAGTTAATATAATGAAATTGGTGTTAAAGTTTTAAATAAAATCACTTCCAAATCCTGCATCTAGAGGACAGGAAACTGAGAGCAGCAGTTCAGTGGTGTTCATTTGTTAATGAAATTCAAGAGAAAATAGTGACATGTATTTTTGAAGCAATCTGACTTGCACTGTTAGTACTGTGCACAATAAACTCAAGGCACTATCCTTGAAAAGCAGTTACTCAACTCACAGGAAGTGGTTTGCATGTTCAATACCTTCAACAGTAAGTGGACATTTATACTCTTGAGACTTGCAAGCTTTTGTTCAAAATCTGAAAAGTTTTGGCTTAAATCACAAATGAGGAAGATAGGCAATCTGTCAAAATAAATTATGTATCCTATCTTGGCAAGAATTAAATTAATGCCCTCCCCCAAATCCAAACAGACATTATGTGTCAAGGTCATTCTTTGCTTCTCAAGGCCTTTCACAGAGAAAACACATAGAGCATGTGAAGTCAGCTCAGTTTTGTACCCTGGCAATGTTTTTCAGTTACATCAGCAGGAGGAAATTAAATCATCAAAATTAAAATTGCAAAATATAAACCCAATCTATTAGAGAAGCAGCATATATATGTTATATATATATTATCTATATTACATACAAATTAACTTTGCAGATGTCAAAGATGATCAACTAATACATCTATTTTCTGTGATTTTAGTATCCAAGAGAAGAAAGGTAAGTATGCAGAAAGCAGAGGATTTATTTACTGATAATTTATTGGTAGGTGAGATTCATTAATCTCTACAAACCTCATAAAAAAAGTAAATGAACTGGGTGTAGCAAAGGAAGCTATGATATAGAGCAGCAAGAGCCCTATGAATCATAAATAAATCCCAGGAAGTTCAAGAAGTAGGTTTATACTGTGAAATAGATAGAATATATTTTTAAATATCTTTTTATCAGTAAATCAGATTTCAAGAAATATAAGAAATTTGTTTTGCAAAGATATATTTTATTTAATTGTGGAGTTTTTTGAGCCAGCTGCTCATGCAATATAAAGGTAAGATGTTTGGTTTTAATACCAACTAAATAGTAAAACTGAAGTTACTTTCCTCAGAATTCTCTGATTCAATCTTTCCAGAAACTGCCTGGGAAACATTTTTTATGACTCTTGGGCTCTTATTACATGTACTTATGCATGCACAGAAGAGAAAACTGTTGAAGCAATAGAATCTTGAAAACATTTTGTCTCAGGATAGGCAAATGCCTACTATTCATGTCCAGATTATCTGGCTTTTGAGTACGTTTAGTTTAGATGGTAGCTTGGGACACTGTGATTAAATGGCTTTGGAAACACCATTCTCATGGACTGCCACTGGCACACAAGCAATAAAGTAGTGTTGGAACTACTATAATTGCTGGAGGCAATAACTTATATTTAAGAGTTTAGGAAAAATATGATGTGGACTTTTCTAAAAAGGTAGGTATAATAAAGATCTGTCTATTTGGACATAAAAGATCCCATAACTATTTTTAAGATCTGTGGACTCCTTGCCATCATTACAGCGGAAAGCTATTTGATTTTCTTCTGCCATGGTGCCAGAAAACTGACAGTCTTGGCATAAAGGGATCACATGATGAACTAGACACTAATGTTGCTGCTGAGTTTTCTTATTCTCTCTGACAGCTGTGAGGGCCTTGGCAGAGTGTGTCTGCTGGATTTAAGAAGAACAGCACTGCCACCACTGCTAGCCATCATGAATGAAACCATACAGACAGTATTACTAGAGGGGCAGAGTGGGATGAACAGAAATAAAAAAGAGGGAGACAATGTGTCAGGCAGGATGTCATTACTGCACCCAGAAATGGTTATTCAGATACGCACTGGTTCTGGAGAAAGCAAGAAGGGTACTCTTTGGAGGGTGTTTCTGCCAGTTCCTTGTTTATCTGGTGATTATTTAGGGGGGCAGTTATCCAGAGGTAGCTGTCAAACTCTGTCCCTCTTGTCTGCTCCTCTTCTACAGGATCCTCATACAGCTTATGTGGTATGCGTGAGACTGTTGGTTCCCAGCCCACAGTCATGCTGAGACACACCAACAAGACTTGGCCTTGTTTCTGTGTTTGGTGATGGTTGGATGTTTATGCTGTTGTCATGTTACTATCCTCTAGTAACTGCAGTTTATTGTTGGCACTGCATGATTCTGCTGCTGACAGATGAAGGATGACAGAGAAGCAGGCAGAGGAAAAGAATAACTGAGGGGTCCTGTTTGGTGAGAGTGAGGAAGTGGTCCTTCTTCCATCCTGACCCTTCATGCTCCCTTTCAGTAGGTTGCTATATTGTCCTTAGAGACAAAAATAAGAGTGAAACTCTTGCATCTGTTCCCTTGTAATTTGGAAATCTATAGCTTCTGGTGGAGAAAGGCTTCCACAGTTTATTAACAGCTGCGCTTATTCCCCATGCCTTTGTCTCATAGAACAGAAGGAATAATAAGCGCCTATGCTGAAAGAGATGTAACAACCAGTGGTAGAGCAGTATGGCAAAGAAAAACTAAGCTATTGATAGTCTCCTGAGCCAGAAATGGTACAGTTGCTTTCTCCTGGAGAGGAAACTAATAGTGATGCTTACAATAGACATAACTGCTGATCTGGGTGAGCTCTATGTTGTCGGGGGAGGCAGCAGGTCTGCCTCTAGTCTAACTGAAGAAGAATTTAACCTTGACGAGATTCCAGTGTATCCATGAGAGACCAGAAAGTCCCGAGAAGTGCCATGGAAACAAGATTAGAGAACTAAGATAAGAAGAACTGTCCTGACGATTCAGGCGAGAAACTATTACCCAATCGTGAGCTGTTAGTTTCTAAGTAAACCAATCCTGTATGAACACCTACTTTGAAGAAGGTTATAAAAAGGCTTGTTAGAACAATAAAGTAGCCATTTTGCACAATCTGATGTTTGTCGTGTCCGTCTCTACTGCGACAAATGGTGACCCCGACGTGATCGGGTGAAGTGATCATTTAAAGGCGACGTATTCTGCGGCGGGGAGAGCTGCGGAGAAGTATAACGGCGGCGGGAAGAGCTGCGGAGACGGAGCCTGGTGAAGCTGAGAGCAGAGGGAATCTGCTTGGTCCGGTCCTGAACTTTGACACCTAAAAAGGTGAGCCACCGGGAACGGGACTGTAATTATGGGGCAGCAATTAACAAAAGAAGAGGAGCCGATTTTGTCTACCTGGAAAGCCCTATTAAAAAGAAAGGGGGTTAAAACCACAGAACAAAGCCTGAAAAAGACTTTGATATGGAGTAAGATGCAAGGCTTTGAAGCCACAACAGTAACTGCATTCGGTGTGAGTGCATGGCAAGCAATAGGATGGAAAATATTGGATGAGGTCTCTAAAGGACAAAAAGAGGCATGTGAGTTGGCAACCACATGGCCTCTGTTAAGCGAGACCCTGAAGGAATGGAAAGCAGAATGTGAGGCGAATGATAAGCAAAAGAAAGATGAGAAACCAGAAAATGTGAGGAAGGGGAGAGATTGTGACCAAGGGGCAAATGAAGCTGATGCCTCAGCGTCAGCGGTAGCAGGCAGGAAACCCCTCATGGGCAAAAGCAGATCACACCCTCGCCCACCTCCTCCTCCACCATGAAATATTTTGCGGGCGATGAGGGCCCCCCCCCCCACCTAGTGGTGCAGCGGCAGAAGGGGTGACTCCATCGGCCCCCCCCGAGGAGGAAAATCCGGCGAATCCGGCGAATAACACAGAGCCGGAGAGTGAGAGCGAAAGTGAAAGTGAGGGAGAAGAAGCTTTAACTGCCGCTATGCGAACTCTGCATATTACAGATAAACCCATAGTGAAAAAAGCCCAGCCGTGGACTCTCCCTCCATCTACAATAACTGTAGTCCCAAGATCCCCTGATCGATTTTGGGAGGGAGTTAGGAAGTATGCTGCTGAAGCTGGCAACCGGGATCTAGTTGAACGCCTCAGCCCATACTCTCCAACCCCGGCATGTCCAAAGCCTGTAGATATGGCAGCAGAGGCTCCTGGTGCATTCCCTGTTTACAAAGCTGCTGCAGGCACAAACCAGCACGATGAGCACAATCCAATCGGCTGGAAAGTGGTGCAGGATTTGCAGAATAAAGCACAGAAATTTGGAATCAATTCTCCTGAGGAGATACAACTTATTTGAATAATCAGCACAGTTCTGCTGTGTCCATATGACGTTACGCATCTCGCACAAGTGCTGTTTCAGCCGGTGCAATTTCAAGTGTTTCAATCTACTTGGAGGCAGATGGCACGCGCAGCCGCGCAGATTAATTTACGACTGCCACAGGATGACCCGAGGCTAGACCTTGGAGAGGATGCTTTGCTTGGTGAGGGGCCATTTAGTAATCCTCAACTACAAGCCATTTGACCCCCTATTATATTGGAACAGTCTCAACAGGTGGGACTCACCGCTTTGAGAAAGACAATGGAATTGCAAGGTCTAAGTGCCCTATTGGTTAGAAGATCTAGTAGCACTTTGAATGGATTAATTGTACATGTAGGAATTATTGATGCTGATTTTACTGGACAAATTTGTGCTATGATTTCTACTCCTTATCCACCTGTAACAATTCCAAAAGACACTCGCATTGCTCAACTTGTACCTTTTTTGAGTTGTGTTCCAAAAGCAGAACAGTGCCTCCATGGGGATAACAGCTTTGGATCGACCGGGGTGCCGATGGCTTTTTAGTCACAACCCATTGAGACACATCATCTGTCCATGAAGTGCATCATCTACAATCAAGACAGTTCTCCTCCTTCTGTCGCAGTTGAGACGGACATGACAAACATCAGATTGTATGAAAACGACCAAAATGGCTGCAAAAGCCCCTTTATTGTTCTAACAAGCCTTTTTATAACCTTCTTCAAAGTAGGTGTTCATACAGGATTGGTTTACTTTAGTAACTAACAGTTCACGATTGGGTGATAGTTTCTCGCCTGAATCGTCAGGACAGTTCTTCTTATCTTAGTTCTCTAATCTGGTTTCCATGGCACTTCTCGGGACTTTCTCGCCTCTCATGGATACACTGGAATTTCTTCAAGGTTAAATTCTTCTTCAGTTAGACTAGAGGCAGACCCGCTGCCTCCCCCGACATCCTTCTACTTCAATCTGTGAACTTCTGGACACTGGAGTGGACGTAACTATTATCTATCATATTAATTGGCCAATTAATTGTCCCATGGTGGTGGCAGACACAGGGGTAGTGGGGCTGGGAGGATCCGCGCGAGCAAGGACGGCAGCCACAGCAGTTCTGATTACCAATCCTGAGGGCCAACAAGCAGTCGTCAAACCATATGTGACGGCAGCTCCCCTCAATTTATGGGGGAGGGATTGCTTGTCACAATGGGGGGTGAGAATTACCACGGATTTTTAACGGGGGCCACTGTGCTGCAGGGTGTCACACAGCCCACGCTTGTTTTAACTTGGTTAACGAATAACCCTGTGTGGGTGGATCAGTGGCCCCTACCAACTGAGAAATTAAAGGCCCTACAAGAATTGGTGGCAGAACAGCTAGCTGCTGGACACATTGAACCCTCTCAGAGCCCATGGAACACTCCAGTGTTTGTGATAAAAAAGAAATCAGGAAAAAGGCGATTTTTGCATGACCTGCGGCAAGTCAATGCTGTCATGGCCACGATGGGGGCTCTGCAACCAGGCATGCCTTCACCTGCCATGATCCCTCAAGATTGGGAAATCATTGTCATGGACCTTAAGGACTGTTTGTTTACAATACCATTAGCTTGTCAAGACAGAGAAAAATTTGCATTCTCTGTGCCTTCTGTCAATCATGCAGAACCGCAAAAAGATATCAATGGAGAGTTCTGCCGCAGGGCATGAAAAATTCACCAACAATTTGTCAATGGTTTGTGGCACGAGCTTTGTCACCTGTAAGGGAAAGATTCCCAACCAGTTATCGTTACCATTACATGGATGACATCCTGTTAGCATCACCCAGCAAGGAGCAGTTGAATGACATGGAGAATTTAGCCAGAGACTCGTTACAACAATATGGATTAGTTATTGCCCCTGAAAAGGTGCAGAAAGTAGAACCCTGGAAATATCTAGGAATGACAGTTACAGGTAAGCAGGTAATGCCTCAACCTGTGAAACTTAACCTTGAAGTTAAAACCCTTAATGATGTACAGAAATTAATGGGATCCCTGAATTGGATTAGGCCCTATCTCAGACTGACCAATTCGCAACTGCAACCTTTATTGGAATTATTAAAAAATTCCAATGATCCAACAGAACCCAGAATATTAACTGAGGAAGCATTAAATGTAATTCACATGGTGGAACGATCTATACACAAGAAATTTGTTTCTCGAATAGATCTGTCTCAATTGGTACAACTCTTTGTACTAACTGACAGAACTGTGCCATTTGGTGCTTTAGTGCAGTGGAATTCTGAGTGGGATGACCCATTACATATTCTGGAATGGATGTTTCTGTCATTCCGACCACGAAAAACTGCTCCTGGACTGTTTGAGCTTATTGCTGATGTAATCATAAAAGCCAGAAAACGATGTACAGAACTAACAGGGCGTGACCCAGCTACGATTGTTTTACCTGTTCAAAACTGGTATTTTGAATGGTGTCTGGTGAATAATTATGAGCTGCAAGCAGCCATGGCAGGCTTTCAGGGACAGATATCATATCACCTGCCATCACACCCGCTGCTGAAATTTGCTCGAGAAGTACCATTTGGTCAGAAAAATTTAAACCACCCAGAACCAGTGAACGGCCTTACTGTTTTTACAGATGGCTCAGGAAAAACAGGTAAAGCAGCAGTAGTATGGTATGAAAACAACAACTGGAACAACAAAGTAGTATATCAAAATGGCTCTCCACAAGTAGTAGAGCTGCGTGCAATGGCTGTTGTTTTTTCTATTTTCTCCACTCCTGTAAATATTGTAACTGACTCAGCGTATGTAGCTAACTTAGTTTCTTGACTAGACAAAGTGGTTTTGACCATGTCAGACAATCAATTATTATTTAATGTACTTTTAGAACTCTGGAAAGGTATTCGACTACGAACAGAACCTTATTTTATCATGCACGTCCGTAGTCATACCACTTTACCAGGATTTTATACAGAAGGTAGTGCCAGAGCGGATGCTCTTGTTTCCGCTATGGCTCTTAATACTGTTCCTAACATAAAGCAACAAGCTGTATTATCACATCAATTTTTTCACCAAGGATACTGAGCTTTACGATGGCAGTTCGGCTTGTCTCATACTGAAGCTCGGTCCATTGTAGCTGCCTGCCCTGACTGCCAAGGAACTCACACACCAGTGTATTTTGGTACTAACCCCAGAGGTATGCAGGCTTTACAGATTTGGCAAACTGATGTTACTCACATAAATGAATTTGGCCGACAGAAATATGTTCATGTTTCTATTGATACTTATTCTCATGCCTTAGTAACAACAGCACATAATGGAGAAACAGGAAAAGATGTAATTCAACATTTCCAAAAGGCTTTTTCTATGCTTGAGGTACCACACCAAATTAAAACCAACAATAGGCCAGCATATGTTTCACAGAAAGTTCAAACATTTTTTAATTTGTGGGGTGTTACTCATGTTACAGGAATTCCCCATTCCCCAACAAGACAAACAATTATTGAGCGTGCACATGGCACACTGAAGCGGCAGCTTCAAAAACAAAAAGGGGGAATGATTGGGGAACCACCACAGGCATGTTTAGATAAAGCAGTTTATGTTCTTAACTTTCTCCATTACGGGGATAATTCTTCTCTACCTCCTCTTTTTCAGCATTTCTCTTCTCTTTTTTCAAAACAGGATTTGCAAAAGGGTGTCAAAGTGCATGTCAGAGATCTAATTACTGGCCAGTGGAGTGGACCATGTGAGCTATTAACCTGGGGCAGGGGTTATGCTTGTGTCTCTACAGATGCCGGCCCTTGCTGGGTTCCTGCTCGGTGTGTTCGGCCTGTGCTGGAACCTGCATCAGAGTGAAGGATGGGTAGTTCCACAACCCAAGCAGAATGTCTGGGTAACTTTGGCAAACATGACACATCAAGAAGCCTTGTGCCTCTCTACTGCGAACCCGGAAAATCCATTCTCCACCTGTTTGGTGGGATTGCCAGTAGACACATGGCCAATCCCACAAACCCTTCAGCCTTTCTCTCTTTGCAACTCTCCAAAAAATTGTATAGATAATTGGGATGGTGTATATAGTCACCTTCCACAGGTTACGCAAGAACCCCAAGAACTAGAGTTGCTAGGCTCTGTCACAATGGATGCTTGTGTGTTTTTTAATTACTCTTATAATACTTCCGCACGGAGAGGGCAAAATGTGAATGCAACTAATGCTGCTTATCATAACTCAACTGCTTGGTGCAATTATACCTCGACTAACATCTCATGGTCTTCTAATGTTCCTCTTGTATTACCTCCTGGTGTGTTTTTAATCTGTGGAGATCGTGCCTGGGGAGGCGTCCCATCTAAACTGAATGGAGGCCCGTGTAGCCTCGGATGCCTCACGTTATTAATGTGTCAATGATTCTGAATATGACTCGAAAACATAAGCGAGTCCAAAGGACTGTTCATCAGTTTAGCAGTTCTTGTCAAGATAACATTGGATTCTGGAATCCAGGCCAGATCATAACAGCCTCCATATTGGCACCAGGAGTTGGTGTTGCAAATGCCTTAAGAACTTTAAATAAGTTGGGATGCTGGCTTAGCAAACAGACTAATGCTACCTCTTTAGCTTTAAGTGGCCTTTTAACTGATGTTGATAGTGTTAGACATGCTACGTTACAGAATAGAGCTGCTACTGACTTTTTGCTTTTAGCGCAAGGACATGGATGTGAAGATTTTGATGGAATGTGTTGCATGAATTTGTCTGACCACTCAGAATCTATTTTCAAAAGCATACAGCAGCTAAGGGATGGTGTCAAGCGTTTAACAGAAGAGGATGGATTAGATTGGCTAACAAGGATGTTTAAAGGTTGGGGACTTTCTGGATGGTTGATATCTCTGGTCAAAACTGTGGGGGTAGTGATCTTGATAATTGTGACCGTGCTTTTAATGTTGCCCTGTCTTGTCAGTCTTCTGCAAAGGGCCCTGCAGAAGACTGCTCTCACAATATTTCTAGCACAAATACAAAAAGGGGGAATTGTCGGGGGAGGCAGCGGGTCTGCCTCTAGTCTAACTGAAGAAGAATTTAACCTTGAAGAAATTCCAGTGTATCCATGAGAGGCCAGAAAGTCCCGAGAAGTGCCACGGAAACAAGATTAGAGAACTAAGATAAGAAGAACTGTCCTGACGATTCAGGCGAGAAACTATCACCCAATCGTGAACTGTTAGTTACTAAAGTAAACCAATCCTGTATGAACACCTACTTTGAAGAAGGTTATAAAAAGGCTTGTTAGAACAATAAAGGGGCTTTTGCAGCCATTTTGGCCATTTCACACAATCTGATGTTTGTCGTGTCCGTCTCTACTGCGACACTATGTTGTCAATTTAGTAGTCTGGAAGAATATAAGAAAAAGAGCTGACGGCTGCAATAATTTTGGTAGCTCTTCCCAAGTGATGTACACAAAGAGGCTTAACAGGTCTTGCTCACTTCATTACTGTACTTCTTTTGAGCAAGGGATCACCTAGAAACTCAATAATATTAAACCCCTCAGCCTTTTGTCAGGCCTGAGGTAGGTAAATATATTTGTTACTCTGTTACAATTGGGAAAAATTGAGCCACGAAAGGATAGTGACTTATTTGAAGTCAGAAAAATCCTCTGTAGCACAGCCAGGAAGAATATCCAAAATAGACGCCAAATTATTGATATTGTAAAAACTATCTGAGGTCACAAATTGAGCTGATTTTAGTAGTTAATGCAAGATGTACAAACTAGTGACAAAAAAGTCAAGGCAGCAGATAGACTTCTGCTGGACAAGGACTGCAATCTAGCTTGCTGGTTTCTCCAATTCTTGCCTGTCTTTCATACTTAAATTGCAAACTCTTTGGGAACAGATTTACTTTGGACCATATGGTGGATAGACAAAAAGGTTCCCCAGTTCATGAATAGATGCTACAGGAAGAAAATTGGTAACTGTGATGAATGTGACTAGATGGTACAGGGAGGGCTGTTAGAAGAAACATCAGTATTAGTTCTTAAAAAGAAACAGGGAGCTGTGATTACATGCTTTGGCAGAAAAAGGAGGCTTTATATACAGCTCTTTTCTTATATAATATGTCTGACGCCTAGGTCAAGATGTAATCTTGTTTTGTGGATCCAAAATACATTTTTTAACAATTCAGTTCTGTGTGAACTGAGATGTGAGGGAAGAAATCTTTAAACACATTTTCCATGGAAATCAATGCTGAAATTAATAGGTAAACCAGTAAGAAAAATACTTAAATAACAGTAAAATAACAGTAAGACTAGATATTCCCAGTGTCTGAACTAAACCCAGAGACTTCCCTGTAACAGATTCTGGTTTTACCTCACTTTCTCTCTCCTGAAAAGTGATATAATATCCTGATTATCTCAGGTGGAATTGCTTCTAAAAGGCACACCTGTTATGCTACAAAGTAAGAACTGAGCATTGGCAAGATGGCAAAGCATTTCTATAGGCAACAGAGATGCTCAGCAGGTCCTAGGAACAAGAATGAAAAGGACCTCAGACTCTGTGTCCTCATTAAGTTGCTTGACTTCACCATTACACAGAGAAGTAAACAGAAAAGGATTATGGCTTAGGAGTAGGTTTGCTTTTCCTTTCTCACAATGGAAAAAATGAATGGAAGATCAAGGTGGGGATAAGTCTTTCTGTGGAGAAGAACAAGGAAGGGAGAATCTAGTTTGTATACAGTATTAAAGCACTTTTTGCATGTTTAGTCAAGACCAGAAGCTATGGACTGTGTGTACTGGTTTTGGCTGGGATAGAGTTAATATTCTTCCTAGTAGCTAGTATGGGGCTATGGTTTGGATTTGTGCTGGAAACAGTGTTGATAACACAGGAATATTTTATTTATTGCTGAGCAGTGCTTACACAGAGTCAAGGGGTTTTCTGCCCCTCACCCCACCCCACCCCACCAGCGAGGGGCTGGGGGTGCACAAGAAGTTGGGAGGGGACACAGCTGGGACAGCGGAGCCCAACTGACCAAAGGGATATTCCACACCATATGACAACATGCTCAGCATAGAAAGCTGGGGGAAGAAGAAGGAAGGGGGGGATGTTTGCAGTGATGGTGTTTGTCTTCCCAAGTAACTGTTACATGTGATGGAGCCCTGCTTTCCTGGAGATGGCTGAGCACCTGCCTGCTGATGGGAAGTGGTGAATGAATTCCTTGTTTTGCTTTGCTTGCATGCATGGCTTTTGCTTTACTTATTAAACTGTCTTTATCTCAACCCATGAGTTTTCTCACTTTTACCCTTCTGATTGTCTCCCCCATCCCACCAAGGGGGAGTGAGTGAGCAGCTGTGTGGTGCTTAGTTGATGGCTGAGGTTAAACCAGCCACTGTGTTATCTCTCATATTTATTCTATTTGTGGATGACGATGCCTACATTATATATTCAGAGGCATGACAGATTCCTATCTCTAGCATGTTGAAAACAGTTGGTTATTCATGACACTGTTACAGGTTTTGTGCAATAAGGAAACTCCTTGGCTTGCAAAAACTTAGTGTGTTGCCAAACAGAACTTTATTTGTGTACAACAGTTGATGTTCCAAATGTTGCACAATGCTGATTTGAGGCCAAAGGCTGTTTCATAACAAAGCCTGGTTGCCACTACTTATGACTTAGGGGAAACAGGCTCACTGAAAACTGCTAAAAGTCTCATGTTACCCTCCAGAGATGTATTTTAAACTGGCCTAGTGGAACTCAGCAGTTTGATAGACTGAAAAAGAATATGTGCAAGAGATAACTCAGTATCTTTCTGAGTTTTTCAGTAAGTTTTATGCTTTCTACAATTAGGTCAATTCATATTGATTAAGTGCAAAAAGATTTTTAAGAGCAGATCACAAGAAAACACAGACATCAGTCAGCAGTTCAATTAATGATTTCAGAATTTAGTACTTCTAGGAGAGCCTCTACTATACAGTGTCTCTGTATTGTTCATAAGTCTATGTTGCATACAGGCATTGCATTACCTAATGTTCTGGAGTGAGGCATGGCAGGTGTTTTCTCATTTGCCACTGTGCTCCCCTGGTCAAGGCAGAGTGGAGAAACATCCATTTGAAACAATAGATTGAATATAAGTATCAAAGGCAAAATGTAATTTATTAGTTGGATTTCAGCCAATAATCAAGGGATAAACAGCCTTTATAAGGCATGCCATGTATTCTTTAATGTCTAAATAGTGAGGTTTTTCCACTTTCCATCTTATCCAAAAAGTAATTCAAAACCTTGATAGTGCTGGCCTTACTCAAATGGCAAAGTCATGCCTTAACAGGGATGGTGACAGTGCTTGTCCTTGTTTAATTATTTCTTACACTGGTGCCTTCCACTGTCCCTGGATTTCATGTTTTGCCCTGCTTCCCAGAAACCATTTCATCTCAGTGCACATGCACATTCCTCAGTACCCCATTGCCACTCTGACATTTTGCCTCAAATTTCTCAAGTTTCTCTCTCTTTTAAGACTTGTTGAAGCCTTGGCACTCTGGAAGAGGTGTCCCCTAGGACTCTGTCAGACCAAAAGGACATGTATACACTCTTATTTCCTAGATTTAGTTTTATTAGAGACTTTCTCTTTTTCTTCTCTGTATCCCTTTCTAACTGATTACTATTCAAAGCTGTATTCCTTCTCCATGTGACAAGTGTTTAGTAAATTCCTAAAGCTGTTTTTTTTTTTTTCTGTTCAGAATACTTTAAAAGCATAGTTTGTTTTTTTTTTTTTTTTTCTGTGAATGGGATTTTATGGAAGAGAGGAATATTTGAAATGGTATTGTCCTGGTTTCGGCTGGGATAGAGTTAATTTCCTTGAGCTGGGAGGGGGCACAGCCAGAGCACCCGATCCGGATTTTGGCCAAGATAGAGTTAACTTTCCTTGAGCTGGAAGGGGGCACCGCCGGAGTGCTGGGCCCAGATTAGCCATTGGAGTATTCCATATCATGTGACGTTATGCTCGGTATATAAAGGAGGCGGGTTCTCTCTCGCTTCTGGTTGGCATGGTGGGATCTTTGTTGTGTTGGGATTGCTGCCAGGGGAGGGCTGCGTATTGGTTGGCGAGCAAGTGCATTGTGCATTATACGTTTGGACTTCCTATTATTATTATTGATTTGTTACCATCACTAAACTGTTTTTTATCTCAACCTACGATTTTTTCCTTTTTGTCCCTTTCCTATTTCCCGGGCAGGGGGAGGGTGAGTGACTGGGTTTGTGGTGCTTGGTTGCCAGCTGAGTTCAAACCACAACAGATATAACTGTATAATTTGGCTTTGTTTTGTTTTTTTCTATTGAAGACTAGAGGATCCTGTGTACATGCAGGCAACACTGCCAACAACTGGTAATAATTTAAGTTCATTTCAACCATCTGCTGTAGAATCTGCATGCAGTTAATCTCATCCCACTTCTACAAAGCACATACTTTTCTTTGTTATTCCCTGCATTTAGTAACATCCTCACTTTGACAATAAGGCTTGGTTTAGGAATCTTCCAGAAAGCTGACCCTAATTTACTATATAGTTGAGGCTTTAAATAAGAGAAGTGTCAAATACTGCATTTATGAAATTCAGAATTAATTTCTCTTTAAGTGTACATCCCTGAGTTGTACATTACAAGAGGATATTTAGATCACCTGCTTATCCCAAAGGTACCCTACTCACAGGATGACAATGAACACAACTGACTTTCTCACAGCATCCTTCACTGAAAAACCTTTGTAAGGGTAGTTAGAACATGGCATCTTAACAGACTATTTAAGTGACTCACTTAGTGTGACCTTGAGGCCATATGCATACTGAAACTATTCTGCAATTATATGGAGTACCATTTGAAACACTTTCCTCCAACTTTTGCTCTTGCAAGTCTAGAGGAAAAGAACTCTTCTAATCTGCTCATCACACCCTTCAGCAAAGACTCTACATTTAGGTTAGCATCTGATCACATATGTAAGACAGAAAGAATCTGCTTCTCTTAGGAGGTACTTCTCATCCAATTACCACTTCAGATGAAAGCAGTGATCCCAGCAAAGAGACCATACTAAAAATCATTGTCAAGATGCTTAGCTAATGTTACACTGGGGGGATACACATCAAATTCTGAGAAATAATCTTAAGATGGTCAGCTAAAGAAAAGTGTTTTGAACTGTGTGACTTCTACTGTATCCAAAATCACACTAACCTGAAAACAACCTGGTATGCATAGCGACATTCAGTTTTTCTTTTCTTGTCTCAGATTACATCAGCATTCAAATAGGTAGACTTGTTTAACAGCAGCAAAACAGCACCTCTCTGACAACAACGTTTGCCCTTCTGTTCTTCAAAATGTTAAGTCCCTTTTCCACAGCTCAGAAGTTAAAAGCAAAACCACCCAATTGTGGTCAAGTGGAAATCATAGATCATAGAATCATAGAATGGTTTGGGTTGGAAGGGACATTAAGGATCATCTAGTTCCACCCCCCTGCCACAGTCAGGGCCACCTTCCACTAGCCCAGGTTGCCCAAAGCCCCGTCCAACCTGGCCTTGAACCCTTCCAGGGAGGGGGCAGCCACAGCCTCTCTGGGCAACCTGTGCCAGTGTCTCACCACCCTCACAGGGAAGAATTTCTTCCTTATATCTAATCTAAATCTCCCCTCTTTCAGTTTAAAGCCATTACCCCTAATCCTATCACTACATCCCCTGATAAAGAGTCCCACCCCCCCTTTCAGTACTGGAAAGCTGCTATAAGGTCTCCCTGGAGCCTTCTCTTCTCCAGCTGAACCCCCCCCCCGAGTCTCTCAGCCTGTCCTCACAGGGGAGCTCCTCCAGCCCCCCAAGCATCTTCATGGCCTCCTCTGGACTCACTCCAACAGGTCCATGTCTGTATTACGTTGGTGCCCCCAGAGCTGGATGGAGCACTGCAGGGGGGGTCTCACAAGAGTGGAGCAGAGGGGCAGAATCCCCCCCCTCGCCCTGCTGCCCACACTGCTCTGGGTGCAGCCCAGGACACGGTTGGGTTTCTGGGCTGTGAGCGCACATTGCTGGCTCACAGGCAGTTTTCCATCCACCAATACCCCCAAGCCCTTCTCCTTGGGGCTGCTCCCAATCCACTCATCACCCAGCCTGTATCTGTGCATGTGTCCTGGTTTCGACCAGGATGGAGTTAATTTTCATTGGAGTATTTCATACCATGTGATGTCATGCCCAGGTGGGCGGGCTCTCTCTGGGGCTAGCTCGCTCTCTCGATCTCTCTCTCGCAGGCCGTGGGCTCATCTGGTGGTATTGTTGCTGTGGGGGCGGTCGCCGCGCTCGGTAAGCCACTGCTGCGTTTTAACCGTTTTCTTTTTGATCTCACTATTGTTACTGTTGTTCTCTTGGTATATTTAGTAAATTCTTTCTTTTTATTCAACCCACGAATTCTCTTCTTTTGTCCCTCCCCTATTTCACCAGAGGGGGGAGGGGGAGGTGAACGGCCGGCCACGTGGCATCTGGCTGCCGGCTGAGTTCAGACCTCCACAGCATGGGATTGCCCCGACCCATGTGCAGGACCTTGCCCTTGGCCTTGTTGAACTCCATGAGGTTTGCACGGTCCCACCTCTCCAGCCTGTCCAGGTCCCTCTGGATGGCCCATCCCTTCCCTCCAGTGTGTTGACCACACCACACAGCTTGGTGTCGGTGGCAAACTTGCTGAGGGTGCCTCGATCCCACTGTCCATGTCACCAACAAAGATGTTAAACAGCGCCGGTCCCAACACCAACCCTGAGGAACATCACTCATCACTGCTCTGCACTTGGATGTGGAGCCGTTGACCTCAACTCTTTGGGTGTGACCATCCAGCCACTTCCTTATCCACCGAGTGGTCCGTCCGTCAAATCCATGTCTCTCCAGTTTAGAGACCAAGAGTAAATTTTACTTGGACTTCCCCAGGGTTCTGGTTATATGATGTCTCCTGCCTTTTGTCTCTCTCCCAGTCTCTTGGGAAACAGCCGCAGCAGCAGGTATTATGTGGCAGGCTGTAATCTAAACTAGATGTGCGTACCTATGCACCCATGGAAATGGGTGTACTCTGACAAGACATTAACATTTCTAAGTAGTTACAGACATGGAAAAGTATCAGAGGATGGGTGAAGCAACACCTGCCAAGTGAGGGTAACTCAGAGAAGGATGTGTGAAGGCTGCAAGCAAGGATGTGCACTGAATTTCATACCAATCCCAGAGACAAATGAGCAGGTAAACCTGGGCACAGCAGCAATTTCAAGGCAGCTTGCTGCAGTACATGAAGGCACTGCAGGCATTTTGCTTCTTCCTTTGCCTCTCCTGGCTCCTGGGGAAATTTTGGGAGTGCTAGGGAGAGGGATAATACAGGGCGTTGCGAGCCACCAGGAGCCGGCTCGAGTTTCGGGAAGGGCTTCCCCGCGCTGCCCCACAGTGCCGAATCCTCATAGGGCGGCGGCTGGCTCATGCCACGGCCCCACGCCTCGAGGCCGCCGGAGCACCCGTCGCTCTCTTGCACATGGGAAGGGCCATGTGGGGGCGGGGATACCCTCCCCATCCAGCCATGTGGGGGTGGGGATACCCTCCCCATCCAGCATCTCCGCTAGTTTCCTGGCATGGCATGACCCGGCCCAGCCCAGCCTCGCCCCTGACGAGCGAGCGCGACGCCAACACCTACGCGGGGGTGGGCGGGGTGCCGCCATGGGCCGCTGCACCTAAGGCGGTCGCCCCGCCTTGTGACTAATCTGCGCCTGCCTCTTATCTCCTCTCTACGCTGTTTTCGTAGTGGGTTAGAATACTAGCTTCTCCCGAGCCTTGGGAGTTCTATGTGACCCGCTAGAGAAAATGGCGGCGGCGAAGAATCGCATTTTGTCGTCGGGATTATCCTTGGGCATCGGTGCGGAGGCGGCTGCTGCTGCCGCCGGGAGTGTTACTGGGAGCGGTGGGGAGCTCCTGCGGGAGGTGGGTGGCGGCTGCCGGGAGCAGCACTCTGACTGGAGACGGAAGCAACTGCGCAAAGTGCGGAGTGTGGAGTTGGACCTGCTGCCTGAGGCGCCCTTCTTCGCCGCCTTTTCGTCCTCCTCTTCGCCAGAGCCTCCCGAGACGCTGCTGCTCCATTACCTGCCCGGGCCGCGCTCCAGCCCCGCCAGCCCGGCTGCCTCCCCCAGCCGCTGCGCCGAGTTCCTGGGGCCGCCGCCGGCGGGAAGCCTGGTGGGGACCGACCCCGCCGCGGAGCGGAGGATGGAGCCCTTCCCTCCTACGAGGTGAGGGGGGGCGGGCAGTGGATGCGGTGGGGCTGTTATCGCGAGGAGGGCTCGGGCGCCCCCTTCCCACTCCCCCGAGGGCGCCCGGCCGCTGCCTGGCTGGGAGCGGGGGCGGCGGGAGCTGCCCGCGGAGTGTAGGGCTGGAGCGCGGTGGGCAGCCCTCGCCTGCTGCCTTCCCCTGAGGCGCAGAGACACCTGGTGCATGGGTGAGGGAGGGGTGGCTGCTGGGCTGACCCGCGGGTCGCCCGCAGCTGTCAGCGGTCCGAGGTCCAGCAGCCGGTGTCGGAGGAGCGGGTTGGGGCGGCGCGTCCCTGCGCCGTAGGCGATTAGCTGCGCGGGAGCCGAGCCGTGTGTGTGCTTCAGTGTTTAACTTCTACCTGTGTCCCAAAAGGCTTTGGAGTTTGAGGTGGTGGTGGTGGCGGGGACTGGGGTCGGATGTGTCAGCCTTTGGATTTCGGTGCGAGTGGAGCCCGTTAACTATTTCTGCAGCTCTGTTGTCTCGGTGCCAGAGCAGGGCACGAGGGTGCGGCGTGGATCAAGCGGCAGCTGTGCTTCTGCTTCGGGTGCTCACTGAGTACCCGACCACCTTCTGCACTTTCTTAGCAGTTTGCTGCACAAAATTGATTTTTTTTTTTTTCTTAAAAAAAAAAAAAAAAGACTTTTCTGAAGTCTAAATTCTAACTTACAGCACTGTGATATTATGGAACTGATTTCTTTGATTCTTAGTAAGGGGGGGAAAGGAAGACTTCAAACATAAACGTTTCCTCTCTTTTTTTTCAGAGAGAAAGTAATTTTGTAGTGGTTCAGTCTAGGTTTGAGTGGTTTCACTTAGTGCCCTTGTGTTTGTGGTCTTTGTCTGCCTTCTGTGTGTTTTATTTGATAAGTCCAGTTTCTTGAGGTTTTATAGAACTGCCCATACTATGCCTATTTGATATATTTAGAAGTATTCAGGGTGAAAGTGAACATGTTCATGGTGAAGCAGTTTAAGTACTTCCGAGCACATTTCAGCTTTAATATGCACTTGCTAGGTCTAACTGGTATGTGTGTGGGAAGGCACTGCAGTAGTGATGATGTAATTTTGATGTGAAGTTGATAATTTCATATGGATTTCTTGTAAGGTTTTATGTTATATGAACTGTGTAGTTTAAGGACTTAGTATTAACATCAAAAGACCTGTTTTAGTGCTGCATTACAGTTTGGCTAGTACTTAAACCTCAAGAAATCTAGTTTCAGTTTGAACAGATGGCTTGTGTATGCTTTTTAGTTGTGTCTTATGGCAGTTAAACCTCAAGGATTTTTTTTTTTTAAAGATTGACTTATTTTGGGACTACTGTATGTCCTGATTTCAGCTGGAATAAAGTTAATTTTCTTCCTAGCAGCTGGTATAGCACTGTGTTTTGGATTTAAGATGAGAATAATGTTGATAACACACTAATGTTTTAGCTGTTGCTAAGCAGTGTTTATAATATGTCAAAGACTTTTCAGCTTTTCATACTACCCTGCCAGCAAAGATTGGGGGCACAAGAAGCTGGGAGGGGACACAGCCAGGACAGCTGACCCAAACAAGCCAAAGGGCTGTTCTATACCATATGATGTCATGCCCAGTATATAAACTGGGGGGAGTTATCCTGGGGGTACCACGGATCAGGGATTGGCTAGGCATTGGTCAGCGGGTGGTGAGCAATTATATTGTGCATCACTTGTTCTGTACATTCTATTATTATTATTCTTTTCCCTTCCTTTTCTGTCCTATTAAACTGTCTTCATCTCAGCCTGTGAGTTTTACTTTTTTTTTTCTTCTTCTTCCTGATCCTCTCTTCCCCATCCCACTGGAGGAGGGGGTGTGAGGTGCGTGAGTGAGCACCTGTGTGGTGCTTAGTTGCCAGCTGGGGTTAAACCATGATACAGTAATGTTACGGAGGCTCTCAAACAACCAACCACCAAAAATAAAAAATTAATTATTAACACAGTTAACTAGTGCTCTGTAAATTACAGGTTCGAATGTCTGTGAGAGGAGAACAGAACAACTTTTTAGGGTTTAACGACAACCCAAAACGCTCTATCACTCACCTGACAAGTGAGGGCTCTCAACCTCGAGGACCTGCTCAGGGCAGCGTCCTGACCCAAGGCACCTCGAGGAATTTCCTTGGGCAGCATCCTCAACCGCAGCTGCTGCTCCAGGGGACGAGCTCCAAATGGTTCCCAGGGGACTCCATTTATACCCAGGCCCAATCTGACCTGTAGTCAATAGTGGCTCCCATTGGCCAAAGGCCCCAATTACCACGGAGCCCTGAGAACAAAGGCAGTCAGGAGCTGCTGCACTCCAGCAGCCAAGAAGCTCTGCTTTCATTGGGCGGATGCACCTGCCACAAGTAATAAAAAATGGTTTCTGGACCAATGTCCTGTTTATATGAATTTTCAGCAATTATGATGGTCTTTGGTCTATTTCTAGGGCAAAGTAAAAATACTTGATATGGTGTGGTCCTAACGTAAGAAATGCCTCTGTACTTAAAGAAGGATTAGTGAGAAAGTGTTTCAGAAGGGGGAAAAATCATGTATGAATTTTAGCAAGTATCTTGGGCTTTTTTTATGATTCTTAGCACCAACTTTGTCTCTTGAGTCAGGAATTTATAATGAACTTCTATCTCATAATACTGTTGTATCCAGTGCCGGAACACATTTAAAACAACTCAGTCTTCTGGTGTGATAGTAAGTGGGAGCTAAGCTTGATATTAGAGGTTCAGGAAGGTCAATATATGTTGTATTGATGCTGAAACATTGACTTCATCCTTGCTTGTCAGTCCCACAGCAGCAATGACAGAGCAGCTGTGGATTTTTTTTTTTTTCCTTTCACAGGGATAGTTTTGGTTAATTTTAAGTACCTGCATTTGGACAAGTCAGTGTTTTCACAGAATCGTCTAGGTTGGAAAGGACCTGGAAGATCATCCAGTCCAACCATTAACCTAACATTGACAGTTCTCAACTATACCATATCCCTCAGCGCTGGGTCAACCCGACTCTTCAACCCCTCCAGGGATGGGGACTCCACCACCTCCCTGGGCAGCCCATTCCAACGCCCAACAGCCCCTTCTGCAAAGAAATCCTTCCTAAGAGCCAGTCTGACCCTGCCCTGGCGCAGCTTGAGGCCATTCCCTCTTGTCCTGGCGCTGGTTCCTTGGCTCAAGAGACTCCTCCCCCCTCTCTGCACCCTCCTTTCAGGGAGTTGGAGAGGGCCAGGAGGTCTCCCCTCAGCCTCCTCTTCTCCAGACTAAACCCCCCCCAGTTCCCTCAGCCGCTCCCCATCAGACCTGTGCTCCAGACCCTGCACCAGCTCCGTTGCCCTTCTCTGGACACGCTCGAGTCATTCAATGGCCTTTTTGGAGTGAGGGGCCCAAAACTGAACCCACTCATCGAGGTGCGGCCTCACCAGTGCCGAGTACAGGGGTAAGATCACTTCCCTGTCCCTGCTGGCCACGCTATTTCTGACACAAGCCAGGATGCCATTGGCCTTCTTGGCCACCCGGGCACACTGCTGGCTCATTATCAAGCAACCCCCCCCAGGTCCCTCTCTGACTGGCAGCTCTCCAGCCACTCCTCCCCAAGCCTGTAGCGCTGCTGGGGGTTGTTGTGGCCCAAGGGCAGCACCTGGTATTTGGCCTTATTGAAACTCCTCCAGTTGGCCTCAGCCCATCGCTCCAGCCTGGCCAGATCCCTCTGCAGAACCTCCCTACCCTCGAGCAGATCAACACTCCCACCCAACTGGGTGTCATCTGCAAACTGACTGAGGGTGCACTCGATCCCCTCGTCTAGATCATCAATAAAGATGTTAAACAGGAGTGACCCCAACACCGAGCCCTGGGGGACACCACTCGTGACCGGCTGCCAACTGGATTTAACTCCGTTCACCACAACTCTTTGGGCCCGGCCATCCAGCCAGTTTTTTACCCAGCAAAGCGTGTGCCCATCCAAGCCTCGAGCAGCCAGTTTCACCAGGAGAATGCTGTGGGAAACGGTGTCAAAGGCCTTACTGAAGTCAGGGTAGACAACATCCACAGCCTTTCCCTCACCCAATAAGCAGGTCGCCCTGTCGTAGAAGGAGATCAGGTTTGTCAAGCAGGACCTGCCTTTCATAAACCCATGCTGACTGGGCCTGAGCATCTGGTTGTCCCGCATGTGCTGTGTGATGGTGCTCAGGATGAGCTGCTCCATCAGCTTCCCGGGCACCGACGTCAAGCTGACAGGCCTGTAATTTCCCGGATCATCCTTCCGACCCTTCTTATAGATGGGCGTCACATTGGCTAGTTTCCAATCTGTCGGGACCTCCCCGGTCAGCCAGGACTGCTGGGAAATGATGGAAAGCGGCTTGGCGAGCACCCAGCCAGCTCCTTCAGCACCCTCGGGTGTATCCCATCCGGTCCCATAGACTTGTGTGTGTCTATGTGATGCAGTAGGTCACTGACTGTCTCCTGGATTGTGGGGGGGTCGTTCTCCCAGTCTCTGTCTTCTGGCTGAGGAGGCTGGATTCCCTCAGTACAACTGGTCTTGTTATTAAAGACTGAGGCAAAGAAGGCATTAAGCACCTCAGCCTTCTCCTCAGCACTTGTTGCCACATTTCCTCCTGCGTCTAGCAGGGGATAGAGGCTCTCCCTGGTCTTTCTTTTGCTGTTGACATATTTATAGAAACATTTCTTGTTGTCCTTGACTGCTGAAGCCAGAGTAATTTCTAGCTGGGCTTTAGCCCTCCTGATTTCCGCCCTGCATAGCCTCACAGCCTCTTTGTAATCACTGTGAGTGGCTAGCCCCTTCTTCCGAAGGCTGTAAACTCTCCTTTTCTCCCTGAGCTGCAGCCAAAGCTCCCTGTTCAGCCAGGGGGGTCTTCTCTGGTGCCGGCTTCTCTTACAGCACCTGGGGACCACCTGCTCCTGAGCCATTAAGACTTCCTTCCTAAAGAGTGCCCAGCCTTCCTGGACCCCGATACCCTTCAGGACCGTCTCCCAAGGGATCTTGTCAAGCAGGTGCCCAAACAGGACAAAGTCAGCCCTTTGGAAGTCCAGGATGTCAGTTCTGCTTAGCCCTCTCCTGGCCTCTCTAAGAATAGAGAACTCTCTTATTTCATGATCGCTGTGCCCTAGTTAGCCTCCAACCGCCACATCCTCCACCAGTCCTTCTCTGCTCACAAAGAGGAGATCCAGCAGGGCACCTTCTCTGGTCAGTTCCCTCACCAGCTGTGTCAGGAAGTTGTCTCCCACACATTCCAGGAATCTCCGGGACTGGTCCCACTCTGCTGTGTTGTATTTCCAGCAGATGTCTGGGAAGTTCAAGTCTCCCACAAGAACAAGGGCAAGCCATCGTGAGATTTCTCCTAAGTGCCCATAGAATATTTCATCCACCTCTCTGTCCTGGGTGGGTGGCCTATAGTAGACTCCAACACTTTTGAGTATGTGCATGAGTTAAAACCCTTCTCTGTGGCAACTGAGGCACAGACTCCTGATGAAATCCAGAAAGAAAGAGAGAGTTTATTGTTACATTGGTACATACTTATGCTGTCGGTAAAGCTCTTACTTCATCATTAGCAAATCAGCTATTAGACAGCTATCAACCTTTTCTCCTACCAGCATCAGACCCCTCTAACTCGGCTGTGCAGACCAATCACCCTCTCGTTCACGCGCTGTTCACGCGGCGGTAACTTCTCACAGCTCAGCACTTTCCCACAGCTCAGTGTTGCAGCTGGCCGTTGTTTTTCCCTGCCACCTTGGCACAACTCGGCAGTTTCTGATCTTTCGCCCAAGGCCTGTTTCTCATCAAAGCCTGGCTGCTTCTCAGGGGCTGTGCAGGGCTGACAGGCTGATGTCTCCCACAGGTAGTTAACCCTTAAAGGTATGCAACTAATGCTTCTTGTTTTGACCCATGGATATGCATTTCATTTTGCTAGTTATTTCTGTCAAATACTTTTACACTCAGGATTTTTTTTTTATGACCATCATGCTTGTATCTTCAGAATTGTCCCTTTCAGATGCTGAAAGGGCTTGGTGTTAAAGGAAAAAATACCTAATTTGTGATACTATCAAGTTGAGAAACAGCTTTTGTTTTTTAAACAGTGTTACCTCCCATTCTACTACCAGTAAATGCCTGCAGAATTTTATTTTGGTAATCCTTTATATTCTTTAAAAGAGAAGCCTCAAAGCTTAGTGGTTAATAGGGTCTCCCCATTACCTTCAGGTAATATTTACCTGTTCTGTATCTGAAGAGGCATACAAAATTCAAATATCTGAAATGTGTGTTGAAACTTGTAGTGATCTCCAGTTTGCAGTTTGTGTAGTGTTTATTGACCTTGTCAGATTAATACACTCTAGTAGATAAGTGTTTGTCTATTGTCATGGTTAAGACAATATTTTAATTGCTTTGATTTATGACAGTACTCTAACTTCTGATTGCTGGATATGTACTTTGAAAACTCATGTGTAGTCAGTGACAGTTCTTTCAGTTTATCAATATTTTACACTTATTAAACTTTCTTCATATTTTCAGACTGCAGGGTTGCCAGGTATGATACTATTACTTTAATGTTTTTGTTTTGTTGTGTTACTGTAAAAGCCATCAGAGGAACTCTCTTAGACTTGTTTTGGAGTTCTAGAAAGCAGGCATTCTTTATTGCAGCGCTGGGCACACATGGAAATAGCTTCACAAAAAGTGAGCACGCCCCACATCTGTAAGTGGCAGCTAATATACAGTGAGATTGTACATATTCATAAGTTTTCCAAGAAATGAGTTATATATGCATTAGATTTCCTGGAACTAATTACAATATCTGCATCCTAATTACGCATGTGCTTTCTTGCTGGGTGGTGGTCTCGAGGGGTCCCTGGGGGTCGTTGGTAGTCTTCCTCACCATGTCTGCTGGTTGACCTCAGTGCTCACACATGCTCACAAAGGTCTGTTTAGGAGGTGTTGTGCAGCTGTGTTGTGTCTTGAGCTGGTTTGTTTTAAGTTGTCCCGTCCTTGTTCCTGTTATCTTCAAGAATAGGCCCTAACGATCTTATTTATTACTGTCTTATCTTCAAACCCCTTTCTTCACAAAAGCACCAACCTTCAGCTGTGTCTGCACATTCCAGAAGCTGCATTGACACTTAATTTCTCCTCAGTAAAAAAAATGTTTAGCAAGATGAAAAGTCAAGACAAAAAAAAAAATGTTAGCAAGATGTTTTGGCTTACAGGTGCAAGTTTTAACTTTACTGATTACATATGTGGTGGTATCTTAAATGTTCCCATAAAATACATCTGAAACTTTTACTTTTTCACTGAAGTAAATATCTCTATAGATGCCTAGCCTGTGACTAAAGACTTATTTGCTTAATGTAAAAAAATATTGCAGTTGTGATTAGCATAGAAGCTCAATGAAACAGTGCTAACATGTTCTTAAAAATTTGGAAAGGATCTCCCATATTAAGTGTTACCACAATTTCAGTCTCAAAAGAAGAACCCCCTAAGACTTAGTTTGAATCTACATATATACAATAGCTTGTGTTAATCATGGTGCAGACACCCCTTTGTGAGGCCAATAGTAAGTCAAGGGCCATTCGATTTTGTGATATTACTCGAGATAAACTGGACACTTCAATTTCTAATGCTTGTCTTCTATTTGGACTTCTTGTTGAGTAGTCATCTTAGCACTGCCCCGCTGAAAGTCTGCACTCATTGTAATCTCTCTGTAGCTCTGGCCTCGACTAATGGTAACGTTATCATGTAAGGGGGTATCGTCAGGCATTGGAATCCCCATGTACTTTGGTGTTTCTAGAGAGTGTTCTGGTAAATGCATACAGACGCAACAATCACTTCTGTGTAGTATGTGAGTAATTTGTTGTGTCAAAATTAAATGGAGATTCTGATTCCATTTTGATTCTGGCCAGACTTGACTCATGGCTATCGTAATTGTCACAGACCAAACATAAAACTTAATCATGAGCTCCTTAATTTCAATTTAAGAGGAGACTGCTGCTCCACTACCCATGGGGTGGGAGCGTTCTTGATTCTTGAATAATGAATTCAAGGGCCTTTGCCCCAAACCTTGACTGCCGTATAGGTAGTTAACAAAACTTGAAACAGTCCTTTTTACTTTTCTGTTAGAGGTTCAGTGTTCCATGACTTGATGTTGACCCAATCTCCAGGCTGGAAAGGATGTGCTGGTGTGTCAAGTTCCAAAGGTCTATTTGTTGCAACGTATTTCTGGAGCTTCTGTAAGGTATTCCTTAAAGCTATCAAATAAGTTTTAAAAATTTAGTTCTCCCATGATATGAGTGGCACATGTGGAGCCTGGTACAGTTGTCCATATAATAGTTCATATGGACTCAAATTACCCTTTCCACAGGGCTGGATTCTAATTCTCAGCAACACTAAAGGTAGGTGTCACGTCCCGCTCAGACGAGGGGGACAAGTGACTCAGATTCGCAAATCCCCAATGGAGCGGACAACAAGTCTCCAAGTCCAAACATTTATTAACTACCCACAATGTACTAATTGAACACACGATAATTGGCTAAGTATATAGCAAGCTGTGGCAAGCAATACAATATGCCTTGCATTGCTTAATGGGAAAGGGAAAAGAGGGAGATAGAGGGAATGGGGAAATACAGATCACCGGTCTGGGTTTCTGCGCTGCTCCTGCTGACGAGGGTTCCGGGAGGCACAGGAGGCAGCCGGCTTTTTTGCTGGCATCCGTCTTCTTCGCTTCACTGCACTCTCTCCTCGGGCCGCGCCCCCCCCCTTCCCTTCTTGATTTATACCCACTTTCCTTGGGTCCATCCCCTAGGTCGACCCCCATACCTACGTATCCCATGTACGGGGAGGGGTAAGGTGTTTCATGGGATGATGTAATTAGCATGATCATGTCAGCCTTCATTAGCATACTGAGGGGTGTTAACTTTAATATGCATTCCGTGGATAATGAAGCAAAGGTCATTCACCGGACAGATGGCCCTTGAAATTTGGCCAGGTGCCCCAGAGCAGAGCCGTCCTGTCTCCACAGGGCTCCCTCCTCCAGCTGCATCTTGTGTTATTGGGGCAGCCTTATCAGCTTCGACCTCCACACCATCCACCCTGGGACTCAGAGTTCTGTCTTGCGAGTGTTTGAGGCATTTCTTCAATCAGCCTCAACTTTTGCTTTCTCAGGCTGTTTTTCTTAGTTTCTCGCAGGCCTGGTTTCTCATCTCTCACATCCCACCCCGTGACTCAAATACACCAAGTTCTTCTTTGACCATTGTGATCCCAAAAGGTATAGGGAAAAAGAAGACAGAAGGTGAGAGAGCATATAGCTAATTGCTGCAAGGCATACCATTAAAAGCAAAAATTTGCATAATATCACAATACTAATATTTACAAGCCATCTTCCCCACCCCGTGAGTCCTGAGGATCCCAGTGATGTGACCCATGACCCAGGGTTCCATCCATCAAACTAGTCCATCAGTCAATAAAAAGGTTCTCACTTCCCGTTGTTGATCATCTTCATCGTGGCACGGGTCTCCTCTATAGAGGTGGTGGCACTGTGGATGGGGATGCAGCGTTCTCCCTCAGTTAGATTCAGCTCACCGCACAGTCCATGTTCCTTCAGCAATGCTAGCCGGATTCTGCAACGCCATCTTAGATGCTTGTTGGGTCTGCACCTTTAATTCCCTAAAGGCATACCTTGTTAGTACATATCATTGCTAAGCTAAATTTTCTAAGACTATTTGAGGTTACACAGTCACATTAGCAGGTCTATAAGGATTTAAATGGGAATACAATTTAATATTCAGGTACAATTCATTAATGCTTAATTTGTGGGATCAGACCCCTCCAGCCAGTCTTTGATGACTGCATCTTGCTGTTGGTGGATGTGGTGTTGTCAGGAGCACATCCAGTTATATGAGCGAGCACTGTGATCTGTTTGGTGTTTGCAAGCACCAGTGTGCAGTCACAGGTGACTCACAGGCTTCCTTTATTTTGGAGGTGATTCCCAATAAGGTAACTTAAGGCACAACTCCAGGTTAGCCTTCCAATAGGTGGACTCATTAAATGTACCTGTAAAATTTCCTGGATTGTCGATTGTAATTGATTGGCAATGATTTATTCCACACTCAGCAGGTATGATTCCACAAATTATATAATAATGTAAGCAGATTACAAATAATAACTAGCCAATAATGCCTACAACCATTGAAAGTGCTAAAAGTAACATAGGTCTCCTGTCGTCCAGGATCAATGCCCTGTAAAACACATATATACATAACAAAACAATGATGGTTAGAAAGAAGGGACAATCCACCTGGTATTGATGCGGTATTCTTTCCCATGGGCATCAGTAGCCACCCATGAACAAATATTGATGGGAGTTTTTAGGGTTAGGGGTACTTGCCCCACGGTGGACAAGTCTACTAGAACAGGTTGTCCAGGAGAATGGAGCGGGTTTGCAGGGTCTTTAGTCTCTTTTTTCCTGGCGAGTATGGACAGAGGCTTAGGACAGAACGCGGTAAGTCGTGGGCACCCATTAATTCCCCACCGGCTGTTTATCCTCATTACTGCGTCTGCACCCGTTGTGGCCATCCTGGTTCGAGGGGTTTTAGGGCCTGCTTTAGAAGTCCATTGGTGCGTTCCACAATGCCATTTGCTTGGGGATAGTATGGAGTATGGAAAATCCACTGGATTCCTTCATCTCGAGCCCACTCCTGAACCACCCCGGCAGTAAAGTGACTACCATTGTCTGATTGGATCGATTTGGGCTTAGGCAAGTAGCTAAACCAACGTTTTAACCCCTTCACCGTATTTTCTGGGACCGTAAAGAACATATCTTTCACATCAATAGTTGCTAAGATCTGGTGGGCTTGTTCCTGTATGGTTGCAATCAGTTCAGCTATGTAGGTACTGCAGCTGTTAGAGGACCTGTATTGGCATTTAATCCCCAATAGTCAATTGTCAGACGCCACTTTCCGTTAGGTTTACGGACTGGCCACACTGGGGAATTATAGGGTGAGTGAGTTGGAATGATTATCCCTTGCTCCCGCAGCTCTGCTATTACCGGAGCGATCCCCTCCCTGGCACCTAACGGTAAGGCGTAAGGTTTCACATTAACAGTTTTAGAAGGAGGAAGCGCAGGCGCTTGCTGTAAAAGTCTGATAGAGGCAGTTGGGGACCCAAATTTCCATTCCCTTCCTTTTGAATCCACCCAGGCTTGTCCCTTCAATAGGTCAAGTCCCAGGATATTTGTGGGGAAATTTCCCAGGATCATCATAGCCTCTGTTGCAGTTTCATTCCCAGGTAACCAGCATTTCACCCGAGCAGTCGGCTGTGGCTTAGAGTCCCCGAAAACATCTGTAACCCAGATCTGCTTTTTGTCAGCAATTATGCCATTGCGCTTGGCAACCTCCGCTTGGAGTGCTGAGATCTGAGCACCCGTATCTACTAGAAATGCAACTGGAGTTTTAAGGGGGCCGAGCGGAAAGGTAATCAACAAGTCTCCTTTAGTATTCTCTGTGAGCCTCCTTAAGTGGACCCACCCGCCATCCCCCGGCTCACTTACTGGGGATGGCGCATCCAGTTTCCTGACCCTAAATCAATCAAGTCCTCTTCAGGGGCAGTTGGTGTTTGAGAAGCAATTACCATCATCTCGTTAGTTTTCAGTTCTGTCCCACTCTTTGCCTGAAAGGTCTGCTCGGTTGGGAGGGGGCATCTTTCTTTTGTCTTTCCAGGCTCGAATGAGCTTTTCTAAAACTGTAGTAGGCATACCATCCATTAACTCTCGGGGAATCCCCTGTCCAATTCCCTCAGTCCACAAGAGGTTTCTCTTTGCTCTTAAAACTTGCGGAGGGGAAGGAGACGGATTTTCCTGCTGTTCCACTCTGCGTACCGAGGGCTTAGGTTTACCCGTTCCCCTGGTAAGGCCCATTCTCCGGCCATAATTTATTAAGTCCTGAGCTATCTCTCCCCAGGTCATGGCTTCTCCCCCCGCCCGTCTCCCCCCTCGCGGGGCTAATGCATTCCGCAAACCATCTTGTAATTGTACTGCATGTGATTTCAAAGAGTCCGGCAAGCCCCGGATCAGGGGAGTCATTTGATCGGGATTAGCAATTAATAGCATCGGGGCAGGCTGCTGCGGAACCAAGCGCCTGTCATGCATTAATTGGAGACAAGCAGCCTTCTGCAGACTTTCAGTCAAATGATTTACGGTTGGGGTCTCAATACATACTGGATCCCCCCTTTCCAAGGGGTCCAGACCCCCAGCCCAATAAGCAGCTCGTTGAGTTAATGACCACGGCTCTCTCTGGTCGTCAGTAACTAAGAAAACCCCTGGCCCCCAGTACCCCTGGGCCTCATCTTCTGATAACAAGATTCGGTTGCCAGCAGTCAAAGACACCCTCCACACGTATTCAGTCTCAGTTTCCTGAGCTCGTCTGGTGTATTTCTCCTGAATTTTCGCAAGCTCAGTCGCTGGATATGGTGTAGTTCGAATGGTGACCTGCGGAGCTCTTCCACCCTGACCCTCGGTGGTCTCCGTTTTAATTAATGGTCTTAAATTCGCCCCCTCATTTTCAGGGTAAAAAGTTTCTCGACTTATCTCTAACTCCTTTGTTGGATACAAGGGTCTGGCTGCTGCTTTTGCCAGACTCGTAACTCCCTGTTCACTATCCGGAACAGAGCCGAAATCTGTCCGGTTGCGGGTTTCTTGTTCATTCCCCTCTTTTTCGGACCGTGAGATTTTTTCTCGGTCCAAGGCATCTAACAGAGCCGTGTGAAGTCGCTGAGTGGTGTTACGCTCAGCAGCTAATTGGCTTTTCAGAACTTCAGTTTGCTCTTGCCAGAGTTTAGCTTTTTGTTCAGTAACTTTACGTTCCTCAACCAATTGATCCTGGAGAGCTTTTACCAGATCTTGTAAGGATTTGATCATTTCCCCTTCTAATTGTTTCTTAACATGTTTCTCTTTTTGGGCTGCAGTCAGTGCTGCCCCTAATACAGCGCACACTACAGCTTTTCCTTTGCCTGGTCGCGACCCTTGCAGCCCCGCAAGTGCACTGATAGAGCTTGCCACTGCTTCTGGATGATGCCAATTATCGTGGGCCCAAACCTCTACTAAAGGAGGAGGACAAGCCTTATACTCCTTCAGTTTCTCAAAAATAGGGGAGCAGTCAAGCACCGACATTTCCTGGCCAGTCATGGCTTGCCACTGCTCGAACCTCTCCTGGCTTAGAGCTGAGAGGTCACTTCCCGATTCTCCCTGTCCTTATCGGATAGAGAATTGGTATCCCTCCGACCCTTTCCCAGCATAGAGCTGAGGGGCCAATTCCCAGTTCTCCCTGTCCGAGTTGGTCAGATAGAGAACCAGTATCTCATAAGACTTTCCGACACCGAAGGGGATCCTGCTGACTACGCCAATTTTAATGTCACGTCCCGCTCAGACGAGGGGGACAAGTGACTCAGATTCGCAAAGCCCCAATGGAGCGGACAACAAGTCTCCAAGTCTAAACATTTATTAACTACCCACAATGTACTAATTGAACACACGATAGTTGGCTAAGTATATAACGAGTTGTGGCAAGCAATATAATATGCCTTGCATTGCTTAATAGGAAAGGGAAAAGAGGGAGATAGAGGGAATGGGGAAATACAGATCACCGGTCTGGGTTTCTGCGCTGATCCCGCCCGCGAGGGTTCCAGGAGGCACAGGAGGCAGCCGGCTTTTTCACTGGCATCCGTCTTCTTCGCTTCACTGCACTCTCTCCTCGGGCCGCGCCCCCCCCCTTCCCTTCTTGATTTATACCCACTTTCCTTGGGTCCATCCCCTAGGTCGACCCCCATACCTACGTATCCCATGTACGGGGAGGGGTAAGGTGTTTCATGGGATGATGTAATTAGCATGATCATGTCAGCCTTCATTAGCATACTGAGGGGTGTTAACTTTAATATGCATTTTGTGGATAATGAAGCAAAGGTCATTCACCGGACAGATGGCCCTTGAAGTTTTGGCCAGGTGCCCCAGAGCAGAGCCGTCCTGTCTCCACAGGGCTCCCTCCTCCAGCTGCATCTTGTGTTATTGGGGCAGCCTTATCAGCTTCGACCTCCACACCATCCACCCTGGGACTCAGAGTTTTGTCTTGCGAGTGTTTGAGGCATTTCTTCGATCAGCCTCAACTTTTGCTTTCTCAGGCTGTTTTTCTTAGTTTCTCACAGGCCTGGTTTCTCGTCTCTCACAGTAGGGCCTGTACCCAAGTCATAGATGTTTCCTGACAAACTTTCCCAAGCTGCTGTTTGAGAGTATAATTCATTTGCTCCACTTTACAGCTGGACTGTGGTCTATAAGGAGTGTGGTAATCCCAAATTATAGACAAAGCTTTGCTCAACTGTTTCACAATTCCAGCAATAAAGTGAGGCCCATTATCTGATGACATCCCCAAAGGTGTACCAAATTGCAGGATAATTTCTTTTAGCAGAGCTTTAACTACCTCTTTTGCTTTGTTGGTGCGACAGGGGAAAGCCTCGGGCCATCCAGTAAAGGTATCAACTAAAACCAAAATATATCTATACCCTTCTTTTCTAGGTAGTTTGGTAAAATCTATTTGCCAGTAATCTCCAGGAGAATTTCTTCCTTTGGTAACCCCAAATACTAGTTTACTACTAGTGTTTGGGTTATTTGTAAGACAAACTTCACACTTCCCTGTAATGGACCGAACAATCTCTGTCATAGCTCTGCTAATAACCATTTTTGAAGGTGTTTCACCAAATTCTCTGTTCCCCAGTGTACTTTATTATGTTCTTTCCTAGCAATTTCTCTCATCATCATAATTACCTGTCTGGTAGGCATAACGGCCCACCCATCCACCTGCTCCTTGGCCTGTAATTTAGTTATCAATTTACCATCCTTTTTATCATACTTGGGTGGTGTGTCTGGTAAAATTTCTTTTTCAGGTACCAGGGCTAGGATGCCTTTTTCTGCAGCCTCCTTTGCAGCTTTATCTGCCAGTTGGTTACCCAGTTCTGGTGCAGTTTTACCTGTCTGGTGGGCTTTATAATTCATAACTGCAATTGCCATTGGTTTTTGAATGCTTTTCAGTAATTCTTGGATCTGGGGGGTATGTTTAATCCCAGTTCCTTGTGCTGATAACAACCCTCTTTCTTTCCAAATAGCCCCATGGGCATGGACTACCCCGAAGGCATACTTGGAATCTGTCCATGTGTTGGGTCGTTCTCCTTCACTTGGGTCTAGTGCTCTCTTGAGGGCTATTAATTTGGCTTTCTGGGTGGACACCTTTGAAGACAAAGCTTGTGAATCTATTACCTTATCAATGGTGGTTATGGCATACCCAGACATTCACATCTGGAACAAAGCTGCTTCTGTCGGTGTACAGCTCCCAATCCGGGTTCTCTAATGAGGTGTCCTTGAGGTCTGGTTGGTTGGAGTAGACTTCTTCGATGGTCTGCAAACACTCATGCTCTGGCACTCCTCCTATTTGGTCAGTCGAGAGAAACACAGCAGGGCTAACAACTGAGGTGGTTTTAAGATGAACATTGTCCTGTTCTAGCAACACCACTTGGTATTTTAACATGCGGCTGGGAGCCAGCCAATGCCCCCCTTTTTTTTTCCTAACACAGTAACCACCATGTGTGGAACATATACAGTAATCTTTTGTCTCAGAGTAAACTTGTGGGCTTCCTGGATTAGCAACACTGTTGCTGTTACCGCTTCAATTGCTTAAATGGAGTTCTGCTGTTTTCAGTTCAATCAAGATACTCATTGTGGGAATCTTTTAACATCTCATATAGAGGTTTCACCAGTAACCCATAGGCAGCACCATCCCATCGTTCCCAGGAACACCCGTAATTCTTTCAGTTTTGGGCTCAGGGAGGCGGCAGACAGCCTCTTTGCGCTCAGATCCTAGCTGTCTCTGGCCCTTCAGGATTTCAGATCCCAAATACGTAACCGATTCTTGGGCAATCTGGGCCTTGTCCTTTGACACCTGCTATCCGCTGATGCCCAGGAAATTCAAAAGGCTTATGGTCAGGGCAAGACATTGTTCCTCAGTCTCTGCTGCAATCAAAATGTCATCCTGTTTAACTGATATCCCTAATCAGCAAAACTCAGACACCAGAGTGAAAAGAGCAGGCGTATTTTACTAGAAATAACTAAATAATATAACAGAATAATACAGAAAACATACAGTAAGAAAAGACAGAATAGTGTACTTAAACAAATAGGAAAATACAGGGTAATGCATCACATCATTACTACCTGAGAGAGAGAATAGCCATTAAGAAAGACCCATCACCACTTGCACCCATTCCCATCATCCAGACCCGCAGTCACTGGGCAGCCCCGGTTACAGCGAGGATTTGGAGAGCCTGTCCCGGCAAGTGGGAAATCCTACGCGGTGCGTCCACCCGTAGGTGAGGCTTCCAAAGTCGCTGTGAGCGGGTCCAGCCTTATATACCTAAAAATCAGTAAGCCAGAATAGCTGGCACCTTTGTTTTAAGCGGAAATATCTGGTTTTCATCTCACGTTAGGTTCCCCCCGAGCCTGGCCAGGGCTCAAGGGAGAAGCTCAGGGAGTTTCCCTGCTTATCTAGTTAATTTATGTTCTTTTTAAAACAAGGCCATACGTCTGTCCCAAGGCCGGACAGCTGGCTTCATGGCCTTGTTAACTTACCCCTACACAGAGAAGAAGAAAGATACATTCAGGATAGACATGTTTTCATTACATTCATCATCAGTAATGAGTATATGATATCTAAGCTACATCTTTCATTAATGAGCATACATATTTCACTAATGACTACATACTGAGTTAGCAGTTTCGGCTCAGGGCCTGTTGCTCAGGCTTCAATACTCCCACCTTTTACATCAGAATAGGTGGTTTGCTATAACTTAGTATTATACCTATTAGCACAATGGTTATCAGTTATAAAATGTACAGGATTCATCTATAGGTCAACTCTGGCTTGGGCTTATTGTCCAAGCCTTAGCACTTCACATCCACATCCTGTAATACAGTTCTTTGGTGATTTTCTTTTCTCCAAATTTCTAACTCTTTTGCCAATTGATTTCCAAAGATTGTCGGGCTATTCTTAAAGCCTTGAGGTAAAACTGTCCAGGTATATTTTGTTTTCCCCTCTGTTTCTGGATTTTCCACTCAAAAGCAAAGAGCTCCTGACTTTTAGTATCAAGGGGAATGCAGGAAAAAGCATCTTTCAAGTCTAAGGCTGTGAACCAACCTTGTTCCCCAGTGAGGGTTGTTAACAACGTGTCTGGGTTTGTCACTACAGGATGAATATCCTGGGTTATCTGATTTATTACCCGCAGGTCCTGGACCAACTGGTAATCCTTACCATTGGCCTTTTTAACCAGCAAAATGGGGTGCTGTATTTTGACTCACATTCTACTAATAACTTGTACTTTAAGAATTTCTCAGTTATTGGCACCAATTTGTTTCTAGCTTCCAGCTTTAGAGGATACTGTTTAATTCTTACCGGGGATGATCTTGGTCTAAGTTCAGTTCTTACGGTTCTGCTCTTTTGGATTTTCCTGGGACTCCTCTGGCCCATACAATAGGAATCACAGCATCTTCTACTTCTGAAGGTACCTCCTGTAACTCGGCTTCCTCCTGTAACATAAAGACTTGGGCATCCATAGCTTTATTTTCAGGATTATGGATTTAGATTTTCCCTTTTTCAAAAGTGATTTATGCATTCAGTTTACTTAATATGTCCTGTCCTAACAGCAGCACAGGGCAATCTGGTGTATATATAAAGAAATTGATGGGTTAACACCCTGTTCCCAATTTCAAACTTCAAAGGCTGGAAAAACAGCTGTTTTTCTTTCCCCCCTGTGGCACCAATCACTGACATAAAGAATTTGCTCATGGGTCTTTTGCAACTATTTAGTACAGAATATGTTGCCTCTGTATCAACTAGGAATTTAACTGTCTCATTCCCCATCTTAACTGAAACCAGGGATTCAGCTGGGGCGTTTTAATTCCTCAATCCCCGGTCCCTGTCAATCCAAGTTTTCTGTACCAATCATAAATAAGTGTGCCTCCGGAATGGGTGCAGACAGGGACATCTAATTAACTGATTGTCTCTTCGGGCATTCATTTTACCAGTGTCCCTTTCCCTTGCAGATCACATACTGATCCTTGCCCAGAGGGATTCTATTTCTCATATTTCCTCCTATTCTTCATCTTCTCGGGAAACCTCTTCCCCCAGAGGAGGTTTGTGCTTAAGCAAATGCAGTTGCTAAAATTGCAGCATTTTCTGTCAACTGAGATGTTGACATTCTAGACACACCCTCTACTTTTGTAACTTTCTTCTTATATCTGGTGCTGACTGACCTATGAACAAAGCAGTCAACTGTTGATACTGTTTATTCATCAATCTGCCTGCCCCTGTATTTAGATTCCAGTCTGGCTCTTGTGCTGGCATAGGATGATCTGGACCATCCCTTGTATTTAGCCTCTCTTCCTCCTCCTGAGCTTTTTCCAGCACCACTCTCTTTTCCTCAGGCAGGACCCAGCAGATTCAACCGATCTATCTGTTCCTACTGCTTGCCTGAGAGGGGCTTGTATGTTCTGAGCATTTCATCTCATTTCATTTTCCTTCACGTCTAAAAAACAGCATCAGTTGCAACACAGTGTTACAGTTTACACTTCCGCTCTCAGGCCATTTCTCCTGATCATCTAAAGTATATAAGGGCTATCAATGATTACAATATTCAATCAGTTTCTTTCAGGTCAATGATTCTCCCCCCAGATCTTTCCAGTGTTTCAATAAGCAGCCTAAAGGACCAGCCTTTAGAATTCCTCCATCCTGTGATTGGACAGATCCCATCACAAAAACAACACACGAAACAAAATAGTACAGTAACAACACAAAACAATAACCTAACACAGAACTACAATAGACACCTTAGCGTATTAACCCAAAGGGAACTCTGCTATTTTTTTCCAGTTCCTTAAAATACATCCTAATGGAGACTTTTTCAAAAGATTATTTTTAGATTGTTTTGTGTCCATCTTAGTTAAACCTTATTCATATACAAAGCCAAAAACCATAATCCGATGCACAAAGTCAGAAACCATGATCCAGTAAACAAAGCACACAATCCAAAAATCGTAATCCAGTAAACAAAGCATGTAATTCAAAATTACCGAGACTAATGGGTGGGACTTGAACCCACAATTCTCCCAAAAGGGGCTTGAACCCCTATACCCGTTTCAGACCAGGTGGGACTCGAACCCACAGTATTTCAGACCAGGCATCCTCCAAACTTTTGTCTGGTAGAACTTGTGCAGGAGGGACTCGAAGCCCTCAGTATCCTTCTGGCCCAACCTGGCGAGGCTTTCACCATGTCTGACAGGCAGGCAACTGGAAATCCTGACAGAATGCCTTTCATCTTACCAGGGGATTTGCTCTGAGCTCTTCGGTCTGGGGATCAGAGGCTCTCCCCAAGAATCCCTCGGTGCTGGCTGGAAGTCCTGTGATCCCATGGATCCGTCGAGATTCAGAAGCAGTTTCCCATCTGGGTTGCCAAAATGTTACCGTAAATTTGGTCTCAAAAGAACCCCCTAAGACTTAGTTTGCAGTTTTAGAAGGCAGGCATTCTTTATTGCAGCGCTGGATGCACGGGGGATCACTCCACCTAACGCGCATGCTGAAAGACAAGGGCACGTTTATTATATACAATAAAAGAAATGAATATTCATGTAACTTCTGAGAAGTACCCACCTCTTTCCAGAGGATCTAATGCATGTGTTAATACATTGCGCGAGCATACTAAAATCTGGGGCAGGGTCTCCGAGGGGCTTCCATGGGGGTTTTCGGTGGTCTGTGGTGGTCCCTAGTGGCTGTTGAAGAGGTGTCTCTTGGTGTCCTTTCCGTGAACTCTGAGGGTTTTCATATAAGGCCTCGTCTTGGCTCATGGCTCTGTCTGTAAAGTTTCTCAGCTTTCTTATCTTTGGCTCCCACAGGTGTCTGTTGGTTTCTCTGCCCTCCCCGGGATGGACCCATCACAGTTGCAAAAATTATGTCCTTCGGTGCACTCTTGTCTGAGGCCCCTTACAGCAGTTAGCACCAACTGCTAGCAGCCATCAGCTAGTAGGCATCACTCTCTTCTCGAACTCAGTCGATATCCCTTCTGTGTTCCTCTCAATGACCAACTCAGGGAATCCCACTTCTGACACCAAAATTATTGTCTCGTCCCACGCGGTGGGTTACGAGGGGGTGAATCTTTTGAATTCCCCGAGATCCTGCGTGCTGGTGGAAGAGCTGGTCTGTGCTCAGCAGAGCCGCAGGGCGGGCGAGTCACCACAGTGACTCAGAGGAACAGTTGTGCTGGTGACTTTATTAACTGACCACTTTAGTAAGTGAATGGAGACACTTTGGCAACAATCAACTGATAACTGTCCGGGAATGAATAAAGGCACTTTGGCGATGAGACTATTTTCCTAATAACCCGTCAACAATCAACTGATGGCAATTCAACTCCTACAAAACTTATATACATGAATATATGTAAGAGAGAGAGAGAGAGAGCAGAAAGAGGAAAGAAAAGGAGAGGAGGAGGGGATAGGAAAAGGGGAATCACCACCCTTGGATCCCGTGTTATTGCAGAGTAGCCAGCTTGGTGGGTAGGTGGTGGGTTGACAAAGACACACGTGGGGTGTTGCCTTTATATAGTCTTTCTTACGCATGCGCAGTAGGTTGTTCCAGAAGGTTCTCATTTTCTCTGGCTTGTACCTGCACAGTTAGGCAAGTTCTGTCTCTGGGCAACAACAGGAGGGAGGGGGAGAGAAGCAGCCCACCGCTCCACCTCCGCAGAGCTTGCTCTGCTTCTCCACCCAGGGCGTCCCACTCGAGTTGTTTGAGACATCCTCTTGACGAACAGTTTCTTGTTTATGAACAGTTTGTGACACCAGGCAGGACAGGGTGTCACGACCTGGATTGGAAGTAATGTAAGACTGTTAAAGCAATTATAAAAAGGGAAATGTGTGCACAACAAACAGTTGTATTTCTCCATTGTCCAAACCAACTGTTTTGGTTTTTTGAATGTAACAATCCATAGAAATGGAATTGCTTCATAAAACATGCTCAGATATTAGGACAGCACTTGAAGGTAACTTCTGTTTTCCAGTTTTCTGCCTTCCATGAACTGAGTTTCACAGATTTTTGCATGCTACGCAGGAAAGAATGTTATTTTTTTTCTTGGCCAGATAAGAGGAACTGAATGCATACAGCTGACTTCTGCAAAATGGTTTTTCATTCTCCACTTCTGCAAGGGAAGGAGTCCTTATGAAGCCTTCTTTAACTTCCATTAGTAACTATCTTTGTCTTCTTGCAGTCTGTGTTATGGCATATACAACTTTCATATGTGTACTGAAATGTCTCTTTTTTTTTTTTTTTTTTTGGTATTTGTTTCAGATAAAGCATGAAAATTCATCTTTCTTAACCAGTGTCTAGTCCTCTTCTGTTTAGGCCTTAGGAAGAGATTGCCTTTCTGTTGATGCATTCAGGAGTTTGGGTTATAGCTGAAGTACCATGAAATGCTCTCAATATCTAGGTACAGTAATCTGTTCCTTTCTGCTTGTTAAATGTTGAAAAAGTGAATTAGTCATTTTGATAGTTTTTGCAAAGCAGGAAGTTATGGACTACTTGTGCTTTGTCAGAAACTTCAATGCCTTGAGCAGGAAGAACTGCTGAGATCCCTAAGAACATGTTCCAAGATGCAAACACACAGTATTTCTGTTTTAACCTCACAGTTTGTGAGGAACTGGTTTAAGTGAAGTGGCTTAAAAAGCATAGAAAGCTTTTTTCTTTTTTTTAGTTTGTAATAGTTGATAATCATATGTTAATTTGTTTAGGTACGACAAGTCACTTCTTTAACAAGCCATGGTGCAATCAGACCTTATTTCTAAGAATTCATTGCTAGTTATATCAGAGAAAGCCTTCATGACATAAAACTTGCCTTCCTTCCTCTGCTCTTCTGACCTGTATGTATGTGATAACACTGACAGATCTGTTTGTTGAATGTCTACTTGCATGGACAGCTTCTTTTAGAGTTTTAACATAAGCCATAGTTATACAGTTTCTCCATCCTTCCCCAAAAGGTGAAGTAGGTAATTTGGAATTTTCCCTCTGCCAGTTTGAGTGAAACATATTAATTGAATACATGAAGTATTTTATGGCAATATCAGATGTCCTAACCTTAAGTGGTATTTCTCTGTCTCCTCATCCACCTCCCCCACCTAAAGGGGGGAAAAAAATTTTAAGGAAAACTTAAGGTAGTAGATTATATATATTGCTAGGAAATGCTATCTATATAACTTATGGTAATATATATTGGAGTCTGTAGCTCTCTGCATTGGGAGAATTATTTGGGTTTTCTAGTTTAAATGCAGTTGTATATAATGGTATTTCTGGTGTAGGATTGTCTGAACATTGAAATAGTGGGATTTCTTGTATCAGTCTTCCTGTGTATTAATGCCAATAGTGTGACATGTAATCGAGGTCATGCAGTGTCTTCTACCTAGACCAGTAGAAGACCTTGAGATAAATGTATTCATAGCAAAAATAAGGTAAGCAAAGCCTGTATTTTGTGGACCAATTAGTTCTCAATACTCAAGAGGGTACTTAAGTACCCTTCTCCTTTCTGACTTATCTATAGGAGCAGAGTTGATGATTACAACTTTTTTTTTTTAAATTGCCTCAGGGTTTTAAAAAGAGAGATGAGGAGCTCAAGGTGTGCCTTTATGGGGATTCTCTTTTAAGCTACTGTATTTCCAGGCCTTCATTTTTTGTTTTCTATCTGTGGGTTTTGTTCCCTGACCTTCATTTGTACACAAAGGTGGCATATAAACTCAAATAAAAAATGTGCACTTACCTCTAATACATATCTAACATACCTTTCTGTTTTACCCTTAATTTCAGCGAACCATCATCTTTGCTTTTTTGTAGTATTGTGGTGTGCTAAGTAAATTATCTCTTTTCTTCCTAAGGTCAGCTCAATTTCTTTTAAACATCTCAGGTCATTTCATGTGACGTGCCTTAGGATTTTTTAGAGTGCAGTCTGCATACAAACCAGAAGGTAAAAGTTTACAGTAGATCAAAAATTCATTGGGCAAATTCATGCAGAGGCATCCTTCTCTGATTCTTCCCTGAAGCCATGTATTGCTAGTGAATTTGGGGAAGGAGTTGCTCAGAGGTTGTTCCTGTAGTTTTACCATAGCATCCACGGGTACTTGCTGTTTGACATAGGATACTGGGCTAGGTGGACTTCTGGTTTGATCTCATAAAAATGCTCTCATGGGAGATCCTGTGAAGTCTCAGACTCTGCAGCTGGGAGCCTTGTGAATGCATGGCAGCTACAGTTGCCTGTAAGCTTTATTCTTATGTTTTCCTTTGAGTCATGCTACCATACTTCCTTTCTGTCCTGAAAACGTAGCACTTTATTCCTACCATAAATAGGACACAAAAGTAGTTATTTTTGGGGAGTAACCTCTTGAACAGAAAAAGTAGTATTAATTGCTTTCAGAGTGTTAAGTCTTCCAATACATCCAGTCTCATGTCTGCAGGTCATAACCCTGCTATCTTGCTGAGTAGATTCAGGTTAAAGGAAAACAAACCTCAGATTTTTTAAGCTGTAATTCCTACTTTGGCACCTTTATTTTAATAATAATTTATTAAATTTTATGTTGCAAAAATCGTAGTATTACTGACTTCTGGTTTATGATGCAGTTCAACTCTGGCCTATAGAGTAGAGTTTGTGTATCCAATTTCCCTTTTTTTGTATGAGTACATCCTTTAGTTGGAGTATTAAAAATAAAATTGTCAGCTTTACTTGCTTTTTGAGTTGAATTTAACATTTATAGTTAATTGATTTTTGTGTTTTCTAATGAGCTAACTAGGGAAAATGTTGCATCTTGTATCTAACTATGCATGACAGGTTTTATAAAACAAATTACACAGGGATTTTTCTTAATAGCCTAATACTATTTTTTTAATAAATTGAAATTTATTACATTTAATTTTAAAATTGCTATCAGGAAGTTGTTCTTTTGGACTGAACTGCATAGAAAACAGTTTTCAAATGAGGCTTCATTTTGAAATCTGCTGCTTTCACGTAGTAGTTGGCTCTATGCCAGCAATATATAATCTAACTGTGTCCCTTCCATGAAAAGGGGAACAGAGCAGGCTTCATGACTCTACATGTCATGCTGCTGTAACCACATTGTGTCATTATTGCTTGAACTAAATTTAAGGAAGGCGTTTTACAGTATGCATTGGGTTTGCGTGGCCAGGTTTTGGTATTGGGGGGGGCTACAGGGGTGGCTTCTGTGAGAAGCTGCCAGAAGCTTCCCCTGTGTCTGATAGAGCCAGTGCCAGCTGGCTACAAGATGGACCCACTGCTGGGCAAGGCTGAGCCCATCAGTGATGGTGGTAGCGCCTCTGGGAGACCATATCTCAGAAGGGGAAAAAAACTGCTGCACAAAAGCAGCCAGAAGAGAGGAGTGAGAATATGAGAGAGAAATAACTCTGCAGACGCCAAGGTCAGTGAAGAAGGAGGGTTCCTCAGGGTTTCTAGCTTAGTTTTAAGTAATTTGTGAAATGTAGCCAAGAAAAGCAAGGCTTTTCTGTACAAATCATAGTTTTAAAATGAAAATTAAGGTCTGCAAATTGAGAAGGTTGGAAATTGTGTTGTAAATGTGGGGTTGGGAGAAAAGCCTTCTAAAGAGAACTTTAATTCCTTGCAATTTTAATTTCAATACGGCCTTACTTCTCATGTGTAATGGTAAAATGTCATCCTCCAGATGGATGATAGGAGGTTTTTGTGTTGTTGATACAATTTTCTGAGTCATGTATCATGAGAAGTTTGGGAAAACTGTGGAACTTCTTTGCATATATGTGTAACTAAGTGGTTGCTCAACCTATCCAAAATATTTTTAATGTGTTTTGGTTTTAATTTCAGCATGTTGTGATTTAAAGCCCAGAGGGCAACTGAGCACACAGCTACTTGCTCACTCCTTTCCCCCTCACAGAGGGGGAAGAGAAAATAACACAAAAGGCTATAGGGACTGAGATAAGGACAAGGAGGGATGACTGGCCCATTATGGTCAAGGGCAAATGACAGACTTGATTGGGGAAGAAAAAGAACATCAATTTAATTTGGACACCACCACTTAATTTACCAATCAGAGTAGGACACTGGGAAATACAAGCTCATCTTAAAAACACCTTCCCCCCACCTCTCCCTTCTTCCTAGGCTCAGCTTTTCTCTACCTCCTCTTCCCAAACAGCACAGAGGAGTAGTGGATAGGGGTTGCAGTCAGTTCATCACCCGTTGTCTCTGCTGCTCCTTCCCCCTCAGGGGGAGGACTCCTTGCACTCTTCCCCTGCTCCAGCGTGGGGTCCCTCTCACAGGAGACAGTCCTCCAGGAACTTTCTCCGACGTGAGTCATTCCCATGGGCTGCAGCTCTTCCCAAACTGCTCCAGAGTGGGTCCCCTCCTGTGGGTTGCAGTCCTCCCAGCAACAGACTGCTCCAGCACGGGCTTCCCACAGAGTCCTGGCCTTCTTTGGGCACAGCCCCCTGCTCCAGCGTGGGGTTCTCCACGGGCTGCAGGTGGGCATCTGCTCCACTGGTGACCTCCATGGGCTGCAGGGGCACAGCCTGCCCTCTCACCATGGGCTGAGGGGAATCTCTGCTTCGGCACACCTCCCCCCCTACTCCTCCTTTTTTCCACTGACCTTGGTGTTTGCAGAGGTGTCCCCCTCACCACTCCAACTCTTCCTCCAAGGTTCCCCTTCTTAAATGCATTATCACAGAGGCACAGCTACCATCACTAATTGGCTTGGCCTTGGCCAGAGGTGGGTCTGACTTAGAGCTGGGGGAGCTTCAAGAAGCTTCTCACAGGAGCCACCCATGTAGTCTCCTCCCCCACACAAATCCAACACACAGCACATTGGCTAAAGTTTACCTTTATGTATATCTTAATTTTTATTAGTAAAGTTACTGTTAAAAGCATTAGAACATTCTGTTTTTCTGGCCTCAGGGAAGCAGTACATTTCTTTCACTTCACTGTAAAGATCAGGTAAGCATTAATACTTCATTTTAGCCTGACCACATGCTTGATACCAGGTTTTTTAATTGGTTCCTTCTGGAGGGGGCAAGGATGAGGCAAGGAAACCTTGTCATTGCTGTACATGAGTACTTAGGCGTTGTGAAGTGAATGTAGAAGCATCTCAGTATTTTTCCTTAAATTGGGAATATTCATGAAAGGGCCTTGCTAAGATTTCTGAATGCAAAATTACTGATAATGTCATAATTCTAGAGAACTGATCCATTAAATTTCAGACTTAATCTGTAGAGGGGGGAACACAATTGTGGACAGAAGATGGTTGTTTGAGAACTGCATTGATGAGTTTGCATGAGTAGTTCAGAAAAGCCTAGCGTGTAGTATTGCAAAACAAATGCAATCTTGTCTTTTGGGCTGTGTGGGAGCACAATTTAAAAATCTGAAAGCACACATATATTCATGTTTCTTCTTTGAAGGTGTGGACTTTACTGAGTGCTGCTATTTCAACTGAAGCAGTGTTTGAGGATACTGCACAAATGGTTAATAACCACTTCCTATCTAGACCTTTTTGAGTCCTTTAGCATGGCTGGACTGCATGGCAGTTCTTAAAACCAATTTTTCCCTGATAATTGCTGGTTCATAGCTTGGTGTCTTTCTCACAGTTCTTCTTTGTCTATCTTAATTAAAAAGTTTGAGTGGCCCCAGGCTTATTCTATCAGTCACCTGAAAGATGATCTGAGTAGTTGTAGGTTGTATGTAATTGAAGAAAAATGAATATCACTGGCCTTAAATGGTAACTGATGTCTTAAGTGATCAAAAACATATAGGAAATCAAAACCTATTAGGTTGAATGCTGACAGTCAATTTCTGACAAAGTCTTAATTTTGCAATATGTTCTTTCAACATGGAAATTCTCAATTCAGTGTGAAGCTTTGGAGGGTATGTTCACAGAAGTAAACTGTTGAACTGTATGTATAAAGCCTGGGACATAATAAATCCACTGAATAGCTGACAATATTGACAGTCTTTCCAGAATCTTTTTATTCCTTATTTTGAAATAAGACTTGTACTGTAAATATGTAAACAGTGATTTGAGAAATGGACCTTGTGTTTTGGTGCCATATCAGAAGTCTTGGGTTTGTTCCTTTTGTGTTTCTGTGGAAGTTTATATTGTTTGCCTATGGACTGGTAGGCAAAATCTTGTAGAGTTAGACTGCAGCAGCTTAAAAAGTCCCTGTCTACATATGTGTATTCTGGTGCCAGGAGCTGTCATCAACTGTGGCAGAGTGAATGCAAAGGAAAGCATGTTTGCTTAGGCTGTCCCAGTTTAAATATACTACCTTTACCTGCCAGTTAAAATTGATTTGGTATCATTTGTTACTTGTCAAAAACTAAATAGTTGTTCTTTTGAAGTAACATGGCAGTATGATATTTAATGGCAAATGCTGTGAGGAGAGAAGGTAGTTGTGATGAAAAGCTGAAAAAGACGATTTTAAGGGAAGTATTACTTCATTTCAAGTGAAATCCAAAGAAAAGTAACTGCATAGCAGCAAAATAGAAAACAATAACACTAGAGACAGTATATATAGTAACTGCTTGCCCTGAGCATTTTTTCCAGCACTAATGAATAGAATCTCCTCTGACTGAAAGCATGAGGTTTTGTTCTAAGGTGGAGTATTGCTGTGCAAACTTTTAGAACTATGGTGTCACTTAAAAAATGGGTGAGAATAGTCTAATATATTCTATATAAGAAGTTTAAATGGGCAGATAGTTTAAGAGAAGGATAATACAATTGAGCACTTGTAAAGTTCTAAATACTCTATTTATTCTGTCTCTGATGTTTGTCAGTATGAAATATTTAAAATAAGTCACAAATAAAGCTGAATTTGAATTTTTAAGTGCATTATTATAATTCCATTTATTAAGTTCCCTTTTTTAAGGCAACCTAATGAGAGATCATTGTCACTGAAAACATGTCTCCTCTGCCCAAAGTGTATATATATTTCTATTCCAGTGCTCCTGATAATTATCTTGCAGATATACTTGGTGTGCATCTCACTGAAAATGTCTTTGATGTTTGTATTCAACAGTACTAGTTATAAGATAGTTCTCTCAATAAGCAAGTAAATGTGTGTGGTGGGTTGTTCATTTTTTTTGTCGTACTTATTTGTAGCTTCAGCAGTATAAGACTACTTACTCTTCTAAGGCAGTGGTCATTTCTTCTGTGTGCTTGTGGGTTAGGATAAATGAAAAAGCTTTCTTACAAGTTACTTTAATGTGGTACCTATCCATGGCAATAAAAAAAAGTACTTGAGTGCTACTGTTGATATTTTTTTAAATATCTGAGGGTTTTGTCAGTTTCAGTTTGACTTTTTTTCCAATTTTATAGGGTTTTTTTTAACACCCTTGTATATCAGCAAAACTTGTCTTCCATGGTTGCTTGTGCTTATTCATGTTTATACATTTCATGTTTTTTAACAACTTTTTTCTCCTTCCCTGATTCTTTTGGATCAATAAAAAGATGACATTGGTAAATTCAGCTCTTCTGATTTTGTTTAACAATAGTATATGAAAGTTTGAATTACTGTTGTAACTTCATCCCAGCCAAAACCCATGTAGTTACTTTGGGGAGGGAGATCTCATAATGGAGTTATGAACTAGAATTACTGTTCAGTTGTGTTGCTGAGTAGAAAGCGCAATGAAAGATTAACACTCCAGTTCTGGAAAACTCCATTTCTCTTCAAAGAGGTTTTTTAGCAGCAGTAAGAAAATTGATCACAGTTCTGCCAAACAGATGCAATTGGGATGATTTAGAGTTCAGTGCTTATTTTAAAGCACTGATTATTTTCAGTATATTTTGTGGCCTCGAAGTACCACATGAGGTTAGAAACAGACTTGTTTCAAGTACCCTATAAGCACATATACCAGAATGTTTGGATAATGCAAGAGTGGATGAATATCAGTGTAGATTTGGGGTTATTCCCCAATGTGGCTTATTTTGTCCTGTTGGTCATATCTTTTAATTTTTCTGTACTTCTTCCAATACAGAATTGCTTTCAGTGTTCAAAGTAACAAACAGTTGCTTACACAATCTTGATGGAAGGAAAAGATTTCTTGTAGCTGACAAGCATGACAATCCTAAAAAGTGCTATCTTTGGATCCAAAAAATATTGTTATTTTGAAAAAGAAATTCAAGTACTGAGAAGAAGCTAAAGCTTTTTCTGGTAGACTGCTGAAAGGCAGAAGTGAAGGCATCACCCCCTGCTCCCCCATAGCGTTTACTTGATTTGAATTCAAAATGTTATCTGACTTTTTGCAACACATCTAGGTTTGCTTTTTAAATTTTTATTTTTTTAACATATTACTTCCCCTGTAATGGTTACTGAAGCCATTGGCCTAGAGAACTCAGGAGTGTGGTCGAAGTGGGATGCAGGAGCTAGCATGTAGAGCTTACACATACTGAGCAGTGGTTTCAGTAAGCTTGATGGCCCACAAAACCTGCTGAAGGTTGGCAGTAGTCCACTGGAAGTCAGTGTCCTAACCAAAAATCTGAAGGTAATGTCAAATATAGCTACTCCTTAATGAATCTGGAGTTAGTAGGACCACATACATTTCACTAGATAAAAATAAGTAAATTTTGCTTGTCTCTAAGATTTTCACAGCTAGGAAAAAAATGACATCCAGCTGACCCAATATCTCTTACTACTTCCATCCTCCCTCAAGTACTGTATCAATGTTTAATACTGCTTCTAGTTGCTCTTGTACAGTATGTCTTCATGGAATTGGACTATTCCAAAAAGTGTATTTTACATAAGTGTAGTATCTATCTCCATAGTTTCGTGCTCATGCATCTTTCTAGATATATGTAATGTTGTTTTTATCTTTTATGGTGGGGTGCCCATGGTTTGTGAAACTGTTTCTCCCGCGTGCTTGCTTACAGGAGAATATACTGTGCCTAGGACCCTGGGAGGGAATGACTGTACTGAAACTTGAATGTAAAGCCTTTCTGATGAAATTTTGCTTATGTGGAATGTTGTGTACTTCCTCAAATCACTGGTGACAAGCTGGAGCTCTTGTAAAGTAATGTTTCTCTAGTGTTATGCTTTCACACTACTATGTGATGTGTCTGCAATTTTTCTGTCAATTTTTAAGCAAATACTGGAGATATCTCTTTTCCTTTATCCAGGCCAATAAGAAGGGGATGTGAGTTCCTTGCACTTTTAACAGTATGTGATTTTTATTTAGTATCAAGATTTATATTTCTAAATAGTATATGTTCCTAAAATTAAAAGCTTAAGTACATTGTTATAAGTGGGATGTGAATGCAGAAAAGTCTTTAAATAAAATCAGTCAGGAATACGCTGAGGATGATAAGAAAAAATAGTATATTTTTGTTAAGGAGTAGTCTGTATACTTGCTGTCCTGTAATCAGCTTCCTTCCTTTATCACAGACCTATTTGGTGATTATGGAGTTTTTAAAAATTGCTTCCTAGCTACATTGATATTTTTTTTTTTTAGTTACCTCACTAAATACTCCCCTCCTCATCAGATAAGATTGCTGCACTTAATTTCTCTTTATATTCTGGGTTTTAAAGAAGCTGAAATAGGAGTTATTGAATCCATAACCATTTTTAACCATATGCTTGCAGAAGTTTTGAATGCAGGAGGAGACATTTTGAACAAGTCTGAGTGTCGGTGAGCAAGACAGACGTCTCTTTAGTGAGGTTTAGTACTTATTTAATATATAACTTATTATTCTAAAATCATAAGAAATCAGATTAATGATATTAACTGCCAGCGTAACTCAGGCTGATAAATATATGGACAAGCTTACATGAAAAGAGAAGAAAAAACAAATTGGAGCATAAGTTTAAAGATTAATAGCAAATAGCAAAACTAGATACATAAATAAGAAAATTGGGATGATTAGTATACCAGGGTCCTGCTTCATGACTTCTAAATGCTACTTCAGTAAAACTAGTAGATGACAATAACAACTTTATAATTGTCAGCGGTGTACACTAACAAACAATCCTGGTGAGAAATACGATTTTTACCATGGAAACATGGTATTAAAATCATTCTTCAGAAAAGACCAAGAGCAAATTTGTTGTCTTTCTGGGTCTCTAGTCTCCTTCTGTAAAGGTTGGGTTTTAGAAATTGTTTAAATTTATTTTTTAAATTGCTGGGTTTTATAACTTTTTCAATTTAGCTTTAAAACTTTTTAAAGACTTATTTGTTTTGAAAAGAGTAAGTTTGGTTCTCCATTTGCATTACATACCATTTATTGCCTAACCAGTCATTAAGACTTAAATTTTTAGACTCTTATGTTTCTTTGCTAGAAATAACGTATTTATAAGCCTTTATTTTCTTATTTGCTTTATGTGGTTTATTTTTTATGATCATATTTTGCTGAGAGAACTTTAAAATTCTCTTTACAGCAGCAATCTTGGAACATTTGATATCTGCTGATAATTCTGCAGTTTTGAATAGTGCCAGAGTGGTCTAAATTCCCTTTCTTGTTTATAGCTTCTCAAGAAATTATTTAACAGGTTGTAGCTTTGGAAAAATCTGCGTAGATAATCCTGTCCAAGTTACTTGTTTATATGCTAATCCCTTTCTCTAATACCTATGCTTGTGATCCTATAACCTGGTGCAGATGAAATAATCATAGTTGACTGTCAGCATTTGTATTGCTATCTTTTTTTTTTTAATGACATTACTGCAGTTCTTGGAGTAACGCTCAGTAGTATGTCACACTGGGATGGGGGCAGGACGTGCTTCTTGTCTTTAGTTGCCCCAATGTGAACTGGGTATACTGGATTTTGTTCTATGTTAGGATACTGAAGTTTGTCATACAGTAATAAACTTACTGAATCTTTGTGTAAGCTGTATTATCACACTTCAGATATTAGTCCAAATACATGGAATTAAGCTGCACAATTATTAGTAGCTTTGGGTCTCCATGTATCAATATAAATTATTTGCTTCCTGTAATTTCTAGAAATTTTGCTCAGTAATGGAATAAACTTTTAGTTGAATAGAGATAAAATACTAGACTCCCTCTGCAAACCTTTTAGTATGAAAGTAAAGAGTTTGAGAGATCATGTAATGAACTGCTATTTTTAAATCTTGAAAATACCACAGTATATGTATGCCTTGATGCATCCGAGTTGGTATGGGGAGACTAAATAACAGCAGGAAGGATTAGAGAGACCTAGGAGCTTTTGTAATATTTGATTCAGATGTCTGATAGCTTGCTTAAGCATGTGGAAGAGAGAAGCCCATTTCATTAGGCTTTTCTTCAATGTTTTCACATTCTCAATGGATTTGTTACCCTTTTAGAGAAAAATGCTGGAAGAAATAGGATATGCTTTGGCTTTTAAAACTACTTTGTAAAGATGCAGTGGCTGTCACCTGATGGTGGTTTCCAGCAGGGGTGCCTGTGCTGGCAGGAGGCCAGACCATGTCTTGCTCATCTTGATCAGATTATTTTTTTACTGATCTTGATATCATTAAAAATACTTAATGGTAAAAGAAAAACTGTGAACACTACTGGAACTGTTAGTGGCCAGAAGTTATCTGAAACACTAGTAGCTGGACTTTTCAGGGAATGGCTAACTTTTTATTTGCTACTGTTCCCCATGCTGAGCTCTGCTCCTAGCATTCTTCCAGTCCAGCTGGACTAACCCAGTGTTCTTGGGACCTGTTGAGGGTTGTGTTGTAGATAGCTGGGTGCCAATATTCTTAATTCTTGCTTACTGTCTCCAAAATGAGCTTTGTACATCCCATCTAAGCTCGCCCCCAGTATTGATTGTCACCATATATGGTATTTGCACTGAGCAAAATATATAACTTCTCCCATATTCTTTACTTCTCATTCAGTGTTTTTTCATTAAACCCTGGATTGGCCTTCTCACAACCTGTTAAGTGCATTGTTCTGATAGAGCTGCTGTGTGACCACTTCTGTTCATGAGTATGTTCTGTGGTCACCCATGGTGACCTCAGGGCTTGGTGTTGGGACCATTTCTGTTCAACATCTTTATTGATGGTCTTGATAAGGACACAGAGTGTATCATCAGTAAATTCACAGATGACACCAAGTTAAGCGGGAGTGTCGATCTGCATGAAGATAGGGAGGTTCTACAGAGACACTTGGATAGATTGGATCGGTGGGCCAACGTTAACGGGATGGGCTTCAACAAGGCCAAGTGCCAGGTCCTGCACTTGGGCCACAACAACCCCCTGCATGGCTACAGGCTTGGGGAGGTGTGGCTGGAGCTGTCTGGAAGAGAAGGGTCTGGGGGTTCTCATTGACAAGCAGCTGAACAGGAGCCAGCAGTGTGCCCAGGTGGCCAAGAAAGCCAACGGCATCCTGGCTTGTATCAGCAATAGTGTGACCAGCAGAAGTAGGGAGGTGATAGTCCCCCTGTGCTCTGCACTGGTGAGGCCACACCTGGAGTGTTGTGTCCAGTTTTGGGCACCTCAATACGAGAGAGATCTCGAGGGGCTGGAGCGAGTGCAGAGGAGGGCAACGAGGCTGGGGAAGGGCCTGGAGAATAAATCCTGTGAGGAGAGATTGAAGGAGCTGGGACTGTTCAGTGTGAGGAGGAGAAGGCTGAGGGGAGACCTCATCACTCTCTACAGCTCCCTGAAAGGACATTGTAGAGAGGTTGGTGCTGGTCTCTTCCCACAGGTGATTAGTGACAGAACAAGAGGGAACAGCTTTAAACTGCAACAGGGGAGGTTCAGACTGGGCATGAGGGAAAAATCTTTCCCAGAAAGAGTGGTCAGAGAGTGGAATAGGCTGCCCAGGGAGGGGGTGGAGTCCCCATCCCTGGGTGTGTTTAAGGGCCGTTTGGATGAGCTGTTGGGGGATGTGGTGTAGGGGAGAACTTTGTAGAGTCAGGCTGAGGGTTGGACTCGATGATCCCGAGGGGCTTTTCCAACCTGAATGATTCTGTGATTCTATGGTTTGACCACTCCTGGTATGCAAGTTACCTTTTGCTAACTTGCTTCAGACAAATGGTTTTAAAAATAAATAAATAAATAATTAGTAGCTAATAACTTTTTTCCTTCCTATGATTGAGTATTTGTGGGTATGGCAGACAGAGCTTTCCTTTTCTTGGTGAATTGACTCTCTCCTATTTCAGAACTTCACATTTTCCTGCTTTCCTACTGCTAATAAAATCTGGTCCAGTGTGGCTATTGGATAAAGCTGTTTGCTTCTCTGCTATTTTAACTAACTGTTTCTAAACATTGAAAAGCACAGGAAAATGGATTGGAGCTACTATTCAGCTTTCATATACTGCTATATGCCTTTTGTAAGAAAAATACCTGCAGAGAATTAGTATTAAATTCACTGAGCCATTCAGAAGTAAAACTTGCTTGTATATTTAACAGTAGTTTGGTAAATAACATGTGTATTGCATACCTTGTGTTTAAAATATTGAATCATTGATCCATAAAGAACCAGTTGTTAACAATAAAAATGTTCAATTACTGTTTGCAAGTCTTCAAAATTAAGACACAAGGATGTTGAGAAATGTGACACTTCCTGGTCCAAGCTAGCACATTCTCTGAGGTTTTTTTTTTTGGCTTGCTCCTTAGTGGTGTCATTGCTGTTCAAATAAAGTACCGCATGGCAGTCACTTAAGTATATTGTTAACTTGACTCAGAAATAACTTTTGCTGTATGAAGATGAGGATCAGAGCAGGATCAAGTCCTCAGTGGAGTATGCTCTGGGTTTGTGTGGGGTTTTTTTTTGTGCTGAGGTACAGTGATATGGGGACTGGCAACCCAGCTGTTGTCATGTAGGCAAACTTCAGCTTGACTAGAATAGATGAGGGGTTTTGCTTTAGAGTAAAAAATAAAACCCGTAGGTTTAGGCTACAAAATGAGGATGTTCTGCAGTATGCAGGAAACTTTGTGCATTCACAGGAAAAATATTTTTTCTATAGATCCAAGAGTATAAGAATATTTAGTAAACTATAGTTTTAGCCAAGCTTAAGTTAAAATAGGAAGGTTTTTGAACACTTCAGAAACTGTGTTCTATAAAAATACACACAGTAATTAAATTCTGTAAAAAGATAACTGGTTTACTGAGCAAAAGCTTTCAGATTCTGTTAGTCTTTCCCACCTGCGTGGAGGAAAAGCACAAGAGTTCTTTGTGCAGGCAAGAGTAGATCAGTTTAGCTGTCACATGAGAGGAAGATAGTTGCTTCTGCTTCTTAGAGAACAAGTACAGATTGTGAAGCCTCCACTGTCATGTTGCATTGTTTGTGAATTCAAGTCCAAGGGCCACTAAAAGACTTTTTTATATCCGTTGGGAAGTTAACCGTGGATATATGAACAAATTAAATACTGTGTCATTCTTTCACTGATGGGATAGTGTTTTCTGTCTTGTGTACAAAGTATTCATGCAACTGAGATGGTTCATGCCATGGAATAACTAATATAGAAACAGAGTAACTATATTTTTAACTTGCACCTATATTATTTTGGAGATGTATTGTTCTTATGCAGACAAAGATTTTTGTCTTCGAACTGATTTTTTTTTTTTTTTGACTGAGGGGAAAAAATGTAAAAGCAGCCCTTTTTAGACAATAGGTTTTTTTTCCCCCATTCTAAGCTTTTAGGCACATTCTCTATTTGAACTCTACCTGCTGCTGCTGTAATGTCTTTGTTTTTCATGAAGAATTGCTAGTTTTTGTCTCTTTCTAGAAAGCAATAGTATGAAATTCAGTATTGGGACAAAAATAACTTATCACTTGCATTAGTTTTGAAGTTAAGCAAGCACTAATGCTTAACCTCTGAAAAAACATTCATTCTTAGGTAGATTATTTTTCTATTTATAAACATTAGTGTTTAATTGCTAGACAGTTCTGAGTGTCTAAATTTGGTTATTAACAGGTTTAGATGTTGCTTGAAAGAAAAATATTTTTGTTTACAATATCCATCTGCTTATTATGTTTCAGCACTGAACAGGAAGAGTTATTTCCTGTTTCAGAATACTTTGTTTCCTTTGTGTCTACAATGAGAGAAAAAAACCCATGACTACTCCTGACCAGTAGGGACTTCTGATAAATGAACTTTATTAATACATTGCTGATGGGCATAGGTCATCATGCAGTACATAACTGTAGTTTTAACTGCATAGCTAAAAGTTTTGGAAGTTGAAGACTGCATGCATGAAAGCAGTGGATGTAAATATGCAACTGCTTCTCACTGTAACTAAATTATTATATAGTCTTATCTTCTACTTTAAGCTGTGATTTTATTTTTGAAACATAATTTTATTCTGAGAGTTGGCTTAATCAAGCTTGCTTATTTTTAAAGACAGCTAATCTCAGTAAGATGGAAGGGGGATCGTGTACTGCTGCTTAAGAATGTGGTTTTCTTGGTGATTTAGCAGATATTCAACAGAATCAGGAGATCTTCCAGACTGTTCATATTTGGTTTTCAGTGTCTGACAGTATTTCTTGCTGCTTTGTTGTTGCCAGCAATCACAGGCAACTACTTTGCTGTAATACTTTCATTTTATAGATATGAACTTGCTGTGAGTTTTGCTATAATTATAGCTGATTTGAAGTGCTTTTGAGTTATTAATCACTCAGAAAGCAATTGTCAAGGACGCTAGCTTTATTTCCATTATTTCTGTGTCTAGCTTAAACATACTGTGTATTAGTTTACAAGTCCTCTTTTTTTGAGGAAGTCTTCATGTATAGGAAGAAGCACTACATACATAGCTTCATGCTTGTGCATCCAATGAAGATGGAAGCTTTTCACCATTGATTTATATTTTGTAAATTGTTTTAAAACAGATTGCAAGCTTTGCATTGCTGATGCATACATGAACCATCACAACGCTTCTGAAACTTTTGGTGAATGACATGAAATACAGAGTAATTTTTGTATTGGTTTAATATTTGCCAAGACATTTCTCTTTACTGGGTGTCCAATGTTACAAGCAATACACACGTTCTAAAGAAATACCTCTCAAAACAGGTATGCTGCGAACTGCAGACTAGCAAATTAGTCGTAACTCTTAAAAGGCTTGCAGCAGTCACTTGGAAGTAATGTTTTAGTAGCTGCACTGTAAGGAGAGGGAGAACAGGATGGCATAAAGCTTAAGAATGCTATAATATTATACCTTAACCAAAAATAATTGTATCTATTACTCTAATATTTTTTTTCTTTGCTCTAGTCGTGACATGGAGAATAGAGAAACCCTTAGGGGGTTGCAGAAGATGGATGACCGCCCAGAAGAGCGTATGATCAGGGAGAAACTCAAGGCAATGTGTATGCCAGCCTGGAAGCATGAATGGCTGGAAAGAAGAAGCAGGAGAGGCCCTGTGGTAAGTGGCACGGAAGTAAAGGCAATTATCTGTGGCAACTATTACAAATAAAAATCTCTTAAATTTCTTTGTGTTTGAAACCTCTCTTATCATTAACAGTTTGCAGACTCTTAATAGTGATATCTCATTTTTTTAAAGAGCTGTTTAACAGGAAATTGTGGCTGACTTTCTGAAGAGTACACATTTATTAAGCTTTATTTTTTTAAAAAAAGTATATTGCTGTGCTGCTGATTGTGTAGTGTAAAATACTGCTGTAGCAACCTTGACTTCTGATGTCAACAGCAAAAGTAGCTCTTGTTCATTAGATAAATTTTTACATTTGAGTGCAAAACTGCACTGTAGTGGTTTGTATTCCCTTCATTCTTTAGGGTTTCATGACTTTGCATTTCCTTAGTTTGAAAATGTTAAATCGAAGTTTTCTATATGTTTAACATGTGTGGATTTTTTTTTTTTTTTGCTAGATGAATATACAAACTGCAAGCTTATTTGAACCAGAAAAATCAAATCTGAGTAACAAACAACTTCACATAAGTCTCAAGTCTGCTAAAACTTGGATGCCAGAGTATTCTTATTAGCCTTTTTGGGTAATACTTTTGTATAAATGGCTCAGAAGTAATTTTAAGAAATTTCAGACAGATCAAACTGAAAACTTATTAAATACGGTTATGATTCTAACACTGGCATATTCAGTATAATGCTGTTTAATAGCAATTAGTTACATATAAGTGTAGTTGCATTGGTCAATGTGACTCCTGTGTAACAATTGGTGGGAGTGCTAATTTAAAGCTAAGATCATCTGATGCAGTAAATAAGTGGGGGCAGCTTTTCTAGAGCAGAAATAAGGGTTACATTGGTAACTTTCTGTCATAAGAACATTGAAAATACTTAGTGCACCTAAAAGCAATATCTTGAATAACACAAAACAGTTCTTGAAAAAATTTTTAAATGCATCTTGGTTACTGTATAGCTTGAAATTATGGTTCCATGCTCAGACTACTTCCCTTAAGGTTTCTGAGTTTTTAATACAACTTTTGATGCTTCAGATTGTCAATTACTACCATTTTACATTTAAACTTTTTCAGGCATTAGCAACTGATAATTGTAACTTGTCCATAGGCACATGAATTTGCATTTTGACCTTTCAGCAAAGAGAAAAGGCATCAGTAGGAAGGAAAAAAAAGCCTGTATTGCTTTTTCATATTTTTCTTTATCCTGTTCATTTTCATAATCAGATAGTAATATATTTTAAAACAAGCAGTGCTTGTATCAAGGCTGTAAACACAGGTTGGTCTTCTCTGGGACAGTGCCTAACTGCTAGGCTGCAACCTCCTTGTTGTCCTCTTTTCTCTGTAGCCTACTGAAATGCATTTCTGGATAGTGGAACAGCTTCAGCTGGATGAGTTAAATGTTTCAGTTTAAAATAGCATTTGACCTTGTGGATGCAGTCCAAATCATCATGTAGAAAGGCATGGAGGCTGGATGTCTCTTTCTCCTCATACCCTGAGCAGGGAAAGTCCCTTCCATTTTTTTTTTTATTTTATTTTTTTTTCCTAAATCAGAGACCTCTGCAACTTTCTAGGAGAGGTCTGCTCTGTTAAACTGAAGTGTTACTTGGAGCTTCCCTCTGGCTTTGAGTTAAGCCTCTAAGACATGGAGAAACGTAGAACTAAAACTGACTGCCTGCTGTGGCTGCTTTTAATTTGATTCCATGGGACCTTAATCTTCTCACACATTATGTAGGTCTGAGGGGCAGGTAGCTGAAAGTTGTCTTGAAATACTCCATATCTCACAGTGTCAAAATTCAGTGTTTATACAACAAAGCACTGTATTAGAAGTGAATGTGCTCACTCTTCTTGAGCACATGTGTCTCTTCAGGTAGTGCAGCACTGTGCACAGTGATTATTAGCTCAGATACCAGATGCAGTGTAGCTGTTTTACTTATTGCAGGCAGAAAAGCTGGCTGTGGTTCTTATAGGGCATGGCACACCTTAATTTTGCTGTATTGCCTCTAGGTTTAAAGTAATGTATGTAGCAAATATAATGTAACAGATAAATCCAAGGTTATAGCTCTTAAATAAGCAGATAATACCTGTAGGGAAAAAAAATATCTTTTGGCTCCTACTAGCCAAATGGGAGAATTGCTGTCCTCTGAGATACCATGAATGACTATTACAGAAGCACTTTGAGAATTAAATCAGTTGCTGCCACAACTCTAACATAGATGTCACAAATGGACAGGAAAAAAGGTTCTTGCTTTTGTGTTGTGTATAGATTAACAAGATAGCCCCTATTAGATGTTAATATTAGAACCTAAGGAATATGCAAACTTTGGATGTCTAAATAATGGCTTAATTATGCTAGCAAAACAAGTTTTGATGAATTTGTTTTGTTATAATGTAAAATGATCAATTCGTTCTTACATGTGGCTTAATTCCTGCAAGGTGGTGAAACCTACCCCTGGGAAAGGAGATGGATCGGAGATGAACAAACTCTCTCTAGAGCCTCGGGCTAAAGGACAAAGCACTGCTGCTTCGCCTATCCAGAAAGGAAGACGTAGTCCTTCTCCTAGAAGCTCTTCATCATCCTGTAGGACAGTTAAATCTGAATCACCGGGTGTTAGAAGAAAAAGGGTATCTCCAGTACCTGTAAGTTGCAAGCTGTGATGTAATTTAATTTGGATATATACTGCAATATTTTGCTTAGAGAGGTAATTGGTGTCTAATCCTTCCTGGGTAGGCAAGATGCTGATATAAAGGGGTTATGACAGGGTATTACTTGAGTGAGATATGCAGAGCATATCTCATGTTACACTTCTCCATGTGCAATTTTGTTCTTTGCTCTTAAGTGTGTATTTTCTTCTTTATTCAGTCTTGCTTTCAGTTTTTATTTGTAGGAAATAAATTAAGAAATATAGGTACTTGGTTGTGAAGACATGTATGTTCTATTAGCGTGATTTGCGTGAAGAGGTGCCAGGAGTTTGGTTTTTGCTTTTTGGCTTTTTGTTTGTTGTTTTTTTCTCCCTGCAGTTTTGCATGTCAGTTCTCCAGGCAGGTATATTCCCTTGTCATGGATGAAATACTTGACACTGTTATGATTTAGCAGCAATTCAAAATTTATTAATGGTGTGAGTCTGATCAAAAGGTTGAATTTTAGCAGCACTTAAAGATTAAGTTTATAGATTAACAAGGTGATTTGGTAGAATGTTATAATTAAAACAGCAACTTAATTATAGATTCGTGAATGACAAGATTCACACTAACTTACCACAAGGTACCTTAAATCAAACTATATCTACGTGCATATGTATAAACACAAAATATACACACAGAGACAGAAATAATTGGATCCAGTGAAATATGTAGACGCCCACATTTGTGAAGACAAATGTGTGTATTTAAACATGTAGACAGGTAGAGAGGTGGATGGAAGAGGCTAGCCTATGGTTCAAATTTCACTCTTCTCGAGTTCAGAGTAAATACTCACAATGCATTAATATTCCTCAACATGTGATAACTGAGCCTTGAGAAGTCTTTAAAACTCAGAGACTGTGCCTGAGAGGTATCCCAATTCAGGGAAAATGCTGGTCACAGCATGCTGCAATCCAGGAGAGCTCAAAGGGTCTCGGGATTGCTATTTCTAGGATTGCAAGATAATTGACTTTGGTCGATAACTTTTTCGGCCACAATTCTTGTCAGGTAATTCTGGTACTTTCCAGAGTGAGCTACAATCCAGGCCGCAGGAGTTATAGATATGGTTTCCAGACAACAGGAGTTCCAGGTGCAGTTAGGGAGTGCTTAATTGTCCTAACTCACTGTTTGGCACAGGAGTTTGGGTATGCTCAGGGAGTGCCTAATCATCTCAACTCACTGCACTTGTATAAAGAATAAGAAAGTTCCAGATTATCCCAGCACAGTGTTGGCTGGCTCCTGACATTGTAACGTGCCCCAGGGAGTCTGTGCCACCACATCCCTTGATGACAGGATTGTTCACTAGACTCCCACCTGGACACACCACCTCCCACCCACCTCCCCCAACTTTCTTCTGCTCTTGAGTTCTGGGCATGGAAGAAAATTAATAATTTTAAATTAACATAGTCTAAGCAGGTTATAGTTTCTTCAGGTTTGGGGGACTCTCTTATTCTACATCATTTGGGGAAAAATACATAGTTAAACTTACTATTGTCCTGGGAATGCTCATGATGGAACTGCTTATGTAGTTTCAGAGTGGACGAATAACACCACCTCGACGGGCCCCATCTCCAGATGGCTCCTCTCCATACAGCCCTGAGGAAACAAATCGTCGTGTCAACAAAGTTATGCAAGCCAGGCTGTACCTGCTGCAGCAGATAGGACCCAACTCTTTATTAATTGGAGGAGATAGCCCTGATAATAAATACAGAGTGTTTATTGGGCCTCAGGTAGTGAACGTTTGTGTTGTGTGTAGCTTTTATTAATTTATAGTTAATCTTGGAAAACTGTACAAAACAGAGTTAGTTGTCAACCCTTGTTAACAGTTCTATAAAGTAATGTTTAAAAGATGTAATCTGTGCTCATGTAATGTAATGATCAGCTTGTATTTTTTTCAAATATGTAGCAAGTATTAGTTTTGTCTAGAGTTTATCTTTAAAAAAAAGACTGGGAAGTAATTACTAATGTTCTGTATATTTCTCATTATAAGAAGTGGCTCCTAATTATATATTGTAAGTGTTTTTGGCTATAATTTGGCCACTTCATTTTTCTAGTTTCTCACTGAAACACTATCCCATGAATGGAGGAAATATATATAAATGACAAGCACATGACACAATTCCTTTAATGGTGTGATAATTTCATTAATACTCAGTGAGGTTCTCTTCAGAGATTTGCATAGTACTGATGTGATGTTGCATTGGGGAACATTTAAGTTTCTGAGTAAACAGAAGCATCTCATTTAAGTTTGCTGTCATGTTATGGGTATGTGATGATGATATGCATTAATTCCTTCTAGTATGAAGTGTAGCAATAGCTTCAGCTGATTTTAAAAAATAAAAAAGGAAGGGGGGGGGGAAAGTTGAGAGAGCTGGTGTTATAATTGTCTGCTTTTCCATACATATTCCTGAATAATGTTTTGGGGATTCACATTTTCTGTAAGGCCATGCAAGATATTTACATCTATATATAAAATGTTTTGCATTAACTACTTTTTTTTAAAAAAAAAGTGGGGACACACACACACACGTATGTCTCCGTGATGCACTTAATGATCTATGTAATTATCAATTCAGTAGAGCCCTAGCATATACTTTTCTTTGCAGACTTGTAGCTGTGGCCGTGGGACGTTTTGTATTCATCTGCTTTTTGTTATGTTGCGGGTCTTCCAGCTTGAACCCTCAGACCCAATGCTCTGGAGAAAGACTCTGAAGAACTTTGAGGTAATAGATTTATAATAGATCTAATGGCAGATCTAAAATACACTCTGGGTAAAAAAAAAAAAAGTCTTTAGGGTATTATCTTAAAAATGCTGAGAACTGCTGCATTTCAAAGCAACAAAAATATATGTTTTTAATTATGTCTTTAATTTGGGTTCAAGAGCTCTGCAAGTAGAAAAATAATCTGCAAATAAAAGGCGTAACTAAAAGAATTAGTAGAGAGCTGTAGTTTAGTGAGTGATTCAAATCTTGGATTTTTCTACTCAAATTTGTATATCTGTCTCACTGATTAGCTGAAAGGTAAACAGAACAAGGATCTTCAGAAGTAACTGTGTGTATACTTAAAGCTATTATTTTTAATTACAACAAAAATCTATTTGGTTAAGTTTCTTGTGATCTATTAGTAAGACTTCTGAAATTTCTGCTGCTGCTAATGCATTATTGTGAAGGTGAATAGATCTTTCTTAGCAGTAGTTAAGCTTCAGTAATATTGCCTTTTAAATACAAGCTATTCATAGCATAAATATGACTGTTGCTATCTTTTTCTGATGCTAGGTTGAGAGTTTGTTCCAGAAATATCACAGTAGACGTAGCTCAAGGATCAAAGCTCCATCTCGTAACACCATCCAGAAGTTTGTCTCACGCATGTCAAATTCTCATACATTGTCATCATCTAGTACTTCTACATCTAGTTCAGAAAACAGGTTAGTATTTTTCTAAAGGAATTAAAAGCTTTATTCTATAGGTCTTTTTCTAATTTATGAGGTTTAGAATCACCGACATTCATTTGTTCAAAGCTGCTTTCATTTCAAGCCACATTAAGTCTCTGTATTTGCAAAGAATCAAGAGTCAAGTATATATTAGTCACAGTCATACCAAGTGGGCATATTTGCTTTATACTTTCTGTTTGGAAAATATTAAGTGGAGTTGTGAAAATCATTTTTTTTTGACTATGAATTTGGGAAGCAAACTCTAGAAATGTAAGTGGTCATCTGCAAGACTGAAGCATATGGGATGTTGTTTACCTTGACTTTAGCAAGGCCTTTGACACCGTTTCCCACAGCATTCTCCTGGTGAAACTGGCTGCTCGAGGCTTGGATGGGCACACGCTTTGCTGGGTAAAAAACTGGCTGATGGCCGGGCCCAAAGAGTGGCGGGGAACGGAGTTAAATCCAGTTGGCAGCCGGTCACGAGTGGTGTCCCCCAGGGCTCGGTGTTGGGGTCACTCCTGTTTAACATCTTTATTGATGAGCTAGACGAGGGGATCGAGTGCACCCTCAGTCAGTTTGCAGACGACACCCAGTTGGGTGGGAGTGTTGATCTGCTCGAGGGTAGGGAGGTTCTGCAGAGGGATCTGGCCAGGCTGGAGCGATGGGCTGAGGCCAACTGGAGGAGTTTCAATAAGGCCAAATACCAGGTGCTGCCCTTGGGCCACAACAACCCCCAGCAGCGCTACAGGCTTGGGGAGGAGTGGCTGGAGAGCTGCCAGTCAGAGAGGGACCTGGGGGGGTTGATTGATAATGAGCCAGCAGTGTGCCCGGGTGGCCAAGAAGGCCAATGGCATCCTGGCTTGTGTCAGAAAAAGTGTGGCCAGCAGGGACAGGGAAGGGATCTTACCCCTGTACTCAGCCCTGGTGAGGCCACACCTCGATGAGTGGGTTCAGTTTTGGGCCCCTCACTCCAAAAAGGACATTGAATGACTCGAGCGTGTCCAGAGAAGGGCAACGGAGCTGGTGCAGGGTCTGGAGCACAGGTCTGATGGGGAGCGGCTGAAGGAACTGGGGGGGTTTAGTCTGGAGAAGAGGAGGCTGAGGGGAGACCTCCTGGCCCTCTCCAACTCCCTGAAAGGAGGGTGCAGAGAGGGGGGATGAGTCTCATGACCCAAGGAACCAGCGCCAGGACCAGAGGGAATGGCCTCAAGCTGCGCCAGGGCAGGGTCAGACTGGCTCTTAGGAAGGATTTCTTTGCAGAAGGGGTTGTTGGGCGTTGGAATGGGCTGCCCAGGGCAGGGGGGGAGTCCCCATCCCTGGAGGGGTTGAAGAGTCGGGTTGACCCAGCGCTGAGGGATCTGGTGGAGTTGGGAACTGTCAATGTTGGGTTGATGGATGGACTGGATGATCTTCAAGGTCTTTTCCAACCTAGATGATTCTGTGATTCTGATATATTAACTTTGGAAACTTATTTGTGTGCATTTGTTCAAATACAGCACTTGTGCAAGTGTTAACAAATGAAGAAACGGGATTTTTTTTCTCTTGTCCTAATAACTTTTTACTACTTTGGAGAAATGTTTGTGCCTATGACAATATATTGAAATTTCTGTGTAAATGTACTGTTTGTGTAGACATATATTATAAATATATTTTTATATATAAAGCACATCTTAAAAAACACTTAAAATAGTTTAACCCGTCATTTTGCAATAAGGGAGTTATAAATCATAACAGTTTAGCTTATACCATATTAAAAGATGCCTTATTTATCAATTTTAAGTGATGTTTGATTCTCTGATAGATTTTTTTTTTTTTCCTGACTTGAATGCTTTTGCTTGTTCTTCTCCTCCTTTATTTTGAAAAGATATTGGTTAACTTTTTTAACAAGTGATTTGTGCATGCATTAGTTAGTGGACTGAGTGAACTAGATATCCTATAGAGAGATCAAACCTCAGAAGGCCACCAAAACTGAGGCTTTTTTGGTAAAGTGAAACTTGAGTACCTTGATATGTTACTTTGTGATAAGCTTACAGTTAGATGAATATATTCAGACAGGCTTATAATTCTGATATACAGACTGTGACCTTAATTTCCCATAGTCTTTTAATTATTTTTCCAAATTGTCAAATTGTGTCACACTAAATAAATTACATGAGTAGCTCCAGAGTATATCATGTATTTAACTGGTTGGTTTATTTGGCAAGCCAGTTCCTTTAATTATATGCCTTGCATAGGAAGATTTTTTTGTTTATAGGAATGGCTTTATTGGACTGTGAACTTTGCTACGTTAGTTCTCATTTTTGACAGGATGAAAGATTCTTTCAGTTGTTTGCCAGTACACCTGATCATTAGTTTTCAGCATTACTGGTTCAATGAGATAGTTTGTCATTCTGTGTGAGTCTAATCTTGCATGATATAAGTATTGGTGATCACTGAGCATCAGATTAATTTGAGATAAAAGTTTACTCAGTTCTGATAATTGTTGTGATTTGCAGTTATTTTTGGTTTACTACTAATTCTTCAAAAATAAGTTTTAAATTAATACTTGTGTTTCTATACATGCTGTGGTACTGAATTTTTCACTGTAAGCTTATTTTTGTGGATTTTTCAAGGATAAAGAAAATTAATGTTGTTATAAATGCCGAGGCAGAGGCGAAAATATCTTTAATAAATTTATTTGCAATAAGAACAAGCAAAAAAAAACTAGGCACGCCGGGGGGCAGGGGGGGCTTCCCACTCCGCACCAACGAGCACCGGGTGGTGCTACGTCACTCTCTTTTATAGTCCCTCCTTCACATGCGCAGCGGGGTCCCTCAAACTTTCCCGGGCTTTCTGATGTTGCTGGGGCTCCTGGCAGGGATTCCTCCAATCATATTTCACCTGCACAATCCGGTGTTGCTGGGGGCTTCTGACAGGGGTCCCGCCGGTAATTTTCCACCTGCTTAGCATCTGTCACTGAGGAAAAAAACCTCCAAATTCCTTTTAACAATAGAACCATGACAAATCTCCTTCAACTTATGTACATGGTAAACTCTTAACAAAGTCATCATATTTTAACACAAATCACCACCATATTCTTCACAATCCCTCGCCTTTTGTTTTATTAAATTGATTCGTGTTTCAGTTTCAAAACGTGCTAGGGTTTGTTGTATGGGATTTGGGTGTTCTGTTTTCTTTATTTTAACTATCATTAGTGGGTGTACCTCTCCTCCTTTGGCTAATTCAGGATCTATTGGTATTGCAGAGATTTGCATCCCTTGAACAACTGAATGAATCAATCTAATAAAACATGGAATCATACATGGTATAAACATTAGGGCAGCAAATGCACACAACAAGTAAAATAAAAGCTGTTTTACCCACGGGGCTCCAGGTAACCAGGACCATAGATCGCCATTCCAGCCACTCCATGTTTGGACAGGGACATGAGCCAGTTTTCTGATATCTGTGGTCAATTGAAGGACCACTTCTCCTACATCATCTATTTCTAGGCAACAATTGGAGACATTTAATTTTCCACATACCCCTCCCTCTTCAGCGAGCAGGTAGTCCAGGACCATGCGATGTTGGAGGATCGCAGTGCGCATCTGCTGAGCCTGTTGAGCTAAAAGATCTATGGCATTAGCAGTTTTATTCGTAATGATTTCTAAAACTGCTTGCAGTCTAGTTATACGATTCAAATTATAAATTGGTTCTCTTGCCCCTGATATTGGTTCATTAGGGTTCCAGGAGGCAGGTCCATAGAGTTTAATTATTCTCTCAGGAGGCCACTCATTTTCCCCCCACTTTTGTGTTCCACCTATTTTGAAATCAATGGATCGCTTACAACGGGTAATACTCTTATTTCCTAATTTTATTCCTAATTGGGGGCCATCCGCCTCTGGAAGAAGGAAAAATAGAGGTCGGATAATCCCTATATAACAAATTCCTGACCAGTTCGTCGGTAATTGTTTGTAGGCAGTATGTCCGCATATCCAATAGTGGCCTTTTTTGGCCTTCGTACCTTTGGCAAATGGTCCCTCTGCAGTCCTTGGGGTTTGAAAATAAGTCGTATTTTTGTCACCCAAAGGGCTGAAAACTTCGTTTAAATTGTTATTTATCCGTATAGTACAATACCAGGACCCAGTGTCATTTTTCCATTCGCAAGTTCAATTATAAAAACTGTTTCCTCGTAGTTGGGCATATTCGGTTTCATTTTTGTCTGCCCAGAACCCCTTGAATCCTTTGCTGCGTCCTTGTTCATTAAGCCACAACCATATATAGATACCTCTATCTTTGTTAATTAACTTATGTGTAAGTGTCCATTGACACTTACTCTCTCCCACATCAACTCCTCCTTTCTGAGTTCGGTTCAGACAAAATTTACCCTTGTTAGGAAATTGAACTGGCCATTTTTCACTATCTTCCCAGGTAGTATTATTAACATCACTATAGTTACTTACAATTTGTGATGGGGAAAGCGGCACAGAAACCCACGGCCAACCTGACAATCCCAAAGTTCCCCCACAAACCCAACAATGACTTAAATTGAAAGTTTTACTTATAGTTTTTGCTAACAGAACAAACTCATTCTCTTCAAAGGGGTCAGATAAGCTGGTAGTGTTTTGACCCTTTTTAGCCATCACGAGGCCAACACACAAAATGAGGGGGAAAAGCCAGTTGCCATCGTGAGGTCCGGTATGGCACATTTTTCTGTTTACCCCTGGACCCATTGGGTTGCTGCCAACAGTCGGGTTTGTGTCTTCTTAACAGCAAAAATGGAGGCCAATCCGGTCTTGCCCTCACTTGGACTTACTCTCAGCTTTTCCCTCACTCTCTTACTTCCCTTTTCTTTCAGTTTCTTTGTCCAACTATACAAACTGACTTATGTTTTCATGCAAAACCGTCTAAAACCGAAAAAAAAAGCTGTGAATGTTACAACTTTTTAACATATATACATACACACAGGGTTCATGTGGATGATTCAAGATCTTTACTACTGTTGATGTCGCTCTGTCTGTTTCAGTAAGTCCAGTTCTATTTTAGCTTTGTTGTATTTGAAGCTTCAAATCTCCAGGTGCTGACTAGATCTTCCAATCTGATTCACCTGTGACTGGTCCTTTCACCCTGGAAATATGAGTCCATCCTCTTTCAGCAGTTCTTACAGCTGTCTCCGTAGTCAACAATACCAGGAATGGTCCTTCCCACCTAGAAGATAAGCTTTCCTCCTTCCAGGTTTTAATCATTACTTTACCAAATATAGTCAGGGGATAGTTGGTTAAGTAGCATATAGGGGTTTGCTACCACAGGGAAACGAGCCACAGTTCGCTGATTCACAGCCCTTAAATCTTGCACCAATCTGTAAGATCCGTCTGATTTTAGAACTGGTAAAATAGGTGTGTTATGTGGAGACATGCAAGGCTCCAATGTGCCTTTACTTAGTAATTCATCTATTATTTGTTTCAACCCCTCTCGACCCTTTAGGGGAATGGGGTATTGTTTTATCCAAATTGGTGTCTCCGGATCAATTAAATTAATTTTAATAGGCTTTATTTCAAGTTTTCCAGTCTCTCCTTTTGTATACCAGACCTTCGGATCTATTTGTTGTTTGTCTTTTTCCGTTAATGTATAAATTTTTAGTTCTTTTTCTTGTATTATTATTAATTTTAACTCCGTAATTACATCTCTTCCCAGAAGGTTATTTTCAGCCTCTGGTAGCAACAGTAAATCCCCTATAACGATACGGGGTTGGGATTCTATTTTTCTACATCCCCGACACTTGGTACTTTAAATGGTTCCTCTTTAGCTCCCATTACTAGAGCAGTTTCTTTTTTCACTTTACATCCCCTCAGAATGTTTCTCACAGTTGATTTTTCGGCACCCATATATACTAAAAACTCAAACTCCTCTCCCTGGGGACCTAATTTCATCAAGGGCTCCTCTGATGTCTTTGTGCCCAGGAAATAGAGCCCCTGACACCCCTATTCTTCTTTAAACATCCTTTCATCCCGCTCTCGCTTTCTACAATTCCGTTGTAAATGTCCCTTCTTTCCACAATAATAGCAGGCTGATGTGTTTTCCCCAATTACTGTCCCTCTCTTTTCACCACCTAACGCTCCAGGTGATTCATTAGGGCGACATCTCGGAGGCTTCTCCTCTCTCCGCTGAGTTTCTCTGACTGCTGCAACAAGTATTTTTGCCTTCACTCTCTGTTTTTCTTCATCCCTTCTAACATATACCTTCTGTGCTTCTCTCAACAGCTCCTGCAGACCCCGATCTTGCCAGTCATCTAACTTTTTTAATTTCTCTCTGGTATCACCCCACGATTTGGCCACGAACTGAGTTTTCAGCAAAGCCTCTCCCACCGGGGAGGTCGGGTCTACCCCCGAACATATTTGTAAAATCTGTTGCTCGCTCTCTGCTTTATTCCCCGGCCGGGCTCCTCCAGCACCGCGCTCAGACCGCAGCGCTCGGCGCAGCCCCCGCGGGGGTGCAGCCGCCGTCGGGCCCCTCCCTGCGGTGCCGCGGGGGGGCCGGGTCCTGGTGCGGGGTCGTGCCGCGGTCCCGGGGGCCGCCCGCCGCCGCCAACGCCTTCCCAAACCTCTGCCCCACTATTTGTTGTTTGTTTCTGTTTTTCTTGGTTGCTGGTTCTGCTAGTTGATGGAGGGGAAGGAGCGGTAGGCTTTGGTTCCTCATCCTCTGAGCTTCCCTCATGAGGAGGAGGAAGATTTTCTAAAGGCTCCCATTCTTTTTCTTTGAAAGTTTTCTTATTAGTGTTTTTATTCTTTAGTAATAGGATTTTTGATGTTATTCGGGAACCTCTCCACACCTGAGCATAGTTACATTCTTCTTGATTATAGGGTTTTTTATTGCGTACATATGAATTTAATGCCTGACATGTCCAATCGTCCGTAGTTCCACATTTTGGCCAAAATAAATCATCAGATTTGATAGGTTCTTTGGTCCACTCGACCATGCAATACTGAATCATTTTTTCTTTACTTTTTCCTTTTGTTTCAGGCCAATTATACCAATTTTTTAGCATACAACCCAGGGGACTGTCCTGAGAAATATTGGGCAAATCGCTCCCTCTCTGGGAACCTCTCCGTGGGTTCCCCGAGCCGCGGGATTTACTCCCTTTCTGGCCCATAGTCTTTGCCGGCGTCCTGAGATAAGACTGATCCCGTAAACCCTAGGATAATGCCTATCCTGAAAACCCTGGCCTGAGGCCTTTCAAACCTTTTTTTTTTTTTTCTTTCGCTTCGCCCCTTCGCCGGCCAGGCCCCTCGCGGGACTCTGGAAACGCGGCTAGAAGGGCTCCGCACTCGCTTCGTGACACTGTCACGTCTCAGTCACACCGCACTCACTCCTTTCGCTTCGCCCCTTCGCCAGCCAGGCCTCTCGCGAGACTCTGAAACCGCAGCTAGAAGGGCTCCGCACTCGCTTCGTGACGCAGTCACGTCTCAGTCACACCGCACTCACTCAGGCAGAAAGTCACCCCTCCCGCACCAGGCGTCACTCACAGTCCGAGGTCTTCGCCTGGATCCTTTGCGGGGAATCTCCGGGGAGCGTCGTCTGGGGATTTCGCTTTTCTTTTGCTTGTTCTTACTGCCTTCCGTTCGTGATACTATCGGTCCGAGGAAGTACTGGAGTCCAGGGGCCACCTAAAAGGTGGGGCGCGCCTCCCCTGAAAACCAACGCTCCACGGGTCCCGAAGTATCACGTCGGGGTCACCAAATTGTTATAAATGCCGAGGCAGAGGCGAAAATATCTTTAATAAATTTATTTGCAATAAGAACAAGCAAAAAAAAACTAGGCACGCCGGGGGGCAGGGGGGGCTTCCCACTCCGCACCGACAAGCACCAGGTGGTGCTACGTCACTCTCTTTTATAGTCCCTCCTTCACATGCGCAGCGGGGTCCCTCAAACTTCTCCGGGCTTTCTGATGTTGCTGGGGCTCCTGGCAGGGATTCCTCCAATCATATTTCACCTGCGCAATCCGGTGTTGCTGGGGTCTTCTGACAGGGGTCCTGCCGGTAATTTTCCACCTGCTTAACAACAGTCACTGAGGAAAAAAACCTCCAAATCCCTTTCAACAATAAAACCATGACAAATCTCCTTCAACTTATGTACATGGCAAATTCTTAACAAAGTCATCATATTTTAACACGAATCACCACCCTATTCTTCACAATGTCAACCATTTGCCAGAAAATAGAAGCAAATATATATATGTATAGAAACAACATATATACAAATTATTTTTATTTTAAAAATATACTGTTGCTGAACAAATACAGGCTTCCTGCAAACTTTTAGACACACACCAACAACTTAAATTTTTACTATGAGTAGTAAAAGTTTTGCACATTCAAACAATATTATAGAAGATTAAATCTGTGTTTTTCATTGCATGTTGTTTAAGCTCAGAATAAATTTTTCTGGTGAAATATCTGGTTATATCCATTTAAAAATTAAAGTGGAATTAAAATGGAAGCAACGTGTAAAACAGGAAATGGTGGGTTTTTTTAAATTCACACATGTTATGTAGATATATTATTGTTCATGTGAATATTACATCTGTTTCTTGGTGGCAGAAAATTCTTGAGTGGCTGTTCCCTTCTGTTAATTTTTTGAGTTTTACATATGTTCATCAGATAGTATTTACAGAATAGTATTTACAGTTTTCTGTAATGGACTAAAGACTATCTTGTGATTCAATCTGAAAGGAGTGTGGAGGAAAAAAAAAAATGTATGTAGCTTTCAAAAACTAAAAATTTCTTAATTTTTCAAAACCAAAGGATAAGTAAAAAAGCAAAGATTGGTTTGTTGAAAGAAGTGGGGGGGGGGGTAGGGTAATAAGCACCTGTTGAGGTTTGAGCTCAGCCGGCAGCCAGACGCCACGTGGCCGGCCGTTCACCTCCCCCCTCTGGTGAAATAGGGGAGGGACAAAAAGAAGAGAATTCGTGGGTTGAATAAAAAGAAAGCATTTACTAAATATACCAAGAGAACAACAGTAACAATAGCGAGTCCAAAAAGGAACGGGTAAGATGCAGCAGTGGCTTACCGAGCGCGGCGACCGCCCCCCCACAGCAACAACACGGCCCGACAAGCAGATGGCACAAGCCCAAGCCCAAGCGACAGCTCGCTGGAGAGAGCCCACCCCCCCAATATCCCTGGGCATGACATCGCATGGTATGAAATACTCCAATGAAAATTAACTCCATCCTGGTCGAAACCAGGACAGTGCCCAAGGCTGGGACTTTCAATCTCTAATTGGTATCTGACCTAGTTTGAAAAAATGTCATGTGCTTTGTGAAGTTCCCTTTCATTTCAACAAAGTGTTGTCTGTACTCAGTGCTTCTAAGAACTTGGTTGCTCACTTATTCAGACCAATGTTTAAGATAATGATTCATGAATATGCCATTTTTGCAATCACAAATGTTTATTTTTATAGTATGAAGGATGAAGAAGAACAGATGTGCCCCATTTGTTTGTTAGGCATGCTGGATGAAGAGAGCCTAACTGTGTGTGAAGATGGCTGCAGGAACAAATTACACCACCACTGCATGTCAATATGTATGTTGTCACCTTTGTCTCATTAAGTTCTGGTGACTCTAAATATGCAAAAGTATTCCAAATTAGTGTGTATGTTGTAGGGGTTTTGTTTTTAAAAGTTAAACAAAAAACCTGCTCTTAAGTGGTGACTTTAGCTCTTAGTTTGGTATCATTTGAGTACTATTGATATGCCTTATCAGTTATCAAATTACAACTTGATTTGTGAATGCTTTGAGAAAAGTTAACTGCAGAGCTAGAGGTTTGAGCCTCTTACCTGAGTGAGAAGATCATGTGCAATTAGAGCAAAGTTAGGAAGACACTTTTACCCCCCTGACTTTTCATTAAAATGCATGAAAGTCATCTACTAGGATTATATAGTGAATTATGAAGTATGTTTTTATATACTGCATTAAAGTATATAAATAGCTTGGTTTAACAAATAAAATTCCATCTCCCATGTTTTAATACTTTTTCAAAAGCATTGCTTATGATTGAGGCACAAAAAGAACTGCATTTCAATTCATAACTTCTAATATTAATCATAGTGCTAAGCTGAAGTGTTTCTGTATGCAGAAACATTTAAATGCACATATTTATCAGGCTTCTGCACATGGTTCATTTCAGAAGTGTTTATCCTGAAACTGATATTCTTCAGTAAAAGTTAAAAATAATAATGCCATCTTCTGGTTTTATGCACTGTAAAACTAAAATACATATTATCCTGTTGCTGTGTTCCAGGGGCAGAAGAATGCAGAAGAAACAGAGAGCCACTTATATGTCCTCTTTGTAGATCTAAATGGAGATCTCATGATTTCTATAGGTAAGGATTTAATCTGACTATAACAAATTATCTGTTTCTAGATCCTTAGTTGATGTTCCTGAATATGCTAAAGTATTTACTTTGGTAAATGTTTCATTTCTTTAATCTGTGTTATTTGTTGTTAATCTGTAGTCATGAATTGCCAAGCCCAGTGGATTCTTCTGTTCTCCATGTGGTTCACCAACAAATTCAGCAGCAATTTACAGTTGGATCACAGAGAAGAACTCAAGATAGCAATTTTAATCTTACTCATTATGGGGTCCAGCAGATCCCTTCTACCTATAAAGATTTAGCGGAGCCATGGATTCAGGTAACTTCACTTTGTAAAAGAAGCTGCAAATGTAAGAACTTTTTTTTAACTGTTTAGCTAGACTTGTTAAATCAACAATTCAAAACTTTATTCTGAATACCATCAGCTTTATGGTTGATTATTATTGGAAATAATTATATTTAACTTGCATCAGAAGAAAAGGTTTTTCCAGTCTTCACTGGGGTTTTCAGTTTTGGACTTCATCTTAGGCCTCATATTAAAGGTTCATGTAATAAAATGTAGTATTCTTAATTCTAGTTTTGCTTGTGCAAGTGTCACATAAATACAAAGCTGGCACTTACTGTTACCCAAGTTGGGTTGCAGGTGCCAAATGACCTAAATAATGTCTAGAAGTGGGTTCAACTGAACAGGGATCACATACTTCAGAGTGGGAGAACTTATATCGCCTATATGTCTGCTGTAACTTTTGTCTGGTATAGCCAGACCTTGGTTTCAGGGTTGTTTATATGTCCCTTGTTGCTATCCAGAGGGACCTGGACAGGCTGGAGAGGTGGGCCCGTGCAAACCTCATGGAGTTCAACAAGGCCAAGGGCAAGGTCCTGCACATGGGTCGGGGCAATCCCAAGCACAGATACAGGCTGAGCAAGGAGTGGATTGGGAGCAGCCCCAAGGAGAAGGGCTTGGGGGTATTGGTGGATGGAAAACTGCCTGTGAGCCAGCAATGTGTGCTCACAGCCCAGAAACCCAACCATGTCCTGGGCTGCATCAAGAGAAGTGTGGGCAGCAGGTCGAGGGAGGGGATTCTGCCCCTCTACTCCACTCTTGTGAGACCCCACCTGGAGTACTGTGTCCAGCTCTGGGGCCTGCAGCATCAGAAGGACACGGACCTGCTAGAGAGGGTCCAGAGGAGGTCACAAAGATGGTCAGGGGGCTGGAGCAGCTCCCCTGTGAGGACAGTCTGAGAGAGTTGGGGGGGTTCAGCTGGAGAAGAGAAGGCTCCAGGGAGACCTTAGAGCGGCCTTCCAGTACTCAAAGGGGGCCTACAGGAAAGGTGGGGAAGGACTCTTTATCAGGGAGTGTAGTGATAGGACGAGGGGTAATGGCTTTAAACTGAAAGAGGGGAGATTTAGATTAGATATAAGGAAGAAATTATTTACTGTGAGGGTGGTGAGACACTGGCACAGGTTGCCCAGAGAAGCTGTGGCTGCCTCCTCCCTGGAAGGGTTCAAGGCCAGGTTGGACGGGGCTTTGAGCAACCTGGGCTAGTGGAAGGTGGCCCTGCCTGGGGCAGGGGGGTTGGAACTAGATGATCTTTAATGTCCCTTTCAACCCAAACCGTTCTATGACATCAGTGTCTAGAAATGAAGTCCATACTGAATAATTAAAACTCAGAGTGAATGAAACCATCCATACAGTCATTCCCCCACTTCTATTAGTAGAGTTTTTGGAGAACTGATGACTTAGAAATGAGACCATCATAAATGATATCACAGAATCTTTAAGACACTACCTTTTGGCACATTTTTGCTCTTAGGCTTCTTAAGGTGATCTTTCACCAGAAACATTTCTTTGCTCTTTTTGATTGCTCTTCTAAAGTACTTAAGTTGCAGTGTTAGTCAATTTGGCTCCTGTAATGTTGCTTTTTCCTTGGCAGGTATTTGGAATGGAGTTAGTCGGCTGCTTGTTTTCTCGAAACTGGAATATACGAGAGATGGCACTGAGACGTCTTTCCCATGATGTTAGTGGTGCTCTATTACTGGCTAATGGTGAAAGCACTGGAGATTCTGGAAGTAGCAATGGAAACAACACAAGTGCTGGAGCTTTAGGAGCAGTTAGTGGGTCATCTCAGACCAGTATCTCAGGAGGTGTGGTGGTAGAATCTTGCTGCAGTGTGCTGTCCATGGTCTGTGCCGACCCTGTCTACAAAGTGTATGTTGCTGCTTTAGTAAGTAGCTGTTTACTTGTTGTATTCTAGTAATTTCTAAATTACTTCATTTTCAAAAGTCAGGAGATATATGTAGACAGGAATCCTAAAAATTGTCGTTGAGCACCACTGATGACTTCTAACCATCATCTGAAAGCAGGTTGAACAAAATCCTCAACAAGAGTGAAATGGCATGACTCCACTGGTCAAATATAAGGAAATGCTTGCTACAGTGTTAAGTGTTAACAGTACTTTATGACCAAATTCTTTCCAATCTCAAAGAATACATGACTAATTCTAGCAGTGAATATATAGCAAGTTGATTATTCTTTGAAAATTTTACTGATGTTTTGAATGCAATTTTGTATAGAATTATTTACAACTCTTAAAAAAAATAAATTTGTGTAGCTAATTTGATTTCATATGTATTGTTTTTTCCTTTCTCTTAGAAAACCTTAAGAGCCATGCTGGTATATGCTTCTTGTCATACTTTAGCAGAGAGGACTAAACTACAGCAACTTCTTAAGCCAGTTGTAGAGACAATATTAGTTAAATGTGCAGATGCCAACAGGTATGGTGTCTCATGAACTTCAAATTAATTTTGGATTGTTACTGAAATGTCTTGAAGCTTCATTTGTTGCTATTTTATATGGAACTAGGAGACCATTTGTAGGTGGCGGTGAAATAAAATATGTGGATCATATGTATAAATGTTTTTGTTAAAGTCTAGTTGCTACCAACCAACTTCTGTCTTGAAAGATAAAGGTTTTGAAGGCACCTGATTAAAATTTTCTACCACTTGTGGGTCTTAAATGATGCTTTGCTTCCATAAGGCCTTTTTTCTCCTTAAAATAAAGGAAAATATGTTGGGTGCAGTCATCAACCATCCCCTCCATCTCAGTTGATATTGCCTTGGTCTAATTCTCATGACTCCCCTTTAAGCAGTTAGCAAGTATCAGTCATCAAATTTTGTATCTTTAATATATATGTATGTTTCCTACCTCAACAAAAGTTGTTGTACACCTAAGTCATGAAGTGTTAACGTAACACTGCTACTTCATAGTGTAATGTTATGAGATGGCTATTCTGAGTGAATGCATTTGGCAGTTCTTGCTTGAGTAGGCCTTGTCTTCCTCTCCCAAGCTACCCCATCTGTTCTGCCAGACCAACCATTTCTTCAGCTGTACTGTAAACTAGATGCAGAAGTCCACCAGATTGATTTTTTTTGTTTGTGTTTTGTCCCAGTTCTTAAGCAGCACTGCTTCTGAAACTGCAACTAGAGATGCACTGGCAATAGTTTAGCAATAGAAAATTTAAAATTAAAGGTACCTTATGGTACTGGATTCCTTGATTTGGCCTGTTTGTACAAAAGGATGAGATCCTAATGTGCAGTTGAATTAATTTCTTTTAATAAAGAGATTATTGCCTGAATGTCTTAATTTGAGAAATGGGGAAGCTGATTTCTATTTGGGGTTTTTTGTTTATTAGTGATAGACATTGCATTTTTGTAAGTGTCCTTGTAAAAAATATCACAACTATTGGTGGCTTACAGACAGAGGATTATAGAAGTGTATTGGAATAAAGTGACGTGAAATTATTTTCCAAGCACAATTCCAAGCTAATGATTATTGAAATGTAATGATTAAAATGTTTTTTCTTGAAAGCATATGCTAAAAATTGTTTGAGTTTTTTTGTTTTAATTTCTTAGTCGAACAAGTCAACTTTCAGTCTCAACGCTATTGGAGATGTGTAAAGGCCAAGTGGGAGAGCTGGCAGTTGGGAGAGAAATACTTACATCTGGTAATAATAGCTCTTCATATATAATTGAATTATAATTGCAAGCAAATATACTAAAGTGTTTTAAATTTAATGCAGGTTTTTATCCTGTATCTGCCAGGATGGCAAAGAGAACAGTGTTGCTCTCTGCAGTTTGGGGGGAAATGTGGTGTTAATCTGGGTGCACACTGTATTTCTGTATGATATAGTTCTGATCTTTATTTAGATCAAAATTTAGATTGTGAACATATCTAATCCTTATTTTATCAACTTTTTTATAGGATCTATTGGTATTGGTGGCATTGATTATGTCTTAAACTGTATTCTCAGAACCCAAACCGAGTCTAGCAACTGGCAAGTACTACTGGGACGACTTTGTCTAATAGACAGACTTCTGTTGGAATTTCCTGGTGAATTTTATCCCCACATTGTCTGTGGAGGTGTTTTACAGGCTGATACTGTAGTAGTAGACAGGTACGTACTTACACTGTGACTATTACTCTGTAATGGAATGTGTTGTTGGTGATTTCTTCCAACAATTGGTTGTTTTAATTCCTGTAAACAAATAGTGTATATGTAAAAGTGCACCTACTTCACAGAGTAAATGGTTGCCTTTCTTTTTTTAACTTCTGACCTGTGAAACCAATTCTGAAGCACCAGTACAGCAATAAGTCTCCTTTCTACTGCAGAACTGACAGCTAAATAAATTATCTTGAAATGGCTTTCTTGGCACTAGTTAACTAGAGAACATCAGTTTATAAGACACTTTTTTTTTTTTTTAACTTTCAGATATAAGAAACTTCTCTCCCTCTTAAATTTCACCTTGCAGTCAATTGACAATTCCCATTCAATGGTTGGAAAACTATCACGGAGAGTATTTTTGAGTGCAGCAAGAATGGTGGCAAGAGTGCCCCATGTTTTTGTAAAGCTGTTAGAAATGTTGAGTGTGACAAGCTCAACTCATTATGTAAGGATGCGTCGACGTCTGATGGCAATAGCAGATGAAATGGAAATTGCAGGTGCCATCCAGCTAGGCATGGAAGAAATGCGCTCTGAGGAATGTCAACATGAAGACTTTTTGCAGCTACCCGTACCAGATAACTCTCCAGAAGCTATGGAAAGTAATATTCCAAACAGTACTGTCCAGTTATCAAGGAAACGTGAGAAAAGTTTAAGTGATAAAAAACTGAGTGCCGGTCCAGAGGATGCTTCTGAGACACTGGCTGGCCTTGCAGTGGGACTTCCCATTTCATCAGTAACTACTGAGCAACTGAAACCAGCCATTCAAACAAAAGGAAACCCTCCCAGTCAATGTTTGACCTCTTCTCCCTCATCCAGTCATTCTCAGTCACTATTCCCAATGCTTCTGTCTCCTTCAAACCCATCTGTACTAGCTGGCACTGTAACAGATGTCTCTAAACTCAGACCTCAGGGGTTTGTTCCCTGCAAAATTCCCTCACCACCGCCTCAAACACAGCGGAAACTTCCTCTCCAGTTTCAGAGAAACTGTTCTGAAAATAAAGAACCGGAGAAACTTTCTCCCTTTTTTACCCAAGTCAGGCCATTGCCATCCAGTCATATACACAGGCCAAAGCCCTCACAACCCACCCCAAGTGATGTGAACAACCAGGGAGAAACCTCAGGAAACAGTATGATACTTGACCTGAATGATATTTTGCAGTGTGATGGCAATAGTAGTAGCAGCACAGTTATACCAAGTGAAGAGACAATGTTCACACCAGTAGATGAGAAATGTCAACTGGATGTTAATGTAGAGCTCGATTCCAGTATTGAGGACCTACTCGAGGCCTCCATGCCAATGAGTGATGGCACAGTTACATTCAAGTCCGAAGTTGCAGTTCTTTCTCCTGAGCAGGCAGAAAATGATGATACTTACAAAGATGATGTAAATCATAATCAAAAATGCAAGGAAAAGATGGAAGCTGAAGAAGAGGAAGCTTTAGCTATTGCTATGGCAATGTCAGCATCTCAAGATGCCCTGCCAATAATTCCCCAACTACAGGTTGAGAATGGTGAAGATATAATCATTCAGCAGGATGTAAGTATACATATGGTAATTCAGCATAAGTCTCAACTGAAGTTCACTGAATTTATAAAGCAGTGCTGTTGTATTTCCAAAGTTACATAAAACACAAAGGGACTCAATACCCACTCTGAGGAGTTGGAGTACAAACAGTCTACCAGTTGAGGATGCTAACAGAATCCTTCTATGGTTGTTAACAAGTTTAGAGACAGTATTTAGAAGAGAGACATCATGTCATATACCAACCTTTAAAATGGCAAAGAAGAAAGTGTAAAAGTGGGGAAACAGGAAATGAGAACAAAGGTTTTAAGCAGGAGTAGAGAACTGTACTGGGTCTTAATGTTGATTTACTTTGAGTTGTACAAAACCAAATTAGTTTCTGAAAGAAAAGGCAGATAGAGTAGGAAGAGATCTTACTGTCAGCATGTCTTGAGAGAGATGTGAGATGCTGTAGAAATTGTAAAAAAGATGTTTGTTTGAAAATAGACAAAAGCATAAGAAATAAGAATAGAGAAAGGAAGGAGTATTTTACAAATTTCACAAAGTGGTTGAGTGCATTGACTTGAGGGTAAGACAGGTGCTGGAAGCTTGTGAGGCTGCATGCCTAGGAGAGGTAATAGACTTGGTAGAGTTACTGGGAAGAGGAATGAAATGTTGGGTTTTGTGATCCTTTGCATAAGGTAACAACATGTGAAACATAAAATGACTGTTGTAGATGGAAATATTAACATGATAATGATTTAGCAGCAAATCAAGATTTATTAATGACTAGCAGCACTTAATCATTAACCAATTTAAGGATTTACAAAATAATGCAGTAAGATATGTTATGATTAGTGACTTAATTACAGATTTGAAAATGACAAGATTCACACTAACTTACTATAAAGTATCTTAAATCAATATATATATGTATATTCATAAACACAAGATATACAAACACACAGACAGACAAAAGTTTTTGGATCCAGTGGAATAAGTATGTACCCACACTCATGAAAATAACCGTGTATACCCAAACATATCGGTAGGTAGAGAGGTGGGTAAAAGAGAAGCTAGCCCAAAGTTAAAATTTCCCTCTTCTCAAGTTTAGAGTAAATACTCACAATGCATCAGCATTCCTCAATGGGCCATAATTGAGACTCGAGGGGATCAACTTCGCCCTGGCCTCCCGTTGACTCTAATGGCAGACGGTATCTCAAGGAGTTGGTACCTGAGAGGCGTCCCAGCTCAGGGGCGATGCTGGTCACAGGCCCGCTGCAATCCAGGAGAGCTCAAAGGGTCTCGCTTGGGGTCACTATTTATAGGGTCCAAGATAATTGACTTTTGTCAGGTACTTATTACTCTGGCCTACCTCGGACAATGAGGTGTTCTGGTGTTCTCACCAGGTACACAAGAGCTTGATGGATGTGCAATTCTGTTATTATTTTTCCTTCAACTGCATCCTGGGCACAAATGTACCAAGCTGTCAGGAGGTGATGGACTGTTATAGCCACTTCAAAGGAGAGCAGGAGCCAGACTCATCAATGGGGCGCCTTAACGCTCTGGTTCCCAACCATTAGTAGTTTCTACCTCCCCAGGTTGGTATGACCCAGAAGAGGGTTGGAATCACACCAAGCACTGAGCAGCGCAGCAAGTAGAGGGGGAGGGAGGGGGTAGAGTTGCACCACCACACCTTGACTAGACATGATATCAGAAATAGAAAAAAAGTCTTGTTCCTATTTGGGTCCTTATGTCTTGCCTTTCACACTCAGGTAGTAACGTAGAGGAGGCTCTCTGTTCTTACATACAGTATGAATATGTGGATTAAGGAATACACTGGTATTCTGGTCTCAACTGAAACATGTATAATATGCAGTACAAATAACTGTAAGGGAGAGGAGAGACATATAAACTTGGATATTTCATAGCCTTCCAGAATGTCTGTGTTTTAGATGCATGTTAGTAAACATAGGATTGATTTGAAATTTCATTTGCAGACACCAGAAACCCTGCCTGGACATACCAAAACAAAACACCATTACAGAGAAGATGCAGAATGGCTTAAAGGTCAGCAAATTGGTCTTGGAGCTTTCTCTTCCTGTTACCAAGCTCAAGATGTAAGAACAGGAACATTAATGGCTGTAAAACAGGTAAATACTTCACTTCTTTGAATGTATTGTGCTTGTTCTTCAATATTTCTTTGAAATATTAAAAAATATAAAAGCTCTTTGTTCTCACAGACTTCTGTTCCCCACTTCCTCTTCTGTCATGTGTACTCACATGATACATAATACAAAGTCTTTCTGTACATGGAATTATCATAATGTTTTCAGTTTCTTTTACTTCTCCTTAAAAGGAAAAAAAAAAATATATGCCCCTTTTCTTTCATAGTTCTTCAAATGCATTTTTGTTTTTATCAATTTCACAAATCAGTGACAGAGATAGGAATGGAGTCCAGGTCTCTTCCTAATTGATGCTCTATTTGAAAGATAGCTATTATAAAAGTAATTTCTCCTTGTCAAGATTTTTTTCCCAAAACAGTTTAAGCGGAGGAAATGTAGTTTAATGCTTGTTTCCTCTGATCCAACAGCCAATTTGGAGGCAAGTATTTTTAATATTAAAATTATTAGATACAAAAATGAGACTGAGCAGAGAGACCCAAACACACATGCTTTGCTCAAGATTTTGGAAGGTTCTAGATATGAGTAAATCTTTCACACTTAAGGTGTCCTAGGTCTGAATCAGTGATACCAACATAGAGGGAGTCTTAGGACTAACATTTTCTTATTGATTCTAGAATGAATTTATTTCCATGGAATTGAGCAATTTCAGAATATTTAATCAGGGAAAAAATATCTGTCTCCTTTGAAACTCTCTTTCTTGTGAAAGAGTAAGACTGTCCATGTGGTCCTTGAGGCTCCTTCTGGAGAGATGATGACTATTCTGAGGCCTGGGGGAAATTCCTTGCAGTTTATTATTTCAGATTTATTATTTTAGATTTAGTATGGATCAGAGCTGGGGTTGGCTCCAGTTCCATTTCTGGACTTCTGATTGGCTTTTTTTTGCCCATTGACTTTCTGGGATAAGAGGTTTAGTTATGAAACGGGTAGTATGGTTAAACTGGTAAAAAGCCTTACAGATAACATCACTGTCAGAATTTTGTTTCTGGCCTGATCTATTTTCCCTTTCTTCAACATAGGAATTAAAAAAAAAATAATTTTTTTTTCACAATTTAAGCAGAGTGAAGAGGGAAGTTTCCCCGTGCCACACTTGGAGAGGTTTTTGTTGGTATTTCTCCAGAAGATCACTCTTAATTTTCTATGACTGTCTCACATGGAGATACACAGTCTCAGCTAGAGGGACTTGAGATAAGAGAATACTTGCTATTTCCAGATAGTGAAAAGGGACAGAAAACCATCCATTTTTGTTACTGTACTGAAGGGGAATGATTACCGAACTACTAATTATGTGAGGTAAATCTGAATACCGTTTTTCAAAACAGGTGATGTATGTCAGGAACACATCATCTGAGCAAGAAGAGGTAGTTGAAGCACTGAGAGAAGAAATAAGGATGATGAGTCATCTGAACCATCCTAACATTATTCGAATGTTGGGTGCTACATGTGAGAAGAATAACTATAACCTCTTTATTGAATGGATGGCAGGTAAACAACTGTATGACAAGGAAAATTAAAGTATCAGTTGAGTCTTGAACTATGTAGTTTCATACTGCGAAATATTTCATGCATCACTTCAGTTTGCAAACTTATATTTTTATTGCTGTTGGTAACCAGTATAAAGGCTTACTACATTCTTACTGGCATCCTTTTTTTTAATTGGAATTTTCCATAACTAATCTGTCATATAATTGGAAGGCCTGAACAAAAATTCTACTACCTCAATTTCTGAATTTAAATGAGGAGTTATGTATTGGGTTTGCGTGGCCAGGTTTTGGTAGCAGGGGGGCTACAGGGGTGGCTTCTGTGAGAAGCTGCCAGAAGCTTCCCCTGTGTCTGATAGAGCCAGTGCCAGCTGGCTACAAGATGGACCCACTGCTGGGCAAGGCTGAGCCCATCAGTGATGGTGGTAGCGCCTCTGGGAGACCATATCTCAGAAGGGGAAAAAAACTGCTGCACAAAAGCAGCCAGAAGAGAGGAGTGAGAATATGTGAGAGAAAGAACTCTGCAGACCCCAAGGTCAGTGAAGAAGGAGGGGGAGGAGGTGCTCCAGGTGCCAGAGCAGAGATTCCCCTGCAGCCCCTGGTGCAGCCCATGGTGAGGCAGCCGTGCCCCTGCAGCCCAGGGAGGGTAACGGTGGAGCAGATCTCCACCTGCAGCCCATAGAGGACCCCACGCCAGAGCAGGGGGGATGTGCCCAAAGGAGGTTGTGACCTTGTGGAGAGCATGTGCTGGAGCAGGCTCCTGGCAGGACCTGTGGAGAGAGGAGCCCACACTGGAGCAGGTTTGTTGTCAGGACTTTTGTGACCCCATGGGGGACCCACACTGGAGCAGTCTGTTCCTGAAGGACTGCACCCCATGGAAAGGACCCACATTGGAGAAGTTTGTGAGGACTGTCTCCTGTGGGAGGGACCCCACACTGGAGCAGGGGAAGAGTGGGAGGAGGAAGGAGTGGCAGAGACCATGTGTGATGAACTAGCCACAATTCCCATTCCCTGTCCCCCTGCACTGCTGGGGTGGAGGAGGCAGAGAAGCCAGGAGTGAAGTTGAGCCTGGGAAAAAGGGAGGGGTGGGGGGAAGTTGTTTTTAAGATTTGGTGTTATTTCTCATTATCCTACTGTGATTTGATTGGTAGTAAATTAATTTCCCCAAGTCGAGTCTGTTTTGTCCATGATGGTAACTGCTGAGTGATCTCCCTGTCCTTATCTTGACCCACAAACCTTTCATTACATTTTCTCTCCCCTGTCCAGCTGAGGGGAGTGATAGAGTGGCTTTGGCAGGCACCTGGCATCCAGCCAATGTCAACCCACCACAAATTAGAAACTCTAAGACACAAACACTTCAGTTGGAAATATATCAAACTA